>NC_140579.1:445141511-445764011 GCF_964204655.1 Triturus cristatus
GATGCGTCACTTAACGTCCAGTGATAACAGTAAATATACATCTCTGTCAATGTACCTGCACCGTGAAATGCGTCACCCTCCCAGTGATAACAATAAACATACAGCTCTGTCAATGTACCTCCATCCTGAGATGCGTTGCCCCGTCCAGTGATAACAGTAAACATACAGCTCTGTCAATGTACCTCCATCCCGAGATGTGTCACCCCGCCCAGTGACAACAGTAAACACACAGCTCTGTCAATGTACCTCCATCCCGAGATGTGTCACCCTCCCAGTGATAACAGTAAACATACAACTCTGTCAATGTACCTCCACCCTGAGATGTCTCACCCTCCCAGTGATAACAGTAAACATACAGGTCTGTCAATGTACCTCCATCCTGAGATGCGTCAACCTGCCCAGTGATAATATTAAACATACAGCTCTGTCAAGGTACCTACACCCTGAGATGTGTCTCCCTCCCAGTGATAACAGTAAACATACAGCTCTGTCAATGTACCTCCTCCTTGAGATGCGTCACCCTCCCAGTGATAACAGTAAACATACAGCCCTGTCAATGTACCTCCATCCCTTAGATACGTCACCCCGCCTACTGATAACAGTAAACGTACAGCTATGTTAATGTACCTCCATCCTGAGAATCCTAACCCCACCTCATGATAACAGTAAACATACAGCTCTGTCAATGTACCTCCATCCTGAGATGCGTCACCCCGCCCTCTTATAACAGTAAATACACAGATCTGTCAATGTACGTCAATCCCGAGATGCGTCACCCTCCCAGTGATAACAGTAAATGTACAGCTCTGTCAATGTACCTCCATCCTGAGATGCGTCAGTCCTCCCAGTGATAACAGTAAACATACAGCTCTGTCAATGTACTTCCACCCTGAGATGCGTCACCCACCCTCTGATAACAGTAAACATACAGCTCTGTCAATGTGCCTCCACCCTGAGATGCGTCACCCTACCAGTGATAACAGTAAGCATACAGCTCTGTCGATGTACCTCCATCCTGAGATGCGTCGTCACGGCCGATAATAACAGTAAACATACAGCTCTGTCAATGTACCTCCACCCTGAGATGTGTCACCCTCACAGTGATCATAGTAAACTTACAGCTCTGTCAATTTACCTCCATCCTGAGATGTGTCACCCTCCCAGTGATAACAGTAAACATGCAGCTCTGTCAATGTACCTCCATCCTGAGATGTGTCACCCTGCCCAGTTATGACAGTAAACATACAGCTCTTTCAATGAACCTCCATCCTGAGATGCATCACTCCCCGCCCAGTGATGCGTCACCATTCCAGTGATAACAGTAAACATACAGGTCTGTCAATGTACCTCCATTCTGCGATGCGTCGCCCCGCCCGGTGATAACAGTAAACATACATCTCTGTCAGTGTGCCTCCATCCTGCGATGCGTCGCCCCGCCCGATGATAACTGTAAACATACAGCTCTTTCAATGTACCTACACCCTGAGCCGCACCACCCTTTCTGTGATAACAGTAAACACACAGCTCTGTTAATGAACCTCAATCCAGAGATGTGTTGCACCGCCCATTGATAACAGTAAACATACAGCTCTGTCAATGTACCTCCATCCTGAGATGCGTCACTTAACGTCCAGTGATAACAGTAAACATACATCTCTGTCAATGTACCTGCCCTGTGAAATGCGTCACCCTCCCAGTGAGAACAATAAACATACAGCTCTGTCAATGTACCTCCATCCTGAGATGCGTCGCCCCGTCCAGTGATAACAGTAAACATACAGCTCTGTCAATGTACCTCCATCCCGAGATGCGTCACCCCGCCCAGTGATAACAGTAAACATACAACTCTGTCAATGTACCTCCACCCTGAGATGTCTCACCCTCCCAGTGATAACAGTAAACATACAGCTCTGTCAATGTACCTCCATCCTGAGATGCGTCAACCTGCCCAGTGATAATATTAAACGTACAGCTCTGTGAATGTACCTCCATCCTAAGATGCGTCACCCCATCTGTGATAACAGTAAACATACAGCTCAATGTACCTCCAGCCTGAGATGTGTCACCCTTCCAGTGATAACAGTAAACATACAACTCTGTCAATGTACCTCCACCCTGATATGTCTCACCCTCCCAGTGACAACAGTAAACATACAGCTCTGTTAATGTACCTCCATCCTGAGATGCATCACTCCCCATCCAGTGATAACAGCAAACATACAGCTCAATGTACCTCCAGCCTGAGATGCGTCACCCTTCCAATGATAACAGTAAACATACAACTCTGTCAATGTACCTCCACCCTGATATGTCTCACCCTCCCAGTGAGAACAGTAAACATACAGCTCTGTCAATATACCTCCATCCTAAGATGCGTCACCCCACCTGTGATAACAGTAAACATACAGCTCTGTCAATGTACCTCCATCCTGAGATGCGTCAACCTGCCCAGTGATAACATTAAACGTACAGCTCTGTGAATGTACCTCCATCCTGAGATGCGTCACCCTCCCAGTGATAACAGTAAACAATCAGCTCTGTCAATGTACCTCCACCCTGAGATGTGTCACCCTCCCAGTGATAACAGTAAAGATACAGCTATGTCAATGTACCTCCACCCTGAGATGCGTCACCCTCGCAGTGATCATAGTAAACTTACAGCTCTGTGAATTTACCTCCATCCTGAGATGTGTCACCCTCCCAGTGATAACAGTAAACATACAGCTCTGTCAATGTACCTCCACCCTGAGATGTGTCACCCTCCCAGTGATAACAGTAATCATACAGCTCAGTCAATTTACCTCCATCCTGAGATGCATCACGGCGCCCTCTGATAACAGTAAACATACAGCTCTGTCAATGTACCTCCAAATTGACATGGGTCACCCTCTCAGTGATAATAGTAAACATACAGCTCTGTCAATGTACCTCCATCCCCAGATGCGTCACCCTCCCAGTGATAACAGCAAACAATCAGCTCTATCAATGTAACTCCACCCTGGGATGCGTCACCCGCCCTCTGACAACAGTAAACACACAGTTCTGTCAATGTACCTCCATCCTGAGATGCGTCACCCTGCCCTCTGATAACAGTAAACACACAGATCTGTCAATGTACCTCAATCCCGAGATGCGTCACCCTCCCAGTGACAACAGTAAACGTACAGCTCTGTCAATGTACCTCCATCCTGAGATGTGTCACCCTCCCAGTGATAACAGTAAACATGCAGCTCTGTCAATGTACCTCCATCCTGAGATGTGTCACCCCGCCCAGTGATAACAGTAAACATACAGCTCTTTCAATGTACCTCCATCCTCAGATTCATCACTCCCCGCCCAGTGATAACAGCAAGCATACAGCTCAATGTACCTCCACCCTGAGATGCGTCACCCTTCCAGTGATAACAGTAAACATACAGGTCTGTCAATGTTCTCCATTCTGCGATGCGTCGCCCCGCCGCGATGCGTCGCCCCGCCCGATGATAACTGTAAACATACAGATCTGTCAATGTACCTCAATCCCGAGATGCGTCACCCTCCCAGTGATAACAGTAAATGTACAGCTCTGTCAATGTACCTCCATCCTGAGATGCGTCACTCTTCCCAGTGATAACAGTAAACATACAGCTCTGTCAATGTGCCTCCACCCTGAGATGCGTCACCCTACCAGTGATAAAAGTAAACATGCAGCTTTGTCAATGTACCTCCATCCTGAGATTCATCGCCCCATCCGATGATAACAGTAAACATACAGCTCTGTCAATGTACCTCCATCCTGAGATGCGTCACCCCGCCCAGTGATAACTGTAAACATACAGCTCTGTCAATGTATCTCCATCCTGAGATGTGTCACCCCGCCCAGTGATAACAGTAAACATACAGCTCTGTCAATGTACCTCCATCCGAGATGCGTTACCCTCCCAGTGATAACAGTAAACATACAGCTCTGTCAATGTACCTCCATCCTGAGATGTGTCACCCGCCCTCTGATAACAGTAAACATACAGCTCTGTCAATGTGCCTCACCCTGAGATGCGTCACCCTACCAGTGATAACAGTAAACATACAGCTCTGTCGATGTACCTCCATCCTGAGATGCGTCGCCACGGCCGATGATAACAGTAAACATATAGCTCTGTCAATGTACCTCCACCCTGAGATGTGTCAACCTCGCAGTGATCATAGTAAACTTACATCTCTGTCAATTTACCTCCATCCTGAGATGTGTCACCCTCCCGGTGATAACAGTAAACATACAGCTCTGTCGATGTACCTCCATCCTGAGATGCGTCGCTACGGCCGATGATAACAGTAAACATACAGATCTGTCAATGTACCTCCACCCTGAGATGTGTCACCCTCGCAGTGATCATAGTAAACTTACAGCTCTGTCAATTTACCTCCATCCTGAGATGTGTCACCCTCCCAGTGATAACAGTAAACATGCAGCTCTGTCAATGTACCTCCATCCTGAGATGTGTCACCCTGCCCAGATATAACAGTAAACATACAGCTCTTTCAATGAACCTCCATCCTGAGATGCATCACTCCCCGCCCAGTGATGCGTCACCATTCCAGTGATAACAGTAAACATACAGGTCTGTCAATGTACCTCCATTCTGCGATGCGTCGCCCCGCCCGGTGATAACAGTAAACATACAGCTCTTTCAATGTACCTACACCGTGAGACGCACCACCCTTTCTGTGATAACAGTAAACACACAGCTCTGTTAATGAACCTCAATCCAGAGATGTGTTGCACCGCCCATTGATAACAGTAAACATACAGCTCTGTCAATGTACCTCCATCCTGAGATGCGTCACTTAACGTCCAGTGATAACAGTAAACATACATCTCTGTCAATGTACCTGCACCGTGAAATGCGTCACCATCCCAGTGATAACAATAAACATACAGCTCTGTCAATGTACCTCCATCCTGAGATGCATCGCCCCGTCCAGTGATAACAGTAAACATACAGCTCTGTCAATGTACCTCCATCCCGAGATGCGTCACACCGCCCAGTGATAACAGTAAACACACAGCTCTGTCAATGTACCTCCATTCCGAGATGTGTCACCCTCCCAGTGATAACAGTAAACATACAACTCTGTCAATGTACCTCCACCCTGAGATGTCTCACCCTCCCAGTGATAACAGTAAACATACAGCTCTGTCAATGTACCTCCATCCTGAGATGCGTCAACCTGCCCAGTGATAATATTGAACGTACAGCTCTGTCAATGTACCTCCACCCTGAGATGTGTCTCCCTCCCAGTGATAACAGTAAACATACAGCTCTGTCAATGTACTTCCACCCTGAGATGCGTCACCCGCCCTCTGATAACAGTAAACATACAGCTCTGTCAATGTGCCTCCACCCTGAGATGCGTCACCCTACCAGTGATAACAGTAAACATACAGCTCTGTCGATGTACCTCCATCCTGAGATGCATCGCCCCGTCCGATGATAACAGTAAACACACAGCTCTGTCAAAGTACCTCCACCCTGAGATGCGTCACCCTCCCAGTGATAACAGTAAACATGCAGCTCTGTCAATGTACCTCCATTCTGCGATGTGTCGCCCCGCCCGGTGATAACAGTAAACATACAGCTCTGTCAGTGTGCCACCATCCTGCGATGCGTCGCCCCGCCCGATGATAACTGTAAACATACATCTCTGTCAATGTACCTGCACCGTGAGATGCGTCACCCTCCCAGTGATAACAGTAATCATACAACTCTGTCAATGTACCTCCATCCTGAGATGTGTCACCCCGCCCAGTGATAACAGCAAACACACAGCTCAATGTCCTCCATCCTGAGATGCGTCAACCTGCCCAGTGATAATATTAAACGTACAGCTCTGTCTAGGTACCTCCACCCTGAGATGTGCCTCCCTCCCAGTGATAACAATAACCATACAGCTCTGTCAATGTACCTCCTCCTTGAGATGTGTCACCCTCCCAGTGATAACAGTAAACATACAGCCCTGTCAATGTACCTCCATCCGGAGAATCTTAACCCCTCCTCATGATAACAGCAAACATACATCTCTGTCAATGTACCTCCATCCTGAGATGTGTCACCCTCCCTGTGATAACAGTAAACATGCAGCTCTGTCAATGTACCTCCATCCTGAGATGTGTCACCCCGCCCAGTGATAACAGTAAACATACAGCTCTTTCAATGTACCTCCATCCTGAGATTCATCACTCCCCGCCCAGTGATAACAGCAAGCATACAGCTCAATGTAGCTCCACCCTGAGATGCGTCACCATTCCAGTGATAACAGTAAACATACAGGTCTGTCAATGTACCTCCATTCTGCGATGCGTCGCCCCGCCCGGTGATAACAGTAAACATACAGCTCTGTCAGTGTGCCTCCATCCTGCGATTCGTCGCCCCGCCCGATGATAACTGTAAACATACAGCTCTTTCAATGTACCTACACCCTGAGACGCACCACCCTTTCTGTGATAACAGTAAACACACAGCTCTGTTAATGAACCTCAATCCAGAGATGTGTTGCACCGCCCATTGATAACAGTAAACATACAGCTCTGTCAATGTACCTCCATCCTGAGATGCGTCACTTAACGTCCAGTGATAACAGTAAACATACATCTCTGTCAATGTACCTGCACCGTGAAATGCGTCACCCTCCCAGTGATAACAATAAACATACAGCTCTGTCAATGTACCTCCATCCTGAGATGCATCGCCCCGTCCAGTGATAACAGTAAACATACAGCTCTGTCAATGTACCTCCATCCCGAGATGCGTCACACCGCCCAGTGATAACAGTAAACACACAGCTCTGTCAATGTACCTCCATTCCGAGATGTGTCACCCTCCCAGTGATAACAGTAAACATACAACTCTGTCAATGTACCTCCACCCTGAGATGTCTCACCCTCCCAGTGATAACAGTAAACATACAGCTCTGTCAATGTACCTCCATCCTGAGATGCGTCAACCTGCCCAGTGATAATATTGAACGTACAGCTCTGTCAATGTACCTCCACCCTGAGATGTGTCTCCCTCCCAGTGATAACAGTAAACATACAGCTCTGTCAATGTACTTCCACCCTGAGATGCGTCACCCGCCCTCTGATAACAGTAAACATACAGCTCTGTCAATGTGCCTCCACCCTGAGATGCGTCACCCTACCAGTGATAACAGTAAACATACAGCTCTGTCGATGTACCTCCATCCTGAGATGCATCGCCCCGTCCGATGATAACAGTAAACACACAGCTCTGTCAAAGTACCTCCACCCTGAGATGCGTCACCCTCCCAGTGATAACAGTAAACATGCAGCTCTGTCAATGTACCTCCATTCTGCGATGTGTCGCCCCGCCCGGTGATAACAGTAAACATACAGCTCTGTCAGTGTGCCACCATCCTGCGATGCGTCGCCCCGCCCGATGATAACTGTAAACATACATCTCTGTCAATGTACCTGCACCGTGAGATGCGTCACCCTCCCAGTGATAACAGTAATCATACAACTCTGTCAATGTACCTCCATCCTGAGATGTGTCACCCCGCCCAGTGATAACAGCAAACACACAGCTCAATGTCCTCCATCCTGAGATGCGTCAACCTGCCCAGTGATAATATTAAACGTACAGCTCTGTCTAGGTACCTCCACCCTGAGATGTGCCTCCCTCCCAGTGATAACAATAACCATACAGCTCTGTCAATGTACCTCCTCCTTGAGATGTGTCACCCTCCCAGTGATAACAGTAAACATACAGCCCTGTCAATGTACCTCCATCCGGAGAATCTTAACCCCTCCTCATGATAACAGCAAACATACATCTCTGTCAATGTACCTCCATCCTGAGATGTGTCACCCTCCCTGTGATAACAGTAAACATGCAGCTCTGTCAATGTACCTCCATCCTGAGATGTGTCACCCCGCCCAGTGATAACAGTAAACATACAGCTCTTTCAATGTACCTCCATCCTGAGATTCATCACTCCCCGCCCAGTGATAACAGCAAGCATACAGCTCAATGTAGCTCCACCCTGAGATGCGTCACCATTCCAGTGATAACAGTAAACATACAGGTCTGTCAATGTACCTCCATTCTGCGATGCGTCGCCCCGCCCGGTGATAACAGTAAACATACAGCTCTGTCAGTGTGCCTCCATCCTGCGATTCGTCGCCCCGCCCGATGATAACTGTAAACATACAGCTCTTTCAATGTACCTACACCCTGAGACGCACCACCCTTTCTGTGATAACAGTAAACACACAGCTCTGTTAATGAACCTCAATCCAGAGATGTGTTGCACCGCCCATTGATAACAGTAAACATACAGCTCTGTCAATGTACCTCCATCCTGAGATGCGTCACTTAACGTCCAGTGATAACAGTAAATATACATCTCTGTCAATGTACCTGCACCGTGAAATGCGTCACCCTCCCAGTGATAACAATAAACATACAGCTCTGTCAATGTACCTCCATCCTGAGATGCGTTGCCCCGTCCAGTGATAACAGTAAACATACAGCTCTGTCAATGTACCTCCATCCCGAGATGTGTCACCCCGCCCAGTGACAACAGTAAACACACAGCTCTGTCAATGTACCTCCATCCCGAGATGTGTCACCCTCCCAGTGATAACAGTAAACATACAACTCTGTCAATGTACCTCCACCCTGAGATGTCTCACCCTCCCAGTGATAACAGTAAACATACAGGTCTGTCAATGTACCTCCATCCTGAGATGCGTCAACCTGCCCAGTGATAATATTAAACATACAGCTCTGTCAAGGTACCTACACCCTGAGATGTGTCTCCCTCCCAGTGATAACAGTAAACATACAGCTCTGTCAATGTACCTCCTCCTTGAGATGCGTCACCCTCCCAGTGATAACAGTAAACATACAGCCCTGTCAATGTACCTCCATCCCTTAGATACGTCACCCCGCCTACTGATAACAGTAAACGTACAGCTATGTTAATGTACCTCCATCCTGAGAATCCTAACCCCACCTCATGATAACAGTAAACATACAGCTCTGTCAATGTACCTCCATCCTGAGATGCGTCACCCCGCCCTCTTATAACAGTAAATACACAGATCTGTCAATGTACGTCAATCCCGAGATGCGTCACCCTCCCAGTGATAACAGTAAATGTACAGCTCTGTCAATGTACCTCCATCCTGAGATGCGTCAGTCCTCCCAGTGATAACAGTAAACATACAGCTCTGTCAATGTACTTCCACCCTGAGATGCGTCACCCACCCTCTGATAACAGTAAACATACAGCTCTGTCAATGTGCCTCCACCCTGAGATGCGTCACCCTACCAGTGATAACAGTAAGCATACAGCTCTGTCGATGTACCTCCATCCTGAGATGCGTCGTCACGGCCGATAATAACAGTAAACATACAGCTCTGTCAATGTACCTCCACCCTGAGATGTGTCACCCTCACAGTGATCATAGTAAACTTACAGCTCTGTCAATTTACCTCCATCCTGAGATGTGTCACCCTCCCAGTGATAACAGTAAACATGCAGCTCTGTCAATGTACCTCCATCCTGAGATGTGTCACCCTGCCCAGTTATGACAGTAAACATACAGCTCTTTCAATGAACCTCCATCCTGAGATGCATCACTCCCCGCCCAGTGATGCGTCACCATTCCAGTGATAACAGTAAACATACAGGTCTGTCAATGTACCTCCATTCTGCGATGCGTCGCCCCGCCCGGTGATAACAGTAAACATACATCTCTGTCAGTGTGCCTCCATCCTGCGATGCGTCGCCCCGCCCGATGATAACTGTAAACATACAGCTCTTTCAATGTACCTACACCCTGAGCCGCACCACCCTTTCTGTGATAACAGTAAACACACAGCTCTGTTAATGAACCTCAATCCAGAGATGTGTTGCACCGCCCATTGATAACAGTAAACATACAGCTCTGTCAATGTACCTCCATCCTGAGATGCGTCACTTAACGTCCAGTGATAACAGTAAACATACATCTCTGTCAATGTACCTGCCCTGTGAAATGCGTCACCCTCCCAGTGAGAACAATAAACATACAGCTCTGTCAATGTACCTCCATCCTGAGATGCGTCGCCCCGTCCAGTGATAACAGTAAACATACAGCTCTGTCAATGTACCTCCATCCCGAGATGCGTCACCCCGCCCAGTGATAACAGTAAACATACAACTCTGTCAATGTACCTCCACCCTGAGATGTCTCACCCTCCCAGTGATAACAGTAAACATACAGCTCTGTCAATGTACCTCCATCCTGAGATGCGTCAACCTGCCCAGTGATAATATTAAACGTACAGCTCTGTGAATGTACCTCCATCCTAAGATGCGTCACCCCATCTGTGATAACAGTAAACATACAGCTCAATGTACCTCCAGCCTGAGATGTGTCACCCTTCCAGTGATAACAGTAAACATACAACTCTGTCAATGTACCTCCACCCTGATATGTCTCACCCTCCCAGTGACAACAGTAAACATACAGCTCTGTCAATGTACCTCCATCCTGAGATGCATCACTCCCCATCCAGTGATAACAGCAAACATACAGCTCAATGTACCTCCAGCCTGAGATGCGTCACCCTTCCAATGATAACAGTAAACATACAACTCTGTCAATGTACCTCCACCCTGATATGTCTCACCCTCCCAGTGAGAACAGTAAACATACAGCTCTGTCAATATACCTCCATCCTAAGATGCGTCACCCCACCTGTGATAACAGTAAACATACAGCTCTGTCAATGTACCTCCATCCTGAGATGCGTCAACCTGCCCAGTGATAACATTAAACGTACAGCTCTGTGAATGTACCTCCATCCTGAGATGCGTCACCCTCCCAGTGATAACAGTAAACAATCAGCTCTGTCAATGTACCTCCACCCTGAGATGTGTCACCCTCCCAGTGATAACAGTAAACATACAGCTATGTCAATGTACCTCCACCCTGAGATGCGTCACCCTCGCAGTGATCATAGTAAACTTACAGCTCTGTGAATTTACCTCCATCCTGAGATGTGTCACCCTCCCAGTGATAACAGTAAACATACAGCTCTGTCAATGTACCTCCACCCTGAGATGTGTCACCCTCCCAGTGATAACAGTAATCATACAGCTCAGTCAATTTACCTCCATCCTGAGATGCATCACGGCGCCCTCTGATAACAGTAAACATACAGCTCTGTCAATGTACCTCCAAATTGACATGGGTCACCCTCTCAGTGATAATAGTAAACATACAGCTCTGTCAATGTACCTCCATCCCCAGATGCGTCACCCTCCCAGTGATAACAGCAAACAATCAGCTCTATCAATGTAACTCCACCCTGGGATGCGTCACCCGCCCTCTGACAACAGTAAACACACAGTTCTGTCAATGTACCTCCATCCTGAGATGCGTCACCCTGCCCTCTGATAACAGTAAACACACAGATCTGTCAATGTACCTCAATCCCGAGATGCGTCACCCTCCCAGTGACAACAGTAAACGTACAGCTCTGTCAATGTACCTCCATCCTGAGATGTGTCACCCTCCCAGTGATAACAGTAAACATGCAGCTCTGTCAATGTACCTCCATCCTGAGATGTGTCACCCCGCCCAGTGATAACAGTAAACATACAGCTCTTTCAATGTACCTCCATCCTCAGATTCATCACTCCCAGCCCAGTGATAACAGCAAGCATACAGCTCAATGTACCTCCACCCTGAGATGCGTCACCCTTCCAGTGATAACAGTAAACATACAGGTCTGTCAATGTTCTCCATTCTGCGATGCGTCGCCCCGCCGCGATGCGTCGCCCCGCCCGATGATAACTGTAAACATACAGATCTGTCAATGTACCTCAATCCCGAGATGCGTCACCCTCCCAGTGATAACAGTAAATGTACAGCTCTGTCAATGTACCTCCATCCTGAGATGCGTCACTCTTCCCAGTGATAACAGTAAACATACAGCTCTGTCAATGTGCCTCCACCCTGAGATGCGTCACCCTACCAGTGATAAAAGTAAACATGCAGCTTTGTCAATGTACCTCCATCCTGAGATTCATCGCCCCATCCGATGATAACAGTAAACATACAGCTCTGTCAATGTACCTCCATCCTGAGATGCGTCACCCCGCCCAGTGATAACAGTAAACATACAGCTCTGTCAATGTATCTCCATCCTGAGATGTGTCACCCCGCCCAGTGATAACAGTAAACATACAGCTCTGTCAATGTACCTCCATCCGAGATGCGTTACCCTCCCAGTGATAACAGTAAACATACAGCTCTGTCAATGTACCTCCATCCTGAGATGTGTCACCCGCCCTCTGATAACAGTAAACATACAGCTCTGTCAATGTGCCTCACCCTGAGATGCATCACCCTACCAGTAATAACAGTAAACATACAGCTCTGTCGATGTACCTCCATCCTGAGATGCGTCGGCCCGGCCGATGATAACAGTAAACATACAGCTCTGTCAATGTACCTCCACCCTGAGATGCGTCACCCTCCCAGTGATCACAGTAAACTTACAGCTCTGTCAATTTACCTCCATCCTGAGATGTGTCACCCTCCCAGTGATAACAGTAAACATGGAGCTCTGTCAATGTACCTCCATCCTGAGATGTGTCACCCCTGCCGATGATAACAGTAAACATACAGCTCTGTCAATGTACCTCCACCCTGAGATGCGTCACCCTCCCAATGATAACAGTAAACATACAGCTCTTTCAATGTACGTCCATCCTGAGATGCGTCGCCCCGCTCGATGATAACTGTAAACATACAGCTCTGTCAATGTACCTCCATCCTGAGATGCGTCACTCCACGTCCAGTGATAACAGTAAACATACATCTCTGTCAATGTACCTGCACCATGAGATGCGTCACCCTCCCAGTGATAACAGTAATCATACAGCTCTGTCAATGTACCTCCATCCTGAGATGTGTCATCCCGCCCAGTGATAACACTAAACATACAGCTCTTTCAATGTACCTCTATCCTGAGATGCATTACTCCACGCCAAGTGATAACAGCAAACACACAGCTCAATGTACCTCCAGCCTGAGATGCGTCACCCTTCCAGTGATAACAGTAAACATACAACTCTGTCAATGTACCTCCACGCTGAGATGTCTCACCCTCCCAGTGATGACAGTAAACATACAGCTCTGTCACTGTACCTCAATCCTGAGATGCGTCAACCTGCCCAGTGATAATATTAAACGTACAGCTCTGTCAATGTACCTCCACTCTGAGATGTGTCTCCCTCCCAGTGATAACAGTAATCATACAGCTCTGTCAATGTACCTCCATCCTGAGATGCATCACGCCGCCCTCTGATAACAGTAAACATACAGCTCTGTCAATGTACCTCCTCCTTGAGATGCGTCACCTTCCCAGTGATAACAGTAAAGATACAGCCCTGTCAATGTACCTCCATCCCTTAGATAAGTCACCCCGCCTACTGATAACAGTAAACGTACAGCTATGTTAATGTACCTCCATCCTGAAAATCATAACCCCGCCTCATGATAACAGTAAACATACAGCTCTGTCAATGTACCTCCATCCCCAGATGCGTCACCTTCCCAGTGATAACAGTAAACATTCAGCTCTCTCAATGTAACTCCATCCTGCGATGCTTCACCCCACCCTCTGACAACAGTAAACACATAGCTCTGTCAATGTACCTCCATCCTGAGATGTGTCACCCCGCCCTCTTATAACAGTAAACATACAGCTCTGTCAATGTACCTCCATCCGAGATGCGTTACCCTCCCAGTAATAACAGTAAACATACAACTCTGTCAATGTACCTCCACCCTGAGATGTCTCACCCTCCCAGTAATAACAGTAAACATACATCTCTGTCAATGTACCTCCATCCTAAGATGCGTCACCTCGCCCGTGGTAACAGTAAACATACAGCTCTATCAATGTACCTCCACCTTGAGATGTGTCACCCTCACAGTGATAACAGTAAACATACAACTCTGTCAATGTACCTCCACCTTGAGATGTGTCACCCTCCCAGTGATAACAGTAATCATACAGCTCAGTCAATTTACCTCCATCCTGAGATGCATCACGGCGCCCTCTGATAACAGTAAACATACAGCTCTGTCAATGTGCCTCCACATTGACATGGGTCACCCTCTCAGTGATAATAGTAAACATACAGCTCTGTCAATGTACCTCCATCCCCAGATGCGTCACCCTCCCAGTGATAACAGCAAACAATCAGCTCTATCAATGTAACTCCACCCTGCGATGCGTCACCCGCCCTCTGACAACAGTAAACACACAGTTCTGTCAATGTACCTCCATCCTGAGATACGTCACCCTGCCCTCTGATAACAGTAAACACACAGATCTGTCAATGTACCTCAATCCCGAGATGCGTCACCCTCCCAGTGACAACAGTAAACGTACAGCTCTGTCAATGTACCTCCATCCTGAGATGTGTCACCCTCCCAGTGATAACAGTTAACATGCAGCTCTGTCAATGTACCTCCATCCTGAGATGTGTCACCCCGCCCAGTGATAACAGTAAACATACAGCTCTTTCAATGTACCTCCATCCTCAGATTCATCACTCCCCGCCCAGTGATAACAGCAAGCATACAGCTCAATGTACCTCCACCCTGAGATGCGTCACCCTTCCAGTGATAACAGTAAACATACAGGTCTGTCAATGTTCTCCATTCTGCGATGCGTCGCCCCGCCCGGTGATAACAGTAAACATACAGCTCTTTCAGTGTGCCTCCATCCTGCCATGCGTCGCCCCGCCCGATGATAACTGTAAACATACAGATCTGTCAATGTACCTCAATCCCGAGATGCGTCACCCTCCCAGTGATAACAGTAAATGTACAGCTCTGTCAATGTACCTCCATCCTGAGATGCGTCACTCTTCCCAGTGATAACAGTAAACATACAGCTCTGTCAATGTGCCTCCACCCTGAGATGCGTCACCCTACCAGTGATAAAAGTAAACATGCAGCTTTATCAATGTACCTCCATCCTGAGATTCATCGCCCCGTCCGATGATAACAGTAAACATACAGCTCTGTCAATGTACCTCCATCCCGAGATGTGTCACCCTCCCAGTGATAACAGTAAACATACAGCTCTGTCAATGTACCTCCATCCTGAGATGCGTCAACCTACCCAGTGATAATATTAAACGTACAGCTCTGTCAATGTACCTCCACCCTGAGATGTGTCTCCCTCCCAGTGATAACAGTAAACATACAGCTCTGTCAATGTACCTCCATCCCTTAGATACGTCACCCCGCCTACTGATAACAGTAAACGTACAGCTATGTTAATGTACCTCCATCCTGAGAATCGTAACCCCACCTAATGATAACAGTAAACATACAGCTCTGTCAATGCTCCTCCATCCCCAGATGCGTCACCCTCCCAGTGATAACAGTAAACATTCAGCTCTCTCAATGTAACTCCACCCTGCGATGCGTCACCCCGCCCTCTGACAACAGTAAACACACAGCTCTGTCAATGTACCTCCATCCTGAGATGCGTCACCCCGCCCTCTTATAACAGTAAACACACAGATCTGTCAATGTACGTCAATCCCGAGATGCGTCACCCTCCCAGTGATAAAAGTAAACATACAGCTCTGACAATGTACCTCCATCCTGAGATGTGTCACCCTGCCCTCTGATAACAGTAAACACACAGATCTGTCAATATACGTCAATCCCGAGATGCGTCACCCTCCCAGTGATAACAGTAAATGTACAGCTCTGTCAATGTACCTCCATCCTGAGATTCGTCAGTCCTCCCAGTGATAACAGTAAACATACAGCTCTGTCAATGTACCTCCATCCCGAGATGCGTCACACCGCCCAGTGATAACAGTAAACACACAGCTTTGTCAATGTACCTCCATCCCGAGATGTGTCACACTCCCAGTGATATCAGTAAACATACAACTCTGTCAATGTACCTCCACCCTGAGATGTCTCACCCTCCCAGTGATAACAGTAAACATACAGCTCTGTCAATGTACCTCCATCCTGAGATGCGTCAACCTGCCCAGTGATAATATTAAACGTACAGCTCTGTCAATGTACCTCAACTCTGAGATGTGTCTCGCTCCCAGAGATAACAGTAAACATACAGCTCTGTCAATGTACTTCCACCCTGAGATGCGTCACCCGCCCTCTGATAACAGTAAACATACAGCTCTGTCAATGTGCCTCCACCCTGAGATGCGTCACCCTACCAGTGATAACAGTAAACATACAGCTCTGTCGATGTACCTCCATCCTGAGATGCATCGCCCCGTCCGATGATAACAGTAAACATACAGCTCTGTCAATGTACCTCCACCCTGAGATGCGTCACCCTCCCAGTGATAACAGTAAACATGCAGCTCTGTCAATGTACCTCCATTCTGCGATGTGTCGCCCCGCCCGGTGATAACAGTAAACATACAGCTCTGTCAATGTACCTCCACCCTGAGATGCGTCACGCTTTCAGTGATAACAGTAAACACACAGCTCTGTTAATGCACCTCAATCCTGAGATGTGTTGCACCGCCCATTGATAACAGTAAACATACAGCTCTGTCAATGTACCTCCATCCCGAGATGCGTCACCCCGCCCAGTGATAACAGTAAACACACAGCTCTGTCAATGTACCTCCATCCCGAGATGTGTCACCCTCCCAGTGATAACAGTAAACATACAACTCTGTCAATGTACCTCCACCCTGAGATGTCTCACCCTCCCAGTGATAACAGTAAACATACAGCTCTGTCAATGTACCTCCATCCTGAGATGCGTCAACCTGCCCAGTGATAATATTAAACATACAGCTCTGTCAATGTACCTCCACCCTGAGATGTGTCTCCCTCCCAGTGATAACAGTAAACATACAGGTCTGTCAATGTGCCTCCTCCTTGAGATGCGTCACCCTCCCAGTGATAACAGTAAACATACAGCCCTGTCAATGTACCTCCATCCCTTAGATACGTCACCCCGCCTACTGATAACAGTAAACGTACAGCTATGTTAATGTACCTCCTCCTTGAGATGCGTCACCCTCCCAGTGATAACAGTAAACATTCAGCTCTCTCAATGTAACTCCACCCTGCGATGCGTCACCCCGCCCTCTGACAACAGTAAACACACAGCTCTGTCAATGTACCTCCATCCTGAGATGCGTCACCCTGCCCTCTTATAACAGTAAACACACAGATCTGTCAATGTACGTCAATCCCGAGATGCGTCACCCTCCCAGTGATAACAGTAAACATACAGCTCTGACAATGTACCTCCATCCTGAGATGTGTCACCCTGCCCTCTGATAACAGTAAACACACAGATCTGTCAATATACGTCAATCCCGAGATGCGTCACCCTCCCAGTGATAACAGTAAACGTACAGCTCTTTCAATGTACCTCCATCCTGAGATTCGTCAGTCCTCCCAGTGATAACAGTAAACATACAGCTCAATCAATGTACTTCCACCCTGAGATGCGTCACCCGCCCTCTGATAACAGTAAACATACAGTTCTGTCAATGTACCTCCACCCTGAGATGCGTCACCCTACCAGTGATAACAGTAAACATACAGCTCTGTCGATGTACCTCCATCCTGAGATGCGTCGCCACGGCCGATGATAACAGTAAACATATAGCTCTGTCAATGTACCTCCACCCTGAGATGTGTCAACCTCGCAGTGATCATAGTAAACTTACATCTCTGTCAATTTACCTCCATCCTGAGATGTGTCACCCTCCCAGTGATAACAGTAAACATACAGCTCTGTCGATGTACCTCCATCCTGAGATGCGTCGCTACGGCCGATGATAACAGTAAACATACAGCTCTGTCAATGTACCTCCACCCTGAGATGTGTCACCCTCGCAGTGATCATAGTAAACTTACAGCTCTGTCAATTTACCTCCATCCTGAGATGTGTCACCCTCCCAGTGATAACAGTAAACATGCAGCTCTGTCAATGTACCTCCATCCTGAGATGTGTCACCCTGCCCAGTTATAACAGTAAACATACAGCTCTTTCAATGAACCTCCATCCTGAGATGCATCACTCCCCGCCCAGTGATGCGTCACCATTCCAGTGATAACAGTAAACATACAGGTCTGTCAATGTACCTCCATTCTGCGATGCGTCGCCCCGCCCGGTGATAACAGTAAACATACAGCTCTGTCAGTGTGCCTCCATCCTGCGATGCGTCGCCCCGCCCGATGATAACTGTAAACATACAGCTCTTTCAATGTACCTACACCCTGAGACGCACCACCCTTTCTGTGATAACAGTAAACACACAGCTCTGTTAATGAACCTCAATCCAGAGATGTGTTGCACCGCCCATTGATAACAGTAAACATACAGCTCTGTAAATGTACCTCCATCCTGAGATGCGTCACTTAACGTCCAGTGATAACAGTAAACATACATCTCTGTCAATGTACCTGCACCGTGAAATGCGTCACCCTCCCAGTGATAACAATAAACATACAGCTCTGTCAATGTACCTCCATCCTGAGATGCGTCGCCCCGTCCAGTGATAACAGTAAACATACAGCTCTGTCAATGTACCTCCATCCCGAGATGCGTCACACCTCCCAGTGATAACAGTAAACACACAGCTCTGTCAATGTACCTCCATTCCGAGATGTGTCACCCTCCCAGTGATAACAGTAAACATACAACTCTGTCAATGTACCTCCACCCTGAGATGTCTCACCCTCCCAGTGATAACAGTAAACATACAGCTCTGTCAATGTACCTCCATCCTGAGATGCGTCAACCTGCCCAGTGATAATATTGAACGTACAGCTCTGTCAATGTACCTCCACCCTGAGATGTGTCTCCCTCCCAGTGATAACAGTAAACATACAGCTCTGTCAATGTACTTCCACCCTGAGATGCGTCACCCGCCCTCTGATAACAGTAAACATACAGCTCTGTCAATGTGCCTCCACCCTGAGATGCGTCACCCTACCAGTGATAACAGTAAACATACAGCTCTGTCGATGTACCTCCATCCTGAGATGCATCGCCCCGTCCGATGATAACAGTAAACACACAGCTCTGTCAAAGTACCTCCACCCTGAGATGCGTCACCCTCCCAGTGATAACAGTAAACATGCAGCTCTGTCAATGTACCTCCATTCTGCGATGTGTCGCCCCGCCCGGTGATAACAGTAAACATACAGCTCTGTCAGTGTGCCACCATCCTGCGATGCGTCGCCCCGCCCGATGATAACTGTAAACATACATCTCTGTCAATGTACCTGCACCGTGAGATGCGTCACCCTCCCAGTGATAACAGTAATCATACAACTCTGTCAATGTACCTCCATCCTGAGATGTGTCACCCCGCCCAGTGATAACAGTAAACATACAACTCTGTCAATGTACCTCCACCCTGAGATGTCTCACCCTCCCAGTGATAACAGTAAACATACAGCTCTGTCAATGTACCTCCATCCTGAGATGCGTCAACCTGCCCAGTGATAATATTAAACGTACAACTCTGTGAATGTACCTCCATCCTAAGATGCGTCACCCCATCTGTGATAACAGTAAACATACAGCTCAATGTACCTCCAGCCTGAGATGTGTCACCCTTCCAGTGATAACAGTAAACATACAACTCTGTCAATGTACCTCCACCCTGATATGTCTCACCCTCCCAGTGACAACAGTAAACATACAGCTCTGTCAATGTACCTCCATCCTGAGATGCATCACTCCCCATCCAGTGATAACAGCAAACATACAGCTCAATGTACCTCCAGCCTGAGATGCGTCACCCTTCCAATGATAACAGTAAACATACAACTCTGTCAATGTACCTCCACCCTGATATGTCTCACCCTCCCAGTGAGAACAGTAAACATACAGCTCTGTCAATATACCTCCATCCTAAGATGCGTCACCCCACCTGTGATAACAGTAAACATACAGCTCTGTCAATGTACCTCCATCCTGAGATGCGTCAACCTGCCCAGTGATAACATTAAACGTACAGCTCTGTGAATGTACCTCCATCCTGAGATGCGTCACCCTCCCAGTGATAACAGTAAACATACAGCTCTGTCAATGTACCTCCATCCGAGATGCGTTACCTTCCCAGTGATAACAGTAAACATACAGCTCTGTCAATGTACCTCCATCCTGAGATGTGTCACCCGCCCTCTGATAACATTAAACATACAGCTCTGTCGATGTACCTCCATCCTGAGATGCGTCGGCCAGGCCGATGATAACAGTAAACATACAGCTCTGTCAATGTACCTCCATCCCGAGATGCGTCACCCCGCCCAGTGATAACAGTAAACACACAGCTCTGTCAATGTACCTCCATCCCGAGATGTGTCACCCTCCCAGTGATAACAGTAAACATACAACTCTGTCAATGTACCTCCACCCTGAGATGTCTCACCCTCCCAGTGATAACAGTAAACAAACAGGTCTGTCAATGTACCTCCATCCTGAGATGCGTCAACCTGCCCAGTGATAATATTAAACATACAGCTCTGTCAATGTACCTCCACCCTGAGATGTGTCTCCCTCCCAGTGATAACAGTAAACATACAGCTCTGTCAATGTACCTCCTCCTTGAGATGCGTCACCCTCCCAGTGATAACAGTAAACATACAGCCCTGTCAATGAACCTCCATCCCTTAGATACGTCACCCCGCCTACTGATAACAGTAAACGTACAGCTATGTTAATGTACCTCCATCCTGAGAATCGTAACCCCACCTCATGATAACAGTAAACATACAGCTCTGTCAACGTACCTCCATCCTGAGATGCGTCACCCCGCCCTCTTATAACAGTAAATACACAGATCTGTCAATGTACATGAATCCCGAGATGCGTCACCCTCCCAGTGATAACAGTAAACATACAGCTCTGACAATGTACCTCCATCCTGAGATGTGTCACCCTGCCCTCTGATAACAGTAAACACACAGATCTGTCAATATACGTCAATCCCGAGATGCGTCACCCTCCCAGTGATAACAGTAAATGTACAGCTCTGTCAATGTACCTCCATCCTGAGATGCGTCAGTCCTCCCAGTGATAACAGTAAACATACAGATCTGTCAATGTACTTCCACCCTGAGATGCGTCACCCGCCCTCTGATAACAGTAAACATGCAGCTCTGTCAATGTGCCTCCACCCTGAGATGCGTCACCCTACCAGTGATAACAGTAAACATACAGCTCTGTCGATGTACCTCCATCCTGAGATGCGTCGCCACGGCCGATAATAACAGTAAACATACAGCTCTGTCAATGTACCTCCACCCTGAGATGTGTCACCCTCACAGTGATCATAGTAAACTTACAGCTCTGTCAATTTACCTCCATCCTGAGATGTGTCACCCTCCCAGTGATAACAGTAAACATGCAGCTCTGTCAATGTACCTCCATCCTGAGATGTGTCACCCTGCCCAGTTATAACAGTAAACATACAGCTCTTTCAATGAACCTCCATCCTGAGATGCATCACTCCCCGCCCAGTGATGCGTCACCATTCCAGTGATAACAGTAAACATACAGGTCTGTCAATGTACCTCCATTCTGCGATGCGTCGCCCCGCCCGGTGATAACAGTAAACATACAGCTCTTTCAATGTACCTACACCCTGAGCCGCACCACCCTTTCTGTGATAACAGTAAACACACAGCTCTGTTAATGAACCTCAATCCAGAGATGTGTTGCACCGCCCATTGATAACAGTAAACATACAGCTCTGTCAATGTACCTCCATCCTGAGATGCGTCACTTAACGTCCAGTGATAACAGTAAACATACACCTCTGTCAATGTACCTGCACCGTGAAATGCGTCACCCTCCCAGTGAGAACAATAAACATACAGCTCTGTCAATGTACCTCCATCCTGAGATGCGTCGCCCCGTCCAGTGATAACAGTAAACATACAGCTCTGTCAATGTACCTCCATCCCGAGATGCGTCACCCCGCCCAGTGATAACAGTAAACATACAACTCTGTCAATGTACCTCCACCCTGAGATGTCTCACCCTCCCAGTGATAACAGTAAACATACAGCTCTGTCAATATACCTCCATCCTGAGATGCGTCAACCTGCCCAGTGATAATATTAAACGTACAGCTCTGTGAATGTACCTCCATCCTAAGATGCGTCACCCCATCTGTGATAACAGTAAACATACAGCTCAATGTACCTCCAGCCTGAGATGTGTCACCCTTCCAGTGATAACAGTAAACATACAACTCTGTCAATGTACCTCCACCCTGATATGTCTCACCCTCCCAGTGAGAATAGTAAACATACAGCTCTGTCAATGTATCTCCATCCTGAGATGCATCACTCCCCACCCAGTGATAACAGCAAACATACAGCTCAATGTACCTCCAGCCTGAGATGCGTCACCCTTCCAGTGATAACAGTAAACATACAACTCTGTCAATGTACCTCCACCCTGATATGTCTCTCCCTCCCAGTGAGAACAGTAAACATACAGCTCTGTCAATGTACCTCCATCCTAAGATGCGTCACCCCACCTGTGATAACAGTAAACATACAGCTCTGTCAATGTACCTCCATCCTGAGATGTGTCACCCTCCCAGTGATAACAGTAAACAATCAGCTCTGTCAATGTACCTCCACCCTGAGATGTGTCACCCTTCCAGTGATAACAGTAAACATACAGCTATGTCAATGTACCTCCACCCTGAGATGCGTCACCCTCGCAGTGATCATAGTAAACTTACAGCTCTGTGAATTTACCTCCATCCTGAGATGTGTCACCCTCCCAGTGATAACAGTAAACATACAGCTCTGTCAATGTACCTCCACCCTGAGATGTGTCACCCTCCCAGTGATAACAGTAATCATACAGCTCAGTCAATTTACCTCCATCCTGAGATGCATCACGGCGCCCTCTGATAACAGTAAACATACAGCTCTGTCAATGTACCTCCAAATTGACATGGGTCACCCTCTCAGTGATAATAGTAAACATACAGCTCTGTCAATGTACCTCCATCCCCAGATGCGTCACCCTCCCAGTGATAACAGCAAACAATCAGCTTTATCAATGTAACTCCACCCTGGGATGCGTCACCCGCCCTCTGACAACAGTAAACACACAGTTCTGTCAATGTACCTCCATCCTGAGATGCGTCACCCTGCCCTCTGATAACAGTAAACACACAGATCTGTCAATGTACCTCAATCCCGAGATGCGTCACCCTCCCAGTGACAACAGTAAACGTACAGCTCTGTCAATGTACCTCCATCCTGAGATGTGTCACCCTCCCAGTGATAACAGTAAACATGCAGCTCTGTCAATGTACCTCCATCCTGAGATGTGTCACCCCGCCCAGTGATAACAGTAAACATACAGCTCTTTCAATGTACCTCCATCCTCAGATTCATCACTCCCCGCCCAGTGATAACAGCAAGCATACAGCTCAATGTACCTCCACCAGGAGATGCGTCACCCTTCCAGTGATAACAGTAAACATACAGGTCTGTCAATGTTCTCCATTCTGCGATGCGTCGCCCCGCCGCGATGCGTCGCCCCGCCCGATGATAACTGTAAACATACAGATCTGTCAATGTACCTCAATCCCGAGATGCGTCACCCTCCCAGTGATAACAGTAAATGTACAGCTCTGTCAATGTACCTCCATCCTGAGATGCGTCACTCTTCCCAGTGATAACAGTAAACATACAGCTCTGTCAATGTGCCTCCACCCTGAGATGCGTCACCCTACCAGTGATAAAAGTAAACATGCAGCTTTGTCAATGTACCTCCATCCTGAGATTCATCGCCCCATCCGATGATAACAGTAAACATACAGCTCTGTCAATGTACCTCCATCCTGAGATGCGTCACCCCGCCCAGTGATAACAGTAAACATACAGCTCTGTCAATGTATCTCCATCCTGAGATGTGTCACCCCGCCCAGTGATAACAGTAAACATACAGCTCTGTCAATGTACCTCCATCCGAGATGCGTTACCCTCCCAGTGATAACAGTAAACATACAGCTCTGTCAATGTACCTCCATCCTGAGATGTGTCACCCGCCCTCTGATAACAGTAAACATACAGCTCTGTCAATGTGCCTCACCCTGAGATGCGTCACCCTACCAGTAATAACAGTAAACATACAGCTCTGTCGATGTACCTCCATCCTGAGATGCGTCGGCCCGGCCGATGATAACAGTAAACATACAGCTCTGTCAATGTACCTCCACCCTGAGATGCGTCACCCTCCCAGTGATCACAGTAAACTTACAGCTCTGTCAATTTACCTCCATCCTGAGATGTGTCACCCTCCCAGTGATAACAGTAAACATGGAGCTCTGTCAATGTACCTCCATCCTGAGATGTGTCACGCCTGCCGATGATAACAGTAAACATACAGCTCTGTCAATGTACCTCCACCCTGAGATGCGTCACCCTCCCAATGATAACAGTAAACATACAGCTCTTTCAATGTACGTCCATCCTGAGATGCGTCGCCCCGCTCGATGATAACTGTAAACATACAGCTCTGTCAATGTACCTCCATCCTGAGATGCGTCACTCCACGTCCAGTGATAACAGTAAACATACATCTCTGTCAATGTACCTGCACCATGAGATGCGTCACCCTCCCAGTGATAACAGTAATCATACAGCTCTGTCAATGTACCTCCATCCTGAGATGTGTCACCCCGCCCAGTGATAACACTAAACATACAGCTCTTTTAATGTACCTCTATCCTGAGATGCATTACTCCACGCCAAGTGATAACAGCAAACACACAGCTCAATGTACCTCCAGCCTGAGATGCGTCACCCTTCCAGTGATAACAGTAAACATACAACTCTGTCAATGTACCTCCACGCTGAGATGTCTCACCCTCCCAGTGATGACAGTAAACATACAGCTCTGTCACTGTACCTCCATCCTGAGATGCGTCAACCTGCCCAGTGATAATATTAAACGTACAGCTCTGTCAATGTACCTCCACTCTGAGATGTGTCTCCCTCCCAGTGATAACAGTAATCATACAGCTCTGTCAATGTACCTCCATCCTGAGATGCATCACGCCGCCCTCTGATAACAGTAAACATACAGCTCTGTCAATGTACCTCCTCCTTGAGATGCGTCACCTTCCCAGTGATAACAGTAAAGATACAGCCCTGTCAATGTACCTCCATCCCTTAGATACGTCACCCCGCCTACTGATAACAGTAAACGTACAGCTATGTTAATGTACCTCCATCCTGAAAATCGTAACCCCGCCTCATGATAACAGTAAACATACAGCTCTGTCAATGTACCTCCATCCCCAGATGCGTCACCTTCCCAGTGATAACAGTAAACATTCAGCTCTCTCAATGTAACTCCATCCTGCGATGCTTCACCCCACCCTCTGACAACAGTAAACACATAGCTCTGTCAATGTACCTCCATCCTGAGATGTGTCACCCCGCCCTCTTATAACAGTAAACATACAGCTCTGTCAATGTACCTCCATTCGAGATGCGTTACCCTCCCAGTAATAACAGTAAACATACAACTCTGTCAATGTACCTCCACCCTGAGATGTCTCACCCTCCCAGTAATAACAGTAAACATACATCTCTGTCAATGTACCTCCATCCTAAGATGCGTCACCTCGCCCGTGGTAACAGTAAACATACAGCTCTATCAATGTACCTCCACCTTGAGATGTGTCACCCTCACAGTGATAACAGTAAACATACAACTCTGTCAATGTACCTCCACCTTGAGATGTGTCACCCTCCCAGTGATAACAGTAATCATACAGCTCAGTCAATTTACCTCCATCCTGAGATGCATCACGGCGCCCTCTGATAACAGTAAACATACAGCTCTGTCAATGTGCCTCCACATTGACATGGGTCACCCTCTCAGTGATAATAGTAAACATACAGCTCTGTCAATGTACCTCCATCCCCAGATGCGTCACCCTCCCAGTGATAACAGCAAACAATCAGCTCTATCAATGTAACTCCACCCTGCGATGCGTCACCCGCCCTCTGACAACAGTAAACACACAGTTCTGTCAATGTACCTCCATCCTGAGATACGTCACCCTGCCCTCTGATAACAGTAAACACACAGATCTGTCAATGTACCTCAATCCCGAGATGCGTCACCCTCCCAGTGACAACAGTAAACGTACAGCTCTGTCAATGTACCTCCATCCTGAGATGTGTCACCCTCCCAGTGATAACAGTTAACATGCAGCTCTGTCAATGTACCTCCATCCTGAGATGTGTCACCCCGCCCAGTGATAACAGTAAACATACAGCTCTTTCAATGTACCTCCATCCTCAGATTCATCACTCCCCGCCCAGTGATAACAGCAAGCATACAGCTCAATGTACCTCCACCCTGAGATGCGTCACCCTTCCAGTGATAACAGTAAACATACAGGTCTGTCAATGTTCTCCATTCTGCGATGCGTCGCCCCGCCCGGTGATAACAGTAAACATACAGCTCTTTCAGTGTGCCTCCATCCTGCGATGCGTCGCCCCGCCCGATGATAACTGTAAACATACAGATCTGTCAATGTACCTCAATCCCGAGATGCGTCACCCTCCCAGTGATAACAGTAAATGTACAGCTCTGTCAATGTACCTCCATCCTGAGATGCGTCACTCTTCCCAGTGATAACAGTAAACATACAGCTCTGTCAATGTGCCTCCACCCTGAGATGCGTCACCCTACCAGTGATAAAAGTAAACATGCAGCTTTGTCAATGTACCTCCATCCTGAGATTCATCGCCCCGTCCGATGATAACAGTAAACATACAGCTCTGTCAATGTACCACCATCCTGAGATGCGTCACCCCGCCCAGTGATAACAGTAAACATACAGCTCTGTCAATGTATCTCCATCCTGAGATGTGTCACCCCGCCCAGTGATAACAGTAAACATACAGCTCTGTCAATGTACCTCCATCCGAGATGCGTTACCCTCCCAGTGATAACAGTAAACATACAGCTCTGTCAATGTGCCTCCATCCTGAGATGTGTCACCCACCCTCTGATAACAGTAAACATACAGCTCTGTCAATGTGCCTCACCCTGAGATGCGTCGCCCTACCAGTGATAACAGTAAACATACAGCTCTGTCGATGTACCTTCATCCTGAGATGCGTCGGCCCGGCCGATGATAACAGTAAACATACAGCTCTGTCAATGTACCTCAACCCTGAGATGCGTCACCCTTCCAGTGATCACAGTAAACTTACAGCTCTGTCAATTTACCTCCATCCTGAGATGTGTCACCCTCCCAGTGATAACAGTAAACATGGAGCTCTGTCAATGTACCTCCATCCTGAGATGTGTCGCCCCTGCCGATGATAACAGTAAACATACAGCTCTGTCAATGTACCTCCACCCTGAGATGCGTCACCCTCCCAATGATAACAGTAAACATACAGCTCTTTCAATGTACGTCCATCCTGAGATGCGTCGCCCCGCTCGATGATAACTGTAAACATACAGCTCTGTCAATGTACCTCCATCCTGAGATGCGTCACTCCACGTCCAGTGATAACAGTAAATGTACAGCTCTGTCAATGTACCTCCATCCTGAGATGCGTCACTCTTCCCAGTGATAACAGTAAACATACAGCTCTGTCAATGTGCCTCCACCCTGAGATGCGTCACCCTACCAGTGATAAAAGTAAACATGCAGCTTTGTCAATGTACCTCCATCCTGAGATTCATCGCCCCGTCCGATGATAACAGTAAACATACAGCTCTGTCAATGTACCTCCATCCTGAGATGCGTCACCCCGCCCAGTGATAACAGTAAACATACAGCTCTGTCAATGTATCTCCATCCTGAGATGTGTCACCCCGCCCAGTGATAACAGTAAACATACAGCTCTGTCAATGTACCTCCATCCGAGATGCGTTACCCTCCCAGTGATAACAGTAAACATACAGCTCTGTCAATGTGCCTCCATCCTGAGATGTGTCACCCGCCCTCTGATAACAGTAAACATACAGCTCTGTCAATGTGCCTCACCCTGAGATGCGTCACCCTACCAGTGATAACAGTAAACATACAGCTCTGTCGATGTACCTTCATCCTGAGATGCGTCGGCCCGGCCGATGATAACAGTAAACATACAGCTCTGTCAATGTACCTCAACCCTGAGATGCGTCACCCTTCCAGTGATCACAGTAAACTTACAGCTCTGTCAATTTACCTCCATCCTGAGATGTGTCACCCTCCCAGTGATAACAGTAAACATGGAGCTCTGTCAATGTACCTCCATCCTGAGATGTGTCGCCCCTGCCGATGATAACAGTAAACATACAGCTCTGTCAATGTACCTCCACCCTGAGATGCGTCACCCTCCCAATGATAACAGTAAACATACAGCTCTTTCAATGTACGTCCATCCTGAGATGCGTCGCCCCGCTCGATGATAACTGTAAACATACAGCTCTGTCAATGTACCTCCATCCTGAGATGCGTCACTCCACGTCCAGTGATAACAGTAAACATACATCTCTGTCAATGTACCTGCACCATGAGATGCGTCACCCTCCCAGTGATAACAGTAATCATACAGCTCTGTCAATGTACCTCCATCCTGAGATGTGTCACCCCGCCCAGTGATAACACTAAACATACAGCTCTTTCAATGTACCTCTATCCTGAGATGCATTACTCCACGCCCAGTGATAACAGCAAACACACAGCTCAATGCACCTCCAGCCTGAGATGCGTCACCCTTCCAGTGATAACAGTAAACATACAACTCTGTCAATGTACCTCCACGCTGATATGTCTCACCCTCCCAGTGATAACAGTAAACATACAGCTCTGTCACTGTACCTCCATCCTGAGATGCGTCAACCTGCCCAGTGATAATATTAAACGTACAGCTCTGTCAATGTACCTCCACTCTGAGATGTGTCTCCCTCCCAGTGATAACAGTAATCATACAGCTCTGTCAATGTACCTCCATCCTGAGATGCATCACGCCGCCCTCTGATAACAGTAAACATACAGCTCTGTCAATGTACCTCCTCCTTGAGATGCGTCACCTTCCCAGTGATAACAGTAAAGATACAGCCCTGTCAATGTACCTCCATCCCTTAGATACGTCACCCCGCCTACTGATAACAGTAAACGTACAGCTATGTTAATGTACCTCCATCCTGAAAATCGTAACCCCGCCTCATGATAACAGTAAACATACAGCTCTGTCAATGTACCTCCATCCCCAGATGCGTCACCTTCCCAGTGATAACAGTAAACATTCAGCTCTCTCAATGTAACTCCATCCTGCGATGCTTTACCCCGCCCTCTGACAACAGTAAACATAGCTCTGTCAATGTACCTCCATCCTGAGATGTGTCACCCCGCCCTCTTATAATAGTAAACATACAGCTCTGTCAATGTACCTCCACCTTGAGATGTGTCACCCTCCCAGTGATAACAGTAATCATACAGCTCTGTCAATGTACCTCCATCCTGAGATGCATCACGTCGCCCTCTGATAATTGTAAACATACAGCTCTGTCAATGTACCTCCACCCTGAGATGTCTCACCCTCCCAGTAATAACAGTAAACATACATCTCTGTCAATGTACCTCCATCCTAAGATGCGTCACCTCACCCGTGGTAACAGTAAACATACAGCTCTGTCAATGTACCTCCACCTTGAGATGTGTCACCCTCACAGTGATAACAGTAAACATACAACTCTGTCAATGTACCTCCACCTTGAGATGTGTCACCCTCCCAGTGATAACAGTAATCATACAGCTCTGTCAATGTACCTCCATCCTGAGATGCATCACGTCGCCCTCTGATAATTGTAAACATACAGCTCTGTCAATGTACCTCCACCTTGAGATGCGTCACCCTCCCAGTGATAACAGTAAACATACAGCTTTGTCAATGTACCTCACTCCCTTAGGTACGTCACCCCACCTACTGATAACAGTAAACGTACAGCTATGTCAATGTACCTCCATCCCCAGATGCGTCACCCTGCCAGTGATAACAGAAAACATTCAGCTCTATCAATGTAACTCCAGCCTGCGATGCGTCACCCGCCCTCTGACAACAGTAAACACACAGCTCTGTCAATGTACCTCCATCCTGAGATGCGTCACCTCGCCCTCTTATTACAGTTAACATAGAGCTCTGTCAATGTACCTCCATCCGAGATGCGTTACCCTCCCAGTGATAACCATAAACATACAGCTTTGTCAATGTACCTCCATACTGAGATGCGTCAACCTGCCCAGTGATAACATTAAACGTACAGCTCTGTCAATGTACCTCCATCCTGAGATGCGTCACCCTCCCAGTGATAACAGTAAACATACAGCTCTGTCAATGTACCTCCTCCCTGAGATGCGTGACCCTACCAGTGATAACAGTAAACATACAGCTCTGTCGATGTACCTCCATCCTGAGATGCATCGCCCCGTCCGATGATAACAGTAAACATACAGCTCTGTCAATGTACCTCCACCCTGAGATGCGTCACCCTCCCAGTGATAACAGTAAACATGCAGCTCTGTCAATGTACCTCCATTCTGCGATGTGTCGTCCCGCCCGGTGATAACAGTAAACATACAGCTCTGTCAGTGTGCCTCCATCCTGCGTTGCGTCGCCCCGCCCGATGATAACTGTAAACATACAGCTCTGTCAATGTACCTCCACCCTGAGATGCGTCACCCTTTCAGTGATAACTGTAAACACACAGCTCTGTTAATGCACCTCAATCCTGAGATGTGTTGCACCGCCCATTGATAACAGTAAACATACAGCTCTGTCAATGTACCTCCATCCCGAGATGCGTCACTCCACGTCCAGTGATAACAGTAAACATACATCTCTGTCAATGTACCTGCACCGTGAGATGCGTTGCCCTCCCAGTGATAACAGTAATCATACAACTCTGTCAATGTACCTCCATCCTGAGATGTGTCACCCTGCCCAGTGATAACAGTAAACATACAGCTCTTTCAATGTACCCCCATCCTGAGATGCATTACTCCACGCCCAGTGATAACAGCAAACACACAGCTCAATGTACCTCCATCCTGAGATGCGTCAGCCTGCCCAGTGATAATATTACACGTACAGCTCTGTCTATGTACCTCCACCCTGAGATGTGCCTCCCTCCCAGTGATAACAATAACCATACAGCTCTGTCAATGTACCTCCTCCTTGAGATGTGTCACCCTCCCAGTGATAACAGTAAACATACAGCCCTGTCAATGTACCTCCATCCGGAGAATCTTAACCCCGCCTCATGATAACAGTAAACATACAGCTCTGTCAATGTACGTCAATCCCGAGATGCGTCAGCCTCCCAGTGACAACAGTAAACGTACAGCTCTGTCAATGTACCTCCATCCTGAGATGCGTCACTCTTCCCAGTGATAACCGTAAACATACAGCTCTGTCAATGTGCCTCCACCCTGAGATGCGTCACCGTACCAGTGATAAAAGTAAACATACAGCTCTGTCGATGTACCTCCATCTTGAGATTCATCGCCCCGTCCGATAACAGTAAACATACAGCTCTGTCAATGTACCTCCATCCTGAGATGTGTCACCCTCCCTGTGAAAACAGTAAACATTCAGCTCTGTCAATGTACCTCCATCCTGAGATGTGTCACCCCGCCCAGTGATAACAGTAAACATACAGCTCTTTCAATGTACCTCCATCCTGAGATTCATCACTCCCCACCCAGTGATAACAGCAAGCATACAGCTCAAAGTAGCTCCACCCTGAGATGCGTCACCATTCCAGTGATAACAGTAAACATACAGGTCTGTCAATGTACCTCCATTCTGCGATGCGTCGCCCCGCCCCGCCCGGTGATAACAGTAAACATACAGCTCTGTCAGTGTGCCTCCATCCTGCGATGCGTCGCCCCGCCCGATGATAACTGTAAACATACAGCTCTTTCAATGTACCTACACCCTGAGACGCACCACCCTTTCTGTGATACCAGTAAACACACAGCTCTGTTAATGAACCTCAATCCAGAGATGTGTTGCACCGCCCATTGATAACAGTAAACATACAGCTCTGTCAATGTACCTCCATCCTGAGATGCGTCACTTAACGTCCAGTGATAACAGTAAACATACATCTCTGTCAATGTACCTGCACCGTGAAATGCGTCACCCTCCCAGTGATAACAATAAATGTACAGCTCTGTCAATGTACCTCCATCCTGAGATGCGTCGCCCCGTCCAGTGATAACAGTAAACATATAGCTCTGTCAATGTACCTCCATCCCGAGATGTGTCACCCTCCCAGTGATAACAGTAAACATACAACTCTGTCAATGTACCTCCACCCTGAGATGTCTCACCCTCCCAGTGATAACAGTAAACATACAGCTCTGTCAATTTACCTCCATCCTGAGATGCGTCAACCTGCCCAGTGATAATATTAAACGTACAGCTCTGTCAATGTACCTCCACCCTGAGATGTGTCTCCCTCCCAGTGATAACAGTCAACATACTGCTCTGTCAATGTACCTCCTCCTTGAGATGCGTCACCCTCCCAGTGATAACAGTAAACATACAGCCCTGTCAATGTACCTCCATCCCTTAGATACGTCACCCCGCCTACTGATAACAGTAAACGTACAGCTATGTTAATGTACCTCCATCCTGAGAATCGTAACCCCACCTCATGATAACAGTAAACATACAGCTCTGTCAATGCACCTCCATCCCCAGATGCGTCACCCTCCCAGTGATAACAGTAAACATTCAGCTCTCTCAATGTAACTCCACCCTGCGATGCGTCACCCCGCCCTCTGACAACAGTAAACACACAGCTCTGTCAATGTACCTCCATCCTGAGGTGCGTCACCCCGCCCTCTTATAACAGTAAACACACAGATCTGTCAATGTACATCAATCCCGTGATGCGTCACCCTCCCAGTGATAACAGTAAACATACAGCTCTGACAATGTACCTCCATCCTGAGATGTGTCACCCTGTTCTCTGATAACAGTAAACACACAGATCTGTCAATATACGTCAATCCCGAGATGCGTCACCCTCCCAGTGATAACAGTAAACGTACAGCTCTGTCAATGTACCTCCATCCTGAGATGCGTCAGTCCTCCCAGTGATAACAGTAAACATACAGCTCTGTCAATGTACTTCCACCCTGAGATGCGTCACCCGCCCTCTGATAACAGTAAACATACAGCTCTGTCAATGTGCCTCCACCCTGAGATGCGTCACCCTACCAGTGATAACAGTAAACATACAGCTCTGTCGATGTACCTCCATCCTGAGATGCGTCGCCACGGCCGATGATAACAGTAAACATACAGCTCTGTCAATGTACCTCCACCCTGAGATGTGTCACCCTCGCAGTGATCATAGTAAACTTACAGCTCTGTCAATTTACCTCCATCCTGAGATGTGTCACCCTCCCAGTGATAACAGTAAACATGCAGCTCTGTCAATGTACCTCCATCCTGAGATGTGTCACCCTGACCAGTTATAACAGTAAACATACAGCTCTTTCAATGAACCTCCATCCTGAGATGCATCACTCCCCGCCCAGTGATAACAGCAAGCATACAGCTCAATGTACCTCCAGCCTGAGATGCGTCACCCTTCCAGTGATAACAGTAAACATACAACTCTGTCAATGTACCTCCACCCTGATATGTCTCACCCTCCCAGTGAGAACAGTAAACATACAGCTCTGTCAATGTACCTCCATCCTAAGATGCGTCACCCCATCTGTGATAACAGTAAACATACAGCTCTGTCAATGTACCTCCATCCGAGATGCGTTACCCTCCCAGTAATAACAGTAAACATACAACTCTGTCAATGTACCTCCACCCTGAGATGTCTCACCCTCCCAGTAATAACAGTAAACATACATCTCTGTCAATGTACCTCCATCCTAAGATGCGTCACCTCACCCGTGGTAACAGTAAACATACAGCTCTGTCAATGTACCTCCACCTTGAGATGTGTCACCCTCACAGTGATAACAGTAAACATACAACTCTGTCAATGTACCTCCACCTTGAGATGTGTCACCCTCCCAGTGATAACAGTAATCATACAGCTCAGTCAATTTACCTCCATCCTGAGATGCATCACGGCGCCCTCTGATAACAGTAAACATACAGCTCTGTCAATGTACCTCCACATTGACATGGGTCACCCTCTCAGTGATAATAGTAAACATACAGCTCTGTCAATGTACCTCCATCCCCAGATGCGTCACCCTCCCAGTGATAACAGCAAACAATCAGCTCTATCAATGTAACTCCACCCTGCGATGCGTCACCCGCCCTCTGACAACAGTAAATACACAGTTCTGTCAATGTACCTCCATCCTGAGATGCGTCACCCTGCCCTCTGATAACAGTAAACACACAGATCTGTCAATGTACCTCAATCCCGAGATGCGTCACCCTCCCAGTGACAACAGTAAACGTACAGCTCTGTCAATGTACCTCCATCCTGAGATGTGTCACCCTCCCAGTGATAACAGTAAACAATCAGCTCTGTCAATGTACCTCCACCCTGAGATGTGTCACCCTTCCAGTGATAACAGTAAACATACAGCTATGTCAATGTACCTCCACCCTGAGATGCGTCACCCTCGCAGTGATCATAGTAAACTTACAGCTCTGTGAATTTACCTCCATCCTGAGATGTGTCACCCTCCCAGTGATAACAGTAAACATACAGCTCTGTCAATGTACCTCCACCCTGAGATGTGTCACCCTCCCAGTGATAACAGTAATCATACAGCTCAGTCAATTTACCTCCATCCTGAGATGCATCACGGCGCCCTCTGATAACAGTAAACATACAGCTCTGTCAATGTACCTCCAAATTGACATGGGTCACCCTCTCAGTGATAATAGTAAACATACAGCTCTGTCAATGTACCTCCATCCCCAGATGCGTCACCCTCCCAGTGATAACAGCAAACAATCAGCTTTATCAATGTAACTCCACCCTGGGATGCGTCACCCGCCCTCTGACAACAGTAAACACACAGTTCTGTCAATGTACCTCCATCCTGAGATGCGTCACCCTGCCCTCTGATAACAGTAAACACACAGATCTGTCAATGTACCTCAATCCCGAGATGCGTCACCCTCCCAGTGACAACAGTAAACGTACAGCTCTGTCAATGTACCTCCATCCTGAGATGTGTCACCCTCCCAGTGATAACAGTAAACATGCAGCTCTGTCAATGTACCTCCATCCTGAGATGTGTCACCCCGCCCAGTGATAACAGTAAACATACAGCTCTTTCAATGTACCTCCATCCTCAGATTCATCACTCCCCGCCCAGTGATAACAGCAAGCATACAGCTCAATGTACCTCCACCAGGAGATGCGTCACCCTTCCAGTGATAACAGTAAACATACAGGTCTGTCAATGTTCTCCATTCTGCGATGCGTCGCCCCGCCCAGTGATAACAGTAAACATACAGCTCTTTCAGTGTGCCTCCATCCTGCGATGCGTCGCCCCGCCCGATGATAACTGTAAACATACAGATCTGTCAATGTACCTCAATCCCGAGATGCGTCACCCTCCCAGTGATAACAGTAAATGTACAGCTCTGTCAATGTACCTCCATCCTGAGATGCGTCACTCTTCCCAGTGATAACAGTAAACATACAGCTCTGTCAATGTGCCTCCACCCTGAGATGCGTCACCCTACCAGTGATAAAAGTAAACATGCAGCTTTGTCAATGTACCTCCATCCTGAGATTCATCGCCCCGTTCGATGATAACAGTAAACATACAGCTCTGTCAATGTACCTCCATCCTGAGATGCGTCACCCCGCCAATGATAACAGTAAACATACAGCTCTGTCAATGTATCTCCATCCTGAGATGTGTCACCCCGCCCAGTGATAACAGTAAACATACAGCTCTGTCAATGTACCTCCATCCGAGATGCGTTACCCTCCCAGTGATAACAGTAAACATACAGCTCTGTCAATGTACCTCCATCCTGAGATGTGCCACCCGCCCTCTGATAACAGTAAACATACAGCTCTGTCAATGTGCCTCACCCTGAGATGCGTCACCCTACCAGTGATAACAGTAAACATACAGCTCTGTCGATGTACCTCCATCCTGAGATGCGTCGGCCCGGCCGATGATAACAGTAAACATACAGCTCTGTCAATGTACCTCCACCCTGAGATGCGTCACCCTCCCAGTGATCACAGTAAACTTACAGCTCTGTCAATTTACCTCCATCCTGAGATGTGTCACCCTCCCAGTGATAACAGTAAACATGGAGCTCTGTCAATGTACCTCCATCCTGAGATGTGTCGCCCCTGCCGATGATAACAGTAAACATACAGCTCTGTCAATGTAGCTCCACCCTGAGATGTGTCGCCCCGCTCGATGATAACTGTAAACATACAGCTCTGTCAATGTACCTCCATCATGAGATGCGTCACTCCACATCCAGTGATAACAGTAAACATACATCTCTGTCAATGTACCTGCACCATGAGATGCGTCACCCTCCCAGTGATAACAGTAATCATACAGCTCTGTCAATGTACCTCCATCCTGAGATGTGTCACCCCGCCCAGTGATAACAGTAAACATACATCTCTGTCAATGTACCTGCACCATGAGATGCGTCACCCTCCCAGTGATAACAGTAATCATACAGCTCTTTCAATGTACCTCTATCCTGAGATGCATTACTCCACGCCCAGTGATAACAGCAAACACACAGCTCAATGTACCTCCAGCCTGAGATGCGTCACCCTTCCAGTGATAACAGTAAACATACAACTCTGTCAATGTACCTCCACGCTGAGATGTCTCACCCTCCCAGTGATAACAGTAAACATACAGCTCTGTCACTGTACCTCCATCCTGAGATGCGTCAACCTGCCCAGTGATAATATTAAACGTACAGCTCTGTCAATGTACCTCCACTCTGAGATGTGTCTCCCTCCCAGTGATAAAAGTAATCATACAGCTCTGTCAATGTACCTCCATCCTGAGATGCATCACGCCGCCCTCTGATAACAGTAAACATACAGCTCTGTCAATGTACCTCCATCCCTTAGATACGTCACCCCGCCTACTGATAACAGTAAACGTACAGCTATGTTAATGTACCTCCATCCTGAAAATCGTAACCCCGCCTCATGATAACAGTAAACATACAGCTCTGTCAATGTACCTCCATCCCCAGATGCGTCACCTTCCCAGTGATAACAGTAAACATTCAGCTCTCTCAATGTAACTCCATCCTGCGATGCTTCACCCCGCCCTCTGACAACAGTAAACACATAGCTCTGTCAATGTACCTCCATCCTAAGATGTGTCACCCCGCCCTCATATAACAGTAAACATACAGCTCTGTCAATGTACCTCCATCCGAGATGCGTTACCCTCCCAGTAATAACAGTAAACATACAACTCTGTCAATGTACCTCCACCCTGAGATGTCTCACCCTCCCAGTAATAACAGTAAACATACATCTCTGTCATTGTACCTCCAACCTAAGATGCGTCACCTCACCCGTGGTAACAGTAAACATACAGCTCTGTCAATGTACCTCCACCTTGAGATGTGTCACCCTCACATTGATAACAGTAAACATACAACTCTGTCAATGTACCTCCACCTTGAGATGTGTCACCCTCCCAGTGATAACAGTAATCATACAGCTCTGTCAATGTACCTCCCTCCTGAGATGCATCACGTCGCCCTCTGATAATAGTAAACATACAGCTCTGTCAATGTACCTCCACCTTGAGATGCGTCACCCTCCCAGTGATAACAGTAAACATACAGCTTTGTCAATGTACCTCACTCCCTTAGGTACGTCACTCCACCTACTGATAACAGTAAACGTACAGCTATGTCAATGTACCTCCATCCCCAGATGCGTCACCCTGCCAGTGATAACAGAAAACATTCAGCTCTATCAATGTAACTCCAGCCTGCGATGCGTCACCCGCCCTCTGACAACAGTAAACACACAGCTCTGTCAATGTACCTCCATCCTGAGATGCGTCACCTCGCCCTCTTATTACAGTTAACATAGAGCTCTGTCAATGTACCTCCATCCGAGATACGTTACCCTCCCAGTGATAACCGTAAATTTACAGCTTTGTCAATGTACCTCCATACTGAGATGCGTCAACCTGCCCAGTGATAACATTAAACGTACAGCTCTGTCAATGTACCTCCATCCTGAGATGCGTCACCCTCCCAGTGATAACAGTAAACATACAGCTCTGTCAATGTACCTCCTCCCTGAGATGCGTCACCCTACCAGTGATAACAGTAAACATACAGCTCTGTCGATGTACCTCCATCCTGAGATGCATCGCCCCGTCCGATGATAACTGTAAACATACAGCTCTGTCAATGTACCTCCATCCTGAGATGCGTCACTCCACATCCAGTGATAACAGTAAACATACATCTCTGTCAATGTACCTGCACCATGAGATGCGTCACCCTCCCAGTGATAACAGTAATCATACAGCTCTGTCAATGTACCTCCATCCTGAGATGTGTCACCCCGCCCAGTGATAACAGTAAACATACATCTCTGTCAATGTACCTGCACCATGAGATGCGTCACCCTCCCAGTGATAACAGTAATCATACAGCTCTTTCAATGTACCTCTATCCTGAGATGCATTACTCCACGCCCAGTGATAACAGCAAACACACAGCTCAATGTACCTCCAGCCTGAGATGCGTCACCCTTCCAGTGATAACAGTATACATACAACTCTGTCAATGTACCTCCACGCTGAGATGTCTCACCCTCCCAGTGATAACAGTAAACATACAGCTCTGTCACTGTACCTCCATCCTGAGATGCGTCAACCTGCCCAGTGATAATATTAAACGTACAGCTCTGTCAATGTACCTCCACTCTGAGATGTGTCTCCCTCCCAGTGATAACAGTAATCATACAGCTCTGTCAATGTACCTCCATCCTGAGATGCATCACGCCGCCCTCTGATAACAGTAAACATACAGCTCTGTCAATGTACCTCCATCCCTTAGATACGTCACCCCGCCTACTGATAACAGTAAACGTACAGCTATGTTAATGTACCTCCATCCTGAAAATCGTAACCCCGCCTCATGATAACAGTAAACATACAGCTCTGTCAATGTACCTCCATCCCCAGATGCGTCACCTTCCCAGTGATAACAGTAAACATTCAGCTCTCTCAATGTAACTCCATCCTGCGATGCTTCACCCCGCCCTCTGACAACAGTAAACACATAGCTCTGTCAATGTACCTCCATCCTAAGATGTGTCACCCCGCCCTCATATAACAGTAAACATACAGCTCTGTCAATGTACCTCCATCCGAGATGCGTTACCCTCCCAGTAATAACAGTAAACATACAACTCTGTCAATGTACCTCCACCCTGAGATGTCTCACCCTCCCAGTAATAACAGTAAACATACATCTCTGTCATTGTACCTCCAACCTAAGATGCGTCACCTCACCCGTGGTAACAGTAAACATACAGCTCTGTCAATGTACCTCCACCTTGAGATGTGTCACCCTCACATTGATAACAGTAAACATACAACTCTGTCAATGTACCTCCACCTTGAGATGTGTCACCCTCCCAGTGATAACAGTAATCATACAGCTCTGTCAATGTACCTCCCTCCTGAGATGCATCACGTCGCCCTCTGATAATAGTAAACATACAGCTCTGTCAATGTACCTCCACCTTGAGATGCGTCACCCTCCCAGTGATAACAGTAAACATACAGCTTTGTCAATGTACCTCACTCCCTTAGGTACGTCACTCCACCTACTGATAACAGTAAACGTACAGCTATGTCAATGTACCTCCATCCCCAGATGCGTCACCCTGCCAGTGATAACAGAAAACATTCAGCTCTATCAATGTAACTCCAGCCTGCGATGCGTCACCCGCCCTCTGACAACAGTAAACACACAGCTCTGTCAACGTACCTCCATCCTGAGATGCGTCACCTCGCCCTCTTATTACAGTTAACATAGAGCTCTGTCAATGTACCTCCATCCGAGATACGTTACCCTCCCAGTGATAACCGTAAATATACAGCTTTGTCAATGTACCTCCATACTGAGATGCGTCAACCTGCCCAGTGATAACATTAAACGTACAGCTCTGTCAATGTACCTCCATCCTGAGATGCGTCACCCTCCCAGTGATAACAGTAAACATACAGCTCTGTCAATGTACCTCCTCCCTGAGATGCGTCACCCTACCAGTGATAACAGTAAACATACAGCTCTGTCGATGTACCTCCATCCTGAGATGCATCGCCCCGTCCGATGATAACAGTAAACATACAGCTCTGTCAATGTACCTCCACCCTGAGATGCGTCACCCTCCCAGTGATAACAGTAAACATGCAGCTCTGTCAATGTACCTCCATTCTGCGATGTGTCGCCCCGCCCGGTGATAACAGTAAACATACAGCTCTGTCAGTGTGCCTCCATCCTGCGTTGCGTCGCCCTGCCCGATGATAACTGTAAACATACAGCTCTGTCAATGTACCTCCACCCTGAGATGCGTCACCCTTTCAGTGATAACAGTAAACACACAGCTCTGTTAATGCACCTCAATCCTGAGATGTGTTGCACCGCCCATTGATAACAGTAAACATACAGCTCTGTCAATGTACCTCCATCCCGAGATGCGTCACTCCACGTCCAGTGATAACAGTAAACATACATCTCTGTCAATGTACCTGCACCGTGAGATGCGTCGCCCTCCCAGTGATAACAGTAATCATACAACTCTGTCAATGTACCTCCATCCTGAGATGTGTCACCCCGCCCAGTGATAACAGTAAACATACAGCTCTTTCAATGTACCCCCATCCTGAGATGCATTACTCCACGCCCAGTGATAACAGCAAACACACAGCTCTATGTACCTCCATCCTGAGATGCGTCAACCTGCCCAGTGATAATATTAAACGTACAGCTCTGTCTATGTACCTCCACCCTGAGATGTGCCTCCCTCCCAGTGATAACAATAACCATACAGCTCTGTCAATGTACCTCCTCCTTGAGATGTGTCACCCTCCCAGTGATAACAGTAAACATACAGCCCTGTCAATGTACCTCCATCCGGAGAATCTTAACCCCGCCTCATGATAACAGTAAACATACAGCTCTGTCAATGTACGTCACTCCCGAGATGCGTCACCCTCCCAGTGACAACAGTAAACGTACAGCTCTGTCAATGTACCTCCATCCTGAGATGCGTCACTCTTCCCAGTGATAACCGTAAACATACAGCTCTGTCAATGTGCCTCCACCCTGAGATGCGTCACCCTACCAGTGATAAAAGTAAACATACAGCTCTGTCGATGTACCTCCATCCTGAGATTCATCGCCCCGTCCGATAACAGTAAATATACAGCTCTGTCAATGTACCTCCATCCTGAGATGTGTCACCCTCCCTGTGATAACAGTAAACATGCAGCTCTGTCAATGTACCTCCATCCTGAGATGTGTCACCCCGCCCAGTGATAACAGTAAACATACAGCTCTTTCAATGTACCTCCATCCTGAGATTCATCACTCCCCGCCCAGTGATAACAGCAAGCATACAGCTCAAAGTAGCTCCACCCTGAGATGCGTCACCATTCCAGTGATAACAGTAAACATACAGGTCTGTCAATGTACCTCCATTCTGCGATGCGTCGCCCCGCCCGGTGATAACAGTAAACATACAGCTCTGTCAGTGTGCCTCCATCCTGCGATGCGTCGCCCCGCCCGATGATAACTGTAAACATACAGCTCTTTCAATGTACCTACACCCTGAGACGCACCACCCTTTCTTTGATAACAGTAAACATACAGCTCTGTTAATGAACCTCAATCCAGAGATGTGTTGCACCGCCCATTGATAACAGTAAACATACAGCTCTGTCAATGTACCTCCATCCTGAGATGCGTCACTTAACGTCCAGTGATAACAGTAAACATACATCTCTGTCAATGTACCTGCACCGTGAAATGCGTCACCCTCCCAGTGATAACAATAAACGTACAGCTCTGTCAATGTACCTCCATCCTGAGATGCGTCGCCCCGTCCAGTGATAACAGTAAACATACAGCTCTGTCAATGTACCTCCATCCCGAGATGCGTCACCCCGCCCAGTGATAACAGTAAACACACAGCTCTGTCAATGTACCTCCATCCCGAGATGTGTCACCCTCCCAGTGATAACAGTAAACTTACAACTCTGTCAATGTACCTCCACCCTGAGATGTCTCACCCTCCCAGTGATAACAGTAAACATACAGCTCTGTCAATGTACCTCCATCCTGAGATGCGTCAACCTGCCCAGTGATAATATTAAACGTACAGCTCTGTCAATGTACCTCCACCCTGAGATGTGTCTCCCTCCCAGTGATAACAGTAAACATACAGCTCTGTCAATGTACCTCCTCCTTAAGATGCGTCACCCTCCCAGTGATAACAGTAAACATACAGCCCTGTCAATGTACCTCCATCCCTTACATACGTCACCCCGCCTACTGATAACAGTAAACGTACAGCTATGTTAATGTACCTCCATCCTGAGAATCGTAACCCCACCTCATGATAACAGTAAACATACAGCTCTGTCAATGCACCTCCATCCCCAGATGCGTCACCCTCCCAGTGATAACAGTAAACATTCAGCTCTCTCAATGTAACTCCACCCTGCGATGCGTCACCCCGCCCTCTGACAACAGTAAACACACAGCTCTGTCAATGTACCTCCATCCTGAGATGCGTCACCCCGCCCTCTTATAACAGTAAACACACAGATCTGTCAATGTACGTCAATCCCGAGATGCGTCACCCTCCCAGTGATAACAGTAAACATACAGCTCTGACAATGTACCTCCATCCTGAGATGTGTCACCCTGCCCTCTGATAACAGTAAACACACAGATCTGTCAATATACGTCAATCCCGAGATGCGTCACCCTCCCAGTGATAACAGTAAACGTACAGCTCTGTCAATGTACCTCCATCCTGAGATGCGTCAGTCCTCCCAGTGATAACAGTAAACATACAGCTCTGTCAATGTACTTCCACCCTGAGATGCGTCACCCGCCCTCTGATAACAGTAAACATACAGCTCTGTCAATGTGCCTCCACCCTGAGATGCGTCACCCTACCAGTGATAACAGTAAACATACAGCTCTGTCGATGTACCTCCATCCTGAGATGCGTCGCCACGGCCGATGATAACAGTAAACATACAGCTCTGTCAATGTACCTCCACCCTGAGATGTGTCACCCTCGCAGTGATCATAGTAAACTTACAGCTCTGTCAATTTACCTCCATCCTGAGATGTGTCACCCTCCCAGTGATAACAGTAAATATGCAGCTCTGTCAATGTACCTCCATCCTGAGATGTGTCACCCTGCCCAGTTATAACAGTAAACATACAGCTCTTTCAATGAACCTTCATCCTGAGATGCATCACTCCCCGCCCAGTGATAACAGCAAACATACAGCTCAATGTACCTCCAGCCTGAGATGCGTCACCCTTCCAGTGATAACAGTAAACATACAACTCTGTCAATGTACCTCCACCCTGATATGTCTCACCCTCCCAGTGAGAACAGTAAACATACAGCTCTGTCAATGTACCTCCATCCTAAGATGCGTCACCCCATCTGTGATAACAGTAAACATACAGTTCTGTCAATGTACCTCCATCCTGAGATGCGTCAACCTGCCCAGTGATAACATTAAACGTACAGCTCTGTGAATGTACCTCCATCCTGAGATGCGTCACCCTCCCAGTGATAACAGTAAGCAATCAGCTCTGTCAATGTACCTCCACCCTGAGATGTGTCACCCTCCCAGTGATAACAGTAAACATACAGCTCTGTCAATGTACCTCCACCCTGAGATGCGTCACCCTCGCAGTGATCATAGTAAACTTACAGCTCTGTCAATTTACCTCCATCCTGAGATGTGTCACCCTCCCAGTGATAACAGTAAACATACAGCTCTGTCAATGTACCTCCATCCTGAGATTTGTCACCCTTCCCAGTGATAACAGTAAACATACAGTTCTTTCAATGAACCTCCATCCTGAGATGCATCACTCCCCGCCCAGTGATAACAGCAAACATACAGCTCAATGTACCTCCAGCCTGAGATGCGTCACCCTTCCAGTGATAACAGTAAACATACAACTCTGTCAATGTACCTCCACCCTGATATGTCTCACCCTCCCAGTGAGAACAGTAAACATACAGCTCTGTCAATGTACCTCAATCCTGAGATGCGTCACTTTACGTCCAGTGATAACAGTAAACATACATCTCTGTCAATGTACCTGCACCGTGAAATGCGTCACCCTCCCAGTGATAACAATAAATGTACAGCTCTGTCAATGTACCTCCATCCTGAGATGCGTCGCCCCGTCCAGTGATAACAGTAAACATACAGCTCTGTCAATGTACCTCCATCCCGAGATGCGTCACCCCGCCCAGTGATAACAGTAAACACACAGCTCTGTCAATGTACCTCCATCCCGAGATGTGTCACCCTCCCAGTGATAACAGTAAACATACAACTCTGTCAATGTACCTCCACCCTGAGATGTCTCACCCTCCCAGTGATAACAGTAAACATACAGCTCTGTCAATGTACCTCCATCCTGAGATGCGTCAACCTGCCCAGTGATAATATTAAACGTACAGCTCTGTCAATGTACCTCCACCCTGAGATGTGTCTCCCTCCCAGTGATAACAGTCAACATACTGCTCTGTCAATGTACCTCCTCCTTGAGATGCGTCACCCTCCCAGTGATAACAGTAAACATACAGCCCTGTCAATGTACCTCCATCCCTTAGATACGTCACCCCGCCTACTGATAACAGTAAACGTACAGCTATGTTAATGTACCTCCATCCTGAGAATCGTAACCCCACCTCATGATAACAGTAAACATACAGCTCTGTCAATGCACCTCCATCCCCAGATGCGTCACCCTCCCAGTGATAACAGTAAACATTCAGCTCTCTCAATGTAACTCCACCCTGCGATGCGTCACCCCGCCCTCTGACAACAGTAAACACACAGCTCTGTCAATGTACCTCCATCCTGAGATGCGTCACCCCGCCCTCTTATAACAGTAAACACACAGATCTGTCAATGTACGTCAATCCCGAGATGCGTCACCCTCCCAGTGATAACAGTAAACATACAGCTCTGACAATGTACCTCCATCCTGAGATGTGTCACCCTGTTCTCTGATAACAGTAAACACACAGATCTGTCAATATACGTCAATCCCGAGATGCGTCACCCTCCCAGTGATAACAGTAAACGTACAGCTCTGTCAATGTACCTCCATCCTGAGATGCGTCAGTCCTCCCAGTGATAACAGTAAACATACAGCTCTGTCAATGTACGTCCACCCTGAGATGCGTCACCCGCCCTCTGATAACAGTAAACATACAGCTCTGTCAATGTGCCTCCACCCTGAGATGCGTCACCCTACCAGTGATAACAGTAAACATACAGCTCTGTCAATGTACCTCCATCCTGAGATGCGTCGCCACGGCCGATGATAACAGTAAACATACAGCTCTGTCAATGTACCTCCACCCTGAGATGTGTCACCCTCGCAGTGATCATAGTAAACTTACAGCTCTGTCAATTTACCTCCATCCTGAGATGTGTCACCCTCCCAGTGATAACAGTAAACATGCAGCTCTGTCAATGTACCTCCATCCTGAGATGTGTCACCCTGCCCAGTTATAACAGTAAACATACAGCTCTTTCAATGAACCTCCATCCTGAGATGCATCACTCCCCGCCCAGTGATAACAGCAAGCATACAGCTCAATGTACCTCCAGCCTGAGATGCGTCACCCTTCCAGTGATAACAGTAAACATACAACTCTGTCAATGTACCTCCACCCTGATATGTCTCACCCTCCCAGTGAGAACAGTAAACATACAGCTCTGTCAATGTACCTCCATCCTAAGATGCGTCACCCCATCTGTGATAACAGTAAACATACAGCTCTGTCAATGTACCTCCATCCGAGATGCGTTACCCTCCCAGTAATAACAGTTAACATACAACTCTGTCAATGTACCTCCACCCTGAGATGTCTCACCCTCCCAGTAATAACAGTAAACATACATCTCTGTCAATGTACCTCCATCCTAAGATGCGTCACCTCACCCGTGGTAACAGTAAACATACAGCTCTGTCAATGTACCTCCACCTTGAGATGTGTCACCCTCACAGTGATAACAGTAAACATACAACTCTGTCAATGTACCTCCACCTTGAGATGTGTCACCCTCCCAGTGATAACAGTAATCATACAGCTCAGTCAATTTACCTCCATCCTGAGATGCATCACGGCGCCCTCTGATAACAGTAAACATACAGCTCTGTCAATGTACCTCCACATTGACATGGGTCACCCTCTCAGTGATAATAGTAAACATACAGCTCTGTCAATGTACCTCCATCCCCAGATGCGTCACCCTCCCAGTGATAACAGCAAACAATCAGCTCTATCAATGTAACTCCACCCTGCGATGCGTCACCCGCCCTCTGACAACAGTAAACACACAGTTCTGTCAATGTACCTCCATCCTGAGATGCGTCACCCTGCCCTCTGATAACAGTAAACACACAGATCTGTCAATGTACCTCAATCCCGAGATGCGTCACCCTCCCAGTGACAACAGTAAACGTACAGCTCTGTCAATGTACCTCCATCCTGAGATGTGTCACCCTCCCAGTGATAACAGTAAACATGCAGCTCTGTCAATGTACCTCCATCCTGAGATGTGTCACCCCGCCCAGTGATAACAGTAAACATACAGCTCTTTCAATGTACCTCCATCCTCAGATTCATCACTCCCCGCCCAGTGATAACAGCAAGCATACAGCTCAATGTACCTCCACCAGGAGATGCGTCACCCTTCCAGTGATAACAGTAAACATACAGGTCTGTCAATGTTCTCCATTCTGCGATGCGTCGCCCCGCCCGGTGATAACAGTAAACATACAGCTCTTTCAGTGTGCCTCCATCCTGCGATGCGTCGCCCCGCCCGATGATAACTGTAAACATACAGATCTGTCAATGTACCTCAATCCCGAGATGCGTCACCCTCCCAGTGATAACAGTAAATGTACAGCTCTGTCAATGTACCTCCATCCTGAGATGCGTCACTCTTCCCAGTGATAACAGTAAACATACAGCTCTGTCAATGTGCCTCCACCCTGAGATGCGTCACCCTACCAGTGATAAAAGTAAACATGCAGCTTTGTCAATGTACCTCCATCCTGAGATTCATCGCCCCGTTCGATGATAACAGTAAACATACAGCTCTGTCAATGTACCTCCATCCTGAGATGCGTCACCCCGCCAATGATAACAGTAAACATACAGCTCTGTCAATGTATCTCCATCCTGAGATGTGTCACCCCGCCCAGTGATAACAGTAAACATACAGCTCTGTCAATGTACCTCCATCCGAGATGCGTTACCCTCCCAGTGATAACAGTAAACATACAGCTCTGTCAATGTGCCTCACCCTGAGATGCGTCACCCTACCAGTGATAACAGTAAACATACAGCTCTGTCGATGTACCTCCATCCTGAGAAGCGTCGGCCCGGCCGATGATAACAGTAAACATACAGCTCTGTCAATGTACCTCCACCCTGAGATGCGTCACCCTCCCAGTGATCACAGTAAACTTACAGCTCTGTCAATTTACCTCCATCCTGAGATGTGTCACCCTCCCAGTGATAACAGTAAACATGGAGCTCTGTCAATGTACCTCCATCCTGAGATGTGTCGCCCCTGCCGATGATAACAGTAAACATACAGCTCTGTCAATGTAGCTCCACCCTGAGATGTGTCGCCCCGCTCGATGATAACTGTAAACATACAGCTCTGTCAATGTACCTCCATCATGAGATGCGTCACTCCACATCCAGTGATAACAGTAAACATACATCTCTGTCAATGTACCTGCACCATGAGATGCGTCACCCTCCCAGTGATAACAGTAATCATACAGCTCTGTCAATGTACCTCCATCCTGAGATGTGTCACCCCGCCCAGTGATAACAGTAAACATACATCTCTGTCAATGTACCTGCACCATGAGATGCGTCACCCTCCCAGTGATAACAGTAATCATACAGCTCTTTCAATGTACCTCTATCCTGAGATGCATTACTCCACGCCCAGTGATAACAGCAAACACACAGCTCAATGTACCTCCAGCCTGAGATGCGTCACCCTTCCAGTGATAACAGTAAACATACAACTCTGTCAATGTACCTCCACGCTGAGATGTCTCACCCTCCCAGTGATAACAGTAAACATACAGCTCTGTCACTGTACCTCCATCCTGAGATGCGTCAACCTGCCCAGTGATAATATTAAACGTACAGCTCTGTCAATGTACCTCCACTCTGAGATGTGTCTCCCTCCCAGTGATAACAGTAATCATACAGCTCTGTCAATGTACCTCCATCCTGAGATGCATCACGCCGCCCTCTGATAACAGTAAACATACAGCTCTGTCAATGTACCTCCATCCCTTAGATACGTCACCCCGCCTACTGATAACAGTAAACGTACAGCTTTGTTAATGTACCTCCATCCTGAAAATCGTAACCCCGCCTCATGATAACAGTAAACATACAGCTCTGTCAATGTACCTCCATCCCCAGATGCGTCACCTTCCCAGTGATAACAGTAAACATTCAGCTCTCTCAATGTAACTCCATCCTGCGATGCTTCACCCCGCCCTCTGACAACAGTAAACACATAGCTCTGTCAATGTACCTCCATCCTAAGATGTGTCACCCCGCCCTCATATAACAGTAAACATACAGCTCTGTCAATGTACCTCCATCCGAGATGCGTTACCCTCCCAGTAATAACAGTAAACATACAACTCTGTCAATGTACCTCCACCCTGAGATGTCTCACCCTCCCAGTAATAACAGTAAACATACATCTCTGTCATTGTACCTCCAACCTAAGATGCGTCACCTCACCCGTGGTAACAGTAAACATACAGCTCTGTCAATGTACCTCCACCTTGAGATGTGTCACCCTCACATTGATAACAGTAAACATACAACTCTGTCAATGTACCTCCACCTTGAGATGTGTCACCCTCCCAGTGATAACAGTAATCATACAGCTCTGTCAATGTACCTCCCTCCTGAGATGCATCACGTCGCCCTCTGATAATAGTAAACATACAGCTCTGTCAATGTACCTCCACCTTGAGATGCGTCACCCTCCCAGTGATAACAGTAAACATACAGCTTTGTCAATGTACCTCACTCCCTTAGGTACGTCACTCCACCTACTGATAACAGTAAACGTACAGCTATGTCAATGTACCTCCATCCCCAGATGCGTCACCCTGCCAGTGATAACAGAAAACATTCAGCTCTATCAATGTAACTCCAGCCTGCGATGCGTCACCCGCCCTCTGACAACAGTAAACACACAGCTCTGTCAATGTACCTCCATCCTGAGATGCGTCACCTCGCCCTCTTATTACAGTTAACATAGAGCTCTGTCAATGTACCTCCATCCGAGATACGTTACCCTCCCAGTGATAACCGTAAATTTACAGCTTTGTCAATGTACCTCCATACTGAGATGCGTCAACCTGCCCAGTGATAATATTAAACGTACAGCTCTGTCAATGTACCTCCATCCTGAGATGCGTCACCCTCCCAGTGATAACAGTAAACATACAGCTCTGTCAATGTACCTCCTCCCTGAGATGCGTCACCCTACCAGTGATAACAGTAAACATACAGCTCTGTCGATGTACCTCCATCCTGAGATGCATCGCCCCGTCCGATGATAACTGTAAACATACAGCTCTGTCAATGTACCTCCATCCTGAGATGCGTCACTCCACATCCAGTGATAACAGTAAACATACATCTCTGTCAATGTACCTGCACCATGAGATGCGTCACCCTCCCAGTGATAACAGTAATCATACAGCTCTGTCAATGTACCTCCATCCTGAGATGTGTCACCCCGCCCAGTGATAACAGTAAACATACATCTCTGTCAATGTACCTGCACCATGAGATGCGTCACCCTCCCAGTGATAACAGTAATCATACAGCTCTTTCAATGTACCTCTATCCTGAGATGCATTACTCCACGCCCAGTGATAACAGCAAACACACAGCTCAATGTACCTCCAGCCTGAGATGCGTCACCCTTCCAGTGATAACAGTATACATACAACTCTGTCAATGTACCTCCACGCTGAGATGTCTCACCCTCCCAGTGATAACAGTAAACATACAGCTCTGTCACTGTACCTCCATCCTGAGATGCGTCAACCTGCCCAGTGATAATATTAAACGTACAGCTCTGTCAATGTACCTCCACTCTGAGATGTGTCTCCCTCCCAGTGATAACAGTAATCATACAGCTCTGTCAATGTACCTCCATCCTGAGATGCATCACGCCGCCCTCTGATAACAGTAAACATACAGCTCTGTCAATGTACCTCCATCCCTTAGATACGTCACCCCGCCTACTGATAACAGTAAACGTACAGCTATGTTAATGTACCTCCATCCTGAAAATCGTAACCCCGCCTCATGATAACAGTAAACATACAGCTCTGTCAATGTACCTCCATCCCCAGATGCGTCACCTTCCCAGTGATAACAGTAAACATTCAGCTCTCTCAATGTAACTCCATCCTGCGATGCTTCACCCCGCCCTCTGACAACAGTAAACACATAGCTCTGTCAATGTACCTCCATCCTAAGATGTGTCACCCCGCCCTCATATAACAGTAAACATACAGCTCTGTCAATGTACCTCCATCCGAGATGCGTTACCCTCCCAGTAATAACAGTAAACATACAACTCTGTCAATGTACCTCCACCCTGAGATGTCTCACCCTCCCAGTAATAACAGTAAACATACATCTCTGTCATTGTACCTCCAACCTAAGATGCGTCACCTCACCCGTGGTAACAGTAAACATACAGCTCTGTCAATGTACCTCCACCTTGAGATGTGTCACCCTCACATTGATAACAGTAAACATACAACTCTGTCAATGTACCTCCACCTTGAGATGTGTCACCCTCCCAGTGATAACAGTAATCATACAGCTCTGTCAATGTACCTCCCTCCTGAGATGCATCACGTCGCCCTCTGATAATAGTAAACATACAGCTCTGTCAATGTACCTCCACCTTGAGATGCGTCACCCTCCCAGTGATAACAGTAAACATACAGCTTTGTCAATGTACCTCACTCCCTTAGGTACGTCACTCCACCTACTGATAACAGTAAACGTACAGCTATGTCAATGTACCTCCATCCCCAGATGCGTCACCCTGCCAGTGATAACAGAAAACATTCAGCTCTATCAATGTAACTCCAGCCTGCGATGCGTCACCCGCCCTCTGACAACAGTAAACACACAGCTCTGTCAACGTACCTCCATCCTGAGATGCGTCACCTCGCCCTCTTATTACAGTTAACATAGAGCTCTGTCAATGTACCTCCATCCGAGATACGTTACCCTCCCAGTGATAACCGTAAATATACAGCTTTGTCAATGTACCTCCATACTGAGATGCGTCAACCTGCCCAGTGATAACATTAAACGTACAGCTCTGTCAATGTACCTCCATCCTGAGATGCGTCACCCTCCCAGTGATAACAGTAAACATACAGCTCTGTCAATGTACCTCCTCCCTGAGATGCGTCACCCTACCAGTGATAACAGTAAACATACAGCTCTGTCGATGTACCTCCATCCTGAGATGCATCGCCCCGTCCGATGATAACAGTAAACATACAGCTCTGTCAATGTACCTCCACCCTGAGATGCGTCACCCTCCCAGTGATAACAGTAAACATGCAGCTCTGTCAATGTACCTCCATTCTGCGATGTGTCGCCCCGCCCGGTGATAACAGTAAACATACAGCTCTTTCAGTGTGCCTCCATCCTGCGATGCGTCGCCCCGCCCGATGATAACTGTAAACATACAGATCTGTCAATGTACCTCAATCCCGAGATGCGTCACCCTCCCAGTGATAACAGTAAATGTACAGCTCTGTCAATGTACCTCCATCCTGAGATGCGTCACTCTTCCCAGTGATAACAGTAAACATACAGCTCTGTCAATGTGCCTCCACCCTGAGATGCGTCACCCTACCAGTGATAAAAGTAAACATGCAGCTTTGTCAATGTACCTCCATCCTGAGATTCATCGCCCCGTTCGATGATAACAGTAAACATACAGCTCTGTCAATGTACCTCCATCCTGAGATGCGTCACCCCGCCAATGATAACAGTAAACATACAGCTCTGTCAATGTATCTCCATCCTGAGATGTGTCACCCCGCCCAGTGATAACAGTAAACATACAGCTCTGTCAATGTACCTCCATCCGAGATGCGTTACCCTCCCAGTGATAACAGTAAACATACAGCTCTGTCAATGTACCTCCATCCTGAGATGTGTCACCCGCCCTCTGATAACAGTAAACATACAGCTCTGTCAATGTGCCTCACCCTGAGATGCGTCACCCTACCAGTGATAACAGTAAACATACAGCTCTGTCGATGTACCTCCATCCTGAGAAGCGTCGGCCCGGCCGATGATAACAGTAAACATACAGCTCTGTCAATGTACCTCCACCCTGAGATGCGTCACCCTCCCAGTGATCACAGTAAACTTACAGCTCTGTCAATTTACCTCCATCCTGAGATGTGTCACCCTCCCAGTGATAACAGTAAACATGGAGCTCTGTCAATGTACCTCCATCCTGAGATGTGTCGCCCCTGCCGATGATAACAGTAAACATACAGCTCTGTCAATGTAGCTCCACCCTGAGATGTGTCGCCCCGCTCGATGATAACTGTAAACATACAGCTCTGTCAATGTACCTCCATCATGAGATGCGTCACTCCACATCCAGTGATAACAGTAAACATACATCTCTGTCAATGTACCTGCACCATGAGATGCGTCACCCTCCCAGTGATAACAGTAATCATACAGCTCTGTCAATGTACCTCCATCCTGAGATGTGTCACCCCGCCCAGTGATAACAGTAAACATACATCTCTGTCAATGTACCTGCACCATGAGATGCGTCACCCTCCCAGTGATAACAGTAATCATACAGCTCTTTCAATGTACCTCTATCCTGAGATGCATTACTCCACGCCCAGTGATAACAGCAAACACACAGCTCAATGTACCTCCAGCCTGAGATGCGTCACCCTTCCAGTGATAACAGTAAACATACAACTCTGTCAATGTACCTCCACGCTGAGATGTCTCACCCTCCCAGTGATAACAGTAAACATACAGCTCTGTCACTGTACCTCCATCCTGAGATGCGTCAACCTGCCCAGTGATAATATTAAACGTACAGCTCTGTCAATGTACCTCCACTCTGAGATGTGTCTCCCTCCCAGTGATAAAAGTAATCATACAGCTCTGTCAATGTACCTCCATCCTGAGATGCATCACGCCGCCCTCTGATAACAGTAAACATACAGCTCTGTCAATGTACCTCCATCCCTTAGATACGTCACCCCGCCTACTGATAACAGTAAACGTACAGCTATGTTAATGTACCTCCATCCTGAAAATCGTAACCCCGCCTCATGATAACAGTAAACATACAGCTCTGTCAATGTACCTCCATCCCCAGATGCGTCACCTTCCCAGTGATAACAGTAAACATTCAGCTCTCTCAATGTAACTCCATCCTGCGATGCTTCACCCCGCCCTCTGACAACAGTAAACACATAGCTCTGTCAATGTACCTCCATCCTAAGATGTGTCACCCCGCCCTCATATAACAGTAAACATACAGCTCTGTCAATGTACCTCCATCCGAGATGCGTTACCCTCCCAGTAATAACAGTAAACATACAACTCTGTCAATGTACCTCCACCCTGAGATGTCTCACCCTCCCAGTAATAACAGTAAACATACATCTCTGTCATTGTACCTCCAACCTAAGATGCGTCACCTCACCCGTGGTAACAGTAAACATACAGCTCTGTCAATGTACCTCCACCTTGAGATGTGTCACCCTCACATTGATAACAGTAAACATACAACTCTGTCAATGTACCTCCACCTTGAGATGTGTCACCCTCCCAGTGATAACAGTAATCATACAGCTCTGTCAATGTACCTCCCTCCTGAGATGCATCACGTCGCCCTCTGATAATAGTAAACATACAGCTCTGTCAATGTACCTCCACCTTGAGATGCGTCACCCTCCCAGTGATAACAGTAAACATACAGCTTTGTCAATGTACCTCACTCCCTTAGGTACGTCACTCCACCTACTGATAACAGTAAACGTACAGCTATGTCAATGTACCTCCATCCCCAGATGCGTCACCCTGCCAGTGATAACAGAAAACATTCAGCTCTATCAATGTAACTCCAGCCTGCGATGCGTCACCCGCCCTCTGACAACAGTAAACACACAGCTCTGTCAATGTACCTCCATCCTGAGATGCGTCACCTCGCCCTCTTATTACAGTTAACATAGAGCTCTGTCAATGTACCTCCATCCGAGATACGTTACCCTCCCAGTGATAACCGTAAATTTACAGCTTTGTCAATGTACCTCCATACTGAGATGCGTCAACCTGCCCAGTGATAACATTAAACGTACAGCTCTGTCAATGTACCTCCATCCTGAGATGCGTCACCCTCCCAGTGATAACAGTAAACATACAGCTCTGTCAATGTACCTCCTCCCTGAGATGCGTCACCCTACCAGTGATAACAGTAAACATACAGCTCTGTCGATGTACCTCCATCCTGAGATGCATCGCCCCGTCCGATGATAACTGTAAACATACAGCTCTGTCAATGTACCTCCATCCTGAGATGCGTCACTCCACATCCAGTGATAACAGTAAACATACATCTCTGTCAATGTACCTGCACCATGAGATGCGTCACCCTCCCAGTGATAACAGTAATCATACAGCTCTGTCAATGTACCTCCATCCTGAGATGTGTCACCCCGCCCAGTGATAACAGTAAACATACATCTCTGTCAATGTACCTGCACCATGAGATGCGTCACCCTCCCAGTGATAACAGTAATCATACAGCTCTTTCAATGTACCTCTATCCTGAGATGCATTACTCCACGCCCAGTGATAACAGCAAACACACAGCTCAATGTACCTCCAGCCTGAGATGCGTCACCCTTCCAGTGATAACAGTATACATACAACTCTGTCAATGTACCTCCACGCTGAGATGTCTCACCCTCCCAGTGATAACAGTAAACATACAGCTCTGTCACTGTACCTCCATCCTGAGATGCGTCAACCTGCCCAGTGATAATATTAAACGTACAGCTCTGTCAATGTACCTCCACTCTGAGATGTGTCTCCCTCCCAGTGATAACAGTAATCATACAGCTCTGTCAATGTACCTCCATCCTGAGATGCATCACGCCGCCCTCTGATAACAGTAAACATACAGCTCTGTCAATGTACCTCCATCCCTTAGATACGTCACCCCGCCTACTGATAACAGTAAACGTACAGCTATGTTAATGTACCTCCATCCTGAAAATCGTAACCCCGCCTCATGATAACAGTAAACATACAGCTCTGTCAATGTACCTCCATCCCCAGATGCGTCACCTTCCCAGTGATAACAGTAAACATTCAGCTCTCTCAATGTAACTCCATCCTGCGATGCTTCACCCCGCCCTCTGACAACAGTAAACACATAGCTCTGTCAATGTACCTCCATCCTAAGATGTGTCACCCCGCCCTCATATAACAGTAAACATACAGCTCTGTCAATGTACCTCCATCCGAGATGCGTTACCCTCCCAGTAATAACAGTAAACATACAACTCTGTCAATGTACCTCCACCCTGAGATGTCTCACCCTCCCAGTAATAACAGTAAACATACATCTCTGTCATTGTACCTCCAACCTAAGATGCGTCACCTCACCCGTGGTAACAGTAAACATACAGCTCTGTCAATGTACCTCCACCTTGAGATGTGTCACCCTCACATTGATAACAGTAAACATACAACTCTGTCAATGTACCTCCACCTTGAGATGTGTCACCCTCCCAGTGATAACAGTAATCATACAGCTCTGTCAATGTACCTCCCTCCTGAGATGCATCACGTCGCCCTCTGATAATAGTAAACATACAGCTCTGTCAATGTACCTCCACCTTGAGATGCGTCACCCTCCCAGTGATAACAGTAAACATACAGCTTTGTCAATGTACCTCACTCCCTTAGGTACGTCACTCCACCTACTGATAACAGTAAACGTACAGCTATGTCAATGTACCTCCATCCCCAGATGCGTCACCCTGCCAGTGATAACAGAAAACATTCAGCTCTATCAATGTAACTCCAGCCTGCGATGCGTCACCCGCCCTCTGACAACAGTAAACACACAGCTCTGTCAACGTACCTCCATCCTGAGATGCGTCACCTCGCCCTCTTATTACAGTTAACATAGAGCTCTGTCAATGTACCTCCATCCGAGATACGTTACCCTCCCAGTGATAACCGTAAATATACAGCTTTGTCAATGTACCTCCATACTGAGATGCGTCAACCTGCCCAGTGATAACATTAAACGTACAGCTCTGTCAATGTACCTCCATCCTGAGATGCGTCACCCTCCCAGTGATAACAGTAAACATACAGCTCTGTCAATGTACCTCCTCCCTGAGATGCGTCACCCTACCAGTGATAACAGTAAACATACAGCTCTGTCGATGTACCTCCATCCTGAGATGCATCGCCCCGTCCGATGATAACAGTAAACATACAGCTCTGTCAATGTACCTCCACCCTGAGATGCGTCACCCTCCCAGTGATAACAGTAAACATACAGCTCTTTCAATGTACCCCCATCCTGAGATGCATTACTCCACGCCCAGTGATAACAGCAAACACACAGCTCTATGTACCTCCATCCTGAGATGCGTCAACCTGCCCAGTGATAATATTAAACGTACAGCTCTGTCTATGTACCTCCACCCTGAGATGTGCCTCCCTCCCAGTGATAACAATAACCATACAGCTCTGTCAATGTACCTCCTCCTTGAGATGTGTCACCCTCCCAGTGATAACAGTAAACATACAGCCCTGTCAATGTACCTCCATCCGGAGAATCTTAACCCCGCCTCATGATAACAGTAAACATACAGCTCTGTCAATGTACGTCACTCCCGAGATGCGTCACCCTCCCAGTGACAACAGTAAACGTACAGCTCTGTCAATGTACCTCCATCCTGAGATGCGTCACTCTTCCCAGTGATAACCGTAAACATACAGCTCTGTCAATGTGCCTCCACCCTGAGATGCGTCACCCTACCAGTGATAAAAGTAAACATACAGCTCTGTCGATGTACCTCCATCCTGAGATTCATCGCCCCGTCCGATAACAGTAAACATACAGCTCTGTCAATGTACCTCCATCCTGAGATGTGTCACCCTCCCTGTGATAACAGTAAACATGCAGCTCTGTCAATGTACCTCCATCCTGAGATGTGTCACCCCGCCCAGTGATAACAGTAAACATACAGCTCTTTCAATGTACCTCCATCCTGAGATTCATCACTCCCCGCCCAGTGATAACAGCAAGCATACAGCTCAAAGTAGCTCCACCCTGAGATGCGTCACCATTCCAGTGATAACAGTAAACATACAGGTCTGTCAATGTACCTCCATTCTGCGATGCGTCGCCCCGCCCGGTGATAACAGTAAACATACAGCTCTGTCAGTGTGCCTCCATCCTGCGATGCGTCGCCCCGCCCGATGATAACTGTAAACATACAGCTCTTTCAATGTACCTACACCCTGAGACGCACCACCCTTTCTTTGATAACAGTAAACATACAGCTCTGTTAATGAACCTCAATCCAGAGATGTGTTGCACCGCCCATTGATAACAGTAAACATACAGCTCTGTCAATGTACCTCCATCCTGAGATGCGTCACTTAACGTCCAGTGATAACAGTAAACATACATCTCTGTCAATGTACCTGCACCGTGAAATGCGTCACCCTCCCAGTGATAACAATAAACGTACAGCTCTGTCAATGTACCTCCATCCTGAGATGCGTCGCCCCGTCCAGTGATAACAGTAAACATACAGCTCTGTCAATGTACCTCCATCCCGAGATGCGTCACCCCGCCCAGTGATAACAGTAAACACACAGCTCTGTCAATGTACCTCCATCCCGAGATGTGTCACCCTCCCAGTGATAACAGTAAATTTACAACTCTGTCAATGTACCTCCACCCTGAGATGTCTCACCCTCCCAGTGATAACAGTAAACATACAGCTCTGTCAATGTACCTCCATCCTGAGATGCGTCAACCTGCCCAGTGATAATATTAAACGTACAGCTCTGTCAATGTACCTCCACCCTGAGATGTGTCTCCCTCCCAGTGATAACAGTAAACATACAGCTCTGTCAATGTACCTCCTCCTTAAGATGCGTCACCCTCCCAGTGATAACAGTAAACATACAGCCCTGTCAATGTACCTCCATCCCTTACATACGTCACCCCGCCTACTGATAACAGTAAACGTACAGCTATGTTAATGTACCTCCATCCTGAGAATCGTAACCCCACCTCATGATAACAGTAAACATACAGCTCTGTCAATGCACCTCCATCCCCAGATGCGTCACCCTCCCAGTGATAACAGTAAACATTCAGCTCTCTCAATGTAACTCCACCCTGCGATGCGTCACCCCGCCCTCTGACAACAGTAAACACACAGCTCTGTCAATGTACCTCCATCCTGAGATGCGTCACCCCGCCCTCTTATAACAGTAAACACACAGATCTGTCAATGTACGTCAATCCCGAGATGCGTCACCCTCCCAGTGATAACAGTAAACATACAGCTCTGACAATGTACCTCCATCCTGAGATGTGTCACCCTGCCCTCTGATAACAGTAAACACACAGATCTGTCAATATACGTCAATCCCGAGATGCGTCACCCTCCCAGTGATAACAGTAAACGTACAGCTCTGTCAATGTACCTCCATCCTGAGATGCGTCAGTCCTCCCAGTGATAACAGTAAACATACAGCTCTGTCAATGTACTTCCACCCTGAGATGCGTCACCCGCCCTCTGATAACAGTAAACATACAGCTCTGTCAATGTGCCTCCACCCTGAGATGCGTCACCCTACCAGTGATAACAGTAAACATACAGCTCTGTCGATGTACCTCCATCCTGAGATGCGTCGCCACGGCCGATGATAACAGTAAACATACAGCTCTGTCAATGTACCTCCACCCTGAGATGTGTCACCCTCGCAGTGATCATAGTAAACTTACAGCTCTGTCAATTTACCTCCATCCTGAGATGTGTCACCCTCCCAGTGATAACAGTAAATATGCAGCTCTGTCAATGTACCTCCATCCTGAGATGTGTCACCCTGCCCAGTTATAACAGTAAACATACAGCTCTTTCAATGAACCTTCATCCTGAGATGCATCACTCCCCGCCCAGTGATAACAGCAAACATACAGCTCAATGTACCTCCAGCCTGAGATGCGTCACCCTTCCAGTGATAACAGTAAACATACAACTCTGTCAATGTACCTCCACCCTGATATGTCTCACCCTCCCAGTGAGAACAGTAAACATACAGCTCTGTCAATGTACCTCCATCCTAAGATGCGTCACCCCATCTGTGATAACAGTAAACATACAGTTCTGTCAATGTACCTCCATCCTGAGATGCGTCAACCTGCCCAGTGATAACATTAAACGTACAGCTCTGTGAATGTACCTCCATCCTGAGATGCGTCACCCTCCCAGTGATAACAGTAAGCAATCAGCTCTGTCAATGTACCTCCACCCTGAGATGTGTCACCCTCCCAGTGATAACAGTAAACATACAGCTCTGTCAATGTACCTCCACCCTGAGATGCGTCACCCTCGCAGTGATCATAGTAAACTTACAGCTCTGTCAATTTACCTCCATCCTGAGATGTGTCACCCTCCCAGTGATAACAGTAAACATACAGCTCTGTCAATGTACCTCCATCCTGAGATTTGTCACCCTTCCCAGTGATAACAGTAAACATACAGTTCTTTCAATGAACCTCCATCCTGAGATGCATCACTCCCCGCCCAGTGATAACAGCAAACATACAGCTCAATGTACCTCCAGCCTGAGATGCGTCACCCTTCCAGTGATAACAGTAAACATACAACTCTGTCAATGTACCTCCACCCTGATATGTCTCACCCTCCCAGTGAGAACAGTAAACATACAGCTCTGTCAATGTACCTCAATCCTGAGATGCGTCACTTTACGTCCAGTGATAACAGTAAACATACATCTCTGTCAATGTACCTGCACCGTGAAATGCGTCACCCTCCCAGTGATAACAATAAATGTACAGCTCTGTCAATGTACCTCCATCCTGAGATGCGTCGCCCCGTCCAGTGATAACAGTAAACATACAGCTCTGTCAATGTACCTCCATCCCGAGATGCGTCACCCCGCCCAGTGATAACAGTAAACACACAGCTCTGTCAATGTACCTCCATCCCGAGATGTGTCACCCTCCCAGTGATAACAGTAAACATACAACTCTGTCAATGTACCTCCACCCTGAGATGTCTCACCCTCCCAGTGATAACAGTAAACATACAGCTCTGTCAATGTACCTCCATCCTGAGATGCGTCAACCTGCCCAGTGATAATATTAAACGTACAGCTCTGTCAATGTACCTCCACCCTGAGATGTGTCTCCCTCCCAGTGATAACAGTCAACATACTGCTCTGTCAATGTACCTCCTCCTTGAGATGCGTCACCCTCCCAGTGATAACAGTAAACATACAGCCCTGTCAATGTACCTCCATCCCTTAGATACGTCACCCCGCCTACTGATAACAGTAAACGTACAGCTATGTTAATGTACCTCCATCCTGAGAATCGTAACCCCACCTCATGATAACAGTAAACATACAGCTCTGTCAATGCACCTCCATCCCCAGATGCGTCACCCTCCCAGTGATAACAGTAAACATTCAGCTCTCTCAATGTAACTCCACCCTGCGATGCGTCACCCCGCCCTCTGACAACAGTAAACACACAGCTCTGTCAATGTACCTCCATCCTGAGATGCGTCACCCCGCCCTCTTATAACAGTAAACACACAGATCTGTCAATGTACGTCAATCCCGAGATGCGTCACCCTCCCAGTGATAACAGTAAACATACAGCTCTGACAATGTACCTCCATCCTGAGATGTGTCACCCTGTTCTCTGATAACAGTAAACACACAGATCTGTCAATATACGTCAATCCCGAGATGCGTCACCCTCCCAGTGATAACAGTAAACGTACAGCTCTGTCAATGTACCTCCATCCTGAGATGCGTCAGTCCTCCCAGTGATAACAGTAAACATACAGCTCTGTCAATGTACGTCCACCCTGAGATGCGTCACCCGCCCTCTGATAACAGTAAACATACAGCTCTGTCAATGTGCCTCCACCCTGAGATGCGTCACCCTACCAGTGATAACAGTAAACATACAGCTCTGTCAATGTACCTCCATCCTGAGATGCGTCGCCACGGCCGATGATAACAGTAAACATACAGCTCTGTCAATGTACCTCCACCCTGAGATGTGTCACCCTCGCAGTGATCATAGTAAACTTACAGCTCTGTCAATTTACCTCCATCCTGAGATGTGTCACCCTCCCAGTGATAACAGTAAACATGCAGCTCTGTCAATGTACCTCCATCCTGAGATGTGTCACCCTGCCCAGTTATAACAGTAAACATACAGCTCTTTCAATGAACCTCCATCCTGAGATGCATCACTCCCCGCCCAGTGATAACAGCAAGCATACAGCTCAATGTACCTCCAGCCTGAGATGCGTCACCCTTCCAGTGATAACAGTAAACATACAACTCTGTCAATGTACCTCCACCCTGATATGTCTCACCCTCCCAGTGAGAACAGTAAACATACAGCTCTGTCAATGTACCTCCATCCTAAGATGCGTCACCCCATCTGTGATAACAGTAAACATACAGCTCTGTCAATGTACCTCCATCCGAGATGCGTTACCCTCCCAGTAATAACAGTTAACATACAACTCTGTCAATGTACCTCCACCCTGAGATGTCTCACCCTCCCAGTAATAACAGTAAACATACATCTCTGTCAATGTACCTCCATCCTAAGATGCGTCACCTCACCCGTGGTAACAGTAAACATACAGCTCTGTCAATGTACCTCCACCTTGAGATGTGTCACCCTCACAGTGATAACAGTAAACATACAACTCTGTCAATGTACCTCCACCTTGAGATGTGTCACCCTCCCAGTGATAACAGTAATCATACAGCTCAGTCAATTTACCTCCATCCTGAGATGCATCACGGCGCCCTCTGATAACAGTAAACATACAGCTCTGTCAATGTACCTCCACATTGACATGGGTCACCCTCTCAGTGATAATAGTAAACATACAGCTCTGTCAATGTACCTCCATCCCCAGATGCGTCACCCTCCCAGTGATAACAGCAAACAATCAGCTCTATCAATGTAACTCCACCCTGCGATGCGTCACCCGCCCTCTGACAACAGTAAACACACAGTTCTGTCAATGTACTTCCATCCTGAGATGCGTCACCCTGCCCTCTGATAACAGTAGACACACAGATCTGTCAATGTACCTCAATCCCGAGATGCGTCACCCTCCCAGTGACAACAGTAAACGTACAGCTCTGTCAATGTACCTCCATCCTGAGATGTGTCACCCTCCCAGTGATAACAGTAAACATGCAGCTCTGTCAATGTACCTCCATCCTGAGATGTGTCACCCCGCCCAGTGATAACAGTAAACATACAGCTCTTTCAATGTACCTCCATCCTCAGATTCATCACTCCCCGCCCAGTGATAACAGCAAGCATACAGCTCAATGTACCTCCACCAGGAGATGCGTCACCCTTCCAGTGATAACAGTAAACATACAGGTCTGTCAATGTTCTCCATTCTGCGATGCGTCGCCCCGCCCGGTGATAACAGTAAACATACAGCTCTTTCAGTGTGCCTCCATCCTGCGATGCGTCGCCCCGCCCGATGATAACTGTAAACATACAGATCTGTCAATGTACCTCAATCCCGAGATGCGTCACCCTCCCAGTGATAACAGTAAATGTACAGCTCTGTCAATGTACCTCCATCCTGAGATGCGTCACTCTTCCCAGTGATAACAGTAAACATACAGCTCTGTCAATGTGCCTCCACCCTGAGATGCGTCACCCTACCAGTGATAAAAGTAAACATGCAGCTTTGTCAATGTACCTCCATCCTGAGATTCATCGCCCCGTTCGATGATAACAGTAAACATACAGCTCTGTCAATGTACCTCCATCCTGAGATGCGTCACCCCGCCCAGTGATAACAGTAAACATACAGCTCTGTCAATGTATCTCCATCCTGAGATGTGTCACCCCGCCCAGTGATAACAGTAAACATACAGCTCTGTCAATGTACCTCCATCCGAGATGCGTTACCCTCCCAGTGATAACAGTAAACATACAGCTCTGTCAATGTACCTCCATCCTGAGATGTGTCACCCGCCCTCTGATAACAGCAAACATACAGCTCTGTCAATGTGCCTCACCCTGAGATGCGTCACCCTACCAGTGATAACAGTAAACATACAGCTCTGTCGATGTACCTCCATCCTGAGATGCGTCGGCCCGGCCGATGATAACAGTAAACATACAGCTCTGTCAATGTACCTCCATCCCGAGATGCGTCACCCCGCCCAGTGATACCAGTAAACACACAGCTCTGTCAATGTACCTCCATCCCGAGATGTGTCACCCTCCCAGTGATAACAGTAAACATACAACTCTGTCAATGTACCTCCACCCTGAGATGTCTCACCCTCCCAGTGATAACAGTAAACATACAGCTCTGTCAATGTACCTCCATCCTGAGATGCGTCAACCTGCCCAGTGATAATATTAAACGTACAGCTCTGTCAATGTACCTCCACCCTGAGATGTGTCTCCCTCCCAGTGATAACAGTCAACATACTGCTCTGTCAATGTACCTCCTCCTTGAGATGCGTCACCCTCCCAGTGATAACAGTAAACATACAGCCCTGTCAATGTACCTCCATCCCTTAGATACGTCACCCCGCCTACTGATAACAGTAAACATACAGCTATGTTAATGTACCTCCATCCTGAGAATCGTAACCCCACCTCATGATAACAGTAAACATACAGCTCTGTCAATGCACCTCCATCCCCAGATGCGTCACCCTCCCAGTGATAACAGTAAACATTCAGCTCTCTCAATGTAACTCCACCCTGCGATGCGTCACCCCGCCCTCTGACAACAGTAAACACACAGCTCTGTCAATGTACCTCCATCCTGAGATGCGTCACCCCGCCCTCTTATAAAGGTAAACACACAGATCTGTCAATGTACGTCAATCCCGAGATGCGTCACCCTCCCAGTGATAACAGTAAACATACAGCTCTGACAATGTACCTCCATCCTGAGATGTGTCACCCTGTTCTCTGATAACAGTAAACACACAGATCTGTCAATATACGTCAATCCCGAGATGCGTCACCCTCCCAGTGATAACAGTAAACGTACAGCTCTGTCAATGTACCTCCATCCTGAGATGCGTCAGTCCTCCCAGTGATAACAGTAAACATACAGCTCTGTCAATGTACTTCCACCCTGAGATGCGTCACCCGCCCTCTGATAACAGTAAATATACAGCTCTGTCAATGTGCCTCCACCCTGAGATGCGTCACCCTACCAGTGATAACAGTAAACATACAGCTCTGTCGATGTACCTCCATCCTGAGATGCGTCGCCACGGCCGATGATAACAGTAAACATACAGCTCTGTCAATGTACCTCCACCCTGAGATGTGTCACCCTCGCAGTGATCATAGTAAACTTACAGCTCTGTCAATTTACCTCCATCCTGAGATGTGTCACCCTCCCAGTGATAACAGTAAACATGCAGCTCTGTCAATGTACCTCCATCCTGAGATGTGTCACCCTGCCCAGTTATAACAGTAAACATACAGCTCTTTCAATGAACCTCCATCCTGAGATGCATCACTCCCCACCCAGTGATAACAGCAAGCATACAGCTCAATGTACCTCCAGCCTGAGATGCGTCACCCTTCCAGTGATAACAGTAAACATACAACTCTGTCAATGTACCTCCACCCTGATATGTCTCACCCTCCCAGTGAGAACAGTAAACATACAGCTCTGTCAATGTACCTCCATCCTAAGATGCGTCACCCCATCTGTGATAACAGTAAACATACAGCTCTGTCAATGTACCTCAATCCGAGATGCGTTACCCTCCCAGTAATAACAGTTAACATACAACTCTGTCAATGTACCTCCACCCTGAGATGTCTCACCCTCCCAGTAATAACAGTAAACATACATCTCTGTCAATGTACCTCCATCCTAAGATGCGTCACCTCACCCGTGGTAACAGTAAACATACAGCTCTGTCAATGTACCTCCACCTTGAGATGTGTCACCCTCACAGTGATAACAGTAAACATACAACTCTGTCAATGTACCTCCACCTTGAGATGTGTCACCCTCCCAGTGATAACAGTAATCATACAGCTCAGTCAATTTACCTCCATCCTGAGATGCATCACGGCGCCCTCTGATAACAGTAAACATACAGCTCTGTCAATGTACCTCCACATTGACATGGGTCACCCTCTCAGTGATAATAGTAAACATACAGCTCTGTCAATGTACCTCCATCCCCAGATGCGTCACCCTCCCAGTGATAACAGCAAACAATCAGCTCTATCAATGTAACTCCACCCTGCGATGCGTCACCCGCCCTCTGACAACAGTAAACACACAGTTCTGTCAATGTACTTCCATCCTGAGATGCGTCACCCTGCCCTCTGATAACAGTAGACACACAGATCTGTCAATGTACCTCAATCCCGAGATGCGTCACCCTCCCAGTGACAACAGTAAACGTACAGCTCTGTCAATGTACCTCCATCCTGAGATGTGTCACCCTCCCAGTGATAACAGTAAACATGCAGCTCTGTCAATGTACCTCCATCCTGAGATGTGTCACCCCGCCCAGTGATAACAGTAAACATACAGCTCTTTCAATGTACCTCCATCCTCAGATTCATCACTCCCCGCCCAGTGATAACAGCAAGCATACAGCTCAATGTACCTCCACCAGGAGATGCGTCACCCTTCCAGTGATAACAGTAAACATACAGGTCTGTCAATGTTCTCCATTCTGCGATGCGTCGCCCCGCCCGGTGATAACAGTAAACATACAGCTCTTTCAGTGTGCCTCCATCCTGCGATGCGTCGCCCCGCCCGATGATAACTGTAAACATACAGATCTGTCAATGTACCTCAATCCCGAGATGCGTCACCCTCCCAGTGATAACAGTAAATGTACAGCTCTGTCAATGTACCTCCATCCTGAGATGCGTCACTCTTCCCAGTGATAACAGTAAACATACAGCTCTGTCAATGTGCCTCCACCCTGAGATGCGTCACCCTACCAGTGATAAAAGTAAACATGCAGCTTTGTCAATGTACCTCCATCCTGAGATTCATCGCCCCGTTCGATGATAACAGTAAACATACAGCTCTGTCAATGTACCTCCATCCTGAGATGCGTCACCCCGCCCAGTGATAACAGTAAACATACAGCTCTGTCAATGTATCTCCATCCTGAGATGTGTCACCCCGCCCAGTGATAACAGTAAACATACAGCTCTGTCAATGTACCTCCATCCGAGATGCGTTACCCTCCCAGTGATAACAGTAAACATACAGCTCTGTCAATGTACCTCCATCCTGAGATGTGTCACCCGCCCTCTGATAACAGCAAACATACAGCTCTGTCAATGTGCCTCACCCTGAGATGCGTCACCCTACCAGTGATAACAGTAAACATACAGCTCTGTCGATGTACCTCCATCCTGAGATGCGTCGGCCCGGCCGATGATAACAGTAAACATACAGCTCTGTCAATGTACCTCCACCCTGAGATGCGTCACCCTCCCAGTGATCACAGTAAACTTACAGCTCTGTCAATTTACCTCCATCCTGAGATGTGTCACCCTCCCAGTGATAACAGTAAACATGGAGCTCTGTCAATGTACCTCCATCCTGAGATGTGTCGCCCCTGCCGATGATAACAGTAAACATACAGCTCTGTCAATGTAGCTCCACCCTGAGATGCGTCACCCCCCCAATGATAATAGTAAACATACAGCTCTTTCAATGTACGTCCATCCTGAGATGCGTCGCCCCGCTCGATGATAACTGTAAACATACAGCTCTGTCAATGTACCTCCATCCTGAGATGTGTCACCCCGCCCAGTGATAACAGTAAACATACAGCTCTTTCAATGTACCCCCATCCTGAGATGCATTACTCCACGCCCAGTGATAACAGCAAACACACAGCTCAATGTACCTCCATCCTGAGATGCGTCAACCTGCCCAGTGATAATATTAAACGTACAGCTCTGTCTATGTACCTCCACCCTGAGATGTGCCTCCCTCCCAGTGATAACAATAACCATACAGCTCTGTCAATGTACCTCCTCCTTGAGATGTGTCACCTTCCCAGTGATAACAGTAAACATACAGCCCTGTCAATGTACCTCCATCCGGAGAATCTTAACCCCGCCTCATGATAACAGTAAACATACAGCTCTGTCAATGTACGTCACTCCCGAGATGCGTCACCCTCCCAGTGACAACAGTAAACGTACAGCTCTGTCAATGTACCTCCATCCTGAGATGCGTCACTCTTCCCAGTGATAACCGTAAACATACAGCTCTGCCAATGTGCCTCCACCCTGAGATGCGTCACCCTACCAGTGATAAAAGTAAACATACAGCTCTGTCGATGTACCTCCATCCTGAGATTCATCGCCCCGTCCGATAACAGTAAACATAGAGCTCTGTCAATGTACCTCCATCCTGAGATGTGTCACCCTCCCTGTGATAACAGTAAACATGCAGCTCTGTCAATGTACCTCCATCCTGAGATGTGTCACCCCGCCCAGTGATAACAGTAAACATACAGCTCTTTCAATGTACCTCCATCCTGAGATTCATCACTCCCCGCCCAGTGATAACAGCAAGCATACAGCTCAAAGTAGCTCCACCCTGAGATGCGTCACCATTCCAGTGATAACAGTAAACATACAGGTCTGTCAATGTACCTCCATTCTGCGATGCGTCGCCCCACCCGGTGATAACAGTAAACATACAGCTCTGTCAGTGTGCCTCCATCCTGCGATGCGTCGCCCCGCCCGATGATAACTGTAAACATACAGCTCTTTCAATGTACCTACACCCTGAGACGCACCACCCTTTCTTTGATAACAGTAAACATACAGCTCTGTTAATGAACCTCAATCCAGAGATGTGTTGCACCGCCTATTGATAACAGTAAACATACAGCTCTGTCAATGTACCTCCATCCTGAGATGCGTCACTTAACGTCCAGTGATAACAGTAAACATACATCTCTGTCAATGTACCTGCACCGTGAAATGAGTCACCCTCCCAGTGATAACAATAAACGTACAGCTCTGTCAATGTACCTCCATCCTGAGATGCGTCGCCCCGTCCAGTGATAACAGTAAACATACAGCTCTGTCAATGTACCTCCATCCCGAGATGCGTCACCCCGCCCAGTGATAACAGTAAACACACAGCTCTGTCAATGTACCTCCATCCCGAGATGTGTCACCCTCCCAGTGATAACAGTAAACATACAACTCTGTCAATGTACCTCCACCCTGAGATGTCTCACCCTCCCAGTGATAACAGTAAACATACAGCTCTGTCAATGTACCTCCATCCTGAGATGCGTCAACCTGCCCAGTGATAATATTAAACGTACAGCTCTGTCAATGTACCTCCACCCTGAGATGTGTCTCCCTCCCAGTGATAACAGTAAACATACAGCTCTGTCAATGTACCTCCTCCTTAAGATGCGTCACCCTCCCAGTGATAACAGTAAACATACAGCCCTGTCAATGTACCTCCATCCCTTACATACGTCACCCCGCCTACTGATAACAGTAAACGTACAGCTATGTTAATGTACCTCCATCCTGAGAATCGTAACCCCACCTCATGATAACAGTAAACATACAGCTCTGTCAATGCACCTCCATCCCCAGATGCGTCACCCTCCCAGTGATAACAGTAAACATTCAGCTCTCTCAATGTAACTCCACCCTGCGATGCGTCACCCCGCCCTCTGACAACAGTAAACACACAGCTCTGTCAATGTACCTCCATCCTGAGATGCGTCACCCCGCCCTCTTATAACAGTAAACACACAGATCTGTCAATGTACGTCAATCCCGAGATGCGTCACCCTCCCAGTGATAACAGTAAACATACAGCTCTGACAATGTACCTCCATCCTGAGATGTGTCACCCTGCCCTCTGATAACAATAAACACACAGATCTGTCAATATACGTCAATCCCGAGATGCGTCACCCTCCCAGTGATAACAGTAAACGTACAGCTCTGTCAATGTACCTCCATCCTGAGATGCGTCAGTCCTCCCAGTGATAACAGTAAACATACAGCTCTGTCAATGTACTTCCACCCTGAGATGCGTCACCCGCCCTCTGATAACAGTAAACATACAGCTCTGTCGATGTACCTCCATCCTGAGATGCGTCGCCACGGCCGATGATAACAGTAAACATACAGCTCTGTCGATGTACCTCCACCCTGAGATGTGTCACCCTCGCAGTGATCATAGTAAACTTACAGCTCTGTCAATTTACCTCCATCCTGAGATGTGTCACCCTCCCAGTGATAACAGTAAACATGCAGCTCTGTCAATGTACCTCCATCCTGAGATGTGTCACCCTGCCCAGTTATAACAGTAAACATACAGCTCTTTCAATGAACCTCCATCCTGAGATGCATCACTCCCCGCCCAGTGATAACAGCAAACATACAGCTCAATGTACCTCCAGCCTGAGATGCGTCACCCTTCCAGTGAGAACAGTAAACATACAACTCTGTCAATGTACCTCCACCCTGATATGTCTCACCCTCCCAGTGAGAACAGTAAACATACAGCTCTGTCAATGTACCTCCATCCTAAGATGCGTCACCCCATCTGTGATAACAGTAAACATACAGTTCTGTCAATGTACCTCCATCCTGAGATGCGTCAACCTGCCCAGTGATAACATTAAACGTACAGCTCTGTGAATGTACCTCCATCCTGAGATGCGTCACCCTCCCAGTGATAACAGTAAACAATCAGCTCTGTCAATGTACCTCCACCCTGAGATGTGTCACCCTCCCAGTGATAACAGTAAACATACAGCTCTGTCAATGTACCTCCACCCTGAGATGCGTCACCCTCGCAGTGATCATAGTAAACTTACAGCTCTGTCAATTTACCTCCATCCTGAGATGTGTCACCCTCCCAGCGATAACAGTAAACATACAGCTCTGTCAATGTACCTCCATCCTGAGATTTGTCACCCTTCCCAGTGATAACAGTAAACATACAGCTCTTTCAATGAACCTCCATCCTGAGATGCATCACTCCCCGCCCAGTGATAACAGCAAACATACAGCTCAATGTACCTCCAGCCTGAGATGCGTCACCCTTCCAGTGATAACAGTAAACATACAACTCTGTCAATGTACCTCCACCCTGATATGTCTCACCCTCCCAGTGAGAACAGTAAACATACAGCTCTGTCAATGTACCTCCATCCTAAGATGCGTCACCCCACCTGTGATAACAGTAAACATACAGCTCTGTCAATGTACCTCCATCCTGAGATGCGTCAACCTGCCCAGTGATAACATTAAACGTACAGCTCTGTGAATGTACCTCCATCCTGAGATGCGTCACCCTCCCAGTGATAACAGTAAACAATCAGCTCTGTCAATGTACCTCCACCCTGAGATGTGTCACCCTCCCAGTGATAACAGTAAACATGCAGCTCTGTCAATGTACCTCCACCCTGAGATGCGTCACCCTCGCAGTGATCATAGTAAACTTACAGCTCTGTCAATTTACCTCCATCCTGAGATGTGTCACCCTCCCAGTGATAACAGTAAACATACAGCTCTGTCAATGTACCTCCACCCTGAGATGTGTCACCCTCCGAGTGATAACAGTAATCATACAGCTCAGTCAATGTACCTCCATCCTGAGATGCATCACGGCGCCCTCTGATAACAGTAAACATACAGCTCTGTCAATGTACCTCCATCCCCAGATGCGTCACCCTGCCAGTGATAACAGAAAACATTCAGCTCTATCAATGTAACTCCAGCCTGCGATGCGTCACCCGCCCTCTGACAACAGTAAACACACAGCTCTGTCAATGTACCTCCATCCTGAGATGCATCACCTCGCTCTCTTATTACAGTTAACATAGAGCTCTGTCAATGTACCTCCATCCGAAATACGTTACCCTCCCAGTGATAACCGTAAATATACAGCTTTGTCAATGTACCTCCATACTGAGATGCGTCAACCTGCCCAGTGATAACATTAAACGTACAGCTCTGTCAATGTACCTCCATCCTGAGATGCGTCACCCTCCCAGTGATAACAGTAAACATACAGCTCTGTCGATGTACCTCCACCCTGAGATGTGTCACCCTCGCAGTGATCATAGTAAACTTACAGCTCTGTCAATTTACCTCCATCCTGAGATGTGTCACCCTCCCAGTGATAACAGTAAACATGCAGCTCTGTCAATGTACCTCCATCCTGAGATGTGTCACCCTGCCCAGTTATAACAGTAAACATACAGCTCTTTCAATGAACCTCCATCCTGAGATGCATCACTCCCCGCCCAGTGATAACAGCAAACATACAGCTCAATGTACCTCCAGCCTGAGATGCGTCACCCTTCAAGTGAGAACAGTAAACATACAACTCTGTCAATGTACCTCCACCCTGATATGTCTCACCCTCCCAGTGAGAACAGTAAACATACAGCTCTGTCAATGTACCTCCATCCTAAGATGCGTCACCCCATCTGTGATAACAGTAAACATACAGTTCTGTCAATGTACCTCCATCCTGAGATGCGTCAACCTGCCCAGTGATAACATTAAACGTACAGCTCTGTGAATGTACCTCCATCCTGAGATGCGTCACCCTCCCAGTGATAACAGTAAACAATCAGCTCTGTCAATGTACCTCCACCCTGAGATGTGTCACCCTCCCAGTGATAACAGTAAACATACAGCTCTGTCAATGTACCTCCACCCTGAGATGTGTCACCCTCCCAGTGATAACAGTAAACATACAGCTCTGTCAATGTACCTCCACCCTGAGATGCGTCACCCTCGCAGTGATCATAGTAAACTTACAGCTCTGTCAATTTACCTCCATCCTGAGATGTGTCACCCTCCCAGTGATAACAGTAAACATACAGCTCTGTCAATGTACCTCCACCCTGAGATGTGTCACCCTCCGAGTGATAACAGTAATCATACAGCTCAGTCAATGTACCTCCATCCTGAGATGCATCACGGCGCCCTCTGATAACAGTAAACATACAGCTCTGTCAATGTACCTCCATCCCCAGATGCGTCACCCTGCCAGTGATAACAGAAAACATTCAGCTCTATCAATGTAACTCCAGCCTGCGATGCGTCACCCGCCCTCTGACAACAGTAAACACACAGCTCTGTCAATGTACCTCCATCCTGAGATGCGTCACCTCGCTCTCTTATTACAGTTAACATAGAGCTCTGTCAATGTACCTCCATCCGAGATACGTTACCCTCCCAGTGATAACCGTAAATATACAGCTTTGTCAATGTACCTCCATACTGAGATGCGTCAACCTGCCCAGTGATAACATTAAACGTACAGCTCTGTCAATGTACCTCCATCCTGAGATGCGTCACCCTCCCAGTGATAACAGTAAACATACAGCTCTGTCAATGTACCTCCTCCCTGAGATGCGTCACCCTACCAGTGATAACAGTAAACATACAGCTCTGTCGATGTACCTCCATCCTGAGATGCATCGCCCCGTCCGATGATAACAGTAAACATACAGCTCTGTCAATGTACCTCCACCCTGAGATGCGTCACCCTCCCAGTGATAACAGTAAACATGCAGCTCTGTCAATGTACCTCCATTCTGCGATGTGTCGCCCCGCCCGGTGATAACAGTAAACATAAAGCTCTGTCAGTGTGCCTCCATCCTGCGTTGCGTCGCCCTGCCCGATGATAACTGTAAACATACAGCTCTGTCAATGTACCTCCACCCTGAGATGCGTCACCCTTTCAGTGATAACAGTAAAAACACAGCTCTGTTAATGCACCTCAATCCTGAGATGTGTTGCACTGCCCATTGATAACAGTAAACATACAGCTCTGTCAATGTACCTCCATCCCGAGATGCGTCACTCCACGTCCAGTGATAACAGTAAACATACATCTCTGTCAATGTACCTGCACCGTGAGATGCGTCGCCCTCCCAGTGATAACAGTAATCATACAACTCTGTCAATGTACCTCCATCCTGAGATGTGTCACCCCGCCCAGTGATAACAGTAAACATACAGCTCTTTCAATGTACCCCCATCCTGAGATGCATTACTCCACGCCCAGTGATAACAGCAAACATACAGCTCAATGTACCTCCAGCCTGAGATGCGTCACCCTTCCAGTGATAACAGTAAACATACAACTCTGTCAATGTACCTCCACCCTGATATGTCTCACCCTCCCAGTGAGAACAGTAAACATACAGCTCTGTCAATGTACCTCCATCCTAAGATGCGTCACCCCATCTGTGATAACAGTAAACATACAGTTCTGTCAATGTACCTCCATCCTGAGATGCGTCAACCTGCCCAGTGATAACATTAAACGTACAGCTCTGTGAATGTACCTCCATCCTGAGATGCGTCACCCTCCCAGTGATAACAGTAAACAATCAGCTCTGTCAATGTACCTCCACCCTGAGATGTGTCACCCTCCCAGTGATAACAGTAAACATACAGCTCTGTCAATGTACCTCCACCCTGAGATGCGTCACCCTCGCAGTGATCATAGTAAACTTACAGCTCTGTCAATTTACCTCCATCCTGAGATGTGTCACCCTCCCAGTGATAACAGTAAACATACAGCTCTGTCAATGTACCTCCATCCTGAGATTTGTCACCCTTCCCAGTGATAACAGTAAACATACAGTTCTTTCAATGAACCTCCATCCTGAGATGCATCACTCCCCGCCCAGTGATAACAGCAAACATACAGCTCAATGTACCTCCAGCCTGAGATGCGTCACCCTTCCAGTGATAACAGTAAACATACAACTCTGTCAATGTACCTCCACCCTGATATGTCTCACCCTCCCAGTGAGAACAGTAAACATACAGCTCTGTCAATGTACCTCAATCCTGAGATGCGTCACTTTACGTCCAGTGATAACAGTAAACATACATCTCTGTCAATGTACCTGCACCGTGAAATGCGTCACCCTCCCAGTGATAACAATAAATGTACAGCTCTGTCAATGTACCTCCATCCTGAGATGCGTCGCCCCGTCCAGTGATAACAGTAAACATACAGCTCTGTCAATGTACCTCCATCCCGAGATGCGTCACCCCGCCCAGTGATAACAGTAAACACACAGCTCTGTCAATGTACCTCCATCCCGAGATGTGTCAGCCTCCCAGTGATAACAGTAAACATACAACTCTGTCAATGTACCTCCACCCTGAGATGTCTCACCCTCCCAGTGATAACAGTAAACATACAGCTCTGTCAATGTACCTCCATCCTGAGATGCGTCAACCTGCCCAGTGATAATATTAAACGTACAGCTCTGTCAATGTACCTCCACCCTGAGATGTGTCTCCCTCCCAGTGATAACAGTCAACATACTGCTCTGTCAATGTACCTCCTCCTTGAGATGCGTCACCCTCCCAGTGATAACAGTAAACATACAGCCCTGTCAATGTACCTCCATCCCTTAGATACGTCACCCCGCCTACTGATAACAGTAAACGTACAGCTATGTTAATGTACCTCCTCCTTGAGATGCGTCACCCTCCCAGTGATAACAGTAAACATTCAGCTCTCTCAATGTAACTCCACCCTGCGATGCATCACCCCGCCCTCTGACAACAGTAAACACACAGCTCTGTCAATGTACCTCCAGCCTGAGATGCGTCACCCTGCCCTCTTATAACAGTAAACACACAGATCTGTCAATGTACGTCAATCCCGAGATGCGTCACCCTCCCAGTGATAACAGTAAACATACAGCTCTGACAATGTACCTCCATCCTGAGATGTGTCACCCTGTTCTCTGATAACAGTAAACACACAGATCTGTCAATATACGTCAATCCCGAGATGCGTCACCCTCCCAGTGATAACAGTAAACGTACAGCTCTGTCAATGTACCTCCATCCTGAGATGCGTCAGTCCTCCCAGTGATAACAGTAAACATACAGCTCTGTCAATGTACTTCCACCCTGAGATGCGTCACCCGCCCTCTGATAACAGTAAACATACAGCTCTGTCAATGTGCCTCCACCCTGAGATGCGTCACCCTACCAGTGATAACAGTAAACATACAGCTCTGTCGATGTACCTCCATCCTGAGATGCGTCGCCACGGCCGATGATAACAGTAAACATACAGCTCTGTCAATGTACCTCCACCCTGAGATGTGTCACCCTCGCAGTGATCATAGTAAACTTACAGCTCTGTCAATTTACCTCCATCCTGAGATGAGTCACCCTCCCAGTGATAACAGTAAACATGCAGCTCTGTCAATGTACCTCCATCCTGAGATGTGTCACCCTGCCCAGTTATAACAGTAAACATACAGCTCTTTCAATGAACCTCCATCCTGAGATGCATCACTCCCCGCCCAGTGATAACAGCAAGCATACAGCTCAATGTACCTCCAGCCTGAGATGCGTCACCCTTCCAGTGATAACAGTAAACATACAACTCTGTCAATGTACCTCCACCCTGATATGTCTCACCCTCCCAGTGAGAACAGTAAACATACAGCTCTGTCAATGTACCTCCATCCTAAGATGCGTCACCCCATCTGTGATAACAGTAAACATACAGCTCTGTCAATGTACCTCCATCCGAGATGCGTTACCCTCCCAGTAATAACAGTTAACATACAACTCTGTCAATGTACCTCCACCCTGAGATGTCTCACCCTCCCAGTAATAACAGTAAACATACATCTCTGTCAATGTACCTCTATCCTAAGATGCGTCACCTCACCCGTGGTAACAGTAAACATACAGCTCTGTCAATGTACCTCCACCTTGAGATGTGTCACCCTCACAGTGATAACAGTAAACATACAACTCTGTCAATGTACCTCCACCTTGAGATGTGTCACCCTCCCAGTGATAACAGTAATCATACAGCTCAGTCAATTTACCTCCATCCTGAGATGCATCACGGCGCCCTCTGATAACAGTAAACATACAGCTCTGTCAATGTACCTCTACATTGACATGGGTCACCCTCTCAGTGATAATAGTAAACATACAGCTCTGTCAATGTACCTCCATCCCCAGATGCGTCACCCTCCCAGTGATAACAGCAAACAATCAGCTCTATCAATGTAACTCCACCCTGCGATGCGTCACCCGCCCTCTGACAACAGTAAACACACAGTTCTGTCAATGTACTTCCATCCTGAGATGCGTCACCCTGCCCTCTGATAACAGTAGACACACAGATCTGTCAATGTACCTCAATCCCGAGATGCGTCACCCTCCCAGTGACAACAGTAAACGTACAGCTCTGTCAATGTACCTCCATCCTGAGATGTGTCACCCTCCCAGTGATAACAGTAAACATGCAGCTCTGTCAATGTACCTCCATCCTGAGATGTGTAACCCCGCCCAGTGATAACAGTAAACATACAGCTCTTTCAATGTACCTCCATCCTCAGATTCATCACTCCCCGCCCAGTGATAACAGCAAGCATACAGCTCAATGTACCTCCACCAGGAGATGCGTCACCCTTCCACTGATAACAGTAAACATACAGGTCTGTCAATGTTCTCCATTCTGCGATGCGTCGCCCCGCCCGGTGATAACAGTAAACATACAGCTCTTTCAGTGTGCCTCCATCCTGCGATGCGTCGCCCCGCCCGATGATAACTGTAAGCATACAGATCTGTCAATGTACCTCAATCCCGAGATGCGTCACCCTCCCAGTGATAACAGTAAATGTACAGCTCTGTCAATGTACCTCCATCCTGAGATGCGTCACTCTTCCCAGTGATAACAGTAAACATACAGCTCTGTCAATGTGCCTCCACCCTGAGATGCGTCACCCTACCAGTGATAAAAGTAAACATGCAGCTTTGTCAATGTACCTCCATCCTGAGATTCATCGCCCCGTTCGATGATAACAGTAAACATACAGCTCTGTCAATGTACCTCCATCCTGAGATGCGTCACCCCGCCCAGTGATAACAGTAAACATACAGCTCTGTCAATGTATCTCCATCCTGAGATGTGTCACCCCGCCCAGTGATAACAGTAAACATACAGCTCTGTCAATGTACCTCCATCCGAGATGCGTCACCCGCCCTCTGATAACAGCAAACATACAGCTCTGTCAATGTGCCTCACCCTGAGATGCGTCACCCTACCAGTGATAACAGTAAACACACAGCTCTGTCAATGTACCTCCATCCCGAGATGTGTCACCCTCCCAGTGATAACAGTAAACATACAACTCTGTCAATGTACCTCCACCCTGAGATGTCTCACCCTCCCAGTGATAACAGTAAACATACAGCTCTGTCAATGTACCTCCATCCTGAGATGCGTCAACCTGCCCAGTGATAATATTAAACGTACAGCTCTGTCAATGTACCTCCACCCTGAGATGTGTCTCCCTCCCAGTGATAACAGTCAACATACTGCTCTGTCAATGTACCTCCTCCTTGAGATGCGTCACCCTCCCAGTGATAACAGTAAACATACAGCCCTGTCAATGTACCTCCATCCCTTAGATACGTCACCCCGCCTACTGATAACAGTAAACGTACAGCTATGTTAATGTACCTCCATCCTGAGAATCGTAACCCCACCTCATGATAACAGTAAACATACAGCTCTGTCAATGCACCTCCATCCCCAGATGCGTCACCCTCCCAGTGATAACAGTAAACATTCAGCTCTCTCAATGTAACTCCACCCTGCGATGCGTCACCCCGCCCTCTGACAACAGTAAACACACAGCTCTGTCAATGTACCTCCATCCTGAGATGCGTCACCCCGCCCTCTTATAACAGTAAACACACAGATCTGTCAATGTACGTCAATCCCGAGATGCGTCACCCTCCCAGTGATAACAGTAAACATACAGCTCTGACAATGTACCTCCATCCTGAGATGTGTCACCCTGTTCTCTGATAACAGTAAACACACAGATCTGTCAATATACGTCAATCCCGAGATGCGTCACCCTCCCAGTGATAACAGTAAACGTACAGCTCTGTCAATGTACCTCCATCCTGAGATGCGTCAGTCCTCCCAGTGATAACAGTAAACATACAGCTCTGTCAATGTACTTCCACCCTGAGATGCGTCACCCGCCCTCTGATAACAGTAAACATACAGCTCTGTCAATGTGCCTCCACCCTGAGATGCGTCACCCTACCAGTGATAACAGTAAACATACAGCTCTGTCGATGTACCTCCATCCTGAGATGCGTCGCCACGGCCGATGATAACAGTAAACATACAGCTCTGTCAATGTACCTCCACCCTGAGATGTGTCACCCTCGCAGTGATCATAGTAAACTTACAGCTCTGTCAATTTACCTCCATCCTGAGATGTGTCACCCTCCCAGTGATAACAGTAAACATGCAGCTCTGTCAATGTACCTCCATCCTGAGATGTGTCACCCTGCCCAGTTATAACAGTAAACATACAGCTCTTTCAATGAACCTCCATCCTGAGATGCATCACTCCCCGCCCAGTGATAACAGCAAGCATACAGCTCAATGTACCTCCAGCCTGAGATGCGTCACCCTTCCAGTGATAACAGTAAACATACAACTCTGTCAATGTACCTCCACCCTGATATGTCTCACCCTCCCAGTGAGAACAGTAAACATACAGCTCTGTCAATGTACCTCCATCCTAAGATGCGTCACCCCATCTGTGATAACAGTAAACATACAGCTCTGTCAATGTACCTCCATCCGAGATGCGTTACCCTCCCAGTAATAACAGTTAACATACAACTCTGTCAATGTACCTCCACCCTGAGATGTCTCACCCTCCCAGTAATAACAGTAAACATACATCTCTGTCAATGTACCTCCATCCTAAGATGCGTCACCTCACCCGTGGTAACAGTAAACATACAGCTCTGTCAATGTACCTCCACCTTGAGATGTGTCACCCTCACAGTGATAACAGTAAACATACAACTCTGTCAATGTACCTCCACCTTGAGATGTGTCACCCTCCCAGTGATAACAGTAATCATACAGCTCAGTCAATTTACCTCCATCCTGAGATGCATCACGGCGCCCTCTGATAACAGTAAACATACAGCTCTGTCAATGTACCTCCACATTGACATGGGTCACCCTCTCAGTGATAATAGTAAACATACAGCTCTGTCAATGTACCTCCATCCCCAGATGCATCACCCTCCCAGTGATACCAGCAAACAATCAGCTCTATCAATGTAACTCCACCCTGCGATGCGTCACCCGCCCTCTGACAACAGTAAACACACAGTTCTGTCAATGTACTTCCATCCTGAGATGCGTCACCCTGCCCTCTGATAACAGTAGACACACAGATCTGTCAATGTACCTCAATCCCGAGATGCGTCACCCTCCCAGTGACAACAGTAAACGTACAGCTCTGTCAATGTACCTCCATCCTGAGATGTGTCACCCTCCCAGTGATAACAGTAAACATGCAGCTCTGTCAATGTACCTCCATCCTGAGATGTGTCACCCCGCCCAGTGATAACAGTAAACATACAGCTCTTTCAATGTACCTCCATCCTCAGATTCATCACTCCCCGCCCAGTGATAACAGCAAGCATACAGCTCAATGTACCTCCACCAGGAGATGCGTCACCCTTCCAGTGATAACAGTAAACATACAGGTCTGTCAATGTTCTCCATTCTGCGATGCGTCACCCCGCCCGGTGATAACAGTAAACATACAGCTCTTTCAGTGTGCCTCCATCCTGCGATGCGTCGCCCCGCCCGATGATAACTGTAAACATACAGATCTGTCAATGTATCTCAATCCCGAGATGCGTCACCCTCCCAGTGATAACAGTAAATGTACAGCTCTGTCAATGTACCTCCATCCTGAGATGCGTCACTCTTCCCAGTGATAACAGTAAACATACAGCTCTGTCAATGTACCTCCATCCTGAGATGTGTCACCCGCCCTCTGATAACAGCAAACATAAAGCTCTGTCAATGTGCCTCACCCTGAGATGCGTCACCCTACCAGTGATAACAGTAAACATACAGCTCTGTCGATGTACCTCCATCCTGAGATGCGTCGGCCCGGCCGATGATAACAGTAAACATACAGCTCTGTCAATGTACCTCCACCCTGAGATGCGTCACCCTCCCAGTGATCACAGTAAACTTACAGCTCTGTCAATTTACCTCCATCCTGAGATGTGTCACCCTCCCAGTGATAACAGTAAACATGGAGCTCTGTCAATGTACCTCCATCCTGAGATGTGTCGCCCCTGCCGATGATAACAGTAAACATACAGCTCTGTCAATGTAGCTCCACCCTGAGATGCGTCACCCCCCCAATGATAATAGTAAACATACAGCTCTTTCAATGTACGTCCATCCTGAGATGCGTCGCCCCGCTCGATGATAACTGTAAACATACAGCTCTGTCAATGTACCTCCATCCTGAGATGTGTCACCCCGCCCAGTGATAACAGTAAACATACAGCTCTTTCAATGTACCCCCATCCTGAGATGCATTACTCCACGCCCAGTGATAACAGCAAACACACAGCTCAATGTACCTCCATCCTGAGATGCGTCAACCTGCCCAGTGATAATATTAAACGTACAGCTCTGTCTATGTACCTCCACCCTGAGATGTGCCTCCCTCCCAGTGATAACAATAACCATACAGCTCTGTCAATGTACCTCCTCCTTGAGATGTGTCACCTTCCCAGTGATAACAGTAAACATACAGCCCTGTCAATGTACCTCCATCCGGAGAATCTTAACCCCGCCTCATGATAACAGTAAACATACAGCTCTGTCAATGTACGTCACTCCCGAGATGCGTCACCCTCCCAGTGACAACAGTAAACGTACAGCTCTGTCAATGTACCTCCATCCTGAGATGCGTCACTCTTCCCAGTGATAACCGTAAACATACAGCTCTGTCAATGTGCCTCCACCCTGAGATGCGTCACCCTACCAGTGATAAAAGTAAACATACAGCTCTGTCGATGTACCTCCATCCTGAGATTCATCGCCCCGTCCGATAACAGTAAACATACAGCTCTGTCAATGTACCTCCATCCTGAGATGTGTCACCCTCCCTGTGATAACAGTAAACATGCAGCTCTGTCAATGTACCTCCATCCTGAGATGTGTCACCCCGCCCAGTGATAACAGTAAACATACAGCTCTTTCAATGTACCTCCATCCTGAGATTCATCACTCCCCGCCCAGTGATAACAGCAAGCATACAGCTCAAAGTAGCTCCACCCTGAGATGCGTCACCATTCCAGTGATAACAGTAAACATACAGGTCTGTCAATGTACCTCCATTCTGCGATGCGTCGCCCCACCCGGTGATAACAGTAAACATACAGCTCTGTCAGTGTGCCTCCATCCTGCGATGCGTCGCCCCGCCCGATGATAACTGTAAACATACAGCTCTTTCAATGTACCTACACCCTGAGACGCACCACCCTTTCTTTAATAACAGTAAACATACAGCTCTGTTAATGAACCTCAATCCAGAGATGTGTTGCACCGCCTATTGATAACAGTAAACATACAGCTCTGTCAATGTACCTCCATCCTGAGATGCGTCACTTAACGTCCAGTGATAACAGTAAACATACATCTCTGTCAATGTACCTGCACCGTGAAATGAGTCACCCTCCCAGTGATAACAATAAACGTACAGCTCTGTCAATGTACCTCCATCCTGAGATGCGTCGCCCCGTCCAGTGATAACAGTAAACATACAGCTCTGTCAATGTACCTCCATCCCGAGATGCGTCACCCCGCCCAGTGATAACAGTAAACACACAGCTCTGTCAATGTACCTCCATCCCGAGATGTGTCACCCTCCCAGTGATAACAGTAAACATACAACTCTGTCAATGTACCTCCACCCTGAGATGTCTCACCCTCCCAGTGATAACAGTAAACATACAGCTCTGTCAATGTACCTCCATCCTGAGATGCGTCAACCTGCCCAGTGATAATATTAAACGTACAGCTCTGTCAATGTACCTCCACCCTGAGATGTGTCTCCCTCCCAGTGATAACAGTAAACATACAGCTCTGTCAATGTACCTCCTCCTTAAGATGCGTCACCCTCCCAGTGATAACAGTAAACATACAGCCCTGTCAATGTACCTCCATCCCTTACATACGTCACCCCGCCTACTGATAACAGTAAACGTACAGCTATGTTAATATACCTCCATCCTGAGAATCGTAACCCCACCTCATGATAACAGTAAACATACAGCTCTGTCAATGCACCTCCATCCCCAGATGCGTCACCCTCCCAGTGATAACAGTAAACATTCAGCTCTCTCAATGTAACTCCACCCTGCGATGCGTCACCCCGCCCTCTGACAACAGTAAACACACAGCTCTGTCAATGTACCTCCATCCTGAGATGCGTCACCCCGCCCTCTTATAACAGTAAACACACAGATCTGTCAATGTACGTCAATCCCGAGATGCGTCACCCTCCCAGTGATAACAGTAAACATACAGCTCTGACAATGTACCTCCATCCTGAGATGTGTCACCCTGCCCTCTGATAACAGTAAACACACAGATCTGTCAATATACGTCAATCCCGAGATGCGTCACCCTCCCAGTGATAACAGTAAACGTACAGCTCTGTCAATGTACCTCCATCCTGAGATGCGTCAGTCCTCCCAGTGATAACAGTAAACATACAGCTCTGTCAATGTACTTCCACCCTGAGATGCGTCACCCGCCCTCTGATAACAGTAAACATACAGCTCTGTCAATGTGCCTCCACCCTGAGATGCGTCACCCTACCAGTGATAACAGTAAACATACAGCTCTGTCGATGTACCTCCATCCTGAGATGCGTCGCCACGGCCGATGATAACAGTAAACATACAGCTCTGTCGATGTACCTCCACCCTGAGATGTGTCACCCTCGCAGTGATCATAGTAAACTTACAGCTCTGTCAATTTACCTCCATCCTGAGATGTGTCACCCTCCCAGTGATAACAGTAAACATGCAGCTCTGTCAATGTACCTCCATCCTGAGATGTGTCACCCTGCCCAGTTATAACAGTAAACATACAGCTCTTTCAATGAACCTCCATCCTGAGATGCATCACTCCCCGCCCAGTGATAACAGCAAACATACAGCTCAATGTACCTCCAGCCTGAGATGCGTCACCCTTCCAGTGAGAACAGTAAACATACAACTCTGTCAATGTACCTCCACCCTGATATGTCTCACCCTCCCAGTGAGAACAGTAAACATACAGCTCTGTCAATGTACCTCCATCCTAAGATGCGTCACCCCATCTGTGATAACAGTAAACATACAGTTCTGTCAATGTACCTCCATCCTGAGATGCGTCAACCTGCCCAGTGATAACATTAAACGTACAGCTCTGTGAATGTACCTCCATCCTGAGATGCGTCACCCTCCCAGTGATAACAGTAAACAATCAGCTCTGTCAATGTACCTCCACCCTGAGATGTGTCACCCTCCCAGTGATAACAGTAAACATACAGCTCTGTCAATGTACCTCCACCCTGAGATTTGTCACCCTTCCCAGTGATAACAGTAAACATACAGCTCTTTCAATGAACCTCCATCCTGAGATGTGTCACCCTCCCAGTGATAACAGTAAACATACAGCTCTGTCAATGTACCTCCACCCTGAGATGTGTCACCCTCCGAGTGATAACAGTAATCATACAGCTCAGTCAATGTACCTCCATCCTGAGATGCATCACGGCGCCCTCTGATAACAGTAAACATACAGCTCTGTCAATGTACCTCCACATTGAGATGGGTCACCCTCCCAGTGATAATAGTAAACATACAGCTCTGTCAATGTACCTCCATCCCCAGATGCGTCACCCTCCCAGTGATAACAGCAAACAATCAGCTCTATCAATGTAACTCCACCCTGCGATGCGTCACCCGCCCTCTGACAACAGTAAACACACAGTTCTGTCAATGTACCTCCATCCTGAGATGCGTCACCCTGCCCTCTGATAACAGTAAACACACAGATCTGTCAATGTACCTCAATCCCGAGATGCGTCACCCACCCATTGACAACAGTAAACGTACAGCTCTGTCAATGTACCTCCATCCTGAGATGTGTCACCCTCCCAGTGATAACAGTAAACATGCAGCTCTGTCAATGTACCTCCATCCTGAGATGTGTCACCCCGCCCAGTGATAACAGTAAACATACAGCTCTTTCAATGTACCTCCATCCTCAGATTCATCACTCCCCGCCCAGTGATAACAGCAAGCATACAGCTCAATGTACCTCCACCCTGAGATGCGTCACCCTTCCAGTGATAACAGTAAACATACAGGTCTGTCAATGTTCTCCATTCTGCGATGCGTCGCCCCGCCCGGTGATAACAGTAAACATACAGCTCTGTCAGTGTGCCTCCATCCTGCGATGCGTCGCCCCGACCGATGATAACTGTACACATACAGCTCTTTCAATGTACCTCCACCCTGAGACGCACCACCCTTTCTGTGATAACAGTAAACACACAGCTCTGTTATTGAATCTCAATCCAGAGATGTGTTGCACCGCCCATTGATAACAGTAAACATACAGCTCTGTCAATGTACCTCCATCCTGAGATGCGTCACTTAACGTCCAGTGATAACAGTAAACATACATCTCTGTCAATGTACCTGCACCGTGAAATGCGTCACCCTCCCAGTGATAACAATAAACATACAGCTCTGTCAATGTACCTCCATCCTGAGATGCGTCACCCCACCCTCTTATAACAGTAAACATACAGCTCTGTCAATGTACCTCCATGCAGAGATGCGTCACCCTGCCCAGTGATAACAGTAAACACACAGCTCTGTCAATGTACCTCTATCCCGAGATGTGTCACCCTCCCAGTGATAACAGTAAACATACAACTCTGTCAATGTACCTCCACCCTGAGATGTCTCACCCTACCAGTGATAACAGTAAACATACAGCTCTGTCAATGTACCTCCACCTTGAGATGTGTCACCCTCACAGTGATAACAGTAAACATACAACTCTGTCAATGTACCTCCACCCTGAGATGTGTCACCCTCCCAGTGATAACAGTAATCATACAGCTCTGTCAATGTACCTCCATCCTGAGATGCATCACGTCGCCCTCTGATAATAGTAAACATACAGCTCTGTCAATATACCTCCACCTTGAGATGTGTCACCCTCCCAGTGATAACAGTAAACATACAGCTTTGTCAATGTACCTCACTCCCTTAGATACGTCACCCCACCTACTGATAACAGTAAACGTACAGCTATGTCAATGTACCTCCATCCCCAGATGCGTCACCCTGCCAGTGATAACAGAAAACATTCAGCTCTATCAATGTAACTCCAGCCTGCGATGCGTCACCCGCCCTCTGACAACAGTAAACACACAGCTCTGTCAATGTACCTCCATCCTGAGATGCGTCACCTCGCCCTCTTATTACAGTTAACATACAGCTCTGTCAATGTACCTCCATCCGAGATACGTTACCCTCCCAGTGATAACCGTAAACATACAGCTTTGTCAATGTACCTCCTTACTGAGATGCGTCAACCTGCCCAGTGATAACATTAAACGTACAGCTCTGTCAATGTACCTCCTCCCTAAGATGCGTCACCCTACCAGTGATAACAGTAAACATACAGCTCTGTCGATGTACCTCCATCCTGAGATGCATCGCCCCGTCCGATGATAACAGTAAACATACAGCTCTGTCAATGTACCTCCACCCTGAGATGCGTCACCCTCCCAGTGATAACAGTAAACATGCAGCTCTGTCAATGTACCTCCATTCTGCGATGTGTCGCCCCGCCCGGTGATAACAGTGAACATACAGCTCTGTCAGTGTGCCTCCATCCTGCGTTGCGTCGCCCCGCCCGATGATAACTGTAAACATACAGCTCTGTCAATGTACCTCCACCCTGAGATGTGTCACCCTTTCAGTGATAACAGTAAACACACAGCTCTGTTAATCCACCTCAATCCTGAGATGTGTTGCACCGCCCATTGATAACAGTAAACATACAGCTCTGTCAATGTACCTCCATCCCGAGATGCGTCACTCCACGTCCAGTGATAACAGTAAACATACATCTCTGTCAATGTACCTGCACCGTGAGATGCGTCGCCCTCCCAGTGATAACAGTAATCATACAACTCTGTCAATGTACCTCCATCCTGAGATGTGTCACCCCGCCCAGTGATAACAGTAAACATACAGCTCTTTCAATGTACCCCCATCCTGAGATGCATTACTCCACGCCCAGTGATAACAGCAAACACACAGCTCAATGTACCTCCATCCTGAGATGCGTCAACCTGCCCAGTGATAATATTAAACGTACAGCTCTGTCTATGTACCTCCACCCTGAGATGTGCCTCCCTCCCAGTTATAACAATAACCATACAGCTCTGTCAATGTACCTCCTCCTTGAGATGTGTCACCCTCCCAGTGATAACAGTAAACATACAGCCCTGTCAATGTACCTCCATCCGGAGAATCTTAACCCCGCCTCATGATAACAGTAAACATACAGTTCTGTCAATGTACGTCAATCCCGAGATGCGTCACCCTCCCAGTGACAACAGTAAACGTACAGCTCTGTCAATGTACCTCCATCCTGAGATGCGTCACTCTTCCCAGTGATAACCGTAAACATACAGCTCTGTCAATGTGCCTCCACCCTGAGATGCGTCACCCTACCAGTGATAAAAGTAAACATACAGCTCTGTCGATGTACCTCCATCCTGAGATTCATCGCCCCGTCCGATAACAGTAAACATACAGCTCTGTCAATGTACCTCCATCCTGAGATGTGTCACCCTCCCTGTGATAACAGTAAACATACAGGTCTGTCAATGTACCTCCATTCTGCGATGCGTCGCCCCGCCCGGTGATAACAGTAAACATACAGCTCTGTCAGTGTGCCTCCATCCTGCGATGCGTCGCCCCGCCCGATGATAACTGTAAACATACAGCTCTTTCAATGTACCTACACCCTGAGACGCACCACCCTTTCTGTGATAACAGTAAACACACAGCTGTTAATGAACCTCAATCCAGAGATGTGTTGCACCGCCCATTGATAACAGTAAACATACAGCTCTGTCAATGTACCTCCATCCTGAGATGCGTCACTTAACGTCCAGTGATAACAGTAAACATACAACTCTGTCAATGTACCTCCACCCTGAGATGTCTCACCCTCCCAGTGATAACAGTAAACATACAGCTCTGTCAATGTACCTCCATCCTGAGATGCGTCAACCTGCCCAGTGATAATATTAAACGTACAGCTCTGTCAATGTACCTCCACCCTGAGATGTGTCTCCCTCCCAGTGATAACAGTAAACATACAGCTCTGTCAATGTACCTCCTCCTTGAGATGCGTCACCCTCCCAGTGATAACAGTAAACATACAGCCCTGTCAATGTACCTCCATCCCTTAGATACGTCACCCCGCCTACTGATAACAGTAAACGTACAGCTATGTTAATGTACCTCCATCCTGAGAATCGTAACCCCACCTCATGATAACAGTAAACATACAGCTCTGTCAATGCACCTCCATCCCCAGATGCGTCACCCTCCCAGTGATAACAGTAAACATTCAGCTCTCTCAATGTAACTCCACCCTGCGATGCGTCACCCCGCCCTCTGACAACAGTAAACACACAGCTCTGTCAATGTACCTCCATCCTGAGATGCGTCACCCCGCCCTCTTATATCAGTAAACACACAGATCTGTCAATGTACGTCAATCCCGAGATGCGTCACCCTCCCAGTGATAACAGTAAACATACAGCTCTGACAATGTACCTCCATCCTGAGATGTGTCACCCTGCCCTCTGATAACAGTAAACACACAGATCTGTCAATATATGTCAATCCCGAGATGCGTCACCCTCCCAGTGATAACAGTAAACGTACAGCTCTGTCAATGTACCTCCATCCTGAGATGCGTCAGTCCTCCCAGTGATAACAGTAAACATACAGCTCTGTCAATGTACTTCCACCCTGAGATGCGTCACCCGCCCTCTGATAACAGTAAACATACAGCTCTGTCAATGTGCCTCCACCATGAGATGCGTCACCCTACCAGTGATAACAGTAAACATACAGCTCTGTCGATGTACCTCCATCCTGAGATGCGTCGCCACGGCCGATGATAACAGTAAACATACAGCTCTGTCAATGTACCTCCACCCTGAGATGTGTCACCCTCGCAGTGATCATAGTAAACTTACAGCTCTGTCAATTTACCTCCATCCTGAGATGTGTCACCCTCCCAGTGATAACAGTAAACATGCAGCTCTGTCAATGTACCTCCATCCTGAGATGTGTCACCCTGCCCAGTTATAACAGTAAACATACAGCTCTTTCAATGAACCTCCATCCTGAGATGCATCACTCCCCGCCCAGTGATAACAGCAAACATACAGCTCAATGTACCTCCAGCCTGAGATGCGTCACCCTTCCAGTGATAACAGTAAACATACAACTCTGTCAATGTACCTCCACCCTGATATGTCTCACCCTCCCAGTGAGAACAGTAAACATACAGCTCTGTCAATGTACCTCCATCCTAAGATGCGTCACCCCATCTGTGATAACAGTAAACATACAGCTCTGTCAATGTACCTCCATCCTGAGATGCGTCAACCTGCCCAGTGATAACATTAAACGTACAGCTCTGTGAATGTACCTCCATCCTGAGATGCGTCACCCTCCCAGTGATAACAGTAAACAATCAGCTCTGTCAATGTACCTCCACCCTGAGATGTGTCACCCTCCCAGTGATAACAGTAAACATACAGCTCTGTCAATGTACCTCCACCCTGAGATGCGTCACCCTCGCAGTGATCATAGTAAACTTACAGCTCTGTCAATTTACCTCCATCCTGAGATGTGTCACCCTCCCAGTGATAACAGTAAACATACAGCTCTGTCAATGTACCTCCATCCTGAGATTTGTCACCCTGCCCAGTGATAACAGTAAACATACAGCTCTTTCAATGAACCTCCATCCTGAGATGCATCACTCCCCACCCAGTGATAACAGCAAACATACAGCTCAATGTACCTCCAGCCTGAGATGCGTCACCCTTCCAGTGATAACAGTAAACATACAACTCTGTCAATGTACCTCCACCCTGATATGTCTCACCCTCCCAGTGAGAACAGTAAACATACAGCTCTGTCAATGTACCTCCATCCTAAGATGCGTCACCCCACCTGTGAAACAGTAAACATACAGCTCTGTCAATGTACCTCCATCCTGAGATGCGTCAACCTGCCCAGTGATAACATTAAACGTACAGCTCTGTGAATGTACCTCCATCCTGAAATGCATCACCCTCCCCGTAATGGCTCCCAGCCATTCTCCTTTGTGACCTGTGAACACGGTCCCTTCCTAGTGAATTTGAAAGCTTTGACTTGTGTTTGAGCGTTTGGACCGGAGTTCCTCTGACCCTGTATCTGGCCACACGCGCTGGAAACGCGATCTTACATTGGTTTTTTTTGTTAGCGCGAGGAAGCGCGCGGGGAAGCGCGTATGAAAACAATCCTCGCTACATTGTATCCTGTCTTGTTTGTCAGCGCGGGGAAGCGCGTTTGAAACAATCCTCGCTTCATTGTATCCTGTCTTGTTCGTCGGCGCTGGAAAGGATCTCAGCGACCTGCCTCTGACTGCCTGCCCTGGTAAGCGCTGTGGAAAACTTTATTGACTCAAACTTTGTGAAGCGTTAATGCAGGGTAAATCAACTCGTGTTGTTGCAACACGTTATTGCATCACTAACATTGCCCCTGTATTTTCACCTCGCATTTATACCCGGAGTTGAGGACAAGAAACACGGTCCTTACAAACCGTTTTTGTTTCTTTTTTATTTCTTAAAAAACTATCAGCGCATAACAGAACATCGCCCAGGAAAAAGAAGTAAAGACTATATCTTGTTACGGAACATTATAAACAGCGCATGGTAGACGCTATACTTCCATTTGGAACTCATGTTGTTTTTGGTCTGCTCTCTGCGTACCGGATCAAGAGAGGAGCAGATTCCTTACTTGTGTTTAATCTCTCAGTTCTTTTCATTTTGAAGAGTCCTTCAGTTCATTTGCTACTGGTCTTGGTTGTGAATCCTGCCGCCCTGTGCCTGACATCTGGGTAAAAGACCTGGTGGTCCTTTGCTGCTTTTAACATTTCTATCACCGCACTTGCACTCCTCGCGCTCTCGCCTCAGCGCTCTCGGATCCTTCCTTGGTGCCCCGCCCCTGCACACGCCTCAGACCGCCGCTGCTGACCGCCCCCTCCTCACCTGGTTCTCGGTGTGGGACGGGCTGGTCTTCCATCTCGGCCGGGTCCGGGCGCCGCGTCGCTGTTGGTTGGCTCCTCCCCCCTCTGGCAAGTACTTTAGGCAGACGCCAGAGAGTGCGTTCACTCCTGTTTCCAGCCACCTATCTCCCGAAGCGCCTCCGGGAGCAACATCCTTTTACGAGACTTTGCTGCTTTTAACATTTCTATCACCGCACTTGCACCCCTCGCGCTCTCGCCTCAGCGCTCTCGGATCCTTCCTTGGTGCCCTGCCCCTGCACACGCCCCAGACCGCCGCTGCTGACCGCCCCCTCCTCACCTGGTTCTCGGTGTGGGACGGGCTGGTCTTCCATCTCGGCCGGGTCCGGGCGCCACGTTGCTGTTGGTTGGCTCTTCTTCCCCTTGCCACGCCCATTGATCTTTTCCCCCCATGTGTCCTCATAACAGGGCCACCTACCCTCCGCAGCGCAGCGGACGAGCGCAGCGGGCGCGACGAAGGCGCGCCGAAGTTGCGCCTAAGTTAAGCCCGTCTGTGCCCCTCGCCCCGGCCCGGCCCGTCTGCCTGCGGGCCGGGGCGAGGGGCACGCCACTGTGCCCCGTTCTTCACCTACACCCCGGACCAACTACGCAGTCTCCAGGGACCCTGGCCTGTCACAGTCTTTACTTGTTCTCGCATTTCCTCCCTTGGTCTCGCCCCCGCTGCTCCCCCTCACATCCCCCTTCCTACAGTCGGCCCTTCTCTCTCGCCTTGTAGCCTTATTCCCCCTGCAACTACTAAAGCCCTCTCGGTGTTTTATCTCAACACCCGGTCTGCTGTCGCCCATGCGCATGAACTTTGGGTTCTGTTGGATCTTCATGCTCCAAATCTTCTTTTTCTAACGGTAAATATACAGCTCTGTCAATGTACCTCCACCTTGAGAAGCGTCACCCTCCCAGTGATAACGGTAAACAAACAGCTCTGTCAATGTACTTCCATCCCTTAGATACGTCACCCCCGCCCACTGATAACAGTAAACATACAGCGATGTCAATGTACCTCCATCCTGAGAATCGTAACCCCGCCTCATGATAACAGTAAACATACAGCTCTGTCAATGTACCTCCATCCCCAGATGCGTCACCCTCCCAATGATAACAGTAAACATTCAGCTCTCTCAATGTAACTCCACCCTACGATGCGTCACCCCGCCCTCTGAGAACAGTAAACAAACAGATCTGTCAATGTACCTCCATCCTGAGATGCTTCACCCTTCCCTCTGATAACAGTAAACACACAGATCTGTCAATGTACGTCAATCCCGAGATGCGTCACACTCCCAGTGATAACATTAAACGTGCAGCTCTGTCAATGTACCTCCACCCTGAGATGCGTCACCCTCCCAGTGATAACAGTAAACATACAGCTCTGTCAATGTACCTCCACCCTGAGATGCATCACCCGACCTCTGACAACAGTAAACACACAGCTCTGTCAATGTACCTCCACCCTGAGATGCGTCACCCCGCCCTCTTATAACAGTAAACATACAGCTCTGTCAATGTACCTCCATCCGAGATGCGTTGCCCTCCCAGTGAGAACAGTAAACATACAGTTCTGTCAATGTACCTCCATCCTGAGATGCATCACCCTCCCAGTGATAACAGAAAACATACAGCTCTGTCAATGTACCTCCATCCCTTAGATACGTCACCCCGCCTACTGATAACAGTAAACGTACAGCTCTGTAAATGTACCTCCATCCCCAGATGCGTCACCCTCCCAGTGAAAACAGTAAACATTCAGCTCTATCAATGTAACTCCACCCTGCAGTGCGTCACCCGCCCTCTGACAACAGTAAACATACAGCTCTGTCAATTTACCTCCACCTTGAGATGCGTCACCCTCCCAGTGATAACAGTAAACAAACAGCTCTGTCAATGTACTTCCATCCCTTAGATACGTCACCCCGCCCACTGATAACAGTAAACGTACAGCGATGTCAATGTACATCCATCCTGAGAATCGTAACCCCGCCTCATGATAACAGTAAACATACAGCTCTGTCAATGTACCTCCATCACCAGATGCGTCACCCTCCCAGTGATAACAGTAAACATTCAGCTCTCACAATGTAACTCCACCCTACGATGCGTCACCCCGCCCTCTGAGAACAGTAAACACACAGCTCTGTCAATGTACCTCCATCCTGAGATGCTTCACCCTTCCCTCTGATAACAGTAAACACACAGATCTGTCAATGTACGTCAATCCCGAGATGCGTCACACTCCCAGTGATAACATTAAACGTGCAGCTCTGTCAATGTACCTCCACCCTGAGATGCGTCACCCTCCCAGTGATAACAGTAAACATACAGCTCTGTCAATGTACCTCCACCCTGAGATGTGTCACCCGACCTCTGACAACAGTAAACACACAGCTCTGTCAATGTACCTCCACCCTGAGATGCGTCGACCCGCCCTCTTATAACAGTAAACATACAGCCCTGTCAATGTACCTCCATCCGAGATGCATTACCCTCCCAGTGAGAACAGTAAACATACAGTTCTGTCAATGTACCTCCATCCTGAGATGCGTCACCCTGCCCTCTGATAACAGTAAACACACAGATCTGTCAATGTACGTCAATCCCTAGACGCGTCACCCTCCCAGTGATAACAGTAAACATACAGCTCTGTCAATGTACCTCCATCCTGAGATGCGTCACTCTTCCCAGTGATAACAGTAAACATACAGCTCTGTCAATGTACCTCCACCCTGAGATGCGTCACCCGCCCTCTGATAACAGTAAACATACAGCTCTGTCGATGTACCTCCATCCTGAGATGTCTCACCCTCCCAGTGATAACTGTAAACATATAGCTCTGTCAATGTACCTCCATCCTAAGATGCATCACACCACCCGTGATAACAGTAAACATACAGCTCTGTCAATGTACCTCCATCCTGAGATGTGTCAACCTGCCCAGTGATAACATTAAACGTACAGCTCGGTCAATGTACTTCCACCCTGAGATGCGTCACACTCCCAGTGATAACAGTAAACATACAGCTCTGTCGATGTACCTCCATCCTGAGATGAGTCACCCCGCCCTCTTATAATAGTTAACATACAGCTCTGTCAATGTACCTCCATCCGAGATGCGTTACCCTCCCAGTGATATCAGTAAACATACAGCTCTGCCAATGTACCTCCATCCTGACATGCGTCACCATGCCCTCTGATAACATTAAACACACAGATCTGTAAATGTACCTCAATCCCGAGATGCGTCACCCTCCCAGTGATAACAGTAAATGTACAGCTCTGTCAATGTACCTCCATCCTGAGATGCGTCACTCTTCCCAGTGATAACAGTAAACATACAGCTCTGTCAATGTGCCTCCACCCTGAGATGCGTCACCCTACCAGTGATAAAAGTAAACATACAGCTCTGTCGATGTACCTCCATTCTGAGATTCATCGCCCCGTCCGATGATAACAGTAAACATACAGCTCTGTCAATGTACCTCCATTCTAAGATGTGTCACCCCACCTGTGATAACAGTAAACATACAGCTCTGTCAATGTACCTCCACCCTGAGATGCGTCACCCTCGCAGTGATAACAGTAAACTTACAGCTCTGTCAATTTACCTCCATCCTGAGATGTGTCACCCTCCCAGTGATAACAGTAAACATACAGCTCTGTCAATGTACCTCCACCCTGAGATGTGTCACCCTCCCAGTGATAACAGTAATTATACAGCTCTGTCAATGTACCTCCATCCCCAGATGCGTCACCCTCCCAGTGATAACAGCAAACAATCAGCTCTATCAATGTAACTCCACCCTGCGATGCGTCACCCGCCCTCTGACAACAGTAAACACACAGCTCTGTCAATGTACCTCCATCCTGAGATGCGTCACCCTGCCCTCTGATAACAGTAAACACACAGATCTGTCAATGTACCTCAATCCCGAGATGCGTCACCCTCCCAGTGACAACAGTAAATGTACAGCTCTGTCAATGTACCTCCATCCTGAGATGTGTCACTCTTCCCAGTGATAACCGTAAACATACAGCTCTGTCAATGTGCCTCCACCCTGAGATGCGTCACCCTACCAGTGATAAAAGTAAACATGCAGCTCTGTCGATGTACCTCCATCCTGAGATTCATCGCCCCGTCCGATAACAGTAAACGTACAGCTCTGTCAATGTACCTCCATCCTGAGATGTGTCTCCCTCCCAGTGATAACAGTAAACATGCAGCTCTGTCAATGTACCTCCATCCTGAGATGTGTCACCCCGCCCAGTGATAACAGTAAACATACAGCTCTGTCAATGTACCTCCAACCTAAGATGCGTCACCCCACCCGTGATAACAGTAAACATACAGCTCTGTCAATGTACCTCCATCCTGAGATGCGTCAACCTGCCCAGTGAGAACATTAAACGTACAGCTCTGTGAATGTACCTCCACCCTGAGATGCGTCACCCTCCCAGTGATAACAGTAAACAATCAGTTCTGTCAATGTACCTCCACCCTGAGATGTGTCACCCTCCCAGTGATAACAGTAATCATACAGCTCTGTCAATGTACCTCCACCCTGAGATGTGTCACCCTCCCAGTGATAACATTAAACATACAGCTCTGTCGATGGACCTCCATCCTGAGATGCGTTGCCCCGTCCAGTGATAACAGTAATCATACAGCTCTGTCGATGGACCTCCATCCTGAGATGCGTTGCCCCGTCCTGTGATAACAGTAAACATACAGCTTTGTCAATGTACCTCCACCCTGAGATGTGTCACCATCCCAGTGATAACAGTAATCATACAGCTCTGTCGATGGACCTCCATCCTTAGATGCGTTGCCCCGTCCTGTGATAACAGTAAACATACAGCTCTGTCAATGTACCTCCATCCTGAGATGCATCACGGCGCCCTCTGATAACAGTAAACATACAGCTCTGTCAATGTACCTCCACCTTGAGATGGGTCACCCTCCCAGTGATAATAGTAAACATACAGCTCTGTCAATGTACCTCCATCCCTTAGATACGTCACCCCACCTACTGATAACAGTAAACGTACAGCTCTGCCAATGTACCTCCATCCCCAGATGCGTCACCCTGCCCTCTGATAACAGTAAACACACAGATCTGTCAATGTACCTCAATCCCGAGATGTGTCACACTCCCAGTGATAACAGTGAACGTACAGCTCTGTCAATGTACCTCCATCCTGAGATGCGTCAACCTGCCAGTGATAACATTAAACGTACAGCTCTGTCAATGTACCTCCACCCTGAGATGCGTCACCCTCGCAGTGATAACAGTAAACATAGAGCTCTGTCGATGTACCTCCATCCTTAGATGCGTCGCCCCGTCCCGTGATTACAGTAAACATACAGCTCTGTCAATGTACCTCCACCCTGAGATGTGTCACCCTCCCAGTGAGAACAGTAATCATACAGCTCTGTCAATGTACCTCCATCCTGAGATGCATCACGCCGCCCTCTGACAACAGTAAACATACAGCTCTGTCAATGTACCTCCACCTTGAGATGCGTCACCCTCCCAGTGATAACAGCAAACAAACAGCTCTGTCAATGTACTTCCATCCCTTAGATACGTCATCCCGCCCACTGATAACAGTAAACGTACAGCGATGTCAATGTACCTCCATCCTGAGAATCGTAACCCCGCCTCATGATAACAGTAAACATACAGCTCTGTCAATGTACCTCCATCCCCAGATGCGTCACCCTTCCAGTGATAACAGTAAACATTCAGCTCTCTCAATGTAACTCCACCCTACGATGAGTCACCCCGCCCTCTGAGAACAGTAAACACACAGCTCTGTCTATGTACCTCCATCCTGAGATGCTTCACCCTTCCCTCTGATAACAGTAAACACACAGATCTGTCAATGTACGTCAATCCCGATATACGTCATACTCCCAGTGATAACAGTAAACGTACAGCTCTGTCAATGTACCTCCATCCTGAGATGCGTCAACCTGCCCAGTGATAACATTAAACGTACAGCTCTGTCAATGTGCCTCCACCCTGAGATGCGTCACCCGACCTCTGACAACAGTAAACACACAGCTCTGTCAATGTAACTCCACCCTGAGATGCCTCACCCCGCCCTCTTATAACAGTAAACATACAACTCTGTCAATGTACCTCCATCCGAGATGCGTTACCCTCCCAGTGAGAACAGTAAACATACAGTTCTGTCAATGTACCTCCATCCTGAGATCCGTCACCCTGCCCTCTGATAACAGTAAACACACAGATCTGTCAATGTACGTCAATCCCTAGACGCGTCACCCTCCCAGTGATAACAGTAAACATACAGCTCTGTCAATGTACCTCCATCCTGAGATGCGTCACTCATCCCAGTGATAACAGTAAACATACAGCTCTGTCAATGTACCTCCACCCTGAGATGCTTCGCCCGGCCTCTGATAACAGTAAACACACAGCTCTCTCAATGTACCTCCATCCTGAGATGCATCACCCCGCCCTCTTATAACAGTAAACATACAGCTCTGTCAATATACCTCCATCCGAGATGTGTTACCCTCCCAGTGATAACAGTAAACATACAGTTCTGTCAATGTACCTCCATCCTGAGATGCGTCACTCTTCCCAGTGATATCAGTAAACATACAGCTCTGTCAATGTACCTCCAACCTGAAATGCGTCACCCGCCCTCTGATAACAGTAAACATACAGCTCTGTCAATATGCCTCCACCCTGAGATGCGTCACCCTACCAGTGATAACACTAAACATACAGCTCTGTCGATGTACCTCCATCCTAAGATGAGTCGCCCCGGCCGATGATAACAGTAAACATACAGCTCTGTCAATGTACCTCCACCCTGAAATGCGTCACCCTCCCAGTGATCACAGTAAACTTACAGCTCTGTCAATTTACCTCCATCCTGAGACGTGTCACCCTCCCAGTGATAACAGTAAATATGCAGCTCTGTCAATGTACCTCCATCCTGAGATGTGTCACCTCGCCCAGTGATAACAGTAAACATACAGCTCTTTCAATGTACCTCCGTCCTGAGATGCATCACTCCCCGCCCAGTGATAACAGCGAACACACAGCTCAATGTACCTCCAGCCTGAGATGTGTCACCTTTCCAGTGATCACAGTAAACATACAACTCTGTCAATGTACCTCCACCCTGATATGTCTCACCCTCCCAGTGAGAACAGTAAACATACAGCTCTGTCAATGTACCTCCATCCTAAGATGCGTCACCCCATCTGTGATAACAGTAAACATACAGCTCTGTCAATGTACCTCCATCCTGAGATGCGTCAACCTGCCCAGTGATAACATTAAACGTACAGCTCTGTGAATGTACCTCCATCCTGAGATGCGTCACCCTCCCAGTGATAACAGTAAACAATCAGCTCTGTCAATGTACCTCCACCCTGAGATGTGTCACCCTCCCAGTGATAACAGTAAACATACAGCTCTGTCAATGTACCTCCACCCTGAGATGCGTCACCCTCGCAGTGATCATAGTAAACTTACAGCTCTGTCAATTTACCTCCATCCTGAGATGTGTCACCCTCCCAGTGATAACAGTAAACATACAGCTCTGTCAATGTACCTCCATCCTGAGATTTGTCACCCTGCCCAGTGATAACAGTAAACATACAGCTCTTTCAATGAACCTCCATCCTGAGATGCATCACTCCCCACCCAGTGATAACAGCAAACATACAGCTCAATGTACCTCCAGCCTGAGATGCGTCACCCTTCCAGTGATAACAGTAAACATACAACTCTGTCAATGTACCTCCACCCTGATATGTCTCACCCTCCCAGTGAGAACAGTAAACATACAGCTCTGTCAATGTACCTCCATCCTAAGATGCGTCACCCCACCTGTGAAACAGTAAACATACAGCTCTGTCAATGTACCTCCATCCTGAGATGCGTCAACCTGCCCAGTGATAACATTAAACGTACAGCTCTGTGAATGTACCTCCATCCTGAGATGCATCACCCTCCCCGTAATGGCTCCCAGCCATTCTCCTTTGTGACCTGTGAACACGGTCCCTTCCTAGTGAATTTGAAAGCTTCGACTTGTGTTTGAGCGTTTGGACCGGAGTTCCTCTGACCCTGTATCTGGCCACACGCGCTGGAAACGCGATCTTACATTGGTTTTTTTTGTTAGCGCGAGGAAGCGCGCGGGGAAGCGCGTATGAAAACAATCCTCGCTACATTGTATCCTGTCTTGTTTGTCAGCGCGGGGAAGCGCGTTTGAAACAATCCTCGCTTCATTGTATCCTGTCTTGTTCGTCGGCGCTGGAAAGGATCTCAGCGACCTGCCTCTGACTGCCTGCCCTGGTAAGCGCTGTGGAAAACTTTATTGACTCAAACTTTGTGAAGCGTTAATGCAGGGTAAATCAACTCGTGTTGTTGCAACACGTTATTGCATCACTAACATTGCCCCTGTATCTTCACCTCGCATTTATACCCGGAGTTGAGGACAAGAAACACGGTCCTTACAAACCGTTTTTGTTTCTTTTTTATTTCTTAAAAAACTATCAGCGCATAACAGAACATCGCCCAGGAAAAAGAAGTAAAGACTATATCTTGTTACGGAACATTATAAACAGCGCATGGTAGACGCTATACTTCCATTTGGAACTCATGTTGTTTTTGGTCTGCTCTCTGCGTACCGGATCAAGTGAGGAGCAGATTCCTTACTTGTGTTTAATCTCTCAGTTCTTTTCATTTTGAAGAGTCCTTCAGTTCATTTGCTACTGGTCTTGGTTGTGAATCCTGCCGCCCTGTGCCTGACATCTGGGTAAAAGACCTGGTGGTCCTTTGCTGCTTTTAACATTTCTATCACCGCACTTGCACTCCTCGCGCTCTCGCCTCAGCGCTCTCGGATCCTTCCTTGGTGCCCCGCCCCTGCACACGCCTCAGACCGCCGCTGCTGACCGCCCCCTCCTCACCTGGTTCTCGGTGTGGGACGGGCTGGTCTTCCATCTCGGCCGGGTCCGGGCGCCGCGTCGCTGTTGGTTGGCTCCTCCCCCCTCTGGCAAGTACTTTAGGCAGACGCCAGAGAGTGCGTTCACTCCTGTTTCCAGCCACCTATCTCCCGAAGCGCCTCCGGGAGCAACATCCTTTTACGAGACTTTGCTGCTTTTAACATTTCTATCACCGCACTTGCACCCCTCGCGCTCTCGCCTCAGCGCTCTCGGATCCTTCCTTGGTGCCCTGCCCCTGCACACGCCCCAGACCACCGCTGCTGACCGCCCCCTCCTCACCTGGTTCTCGGTGTGGGACGGGCTGGTCTTCCATCTCGGCCGGGTCCGGGCGCCACGTTGCTGTTGGTTGGCTCTTCTTCCCCTTGCCACGCCCATTGATCTTTTCCCCCCATGTGTCCTCATAACAGGGCCACCTACCCTCCGCAGCGCAGCGGACGAGCGCAGCGGGCGCGACGAAGGCGCGCCGAAGTTGCGCCTAAGTTAAGCCCGTCTGTGCCCCTCGCCCCGGCCCGTCTGCCTGCGGGCCGGGGCGAGGGGCACGCCACTGTGCCCCGTTCTTCACCTACACCCCGGACCAACTACGCAGTCTCCAGGGACCCTGGCCTGTCACAGTCTTTACTTGTTCTCGCATTTCCTCCCTTGGTCTCGCCCCCGCTGCTCCCCCTCACATCCCCCTTCCTACAGTCGGCCCTTCTCTCTCGCCTTGTAGCCTTATTCCCCCTGCAACTACTAAAGCCCTCTCGGTGTTTTATCTCAACACCCGGTCTGCTGTCGCCCATGCGCATGAACTTTGGGTTCTGTTGGATCTTCATGCTCCAGATCTTCTTTTTCTAATGGTAAATATACAGCTCTGTCAATGTACCTCCACCTTGAGAAGCATCACCCTCCCAGTGATAACGGTAAACAAACAGCTCTGTCAATGTACTTCCATCCCTTAGATACGTCACCCCCGCCCACTGATAACAGTAAACATACAGCGATGTCAATGTACCTCCATCCTGAGAATCGTAACCCCGCCTCATGATAACAGTAAACATACAGCTCTGTCAATGTACCTCCATCCCCAGATGCGTCACCCTCCCAGTGATAACAGTAAACATTCAGCTCTCTCAATGTAACTCCACCCTACGATGCGTCACCCCGCCCTCTGAGAACAGTAAACAAACAGATCTGTCAATGTACCTCCATCCTGAGATGCTTCACCCTTCCCTCTGATAACAGTAAACACACAGATCTGTCAATGTACGTCAATCCCGAGATGCGTCACACTCCCAGTGATAACATTAAACGTGCAGCTCTGTCAATGTACCTCCACCCTGAGATGCGTCACCCTCCCAGTGATAACAGTAAACATACAGCTCTGTCAATGTACCTCCACCCTGAGATGCATCACCCGACCTCTGACAACAGTAAACACACAGCTCTGTCAATGTACCTCCACCCTGAGATGCGTCACCCCGCCCTCTTATAACAGTAAACATACAGCTCTGTCAATGTACCTCCATCCGAGATGCGTTGCCCTCCCAGTGAGAACAGTAAACATACAGTTCTGTCAATGTACCTCCATCCTGAGATGCATCACCCTCCCAGTGATAACAGAAAACATACAGCTCTGTCAATGTACCTCCATCCCTTATATACGTCACCCCGCCTACTGATAACAGTAAACGTACAGCTCTGTAAATGTACCTCCATCCCCAGATGCGTCACCCTCCCAGTGAAAACAGTAAACATTCAGCTCTATCAATGTAACTCCACCCTGCAGTGCGTCACCCGCCCTCTGACAACAGTAAACATACAGCTCTGTCAATTTACCTCCACCTTGAGATGCGTCACCCTCCCAGTGATAACAGTAAACAAACAGCTCTGTCAATGTACTTCCATCCCTTAGATACGTCAACCCGCCCACTGATAACAGTAAACGTACAGCGATGTCAATGTACATCCATCCTGAGAATCGTAACCCCGCCTCATGATAACAGTAAACATACAGCTCTGTTAATGTACCTCCATCACCGGATGCGTCACCCTCCCAGTGATAACAGTAAACATTCAGCTATCACAATGTAACTCCACCCTACGATGCGTCACCCCGCCCTCTGAGAACAGTAAACACACAGCTCTGTCAATGTACCTCCATCCTGAGATGCTTCACCCTTCCCTCTGATAACAGTAAACACACAGATCTGTCAATGTACGTCAATCCCGAGATGCGTCACACTCCCAGTGATAACATTAAACGTGCAGCTCTGTCAATGTACCTCCACCCTGAGATGCGTCACCCTCCCAGTGATAACAGTAAACATACAGCTCTGTCAATGTACCTCCACCCTGAGATGTGTCACCCGACCTCTGACAACAGTAAACACACAGCTCTGTCAATGTACCTCCACCCTGAGATGCGTCGACCCGCCCTCTTATAACAGTAAACATACAGCCCTGTCAATGTACCTCCATCCGAGATGCGTTACCCTCCCAGTGAGAACAGTAAACATACAGTTCTGTCAATGTACCTCCATCCTGAGATGCGTCACCCTGCCCTCTGATAACAGTAAACACACAGATCTGTCAATGTACGTCAATCCCTAGACGCGTCACCCTCCCAGTGATAACAGTAAACATACAGCTCTGTCAATGTACCTCCATCCTGAGATGCGTCACTCTTCCCAGTGATAACAGTAAACATACAGCTCTGTCAATGTACCTCCACCCTGAGATGCGTCACCCGCCCTCTGATAACAGTAAACATACAGCTCTGTCGATGTACCTCCATCCTGAGATGTCTCACCCTCCCAGTGATAACTGTAAACATATAGCTCTGTCAATGTACCTCCATCCTAAGATGCATCACACCACTGTGATAACAGTAAACATACAGCTCTGTCAATGTACCTCCATCCTGAGATGTGTCAACCTGCCCAGTGATAACATTAAACGTACAGCTCGGTCAATGTACTTCCACCCTGAGATGCGTCACACTCCCAGTGATAACAGTAAACATACAGCTCTGTCGATGTACCTCCATCCTGAGATGAGTCACCCCGCCCTCTTATAATAGTTAACATACAGCTCTGTCAATGTACCTCCATCCGAGATGCGTTACCCTCCCAGTGATATCAGTAAACATACAGCTCTGCCAATGTACCTCCATCCTGACATGCGTCACCATGCCCTCTGATAACATTAAACACACAGATCTGTAAATGTACCTCAATCCCGAGATGCGTCACCCTCCCAGTGATAACAGTAAATGTACAGCTCTGTCAATGTACCTCCATCCTGAGATGCGTCACTCTTCCCAGTGATAACAGTAAACATACAGCTCTGTCAATGTGCCTCCACCCTGAGATGCGTCACCCTACCAGTGATAAAAGTAAACATACAGCTCTGTCGATGTACCTCCATTCTGAGATTCATCGCCCCGTCCGATGATAACAGTAAACATACAGCTCTGTCAATGTACCTCCATTCTAAGATGTGTCACCCCACCTGTGATAACAGTAAACATACAGCTCTGTCAATGTACCTCCACCCTGAGATGCGTCACCCTCGCAGTGATAACAGTAAACTTACAGCTCTGTCAATTTACCTCCATCCTGAGATGTGTCACCCTCCCAGTGATAACAGTAAACATACAGCTCTGTCAATGTACCTCCACCCTGAGATGTGTCACCCTCCCAGTGATAACAGTAATTATACAGCTCTGTCAATGTACCTCCATCCCCAGATGCGTCACCCTCCCAGTGATAACAGCAAACAATCAGCTCTATCAATGTAACTCCACCCTGCGATGCGTCACCCGCCCTCTGACAACAGTAAACACACAGCTCTGTCAATGTACCTCCATCCTGAGATGCGTCACCCTGCCCTCTGATAACAGTAAACACACAGATCTGTCAATGTACCTCAATCCCGAGATGCGTCACCCTCCCAGTGACAACAGTAAATGTACAGCTCTGTCAATGTACCTCCATCCTGAGATGTGTCACTCTTCCCAGTGATAACCGTAAACATACAGCTCTGTCAATGTGCCTCCACCCTGAGATGCGTCACCCTACCAGTGATAAAAGTAAACATGCAGCTCTGTCGATGTACCTCCATCCTGAGATTCATCGCCCCGTCCGATAACAGTAAACGTACAGCTCTGTCAATGTACCTCCATCCTGAGATGTGTCTCCCTCCCAGTGATAACAGTAAACATGCAGCTCTGTCAATGTACCTCCATCCTGAGATGTGTCACCCCGCCCAGTGATAACAGTAAACATACAGCTCTGTCAATGTACCTCCAACCTAAGATGCGTCACCCCACCCGTGATAACAGTAAACATACAGCTCTGTCAATGTACCTCCATCCTGAGATGCGTCAACCTGCCCAGTGAGAACATTAAACGTACAGCTCTGTGAATGTACCTCCACCCTGAGATGCGTCACCCTCCCAGTGATAACAGTAAACAATCAGTTCTGTCAATGTACCTCCACCCTGAGATGTGTCACCCTCCCAGTGATAACAGTAATCATACAGCTCTGTCAATGTACCTCCACCCTGAGATGTGTCACCCTCCCAGTGATAACATTAAACATACAGCTCTGTCGATGGACCTCCATCCTGAGATGCGTTGCCCCGTCCAGTGATAACAGTAATCATACAGCTCTGTCGATGGACCTCCATCCTGAGATGCGTTGCCCCGTCCTGTGATAACAGTAAACATACAGCTTTGTCAATGTACCTCCACCCTGAGATGTGTCACCATCCCAGTGATAACAGTAATCATACAGCTCTGTCGATGGACCTCCATCCTTAGATGCGTTGCCCCGTCCTGTGATAACAGTAAACATACAGCTCTGTCAATGTACCTCCATCCTGAGATGCATCACGGCGCCCTCTGATAACAGTAAACATACAGCTCTGTCAATGTACCTCCACCTTGAGATGGGTCACCCTCCCAGTGATAATAGTAAACATACAGCTCTGTCAATGTACCTCCATCCCTTAGATACGTCACCCCACCTACTGATAACAGTAAACGTACAGCTCTGCCAATGTACCTCCATCCCCAGATGCGTCACCCTGCCCTCTGATAACAGTAAACACACAGATCTGTCAATGTACCTCAATCCCGAGATGTGTCACACTCCCAGTGATAACAGTGAACGTACAGCTCTGTCAATGTACCTCCATCCTGAGATGCGTCAACCTGCCCAGTGATAACATTAAACGTACAGCTCTGTCAATGTACCTCCACCCTGAGATGCGTCACCCTCGCAGTGATAACAGTAAACATAGAGCTCTGTCGATGTACCTCCATCCTTAGATGCGTCGCCCCGTCCCGTGATTACAGTAAACATACAGCTCTGTCAATGTACCTCCACCCTGAGATGTGTCACCCTCCCAGTGAGAACAGTAATCATACAGCTCTGTCAATGTACCTCCATCCTGAGATGCATCACGCCGCCCTCTGACAACAGTAAACATACAGCTCTGTCAATGTACCTCCACCTTGAGATGCGTCACCCTCCCAGTGATAACAGTAAACAAACAGCTCTGTCAATGTACTTCCATCCCTTAGATACGTCATCCCGCCCACTGATAACAGTAAACGTACAGCGATGTCAATGTACCTCCATCCTGAGAATCGTAACCCCGCCTCATGATAACAGTAAACATACAGCTCTGTCAATGTACCTCCATCCCCAGATGCGTCACCCTTCCAGTGATAACAGTAAACATTCAGCTCTCTCAATGTAACTCCACCCTACGATGAGTCACCCCGCCCTCTGAGAACAGTAAACACACAGCTCTGTCTATGTACCTCCATCCTGAGATGCTTCACCCTTCCCTCTGTTACAGTAAACACACAGATCTGTCAATGTACGTCAATCCCGATATACGTCATACTCCCAGTGATAACAGTAAACGTACAGCTCTGTCAATGTACCTCCATCCTGAGATGCGTCAACCTGCCCAGTGATAACATTAAACGTACAGCTCTGTCAATGTGCCTCCACCCTGAGATGCGTCACCCGACCTCTGACAACAGTAAACACACAGCTCTGTCAATGTAACTCCACCCTGAGATGCCTCACCCCGCCCTCTTATAACAGTAAACATACAACTCTGTCAATGTACCTCCATCCGAGATGCGTTACCCTCCCAGTGAGAACAGTAAACATACAGTTCTGTCAATGTACCTCCATCCTGAGATCCGTCACCCTGCCCTCTGATAACAGTAAACACACAGATCTGTCAATGTACGTCAATCCCTAGACGCGTCACCCTCCCAGTGATAACAGTAAACATACAGCTCTGTCAATGTACCTCCATCCTGAGATGCGTCACTCATCCCAGTGATAACAGTAAACATACAGCTCTGTCAATGTACCTCCACCCTGAGATGCTTCGCCCGGCCTCTGATAACAGTAAACACACAGCTCTCTCAATGTACCTCCATCCTGAGATGCATCACCCCGCCCTCTTATAACAGTAAACATACAGCTCTGTCAATATACCTCCATCCGAGATGTGTTACCCTCCCAGTGATAACAGTAAACATACAGTTCTGTCAATGTACCTCCATCCTGAGATGCGTCACTCTTCCCAGTGATATCAGTAAACATACAGCTCTGTCAATGTACCTCCAACCTGAAATGCGTCACCCGCCCTCTGATAACAGTAAACATACAGCTCTGTCAATATGCCTCCACCCTGAGATGCGTCACCCTACCAGTGATAACACTAAACATACAGCTCTGTCGATGTACCTCCATCCTAAGATGAGTCGCCCCGGCCGATGATAACAGTAAACATACAGCTCTGTCAATGTACCTCCACCCTGAAATGCGTCACCCTCCCAGTGATCACAGTAAACTTACAGCTCTGTCAATTTACCTCCATCCTGAGACGTGTCACCCTCCCAGTGATAACAGTAAACATGCAGCTCTGTCAATGTACCTCCATCCTGAGATGTGTCACCTCGCCCAGTGATAACAGTAAACATACAGCTCTTTCAATGTACCTCCGTCCTGAGATGCATCACTCCCCGCCCAGTGATAACAGCGAACACACAGCTCAATGTACCTCCAGCCTGAGATGTGTCACCTTTCCAGTGATCACAGTAAACATACAACTCTGTCAAAGTACCTCCACCCTGAGATGTCTCACCCTCCCAGTGATAACAGTAAACATTCAGCTCTATCAATGTAACTCCACCCTGCGATGCGTCACCCGCCCTCTGACAACAGTAAACACACAGCTCTGTCAATGTACCTCCATCCTGAAATGCATCACCTCGCTCTCTTATTACAGTTAACATACAGCTCTGTAAATGTACCTCCATCCGAGATACGTTACCCTCCCAGTGATAACAGTAAAGATACAGCTCTGTCAATGTACCTCCACCCTGAGATGTGTCACCCTACCAATGATAACAGTAAACATAAAGCTCTTTCAATGTACATCCATCCTGAGATGCGTCGCCCCGCCTGATGATAACTGTAAAGATACAGCTCTGTCAATGTACCTCCATCCTGAGATGCGTCACTCCACGTCCAGTGGTAACAGTAAACATACATCTCTGTCAATGTACCTGCACCGTGAGATGCGTCACCCTCCCAGTGATAACAGTAATCATACAGCTCTGTCAATGTACCTCCATCCTGAGATGCGTCAACCTGCCCAGTGATAATATTAAACGTACAGCTCTGTCAATGTACCTCCACCCTGAGATGTGTCTCCCTCCCAGTGATAACAGTAATCATACAGCTCTGTCAATGTACCTCCATCCTGAGATGCATCACGCCGCCCTCTGATAACATTAAACATACAGCTCTGTCAATGTACCTCCTCCTTGAGATGCGTCACCCTCCCAGTGATAACAGTAAACATACAGCGCTGTCAATGTACCTCCATCCCTTAGATACGTCACCTCACCTACTGATAACAGTAAACGTACAGCTATGTTAATGTACCTCCATCCTGAGAATCGTAACCCCGCCTCATGATAACAGTAAACATACAGCTCTGTCAATGTACCTCCATCCCCAGATGTGTCACCCTCCCAGTGATAACAGTAAACATTCAGCTCTGTCAATGTAACTCCATCCTGCGATGCGTCACCCCGCCCTCTGACAACAGTAAACACACAGCTCTGTCAATGTACCTCCAGCCTGAGATGTCTCACCCTCCCAGTGATAACAGTAAACATACATCTCTGTCAATGTACCTCCATCCTAAGATGCGTCACCCCACCTGTGATAACAGTAAACATACAGCTCTGTCAATGTACCTCCACCCTGAGATGTGTCACCCTCACAGTGATAACAGTAAACATACAGCTCTGTCAATGTTCCTCCACCCTGAGATGTGTCACCCTCCCAGTGATAACAGTAATCATACAGCTCTGTCAATGTACCTCCATCCTGAGATGCATCACGTCGCCCTCTGATAACAGTAAACGTACAGCTATGTCAATGTACCTCCATCCCCAGATGCGTCACCCTGCCAGTGATAACAGTAAACATTCAGCTCTATCAATGTAACTCCACCCTGCGATGCGTCACCCGCCCTCTGACAACAGTAAACACACAGCTCTGTCAATGTACCTCCATCCTGAGATGCGTCACCTCGCCCTCTTATTACAGTTAACGTACAGCTTTGTCAATGTACCTCCATCCTGAGATGCTTCAACCTGCCCAGTGATAACATTAAACTTACAGCTCTCTCAATGTACCTCCACCCTGAGATGCGTCACCCTCCCAGTGATAACAGTAAACATACTGCTCTGTACCTCCTCCCGGAGATGCGTCACCCGCTCTCTGATAACAGTAAACACACAGCTCTGTCGATGTACCTCCATCCTGAGATGCAGCGCCCCGTCCGATGATAACAGTAAACATACAGCTCTGTCAATGTACCTCCACCCTGAGATGCGTCACCCTCCCAGTGATAACAGTAAACATGCAGCTCTGTCAATGTACCTCCATTCTGCGATGTGTCGCCCCGCCCGGTGATAAAAGTAAACATACAGCTCTGTCAGTGTGCCTCCATCCTGCGATGCGTAGCCCCGCCCGATGATAACTGTAAACATACAGCTCTGTCAATGTACCTCCACCCTGAGATGCGTCACCCTTTCAGTGATAACAGTAAACTCACACCTCTGTTAATGCACCTCAATCCTGAGATGTGTCGCACCGCCTATTGATAACAGTAAACATACAGCTCTGTCAATGTACCTCCATCCCGAGATGCGTCACTCCACGTCCAGTGATAATCGTAAACATACATCTCTGTCAATGTACCTGCACCGTGAGATACGTCACCCTCCCAGTGATAACAGTAATCATACAACTCTGTCAATGTACCTCCATCCTGAGATGTGTCACCCCGCCCAGTGATAACAGTAAACACACAGCTCAATGTACCTCCATCCTGAGATGTCGTCAACCTGCCCAGTGATAATATTAAACGTACAGCTCTGTCAATGTACCTCCACCCTGAGATGTGCCTCCCTCCCAGTGATAACAGTAACCATACAGCTCTGTCAATGTACCTCCAGCCTGAGATGCATCACGCCGCCCTCTGATAACAGCAAACATACAGCTCTGTCAATGTACCTCCTCTTTGAGATGCGTCACCCTCCCAGTGAAAACAGTAAACATACAGCCCTGTCAATGTACCTCCATCCGGAAAATCTTAACCCCGCCTCATGAGAACAGTAAACATACAGCTCTGTCAATGTACCTCCATCCTGAGATGCGTCACCCTACCAGTGATAAAAGTAAACATACAGCTCTGTCGATGTACCTCCATCCTGAGATTCATCGCCCCGTCCGATAACAGTAAACATAAAGCTCTGTCAATGTACCTCCATCCTGAGATGTGTCACCCTCCCTGTGATAACAGTAAACATGCAGCTCTGTCAATGTACCTACATCCTGAGATGTGTCACCCCGCCCAGTGATAACAGTAAACATACAGCTCTTTCAATGTACCTCCATCCTGAGATTCATCACTCCTCGCCCAGTGATAACAGCAAGCATACAGCTCAATGTACCTCCACCCTGAGATGCGTCACCCTTCCAGTGATAACAGTAAACATACAGGTCCGTCAATGTACCTCCATTCTGCGATGCGTCGCCCCCCCCGGTGATCACAGTAAACATACAGCTCTGTCAGTGTGCCTCCATCCTGCGATGCGTCGCCCCCGATGATAACTGTACACATACAGCTCTTTCAATGTACCTACAACCTGAGACGCACCACCCTTTCTGTGATAACAGTAAACACACAGCTCTGTTAATGAACCTCAATCCAGAGATGTGTTGCACCGCCCATTGATAACAGTAAACATACAGCTCTGTCAATGTACCTCCATCCCGAGATGCGTCACTTAACGTCCAGTGATAACAGTATACATACATCTCTGTCAATGTACCTGCACCGTGAAATGCGTCACCCTCCCAGTGTTAACAATAAACATACAGCTCTGTCAATGTACCTCCATCCTAAGATGCGTCGCCCCATCCAGTGATAACAGTAAACACACAGCTCTGTCAATGTACCTCCATTCCGAGATGTGTCACCCTCCCAGTGATAACAGTAAACATACAACTCTGTCAATGTACCTCCACCCTGAGATGTCTCAACCTCCCAGTGATAACAGTAAACATACAGGTCTGTCAATGTACCTCCATCCTGAGATGCGTCAACCTGCCCAGTGATAATATTAAACGTACAGCTCTGTCAATTTACCTCCACCCTGAGATGTGTCTCCCTCCCAGTGATAACAGTAAACATACAGCTCTGTCAATGTACCTCCTCCTTGAAATGCGTCACCCTCCCAGTGATAACAGTAAACATACAGCCCTGTCAATGTACCTCCATCCCTTAGATACGTCACCCCGCCTACTGATAACAGTAAACGTACAGCTATGTTAATGTACCTCCATCCTGAGAATCGTAACTCCACCTCATGATAACAGTAAACATACAGCTCTGTCAATGCACCTCCATCCCCAGATGCGTCACCCTCCCAGTGATAACAGTAAACATTCAGTTCTCTCAATGTAACTCCACCCTGCGATGCGTCACCCCGCCCTCTGACAACAGTAAACACACAGCTCTGTCAATGTACCTTAATCCTGAGATGCATCACCCTCCCAGTGATAACAGTAAACGTACAGCTTTGACAATCTACCTCCATCATGAGATGTGTCACCCTGCCCTCTGATAACAGTAAACACACAGATCTGTCAATGTACGTCAATCTCGAGATGCGTCACCCTCCCAGTGATAACAGTAAACTTACAGCTCTGTCAATGTACCTCCATCCTGAGATGCGTCAGTCCTCCCAGTGATAACAGTAAACATACAGCTCTGTCAATGTACTTCCACCCTGAGATGCGTCACCCGCCCTCTGATAACAGTAAACATACAGCTCTGTCAATGTGCCTCCACCCTGAGATGCGTCACCCTACCAGTGATAACAGTAAACATACAGCTCTGTCGATGTACCTCCATCCTGAGATGCGTCGCCCCGGCCGATGATAACAGTAAACATACAGCTATGTCAATGTAACTCCACCCTGAGATGCGTCACCCTCGCAGTCATCATAGTAAACTTACAGCTCTGTCAATTTACCTCCATCCTGAGATGTGTCACCCTCCCAGTGATAACAGTAAACATACAGCTCTTTCAATGAACCTCCATCCTGAGATGCATCACTCCCCGCCCAGTGATAACAGCAAACATACAGCTCAATGTACCTCCAGCCTGAGATGCGTCACCCTTCCAGTGATAACAGTAAACATACAACTCTGTCAATGTACCTCCACCCTGATATGTCTCACCCTCCCAGTGAGAACAGTAAACATACAGCTCTGTCAATGTACCTCCATCCTAAGATGCGTCACCCCACCTGTGATAACAGTAAACATACAGCTCTGTCTATGTACCTCCATCCTGAGATGCGTCAACCTGCCCAGTGATAACATTAAACGTACAGCTCTGTGAATGTACCTCCACCTTGAGATGGGTCACCCTCCCAGTGATAATCGTAAACATACAGCTCTGTCAATGTCCCTCCATCCACAGATGCGTCACCCTCCCAGTGATAACAACAAACAATCAGCTCTATCAATGTAACTCCATCCTGCGATGCGTCACTCGCCCTCTGACAACAGTAAACACACAGCTCTGTCAATGTACCTCCATCCTGAGATGCGTCACCCTGCCCTCTGATAACAGTAAACACACAGATCTGTCAATGTACCTCAATCCCGAGATGTGTCACCCTCCCAGTGATAACAGTAAACGTACACCTCTGTCAATGTACCTCCACCCTGAGATGCGTCACCCTCGCAGTGATAACAGTAAACATAGAGCTCTGTCGATGTACCTCCATCCTAAGATGTGTCGCCCCGTCCTGTGATAACAGTAAACATACAGCTCTGTCAATGTACCTCCACCCTGAGATGTGTCACCCTCCCAGTGAGAACAGTAATCATACAGCTCTGTCAATGTACCTCCATCCTGAGATGCATCTCGCCGCCCTCTGAATAACAGTAAACATACAGCTCTGTCAATGTACCTCCACCTTGAGATGCGTCACCCTCCCAGTGATAACAGTAAACAAACAGTTCTGTCAATGTACTTCCATCCCTTAGATACGTCACCCCGCCCACTGATAACAGTAAAACGTACAGCGATGTCAATGGACCTCCATCCTGAGAATCGTAACCCCGCCTCATGATAACAGTAAACATACAGCTCTTTCAATGTACCTCCATCCCCAGATGCGTCACCCTCCAAGTGATAACAGTAAACATTCAGCTCTCTCAATGTAACTCCACCCTACGATGAGTCACCCTGCCCTCTGAGAACAGTAAACACACAGCTCTGTCAATGTACCTCCATCCTGAGATGCGTCACACTCCCAGTGATAACAGTAAACGTACAGCTCTGTCAATGTACCTCCACCCTGAGATGCGTCACCCTCCCGGTGATAACAGTAAACATACAGCTCTGTCAATGTACCTCCACCCTGAGATGCGTCACCCGACCTCTGACAACAGTAAACACACAGCTCTGTCAATGTACCTCCACCCTGAGATGCGTCACCCCACCCTCTTATAACAGTAAACATACAGCTCTGTCAATGTACCTCCATCCGAGATGCGTTACCCTCCCAGTGATAACAGTAAACATACAGTTCTGTCAATATACCTCCATCCTGAGATGTGTCACCCTGCCCTCTGATAACAGTAAACACACAGATCTGTCAATGTACGTCAATCCCGAGATGCGTCACCCTCCCAGTGATAACAGTAAACATACAGCTCTGTCAATGTACCTCCATCCTGAGATGCGTCACTCTTCCCAGTGATAACAGTAAACATACAGCTCTGTCAATGTACCTCCACCCTGAGATGCATCACCCGCCCTCTGATAACAGTAAATATACAGCTCTGTCAATATGCCTCCACCCTGAGATGCGTCACCCTACCAGTGATAACAGTAAACATACAGCTCTGTCGATGTACCTCCATCCTGAGATGCATTGCCCCGGCCGATGATAACAGTAAACATACAGCTCTGTCAATGTACCTCCACCCTGAGATGCGTCACCCTCCCAGTGATCACAGTAAACTTACAGCTCTGTCAATTTACCTCCATCCTGAGATGTGTCACCCTCCCAGTGATAACAGTAAACATACAGCTCTGTCAATGTACCTCCATCCTGAGATGCATCACTCCCCGCCCAGTGATAACAGCGAACACACAGCTCAATGTACCTCCAGCCTGAGATCTGTCACCTTTCCAGTGATAACAGTAAACGTACAACTCTGTCAATGTACCTCCACCCTGAGATGTCTCACCCTCACAGTGATAACAGTAAACATACAGCTCAGTCGATGTACCTCCATCCTGAGATGTGTCAACCTGCCCAGTGATAACATTAAACGTACAGCTCGGTCAATGTACTTCCACCCTGAGATGCGTCACACTCCCAGTGATAACAGTAAACATACAGCTCAGTCGATGTACCTCCATCCTGAGATGCGTCACCCCGTCCTGTGATAACAGTAAACATACACCTCTGTCAATGTACCTCCACCCTGAGATGTGTCACCCTCCCAGTGATAACAGTAATCATACAGCTCTGTCAATGTACCTCCATCCTGAGATGCATCACGCCGCCCTCTGATAACAGTAAACATACAGCTCTGTCAATGTACCTCCACCTTGAGATGCCTCACCCTCCCAGTGATAACAGTAAACATACAGCTCTGTCAATGTACCTCCATCCCTTAGATACGTCACCCCGCCTACAGATAACAGTAAACGTACAGCTCTGTCAATGTACCTCCATCCCCAGATGCGTCACCCTCCCAGTGAAAACTGTAAACATTCAGCTCTATCAATGTAACTCCACCCTGCGATGCGTCACCCGCCCTCTGACAACAGTAAACACAGAACTCTGTCAATGTACCTCCATCCTGAGATGAGTCACCCCGCCCTCTTATAACAGTTAACATACAGCTCTGTCAATGTACCTCCATCCGAGATGCGTTACCCTCCCAGTGATAACAGTAAACATACAGCTCTGTCAATGTACCTCCATCCTGAGATGCGTCACCATGCCCTCTAATAACATTAAACACACAGATCTGTCAATGTACCTCAATCCCGAGATGCGTCACCCTCCCAGTGATAACAGTAAACGTACAGCCCTGTCAATGTACCTCCATCCTGAGATGCGTCACTCTTCCCAGTGATAACAGTAAACATACAGCTCTGTCAATGTGCCTCCACCCTGAGATGCGTCACCCTACCAGTGATAAAAGTAAACATACAGCTCTGTCGATGTACCTCTATCCTGAGATTCATCGCCCCGTCCGATGATAACAGTAAACATACAGCTCTGTCAATGTACCTCCATCCTGAGATGTGTCACCCTCCCAATGATAACAGTAAACATGCAGCTCTGTCAATGTACCTCCATCCTGAGATGTGTCACCCCGCCCTCTTATAACAGTAAACATACAGCTCTGTCAATGTACCTCCATCCGAGATGCGTTACCCTCCCAGTGATAACAGTAAACATACAGCTCTGTCAATGTACCTCCATCCTGAGATGTGTCACCCGCCCTCTGATAACAGTAAACATACAGCTCTGTCAATGTGCCTCCACCCTGAGATGCGTCACCCTACCAGTGATAACAGTAAACATACAGCTCTGTTGATGTACCTGCATCCTGAGATGTGTTGCCTCGGCCGATGATAACAGTAAACATACAGCTCTGTCAATGTACCTCCACCCTGAGATGCGTCACCCTCGCAGTGATCATAGTAAACTTACAGCTCTGTCAATTTACCTCCATCCTGAGATGTGTCACCCCGCCCAGTGATAACAGTAATCATACAGCTCTGTCAATGTACCTCCATCCTGAGATGTGTCACCCCGTCCAGTGATAACAGTAATCATACAGGTCTGTCAATGTACCTCCATCCTGAGATGCATCACTCCCCGCCCAGTGATAACAGCAAACACACAGCTCAATGTACCTCCAGCCTGAGATGCGTCACCCTCCCAGTGATAACAGTAAACATACAGCTTTGTCAATGTACCTCCATCCCTTAGATACGTCACCCCACCTACTGATAACAGTAAACGTACAGCTATGTCAATGTACCTCCATCCCCAGGTGCGTCACCCTGCCAGTGATAACAGTAAACATTCAGCTCTATCAATGTAACTCCACCCTGCGATGCGTCACCCGCCCTCTGACAACAGTAAACACACAGCTCTGTCAATGTACCTCCATCTTGAAATGCGTCACCTCGCTCTCTTATTTCAGTTAACATACAGCTCTGTCAATGTACCTCCATCCGAGATACGTTACCCTCCCAGTGATAACAGTAAAGATACAGCTCTGTCAATGTACCTCCACCCTGAGATGCGTCACCCTCCCAATGATAACAGTAAACATACAGCTCTTTCAATGTACCTCCATCCTGAGATGCGTCGCTCTGCCCGATGATAACTGTAAACATACAGCTCTGTCAATGTACCTCCATCCTGAGATGCGTCACTCCACGTCCAGTGATAACAGTAAACATACATCTCTGTCAATGTACCTGCACCTTGAGATGCGTCACCCTCCCAGTGATAACAGTAATCATACAGCTCTGTCAATGTACCTCCATCCTGAGATGTGTCACCACGCCCAGTGATAACAGTAAACATACAGCTCTTTCAATGTACCTCCATCCTGAGATGCATTACTCCACGCCCAGTGATAACAGCAAACACACAGCTCAATGTACCTCCAGCCTGAGATGCGTCACCCTTCCAGTGATAACAGTAAACATACAACTCTGTCAATGTACCTCCACGCTGAGATGTCTCACCCTCCCAGTGATAACAGTAAACATACAGCTCTGTCAATGTACCTCCATCCTGAGATGCGTCAACCTGCCCATTGATATTATTAAACGTACAACTCTGTCAATGTACCTCCACCCTGAGATGTGTCTCCCTCCCAGTGATAACAGTAATCATACAGCTCTGTCAATGTACCTCCATCCTGAGATGCATCACGCCGCCCTCTGATAACAGTAAACATACAGCTCTGAAAATGTACCTCCTCCTTGAGATGCGTCACCCTCCCAGTGATAACAGTAAACATATAGCCCTGTCAATGTACCTCCATCCCTTAGATACGTCACCCCGCCTCCTGATAACAGTAAACGTACAGCTATGTTAATGTACCTCCATCCTGAGAATCGTAACCCTGCCTCATGATAACAGTAAACATACAGCTCTGTCAATGTACCTCTATCCCCAGATGCGTCACCCTCCCAGTGATAACAGTAAACATTCAGCTCTCTCAATGTAACTCCATCCTGCGATTCGTCACCCCGCCCTCTGACAACAGTAAACACACAGCTCTGCCAATGTACCTCCATCCGAGATGCGTTACCCTCCCAGTAAAAACAGTAAACATACAACTCTGTCAATGTACCTCCACCCTGAGATGTCTCACCCTCCCAGTGATAACAGTAAACATACATCTCTGTCAATGTACCTCCATCCTAAGATGCGTCACCCCACCCGTGATAACAGTAAACATACAGCTCTGTCAATGTACCTCCACCCTGAGATGTGTCACGCTCACAGTGATAACAGTAAACATACAGCTCTGTCAATGTACCTCCACCCTGAGATGTGTCACCCTCCCAGTGATAACAGTAATCATACAGCTTTGTCAATGTACCTCCATCCTGAGATGCATCACGTCGCCCTCTGATAACAGTAAACATACAGCTCTGTTAATGTACCTCCACCTTGAGATGCGTCACCCTCCCAGTGATAACAGTAAACATACAGCTTTGTCGATGTACCTCACTCCCTTAGATACGTCACCCCACCTACTGATAACAGTAAAGGTACAGCTATGTCAATGTACCTCCATCCCCAGATGCGTCACCCTGCCAGTGATAACAGTAAACATTCAGCTCTATCAATGTAACTCCACCCTGCGATGCGTCACCCGCCCTCTGACAACAGTAAACACACAGCTCTGTCAATGTACCTCCATCCTGAGATGCGTCACCTCGCCCTCTTATTACAGTTAACATACAGCTCTGTCAATGTACCTTCATCCGAGATACGTTACCCTCCCAGTGATAACAGTAAACGTACAGCTTTGTCAATGTACCTCCATCCTGAGATGCGTCAACCTGCCCAGTGATAACATTAAACGTACAGCTCTCTCAATGTACCTCCACCCTGAGATGCGTCACCCTCCCAGTGATAACAGTAAACATACAGCTCTGTCAATGTACCTCCTCCCGGAGATGCGTCACCCGCTCTCTGATAACAGTAAACATACAGCTCTGTCAATGTGCCTCCACCCTGAGATGCGTCACCCTCTCAGTGATAACAGTAAACATTCAGCTCTGTTAATGCACCTCAATCCTGAGATGTGTCGCACCGCCCATTGATAACAGTAAACATACAGCTCTGTCAATGTACCTCCATCCCGAGATGCGTCACTCCACGTCCAGTGATAACAGTAAACATACATCTCTGTCAATGTACCTGCACCGTGAGATGCGTCACCCTCCCAGTGATAATAGTAATCATACAACTCTGTCAATGTACCTCCATCCTGAGATGTGTCACCCCGCCCAGTGATAACAGTAAACATACAGCTCTTTCAATGTACCTCCATCCTGAGATGCATTACTCCACGCCCAGTGATAACAGCAAACACACAGCTCAATGTACCTCCATCCTGAGATGCGTCAACCTGCCCAGTGATAATATTAAACGTACAGCTCTGTCAATGTACCTCCACCCTGAGATGTGCCTCCCTCCCAGTGATAACAGTAACCATACAGCTCTGTCAATGTACCTCCAGCCTGAGATGCATCACGCCGCCCTCTGATAACAGCAAACATACAGCTCTGTCAATGTACCTCCTCTTTGAGATGCGTCACCCTCCCAGTAAAAACAGTAAACATACAGCCGTGTCAATGTACCTCCATCCGGAGAATCTTAACCCCGCCTCATGAGAACAGTAAACATACAGCTCTGTCAATGTACCTCCATCCTGAGATGCGTCACTCTTCCCAGTGATAACCGTAAACATTCAACTCTGTCAATGTGCCTCCACCCTGAGATGCGTCACCCTACCAGTGATAAAAGTAAACATGCAGCTCTGTCGATGTACCTCCATCCTGAGATTCATCTCCCGTCCGATAACAGTAAACATAAAGCTCTGTCAATGTACCTCCATCCTGAGATGTGTCACCCTCCCTGTGATAACAGTAAACATGCAGCTCTGTCAATGTACCTCCATCCTGAGATGTGTCACCCCGCCCAGTGATAACAGTAAACATACAGCTCTTTCAATGTACCTCCATCCTGAGATTCATCACTCCCCGCCCAGTGATAACAGCAAGCATACAGCTCAATGTACCTCCACCCTGAGATGCGTCACCCTTCCAGTGATAACAGTAAACATACAGGTCCGTCAATGTACCTCCATTCTGCAATGCGTCGCCCCGCCCGGTGATAACAGTAAACATACAGCTCTGTCAGTGTGCCTCCATCCTGCGATGCGTCGCCCCGCCCGATGATAACTGTACACATACAGCTCTTTCAATGTACCTACACCCTGAGACGCACCACCCTTTCTGTGATAACAGTAAACACACAGCTCTGTTAATGAACCTCAATCCAGAGATGTGTTGCACCGCCCATTGATAACAGTAAACATACAGCTCTGTCAATGTACCTCCATCCCGAGATGCGTCACTTAACGTCCAGTGATAACAGTATACATACATCTCTGTCAATGTACCTGCACCGTGAAATGCGTCACCCTCCCAGTGTTAACAATAAACATACAGCTCTGTCAATGTACCTCCATCCTAAGATGCGTTGCCCCGTCCAGTGATAACAGTAAACACACAGCTCTGTCAATGTACCTCCATTCCGAGATGTGTCACCCTCCCAGTGATAACAGTACACATACAACTCTGTCAATGTACCTCCACCCTGAGATGTCTCACCCTCCCAGTGATAACAGTAAACATACAGGTCTGTCAATGTACCTCCATCCTGAGATGCGTCAACCTGCCCAGTGATAATATTAAATGTACAGCTCTGTCAATGTACCTCCACCCTGAGATGTGTCTCCCTCCCAGTGATAACAGTAAACATACAGCTCTGTCAATGTACCTCCTCCTTGAGATGCGTAACCCTCCCAGTGATAACAGTAAACATACAGCCCTGTCAATGTACCTCCATCCCTTAGATACGTCACCCCGCCTACTGATAACAGTAAACGTACAGCTATGTTAATGTACCTCCATCCTGAGAATCGTAACCCCACCTCATGATAACAGTAAACATACAGCTCTGTCAATGCACCTCCCTCCCCAGATGCGTCACCCTCCCAGTGATAACAGTAAACATTCAGCTCTCTCAATGTAACTCCACCCTGCGATGCGTCACCCCGCCCTCTGACAACAGTAAACACACAGCTCTGTCAATTTACCTCAATCCTGAGATGCGTCACCCTCCCAGTGATAACAGTAAACGTACAGCTCTGACAATGTACCTCCATCCTGAGATGTGTCACCCCGCCCTCTGATAACAGTAAACACACAGATCTGTCAATGTACGTCAATCCCGAGATGCGTCACCCTCCCAGTGATAACAGTAAACGTACAGCTCTGTCAATGTACCTCCATCCTGAGATGCGTCAGTCCTCCCAGTGATAACAGTAAACATACAGCTCTGTCAATGTACTTCCACCCTGAGATGCGTCACCCGCCCTCTGATAACAGTAAACATACAGCTCTGTCAATGTGCCTCCACCCTGAGATGCGTCACCCTACCAGTGATAACAGTAAACATACAGCTCTGTCGATGTACCTCCATCCTGAGCTGCGTCGTCCCGGCCGATGATAACAATAAACATACAGCTTTGTCAATGTACCTCCATCCTGAGATGTGTCACCCTGCCCAGTGATAACAGTAAACATGCAGCTCTGTCAATGTACCTCCATCCTGAGATGTGTCACCCTGCCCAGTGATAACAGTAAACATACAGCTCTTTCAATGAACCTCCATCCTGAGATGCATCACTCCCCGCCCCGTGATAACAGCAAACATACAGCTCAATGTACCTCCAGCCTGAGATGCGTCACCCTTCCAGTGATAACAGTAAACATACAGCTCTGTCAATGTACCTCCATCCCGAGATGCGTCACTCCACGTCCAGTGATAACAGTAAACATACATCTCTGTCAATGTACCTGCACCGTGAGATGCGTCACCCTCCCAGTGATAATAGTAATCATACAACTCTGTCAATGTACCTCCATCCTGAGATGTGTCACCCCGCCCAGTGATAACAGTAAACATACAGCTCTTTCAATGTACCTCCATCCTGAGATGCATTACTCCACGCCCAGTGATAACAGCAAACACACAGCTCAATGTACCTCCATCCTGAGATGCGTCAACCTGCCCAGTGATAATATTAAACGTACAGCTCTGTCAATGTACCTCCACCCTGAGATGTGCCTCCCTCCCAGTGATAACAGTAACCATACAGCTCTGTCAATGTACCTCCAGCCTGAGATGCATCACGCCGCCCTCTGATAACAGCAAACATACAGCTCTGTCAATGTACCTCCTCTTTGAGATGCGTCACCCTCCCAGTAAAAACAGTAAACATACAGCCGTGTCAATGTACCTCCATCCGGAGAATCTTAACCCCGCCTCATGAGAACAGTAAACATACAGCTCTGTCAATGTACCTCCATCCTGAGATGCGTCACTCTTCCCAGTGATAACCGTAAACATTCAACTCTGTCAATGTGCCTCCACCCTGAGATGCGTCACCCTACCAGTGATAAAAGTAAACATGCAGCTCTGTCGATGTACCTCCATCCTGAGATTCATCTCCCGTCCGATAACAGTAAACATAAAGCTCTGTCAATGTACCTCCATCCTGAGATGTGTCACCCTCCCTGTGATAACAGTAAACATGCAGCTCTGTCAATGTACCTCCATCCTGAGATGTGTCACCCCGCCCAGTGATAACAGTAAACATACAGCTCTTTCAATGTACCTCCATCCTGAGATTCATCACTCCCCGCCCAGTGATAACAGCAAGCATACAGCTCAATGTACCTCCACCCTGAGATGCGTCACCCTTCCAGTGATAACAGTAAACATACAGGTCCGTCAATGTACCTCCATTCTGCAATGCGTCGCCCCGCCCGGTGATAACAGTAAACATACAGCTCTGTCAGTGTGCCTCCATCCTGCGATGCGTCGCCCCGCCCGATGATAACTGTACACATACAGCTCTTTCAATGTACCTACACCCTGAGACGCACCACCCTTTCTGTGATAACAGTAAACACACAGCTCTGTTAATGAACCTCAATCCAGAGATGTGTTGCACCGCCCATTGATAACAGTAAACATACAGCTCTGTCAATGTACCTCCATCCCGAGATGCGTCACTTAACGTCCAGTGATAACAGTATACATACATCTCTGTCAATGTACCTGCACCGTGAAATGCGTCACCCTCCCAGTGTTAACAATAAACATACAGCTCTGTCAATGTACCTCCATCCTAAGATGCGTTGCCCCGTCCAGTGATAACAGTAAACACACAGCTCTGTCAATGTACCTCCATTCCGAGATGTGTCACCCTCCCAGTGATAACAGTACACATACAACTCTGTCAATGTACCTCCACCCTGAGATGTCTCACCCTCCCAGTGATAACAGTAAACATACAGGTCTGTCAATGTACCTCCATCCTGAGATGCGTCAACCTGCCCAGTGATAATATTAAACGTACAGCTCTGTCAATGTACCTCCACCCTGAGATGTGTCTCCCTCCCAGTGATAACAGTAAACATACAGCTCTGTCAATGTACCTCCTCCTTGAGATGCGTAACCCTCCCAGTGATAACAGTAAACATACAGCCCTGTCAATGTACCTCCATCCCTTAGATACGTCACCCCGCCTACTGATAACAGTAAACGTACAGCTATGTTAATGTACCTCCATCCTGAGAATCGTAACCCCACCTCATGATAACAGTAAACATACAGCTCTGTCAATGCACCTCCCTCCCCAGATGCGTCACCCTCCCAGTGATAACAGTAAACATTCAGCTCTCTCAATGTAACTCCACCCTGCGATGCGTCACCCCGCCCTCTGACAACAGTAAACACACAGCTCTGTCAATTTACCTCAATCCTGAGATGCGTCACCCTCCCAGTGATAACAGTAAACGTACAGCTCTGACAATGTACCTCCATCCTGAGATGTGTCACCCCGCCCTCTGATAACAGTAAACACACAGATCTGTCAATGTACGTCAATCCCGAGATGCGTCACCCTCCCAGTGATAACAGTAAACGTACAGCTCTGTCAATGTACCTCCATCCTGAGATGCGTCAGTCCTCCCAGTGATAACAGTAAACATACAGCTCTGTCAATGTACTTCCACCCTGAGATGCGTCACCCGCCCTCTGATAACAGTAAACATACAGCTCTGTCAATGTGCCTCCACCCTGAGATGCGTCACCCTACCAGTGATAACAGTAAACATACAGCTCTGTCGATGTACCTCCATCCTGAGCTGCGTCGTCCCGGCCGATGATAACAATAAACATACAGCTTTGTCAATGTACCTCCATCCTGAGATGTGTCACCCTGCCCAGTGATAACAGTAAACATGCAGCTCTGTCAATGTACCTCCATCCTGAGATGTGTCACCCTGCCCAGTGATAACAGTAAACATACAGCTCTTTCAATGAACCTCCATCCTGAGATGCATCACTCCCCGCCCCGTGATAACAGCAAACATACAGCTCAATGTACCTCCAGCCTGAGATGCGTCACCCTTCCAGTGATAACAGTAAACATACAGCTCTGTCAATGTACCTCCACCCTGAGATGCGTAACCCTCGCAGTGATAACAGTAAACATAGAGCTCTGTCGATGTACCTCCATCCTTAGATGCGTCGCCCCGTCCTGTGATAACAGTAAACATACAGCTCTGTCAATGTACCTCCACCCTGAGATGTGTCACCCTCCCAGTGAGAACAATAATCATACAGCTCTGTAAATGTACCTCCATCCTGAAATGCATCACGCCGCCCTCTGATAACAGTAAACATACAGCTCTGTCAATGTACCTCCACCTTGAGATGCGTCACCCTCCCAGTGATAACAGTAAACAAACAGCTCTGTCAATGTACTTCCATTCCTTAGATACGTCACCCCGCCCACTGATAACAGTAAACGTACAGCGATGTCAATGTACCTCCATCCTGAGAATCGTAACCCCGCCTCATGATAACAGTAAACATACAGCTCTGTCAATGTACCTCCACCCTGAGATGCGTCACCCTCCCAATGATAACAGTAAACATACAGCTCTTTCAATGTACGTCCATCCTGAGATGCGTCGCCCCGCCCGATGATAACTGTAAACATACAGCTCTGTCAATGTACCTCCATCCTGAGATGCGTCACTCCACGTCCAGTGATAACAGTAAACATACATCTCTGTCAATGTACCTGCACCTTGAGATGCGTCACCCTCCCAGTGATAACAGTAATCATACAGCTCTGTCAATGTACCTCCATCCTGAGATGTGTCACCCCGCCCAGTGATAACAGTAAACATACAGCTCTTTCAATGTACCTCCATCCTGAGATGCATTACTCCACGCCCAGTGATAACAGCAAACACACAGCTCAATGTACCTCCAGCCTGAGATGCGTCACCCTTCCAGTGATAACAGTAAACATACAACTCTGTCAATGTACCTCCACGCTGAGATGTCTCACCCTCCCAGTGATAACAGTAAACATACAGCTCTGTCAATGTACCTCCATCCTGAGATGCGTCAACCTGCCCAGTGATAATATTAAACGTACAACTCTGTCAATGTACCTCCACCCTGAGATGTGTCTCCCTCCCAGTGATAACAGTAATCATACAGCTCTGTCAATGTACCTCCATCCTGAGATGCATCACGCCGCCCTCTGATAACAGTAAACATACAGCTCTGAAAATGTACCTCCTCCTTGAGATGCGTCACCCTCCCAGTGATAACAGTAAACATACAACTCTGTCAATGTACCTCCACGCTGAGATGTCTCACCCTCCCAGTGATAACAGTAAACATACAGCTCTGTCAATGTACCTCACCCTGAGATGCGTCACCCTCCCAGTGATAACAGTAAACATACAGCTTTGTCGATGTACCTCACTCCCTTAGATACGTCACCCCACCTACTGATAACAGTAAAGGTACAGCTCTGTCAATGCACCCCCATCCCCAGATGCGTCACCCTGCCAGTGATAACAGTAAACATTCAGCTCTATCAATGTAACTCCACCGTGCGATGCGTCACCCGCCCTCTGACAACAGTAAACACACAGCTCTGTCAATGTACCTCCATCCTGAGATGCGTCACCTCGCCCTCTTATTACAGTTAACATACAGCTCTGTCAATGTACCTCCATCCGAGATACGTTACCCTCCCAGTGATAACAGTAAACGTACAGCTTTGTCAATGTACCTCCATCCTGAGATGCGTCAACCTGCCCAGTGATAACATTAAACGTACAGCTCTCTCAATGTACCTCCACCCTGAGATGCGTCACCCTCCCAGTGATAACAGTAAACATACAGCTCTGTCAATGTACCTCCTCCCGAAGATGCGTCACCCGCTCTCTGATAACAGTAAACATACAGCTCTGTCAATGTGCCTCCACCCTGAGATGCGTCACCCTCTCAGTGATAACAGTAAACATTCAGCTCTGTTAATGCACCTCAATCCTGAGATGTGTCGCACCGCCCATTGATAACAGTAAACATACAGCTCTGTCAATGTACCTCCATCCCGAGATGCGTCACTCCACGTCCAGTGATAACAGTAAACATACATCTCTGTCAATGTACCTGCACCGTGAGATGCGTCACCCTCCCAGTGATAACAGTAATCATACAACTCTGTCAATGTACCTCCATCCTGAGATGTGTCACCCCGCCCAGTGATAACAGTAAACATACAGCTCTTTCAATGTACCTCCATCCTGAGATGCATTACTCCACGCCCAGTGATAACAGCAAACACACAGCTCAATGTACCTCCATCCTGAGATGCGTCAACCTGCCCAGTGATAATATTAAACGTACAGCTCTGTCAATGTACCTCCACCCTGAGATGTGCCTCCCTCCCAGTGATAACAGTAACCATACAGCTCTGTCAATGTACCTCCAGCCTGAGATGCATCACGCCGCCCTCTGATAACAGCAAACATACAGCTCTGTCAATGTACCTCCTCTTTGAGATGCGTCACCCTCCCAGTGAAAACAGTAAACATACAGCCCTGTCAATGTACCTCCATCCGGAGAATCTTAACCCCGCCTCATGAGAACAGTAAACATACAGCTCTGTCAATGTACCTCCATCCTGAGATGCGTCACTCTTCCCAGTGATAACCGTAAACATTCAACTCTGTCAATGTGCCTCCACCCTGATATGCGTCACCCTACCAGTGATAAAAGTAAACATACAGCTCTGTCGATGTACCTCCATCCTGAGATTCATCGCCCCGTCCGATAACAGTAAACATAAAGCTCTGTCAATGTACCTCCATCCTGAGACTTGTCACCCTCCCTGTGATAACAGTAAACATGCAGCTCTGTCAATGTACCTCCATCCTGAGATGTGTCACCCCGCCCAGTGATAACAGTAAACATACAGCTCTTTCAATGTACCTCCATCCTGAGATTCATCACTCCCCGCCCAGTGATAACAGCAAGCATACAGCTCAATGTACCTCCACCCTGAGATGCGTCACCCTTCCAGTGATAACAGTAAACATACAGGTCCGTCAATGTACCTCCATTCTGCAATGCGTCGCCCCGCCCGGTGATAACAGTAAACATACAGCTCTGTCAGTGTGCCTCCATCCTGCGATGCGTCGCCCCGCCCGATGATAACTGTACACATACAGCTCTTTCAATGTACCTACACCCTGAGACGCACCACCCTTTCTGTGATAACAGTAAACACACAGCTCTGTTAATGAACCTCAATCCAGAGATGTGTTGCACCGCCCATTGATAACAGTAAACATACAGCTCTGTCAATGTACCTCCATCCCGAGATGCGTCACTTAACGTCCAGTGATAACAGTATACATACATCTCTGTCAATGTACCTGCACCGTGAAATGCGTCACCCTCCCAGTGTTAACAATTAACATACAGCTCTGTCAATGTACCTCCATCCTAAGATGCGTCGCCCCGTCCAGTGATAACAGTAAACACACAGCTCTGTCAATGTACCTCCATTCCGAGATGTGTCACCCTCCCAGTGATAACAGTAAACATACAACTCTGTCAATGTACCTCCACCCTGAGATGTCTCACCCTCCCAGTGATAACAGTAAACATACAGGTCTGTCAATGTACCTCCATCCTGAGATGCGTCAACCTGCCCAGTGATAATATTAAACGTACAGCTCTGTCAATGTACCTCCACCCTGAGATGTGTCTCCCTCCCAGTGATAACAGTAAACATACAGCTCTGTCAATGTACCTCCTCCTTGAGATGCGTAACCCTCCCAGTGATAACAGTAAACATACAGCCCTGTCAATGTACCTCCATCCCTTAGATACGTCACCCCGCCTACTGATAACAGTAAACGTACAGCTATGTTAATGTACCTCCATCCTGAGAATCGTAACCCCACCTCATGATAACAGTAAACATACAGCTCTGTCAATGCACCCCCATCCCCAGATGCGTCACCCTCCCAGTGATAACAGTAAACATTCAGCTCTCTCAATGTAACTCCACCCTGCGATGCGTCACCCCGCCCTCTGACAACAGTAAACACACAGCTCTGTCAATGTACCTCAATCCTGAGATGCGTCACCCTCCCAGTAATAACAGTAAACGTACAGCTCTGACAATGTACCTCCATCCTGAGATGTGTCACCCCGCCCTCTGATAACAGTAAACACACAGATCTGTCAATGTACGTCAATCCCGAGATGCGTCACCCTCCCAGTGATAACAGTAAACGTACAGCTCTGTCAATGTACCTCCATCCTGAGATGCGTCAGTCCTCCCAGTGATAACAGTAAACATACAGCTCTTTCAATGTACCTCCATCCTGAGATTCATCACTCCCCGCCCAGTGATAACAGCAAGCATACAGCTCAATGTACCTCGACCCTGAGATGCGTCACCCTTCCAGTGATAACAGTAAACATACAGGTCCGTCAATGTACCTCCATTCTGCAATGCGTCGCCCCGCCCGGTGATAACAGTAAACATACAGCTCTGTCAGTGTGCCTCCATCCTGCGATGCGTCGCCCCGCCCGATGATAACTGTACACATACAGCTCTTTCAATGTACCTACACCCTGAGACGCACCACCCTTTCTGTGATAACAGTAAACACACAGCTCTGTTAATGAACCTCAATCCAGAGATGTGTTGCACCGCCCATTGATAACAGTAAACATACAGCTCTGTCAATGTACCTCCATCCCGAGATGCGTCACTTAACGTCCAGTGATAACAGTATACATACATCTCTGTCAATGTACCTGCACCGTGAAATGCGTCACCCTCCCAGTGTTAACAATAAACATACAGCTCTGTCAATGTACCTCCATCCTAAGATGCGTCGCCCCATCCAGTGATAACAGTAAACACACAGCTCTGTCAATGTACCTCCATTCCGAGATGTGTCACCCTCCCAGTGATAACAGTAAACATACAACTCTGTCAATGTACCTCCACCCTGAGATGTCTCAACCTCCCAGTGATAACAGTAAACATACAGGTCTGTCAATGTACCTCCATCCTGAGATGCGTCAACCTTCCCAGTGATAATATTAAACGTACAGCTCTGTCAATGTACCTCCACCCTGAGATGTGTCTCCCTCCCAGTGATAACAGTAAACATACAGCTCTGTCAATGTACCTCCTCCTTGAGATGCGTAACCCTCCCAGTGATAACAGTAAACATACAGCCCTGTCAATGTACCTCCATCCCTTAGATACGTCACCCCGTCTACTGATAACAGTAAACGTACAGCTATGTTAATGTACCTCCATCCTGAGAATCGTAACCCCACCTCATGATAACAGTAAACATACAGCTCTGTCAATGCACCCCCATCCCCAGATGCGTCACCCTCCCAGTGATAACAGTAAACATTCAGCTCTCTCAATATAACTCCACCCTGCGATGCGTCACCCCGCCCTCTGACAACAGTAAACACACAGCTCTGTCAATGTACCTCAATCCTGAGATGCGTCACCCTCCCAGTGATAACAGTAAACGTACAGCTCTGACAATGTACCTCCATCCTGAGATGTGTCACCCCGGCCTCTGATAACAGTAAACACACAGATCTGTCAATGTACGTCAATCCCGAGATGCGTCACCCTCCCAGTGATAACAGTAAACGTACAGCTCTGTCAATGTACCTCCATCCTGAGATGCGTCAGTCCTCCCAGTGATAACAGTAAACATACAGCTCTGTCAATGTACTTCCACCCTGAGATGCGTCACCCGCCCTCTGATAACAGTAAACATACAGCTCTGTCAATGTGCCTCCACCCTGAGATGCGTCACCCTACCAGTGATAACAGTAAACATACAGCTCTGTCGATGTACCTCCATCCTGAGATGCGTCGTCCCGGCCGATGATAACAATAAACATACAGCTTTGTCAATGTACCTCCATCCTGAGATGTGTCACCCTGCCCAGTGATAACAGTAAACATGCAGCTCTGTCAATGTACCTCCATCCTGAGATGTGTCACCCTGCCCAGTGATAACAGTAAACATACAGCTCTTTCAATGAACCTCCATCCCGAGATGCGTCACTCCACGTCCAGTGATAACAGTAAACATACATCTCTGTCAATGTACCTGCACCGTGAGATGCGTCACCCTCCCAGTGATAACAGTAATCATACAACTCTGTCAATGTACCTCCATCCTGAGATGTGTCACCCCGCCCAGTGATAACAGTAAACATACAGCTTTGTCAATGTACCTCACTCCCTTAGATACGTCACCCCACCTACTGATAACAGTAAAGGTACAGCTATGTCAATGTACCTCCATCCCCAGATGCGTCACCCTGCCAGTGATAACAGTAAACATTAAGCTCTATCAATGTAACTCCACCCTGCGATGCGTCACCCGCCCTCTGACAACAGTAAACACACAGCTCTGTCAATGTACCTCCATCCTGAGATGCGTCACCTCGCCCTCTTATTACAGTTAACATACAGCTCTGTCAATGTACCTCCATCCGAGATACGTTAGCCTCCCAGTGATAACAGTAAACGTACAGCTTTGTCAATGTACCTCCATCCTGAGATGCGTCAACCTGCCCAGTGATTACATTAAACGTACAGCTCTCTCAATGTACCTCCACCCTGAGATGCGTCACCCTCCCAGTGATAACAGTAAACATACAGCTCTGTCAATGTACCTCATCCCGGAGATGCGTCACCCGCTCTCTGATAACAGTAAACATACAGCTCTGTCAATGTGCCTCCACCCTGAGATTCGTCACCCTACCAGTGATAACAGTAAACATACAGCTCTGTCGATGTACCTCCATCCCGAGATGCATCGCCCCGTCCGATGATAACAGTAAACATAAAGCTCTGTCAATGTACCTCCACCCTGAGATGCGTCACCCTCCCAGTGATAACAGTAAACATTCAGCTCTGTTAATGCACCTCAATCCTGAGATGTGTCGCACCGCCCATTGTAACAGTAAACATACAGCTCTGTCAATGTACCTCCATCCCGAGATGCGTCACCCTCCCAGTGATAACAGTAAACAAACAGCTCTGTCAATGTACTTCCATTCCTTAGATACGTCACCCCGCCCACTGATAACAGTAAACGTACAGCGATGTCAATGTACCTCCATCCTGAGAATCGTAACCCCGCCTCATGATAACAGTAAACATACAGCTCTGTCAATGTACCTCCATCCCCAGATGTGTCACCCTCCCAGTGATAACAGTAAACATTCAGCTCTCTCAATGTAACTCCATCTTGAGATGCGTCAACCTGCCCAGTGATAACTTTAAACGTACAGCTCTGTCAATGTACCTCCACCCTGAGATGCGTCACCCTCCCAGTGATAACAGTAAACATACAGCTCTGTCAATGTACCTCCACCCTGAGATGCATCACCCTGCCCTCTGAGAACAGTAAACACACAGCTCTGTCAATGTACCTACATCCTGAGATGCGTCACACTCCCAGTGATAACAGTAAACGTACAGCTCTGTCAATGTACCTCCATCTTGAGATGCGTCAACCTGCCCAGTGATAACAGTAAACGTACAGCTCTGTCAATGTACCTCCACCCTGAGATGCATCACCCTCCCAGTGATAACAGTAAACATACAGCTCTGTCAATGTACCTCCACCCTGAGATGCGTCACCCTGCCTCTGACAATAGTAAACACACAGCTCTGTCAATGTACCTCCACCCTGAGATGCGTCATTCCACCCTCTTATAACAGTAAACATACAGCTCTGTCAATGTACCTACATCCGAGATGCGTTACCCTCCCAGTGATAACAGTAAACATACAGTTCTGTCAATGTACCTCCATCCTGAGATGCGTCACCCTGCCCTCTGATAACAGTAAACACACAGATCTGTCAATGTACGTCAATCCCGAGATGCGTCACCCTCCCAGTGATAACAGTAAACATACAGCTCTGTCAATGTACCTCCATCCTGAGATGCGTTACTCTTCCCAGTGATAATAGTAAACATACAGCTATGTCAATGTACCTCCACCCTGAGATGCGACACCCGCCCTCTGATAACAGTAAACATACAGCTCTGTCAATATGCCTCCACCCTGAGATGCGTCACCCTACCAGTGATAACAGTAAACATACAGCTCTGTCGATGTACCTCCATCCTGAGATGCGTCGCCCCGGCCGATGATAACAGTAAACATACAGCTCTGTCAATGTACCTCCACCCTGAGATGCGTCACCCTCCCAGTGATCACAGTAAACTTACAGCTCTGTCAATTTACCTCCATCCTGAGATGCATCTCTCCCCGCCCAGTGATAACAGCGAACACACAGCTCAATGTACCTCCAGCCTGAGATGTGTCACTTTTCCAGTGATAACAGTAAACGTACAACTCTGTTAATGTACCTCCACCCTGAGATGTCTCACCCTCCCAGTGATAACAGTAAACATACAGCTCAGTCGATGTACCTCCATCCTGAGATGTGTCAACCTGCCCAGTGATAACATTAAACGTACAGCTCGGTCAATGTACTTCCACCCTGAGATGCGTCACACTCCCAGTGATAACAGTAAACATACAGCTCAGTCGATGTACCTCCATCCTGAGATGCGTCGCCCCGTCCTGTGATATCAGTAAACATACACCTCTGTCAATGTACCTCCACCCTGAGATGTGTCGCCCTCCCAGTGATAACAGTAATCATACAGCTCTGTCAATGTACCTCCATCCTGAGATGCATCACGCCGCCCTCTGATAACAGTAAACATACAGCTCTGTCAATGTACCTCCACCTTGAGATGCCTCACCCTCCCAGTGATAACAGTAAACATACAGCTAGGTCTATGTACCTCCATCCCTTAGATACGTCACCCCGCCTACTGATAACAGTAACCGTACAGCTCTGTCAATGTACCTCCATCCCCAGATGCGTCACCCTCCCAGTGAAAACTGTAAACATTCAGCTCTATCAATGTAACTCCATCCTGAGATGAGTCACCCCGCCCTCTTATAACAGTTAACATACAGCTCTGTCAATGTACCTCCATCCGAGATGCGTTACCCTCCCAGTGATAACAGTAAACATACAGCTCTGTCAATGTACCTCCATCCTGAGATGCGTCACCATGCCCTCTGATAACATTAAACACACAGATGTGTCAATGTACCTCAATCCCGAGATGCGTAACCCTCCCAGTGATAACAGTAAACGTACAGCTCTGTCAATGTACCTCCATCCTGAGATGCGTCACTCTTCCCAGTGATAACAGTAAACATACAGCTCTGTCAATGTGCCTCCACCCTGAGATGCGTCACCCTACCAGTGATAAAAGTAAACATACAGCTCTGTCGATGTACCTCCATCCTGAGATTCATCGCCCCGTCCGATGATAACAGTAAACATACAGCTCTGTCAATGTACCTCCAGCCTGAGATGTGTCACCCTCCCATTGATAACAGTAAACATGCAGCTCTGTCAAGGTACCTCCATCCTGAGATGTGTCACCCCGCCCAGTGATAACAGTAAACATACAGCTCTGTCAATGTACCTTCATCCTGAGATGCGTCACCCCGCCCTCTTATAACAGTAAACATACAGCTCTGTCAATGTACCTCCATCCGAGATGTGTTACCCTCCCAGTGATAACAGTAAACATACAGCACTGTCAATGTACCTCCATCCTGAGATGCATTACTCCACGCCCAGTGATAACAGCAAACACACAGCTCAATTTACCTCCAGCCTGAGATGCATCACCCTCCCAGTGATAAGAGTAAACATACAGCTCTGTCAATGTACCTCCATCCTGAGATGCGTCAACCTGCCCTGTTATAATATTAAACGTACAGCTCTGTCAATGTACCTCCACCCTGAGATGTGTCTCCCTCCCAGTGATAACAGTAATCATACAGCTCTGTCAATGTACCTCCATCCTGAGATGCATCACGCCGCCCTCTGATAACAGTATACATACAGCTCTGTCAATGTACCTCCTCCTTGAGATGCGTCACCCTCCCAGTGATAACAGTAAACATACAGCCCTGTCAATGTACCTCCATCCGGAGAATCTTAACCCCGCCTCATGATAACAGTAAACATACAGCTCTGTCAATGTACCTCCATCCCCAGATGCGTCACCCTCCCAGTGATAACAGTAAACATTCAGCTCTCTCAATGTAACTCCACCCTGCGATGCGTCACCCCACCCTCTGACAACAGTAAACACACAGCTCTGTCAATGTACCTCCATCCTGAGATGCATCACCCCGCCCTCTTATAACAGTAAACATACAGCTCTGTCAATGTACCTCCATCCGAGATGTGTTACCCTCCCAGTAATAACAGTAAACACACAGCTCTGTCAATGTACCTCCATCCTGAGATGCATCACGCCGCCCTCTGATAACAGTAAACATACAGCTCTGTCAATGTACCTCCTCCTTGAGATGTGTCACCCTCCCAGTGATAACAGTAAACATACAGACCTGTCAATGTACCTCCATCCCTTAGATACGTCACCCCGCGTACTGATAACAGTAAACGTACAGCTATGTTAATGTACCTCCATCCTGAGAATCGTAACCCCGCCTCATGATAACAGTAAACATACAGCTCTGTCAATGTACCTCCATCCCCAGATGCGTCACCCTCCCAGTGATAACAGTAAACATTCAGCTCTCTCAATGTAACTCCATCCTGCGATGCGTCACCCCGCCCTCTGACAACAGTAAACACACAGCTCTGTCAATGTACCTCCATCCGAGATGCGTTACCCTCCCAGTAATAACAGTAAACATACAACTCTGTCAATGTACCTCCACCCTGAGATGTCTCACCCTCCCAGTGATAACAGTAATCATACAGCTCTGTCAATGTACCTCCATCCTAAGATGCGTCACCCCACCCGTGATAACAGTAAACATACAGCTCTGTCAATGCACCTCCACCCTGAGATGTGTCACCCTCACAGTGATAACAGTAATCATACAGCTCTGTCAATGTACCTCCACCCTGAGATGTGTCACCCTCCCAGTGATAACAGTAATCATACAGCTCTGTCAATATACCTCCATCCTGAGATGCGTCACCCTCCCAGTGATAACAGTAAACATACAGCTTTGTCAATGTACCTCACTCCCTTAGATACGTCACCCCACCTACTGATAACAGTAAAGGTACAGCTATGTCAATGTACCTCCATCCCCAGATGCGTCACCCTGCCAGTGATAACAGTAAACATTAAGCTCTATCAATGTAACTCCACCCTGCGATGCGTCACCCGCCCTCTGACAACAGTAAACACACAGCTCTGTCAATGTACCTCCATCCTGAGATGCGTCACCTCGCCCTCTTATTACAGTTAACATACAGCTCTGTCAATGTACCTCCATCCGAGATACGTTAGCCTCCCAGTGATAACAGTAAACGTACAGCTTTGTCAATGTACCTCCATCCTGAGATGCGTCAACCTGCCCAGTGATAACATTAAACGTACAGCTCTCTCAATGTACCTCCACCCTGAGATGCGTCACCCTCCCAGTGATAACAGTAAACATACAGCTCTGTCAATGTACCTCCTCCCGGAGATGCGTCACCCGCTCTCTGATAACAGTAAACATACAGCTCTGTCAATGTGCCTCCACCCTGAGATGCGTCACCCTACCAGTGATAACAGTAAACATACAGCTCTGTCGATGTACCTCCAGCCTGAGATGCATCACACCGCCCTCTGATAACAGTAAACATACAGCTCTGTCAATGTACCTCTTCCTGGAGATGCGTCACCCTCCCAGTGATAACAGTAAACATACAGCCCTGTCAATGTACCTCCATCCGGAGAATCTTAACCCCGCCTCATGATAACAGTAAACATACAGCTCTGTCAATGTACCTCCATCCCCAGATGCGTCACCCTCCCAGTGATAACAGTAAACATTCAGCTCTCTCAATGTAACTCCACCCTGCGATGTGTCACCCCGCCCTCTGACAACAGTAAACACACAGCTCTGTCAATGTACCTCCATCCTGAGATGCGTCACCCCGCCCTCTTATAACAGTAAACATACAGCTCTGTCAATGTACCTCCACCCTGAGATGTGTCGCCCTCCCAGTGATAACAGTAATCATACAGCTCTGTCAATGTACCTCCATCCTGAGATGCATCACGCCGCCCTCTGATAACAGTAAACATACAGCTCTGTCAATGTACCTCCACCTTGAGATGCCTCACCCTCCCAGTGATAACAGTAAACATACAGCTAGGTCTATGTACCTCCATCCCTTAGATACGTCACCCCGCCTACTGATAACAGTAAACGTACAGCTCTGTCAATGTACCTCCATCCCCAGATGCGTCACCCTCCCAGTGAAAACTGTAAACATTCAGCTCTATCAATGTAACTCCATCCTGAGATGAGTCACCCCGCCCTCTTATAACAGTTAACATACAGCTCTGTCAATGTACCTCCATCCGAGATGCGTTACCCTCCCAGTGATAACAGTAAACATACAGCTCTGTCAATGTACCTCCATCCTGAGATGCGTCACCATGCCCTCTGATAACATTAAACACACAGATGTGTCAATGTACCTCAATCCCGAGATGCGTAACCCTCCCAGTGATAACAGTAAACGTACAGCTCTGTCAATGTACCTCCATCCTGAGATGCGTCACTCTTCCCAGTGATAACAGTAAACATACAGCTCTGTCAATGTGCCTCCACCCTGAGATGCGTCACCCTACCAGTGATAAAAGTAAACATACAGCTCTGTCGATGTACCTCCATCCTGAGATTCATCGCCCCGTCCGATGATAACAGTAAACATACAGCTCTGTCAATGTACCTCCATCCTGAGATGTGTCACCCTCCCATTGATAACAGTAAACATGCAGCTCTGTCAAGGTACCTCCATCCTGAGATGTGTCACCCCGCCCAGTGATAACAGTAAACATACAGCTCTGTCAATGTACCTCCATCCTGAGATGCGTCACCCCGCCCTCTTATAACAGTAAACATACAGCTCTGTCAATGTACCTCCATCCGAGATGCGTTACCCTCCCAGTGATAACAGTAAACATACAGCACTGTCAATGTACCTCCATCCTGAGATGTGTCACCCGCCCTCTGATAACAGTAAACATACAGCTCTGTCAATGTGCCTCCACCCTGAGATGCGTCACTGTCAAGAATTCCTGTCATGCGAGGGGAGGAAAACGGTAACCAGCGAAAACGGACTACATCTCCCAGGATGCTTAGCGGTTGAGAGGTTATGTAAACAGGAGAGCTGTTACATAACTCAAGGAAAACACGCCCTTATGTAAACAGGAGAGCTGTTACATAACTCAAGGAAAACACGCCCTTATGTAAACAGGAGAGCTGTTACATAACACAAGGAAAACACGCCCTTATGTAAACAGGAGAGCTGTTACATAACTCAAGGAAAACAACGCCCTATAAAGGGAGGAACCGGGAGGTACAACGCTGTCGGATATTGTGTTTACACCGACGTACCTGCTTAGTGAAGAGCAGTGTTCCGGAGTGGTGCTCCAGTAAGGCAAGAACGGAGGTAGGTCGAGTCGTTACTCCCTGGGCCGTGTCTTGCCCCATCGTCACCTGTGAAGGACCCGGAAGCTCTACCGGATAACCATTGAGCTTCACTTTTTGACTCGGCTGAGTCAAAGCGCCGTGGCGCTTTTGCTGGTTGGAGTCGTAACTCCCAGCCCGACCAGAGATACAGGGACTGCCAGCTGTAACGCACACCAGGAGGTGTTTGCCGCGTTACAGACTCGGAAGTCCACAGGATCGATCGAGCGGCTGCTCTCGGTTCAGTCTTCTTTGCTTGTGATTGGGGTATCGGTGACGCATCACCAGGAGGTGACTCCGCGTCCCGGTGCAGTCTGAGGAAGAGGTTGAGCGGCTGCTCCCTTCAGGTAGAGACCCCGGCTGGGTATTTCCCTGACTCCTCGATTCTCCCCAACACTCTTCGTGCCCCTCACAGCCTACCGATTGGCATTGTCGGCCATTTCATTTCTGCCCTCTGTTGGCATACGCCGGGATCGGCGTATATGCAGAGGGCGGTTAGGACCATCCGTGCTGTGGGCTGGTAACGTACTTAGCCTGGAGGATTCCAGTGACTATAACCTTTGTTTATTCCTTGTATTATTTTTGCCTTCATTAAAATAACTAAACCTTCACAAGTGGTTGCGTTCTCATTATCGTGTCTGTTAAACGATCCTGAGACGTTCAGGGCGTTACAAAATATCCGACCTTAATAACACTAACTGTCTCCCGGTCGATAACAGACATGGCAACACTTGATGATGTGCTGGCTGCTTTAGCGACCGTGCAAATTAAATTGGCTGCCTCCAGGCAAGAAACAGCCGATGTAAAAGCCAGACTGGATGCTATCCAATTGGACCCGCTCACGCTCAGCACCTCCCTCACGAACCAGACCCCTGCGGTAGTAGTGGAAATGCCGGTAGCCGTCCCCTTGGCAACACCAGAGAGGTACAGTGGGGATCCTAACACAGTGCAGGTATTCCTCACACAAGTGGCGCTACATTTATCATGCAAACCAAGGGCGTTCCCCACGAGTCAGGCTCGTGTGGCTTTCCTTATATCCTATTTGGCGGGAAACGCGGCACAATGGGCCGTACCTCTGGTGAGCAGGGACGACCCCATCTTATGTGATTGGGGTGCTTTTTGCGAGGAATTCCTGAAGGTCTTCGACAGAAGGGCTGACTCGTACACGGCGGACCGTGAAATGCTTGAGTTGAGACAGGGATCTAACGACCTGGTGCAGTATCTCAACGCGTTCCGAAGGCTGGTTGCGGAAACCAAGTGGCCTGTTGCTAAACAGACGGCGCTCTTCCATCACGGGCTGTGCGATGAGCTCAAGGACGCCGTGGCTCATATTGACCCACAACCCAAGACATGTGAGGGCCTTATCAACCTGGTATTACGGCTGGAACATAGGCTAAGTGAAAGAAAGGGGGATCATGGGAGAAAAGGAAAATCCCTTCCATCCTATGTGACAGTGGGAAGTCCTGAAACTTCCACCGCATCCAAGGGAGAACCCATGGACATCGGCGCAATACGAGCGAGCCTCACAGCCACGGAGAAAGAGTCACGCCGTAAACAAGGATTGTGCCTATATTGTGGCAAAAAAGGCCACTACGTACGTGAATGCCCTGCCAAACCGAAGACGTCACGTTATCGGGCCAACCGGTCGGTAACAGCCGTGGTGGACGTACCGGCGGAAAACTAGAGGACTCCCAGACCAAAGAAGGGGCATCTCGGAGTCACTCATCCATCCCTTCACTTTCCAACTCGGTCACTAAGGGACAACGACACCTGTTTCTCACGGTGCACGTGGGAGTGCATGACCAGTGGATACCCGTTGTGGCCATGGTGGATTCAGGGGCCACTGGCATGTTTATGGACCACAACGAGGCATGCAGGCTAGGGCTAGTGCTTCTTCCCAAAGCTGTACCCGAAGACGTCTATGCTGTAGACGGAAGGCGATTGGTGACGGGGCCCATCGGACAGCACACGGGGGTCCTTCCGATGAGATGTGGGAGGAACCATTTGGAACAAATCGGTTTTAACATCATCCGAGCGCCCCAATATGGCGTCATATTGGGATTGCAGTGGCTACAGAAACACAACCCCTCTGTGGATTGGCCAACACATCGCGTCGAACTGACGTCACCGTATTGCATCCTGCATTGTGGAATAGGAACGGAATCCCTTGACGCAGATGAGAGCGGGAGTCAGACGGTGGCTACAGCGGCAGAAAAAGATGTGGCTCTCCCCCAGGCTTATCACAGTTTTGAGGATGTATTTGATGAGGTGAAGGCGGAAGTGCTACCACCGCATAGACAGTTTGACTGCCAGATCGACCTGGTGCCAGGGGCCAGCGTTCCCAGCGGCAGGCTGTATGCCCTGACGGAGCCTGAAAACGTGCATCTCCGAGGGTACCTGGATAAACTCCTCAAGCTAGGATTCATCCGCCCGTCCAAGTCTCCGGCCGCCTCGCCACTCTTCTTCATCCCGAAGGCTAATGGGGAGCTGAGAGCCTGTGTGGACTTTAGGGCATTGAATGCGATAACCGTAAAGAATCGGTACCCCTTGCCTCTCATCAGTGTACTCCTGGAACAGGTCAAGAAAGCTCGTATCTACACCAAGTTGGATTTGAAAGGGGCATACCATCTGGTGCGCATGAGGGAAGGAGACGAGTGGAAGACCGCCTTTAAGACCAGGTTCGGCCTTTTTGAGTACCTCGTCATGCCGTTCGGTCTGTGCAACGCCCCGGCAGCCTTTCAGTACTTTTTGAATGAGGTATTCAGAGAGGAGTTGGATATCTACGTGGTCGTATATATCGACGACATCCTCATCTATTCGTCCAGTGTGGAGGAGCACGTACACCACGTCAAAGCTGTGCTCCAAAAGCTGAGGGAAAACATGCTGTTTTGTAAACTCAGCAAGTGTGACTTCCACGTCACATCCGTGGAATTCCTCGGAGTGATGCTGAGTCCAGAGGGACAGGAGATGGCAGAACGAAAGATCAAGGCGGTGAAAGAATGGCCGGTGCCCCAAAGCGTGAAGGACGTCCAAAGTTTCATTGGCTTCGCCAACTTTTACAGGCGGTTTATAGATGGATTTTCAGGATTGGTGGCCCCAATCACACAGCTACTGAGGAAGTCCAAGGAGTTTGTCTGGTCCCCTGAAGCGAACAAAGCCTTTGAGGCCCTGAAAAGCGCCTTTGGTAAGGCACCGGTGTTGGCTCACCCCGATCCGGATCTCCCCTACGTGGTGGAAGCGGACGCATCGGATGTGGCGCTGGGGGCTATCTTGTCCCAACGCAACCACGACACAGGGGTGCTTCATCCCGTTGCGTACATGTCCCGCAAACTCAACGACGCCGAACGCAACTACCATATTGCGGAGAAGGAGCTTCTCGCAATCAAGGACGCCTTCACCGAATGGAGGCATTGGTTGATGGGGGCAAGACATGTGGTATCGGTGTACACGGACCATCGGAACCTACAGTTCATGACGGCCACAAGACACCTTTCTCCCAGACAGCTGCGGTGGATGATCTTCTTTGCGGGGTTCAACTTCCGCATCACATATCGGCCGGGGACGGAAAACCGGAAGGCGGACGCCCTGTCCCGTCAATCTGCAGTTAAGGAACCATTGCCTGCGACCGAGCATTCCATCATTTCCCCGAGGATGGTATTGGGGGTTATCCAACCGGATACTTTCCTGAGGGGAATAAAGAGAGGGATCAGGTCATTCGCATGGCGGAGGTGGCTCCTCAGTCACAGAGAATGGCAGCTGAAGGACGGGATACCCCTGAAGGGCAGGTGCCTATTGATACCCACGCCTAGGCTAAGGAAACAAGCATTCATCTGGTGCCATGACTCTCCATGCGCAGGTCATTTGGGCTTTGAAAAAACGGTGGCTAGCATGGGACGGCATTTCTGGTGGCCAACCATGAGAGTGGATGTCAGGAGGTGGGGACAGGAGTGTCCTACGTGTGCTACCATGAAGGCCGACCATGGCCGAACCCAAGGGCTCTTACATCCACTTCCGACCCCGGATAGACCATGGGATAGCATATCACTGGACTTCGTGGTGGGCCTACCGGTAGACCAGGGGATGACGGCAATACTGGTGGTGGTGGATTACTTGACGAAAATGGGGCACTTCATCCCCTGCAAGAGAGTCCCTACGGCCGGGGAATTGGCGTCACTACTCCTAAAGAATGTGGTACGACTGCATGGATTACCTGGGGTGATCGTGTCGGACCGGGGGTCGCAGTTTACTGCGCAATTCTGGAAGACTTGGTGCACTGCGCTGCATGTTAAGACCGCCCTGTCCACCAGCTACCACCCTCAAACGGACGGCCAAACCGAGCGCCTGAACCAAACGCTCAAACAGTATCTGCGATGTTTTGTGGACCAGGGCAGGGAAGAATGGGTCGACTTGCTATGGGTTGCAGAGATCGCCTATAACAACGCCACTCACAGCTCCACACAGTCATCTCCGTTCTATAGCAACTATGGCCAACATCCCAGGTTCTTGCCATTTCTACATCCGTTCAGAGAGGACAGGATTCCCGCCACAGCGGACAGGGTGGCACACATAAAAGACACGTTGATGCGCTCAAGGGCTGTCCTAATAGAGGCCAAGAGAAGATACAAGGCTGTGGCAGACAGGAAGAGAAGGCCCGGGCCACTGTACCGCACTGGAGACTATGTCTGGTTATCCACAAGAAACATGAGGTTTCGAAAGAACAGTGTGTTCCATCCCAAGTACATGGGCCCCTATCGAATTACCAAGTGTATGGGTCCCGTGAACGTGAAGGTGTGCTTGCCCGAGTCATTGCGGATACACCCTGTCTTTCATGTATCATTGCTCAAACCAGCACCCTCCAAGCCGTCTGGGACACCTAGGCCGGTATGCGTGGAGTCGGAGGTGGAGTATGAAGTGTCGGGCATACGGGCGTCCCAATGGCGCAGGGGGAAGCTGTGGTACCTGGTTGCGTGGAAAGGCTATGGCCCGGAGGAGCAGTCATGGGAACTGGCTGAAGGGGTTCATGCTCCGCGCTTGGTCTCCTTGTTCCATCGGCGTTTTCCTGCCAGCGCTGGACCCGTGGGGAGCCGCTGAGAGGGAGGATGTACTGTCAAGAATTCCTGTCATGCGAGGGGAGGAAAACGGTAACCAGCGAAAACGGACTACATCTCCCAGGATGCTTAGCGGTTGAGAGGTTATGTAAACAGGAGAGCTGTTACATAACTCAAGGAAAACACGCCCTTATGTAAAACAGGAGAGCTGTGACATAACTCAAGGAAAACACGCCCTTATGTAAACAGGAGAGCTGTTACATAACTCAAGGAAAACACGCCCTTATGTAAACAGGAGAGCTGTTACATAACACAAGGAAAACACGCCCTTATGTAAACAGGAGAGCTGTTACATAACTCAAGGAAAACAACGCCCTATAAAGGGAGGAACCGGGAGGTACAACGCTGTCGGATATTGTGTTTACACCGACGTACCTGCTTAGTGAAGAGCAGTGTTCCGGAGTGGTGCTCCAGTAAGGCAAGAACGGAGGTAGGTCGAGTCGTTACTCCCTGGGCCGTGTCTTGCCCCATCGTCACCTGTGAAAGACCCGGAAGCTCTACCGGATAACCATTGAGCTTCGCTTTTTGACTCGGCTGAGTCAAAGCGCCGTGGCGCTTTTGCTGGTTGGAGTCGTAACTCCCAGCCCGACCAGAGATACAGGGACTGCCAGCTGTAACGCACACCAGGAGGTGTTTGCCGCGTTACAGACTCGGAAGTCCACAGGATCGATCGAGCGGCTGCTCTCGGTTCAGTCTTCTTTGCTTGTGATTGGGGTATCGGTGACGCATCACCAGGAGGTGACTCCGCGTCCCGGTGCAGTCTGAGGAAGAGGTTGAGCGGCTGCTCCCTTCAGGTAGAGACCCCGGCTGGGTGTTTCCCTGACTCCTCGATTCTCCCCAACACTCTTTGTGCCCACCGATTGGCATTGTCGGCCATTTCATTTCTGCCCTCTGTTGGCATACGCCGGGATCGGCGTATATGCAGAGGACGGTTAGGACCATCCGTGCTGTGGGCTGGTAACGTACTTAGCCTGGAGGATTCCAGTGACTATAACCTTTGTTTATTCCTTGTATTATTTTTGCCTTAATTAAAATAACTAAACCTTCACAAGTGGTTGCGTTCTCATTATCGTGTCGAGACGTTCAGGGCGTTACAGTCACCCTACCAGTGATAACAGTAAACATACAGCTCTGTTGATGTACCTGCATCCTGAGATGCATCACTCCCCGCCCAGTGATAACAGCAAACACACAGCTCAATGTACCTCCAGCCTGAGATGCGTCACCCTCCCAGTGATAACAGTAAACATACAGCTTTGTCAATATACCTCCATCCCTTAGATACGTCACCCCACCTACTGATAACAGTAAACGTACAGCTATGTCAATGTACCTCCATCCCCAGATGCGTCACCCTGCCAGTGATAACAGTAAACATTCAGCTCTATCAATGTAACTCCACCCTGCGATGCGTCACCCGCCCTCTGACAACAGTAAACACACAGCTCTGTCAATGTACCTCCATCCTGAAATGCGCCACCTCGCTCTCTTATTACAGTTAACATACAGCTCTGTCAATGTACCTCCATCCGAGATACGTTACCCTCCCAGTGATAACAGTAAAGATACAGCTCTGTCAATGTACCTCCACCCTGAGATGCGTCACCCTCCCAATGATAACAGTAAACATACAGCTCTTTCAATGTACGTCAATCCTGAGATGCGTCGCCCCGCCCGATGATAACTGTAAACATACAGCTCTGTCAATGTACCTCCATCCTGAGATGCATCACTCCACGTCCAGTGATAACAGTAAACATACATCTCTGTCAATGTACCTGCACCTTGAGATGCGTCACCCTCCCAGTGATAACAGTAATCATACAGCTCTGTCAATGTACCTCCATCCTGAGATGTGTCACCCCGCCCAGTGATAACAGTAAACATACAGCTCTTTCAATGTACCTCCATCCTGAGATGCATTACTCCACACCCAGTGATAACAGCAAACACACAGCTCAATTTACCTCCAGCCTCAGATGCATCACCCTCCCAGTGATAACAGTAAACATACAGCTCTGTCAATGTACCTCCATCCTGAGATGCGTCAACCTGCCCTGTTATAATATTAAACGTACAGCTCTGTCAATGTACCTCCACCCTGAGATGTGTCTCCCTCCCAGTGATAACAGTAATCATACAGCTCTGTCAATGTACCTCCATCCTGAGATGCATCACGCCGCCCTCTGATAACAGTATACATACTGCTCTGTCAATGTACCTCCTCCTTGAGATGCGTCACCCTCCCAGTAATAACAGTAAACATACAGCCCTGTCAATGTACCTCCATCCGGAGAATCTTAACCCCGCCTCATGATAACAGTAAACATACAGCTCTGTCAATGTACCTCCATCCCCAGATGCGTCACCCTCCCAGTGATAACAGTAAACATTCAGCTCTCTCAATGTAACTCCACCCTGCGATGCGTCACCCCGCCCTCTGACAACAGTAAACACACAGCTCTGTCAATGTACCTCCATCCTGAGATGCATCACCCCGCCCTCTTATAACAGTAAACATACAGCTCTGTCAATGTACCTCCATCCGAGATGTGTTACCCTCCCAGTAATAACAGTAAACACACAGCTCTGTCAATGTACCTCCATCCTGAGATGCATCATGCCGCCCTCTGATAACAGTAAACATACAGCTCTGTCAATGTACCTCCTCCTTGAGATGCGTCACCCTCCCAGTGATAACAGTAAACATACAGACCTGTCAATGTACCTCCATCCCTTAGATACGTCACCCCGCGTACTGATAACAGTAAACGTACAGCTATGTTAATGTACCTCCATCCTGAGAATCGTAACCCCGCCTCATGCTAACAGTAAACATACAGCTCTGTCAATGTACCTCCATCCCCAGAGGCGTCACCCTCCCAGTGATAACAGTAAACATTCAGCTCTCTCAATGTAACTCCATCCTGCGATGCGTCACCCCGCCCTCTGACAACAGTAAACACACAGCTCTGTCAATGTACCTCCATCCGAGATGCGTTACCCTCCCAGTAATAACAGTAAACATACAACTCTGTCAATGTACCTCCACCCTGAGATGTCTCACCCTCCCAGTGATAACAGTAATCATACAGCTCTGTCAATGTACCTCCATCCTAAGATGCGTCACCCCACCCGTGATAACAGTAAACATACAGCTCTGTCAATGCACCTCCACCCTGAGATGTGTCACCCTCACAGTGATAACAGTAATCATACAGCTCTGTCAATATACCTCCATCCTGAGATGCATCACATCGCCCTCTGATAACAGTAAACATACAGCTCTGTCAATGTACCTCCACCTTGTGATGCGTCACCCTCCCAGTGATAACAGTAAACATACAGCTTTGTCAATGTACCTCACTCCCTTAGATACGTCACCCCACCTACTGATAACAGTAAAGGTACAGCTATGTCAATGTACCTCCATCCCCAGATGCGTCACCCTGCCAGTGATAACAGTAAACATTAAGCTCTATCAATGTAACTCCACCCTGCGATGCGTCACCCACCCTCTGACAACAGTAAACACACAGCTCTGTCAATGTACCTCCATCCTGAGATGCGTCACCTCGCCCTCTTATTACAGTTAACATACAGCTCTGTCAATGTACCTCCATCCGAGATACGTTAGCCTCCCAGTGATAACAGTAAACGTACAGCTTTGTCAATGTACCTCCATCCTGAGATGCGTCAACCTGCCCAGTGATAACATTAAACGTACAGCTCTCTCAATGTACCTCCACCCTGAGATGCGTCACCCTCCCAGTGATAACAGTAAACATACAGCTCTGTCAATGTACCTCCTCCCGGAGATGCGTCACCCGCTCTCTGATAACAGTAAACATACAGCTCTGTCAATGTGCCTCCACCCTGAGATGCGTCACCCTACCAGTGATAACAGTAAACATACAGCTCTGTCGATGTACCTCCATCCCGAGATGCATCGCCCCGTCCGATGATAACAGTAAACATAAAGCTCTGTCAATGTACCTCCACCCTGAGATGCGTCACCCTCCCAGTGATAACAGTAAACATTCAGCTCTGTTAATGCACCTCAATCCTGAGATGTGTCGCACCGCCCATTGTAACAGTAAACATACAGCTCTGTCAATGTACCTCCATCCCGAGATGCGTCACTCCACGTCCAGTGATAACAGTAAACATACATCTCTGTCAATGTACCTGCACCGTGAGATGCGTCACCCTCCCAGTGATAACAGTAATCATACAACTTTGTCAATGTACCTCCATCCTGAGATGTGTCACCCCGCCCAGTGATAACAGTAAACATACAGCTTTGTCAATGTACCTCACTCCCTTAGATACGTCACCCCACCCCCCACCTACTGATAACAGTAAAGGTACAGCTATGTCAATGTACCTCCATCCCCAGATGCGTCACCCTGCCAGTGATAACAGTAAACATTAAGCTCTATCAATGTAACTCCACCCTGCGATGCGTCACCCGCCCTCTGACAACAGTAAACACACAGCTCTGTCAATGTACCTCCATCCTGAGATGCGTCACCTCGCCCTCTTATTACAGTTAACATACAGCTCTGTCAATGTACCTCCATCCGAGATACGTTAGCCTCCCAGTGATAACAGTAAACGTACAGCTTTGTCAATGTACCTCCATCCTGAGATGCGTCAACCTGCCCAGTGATAACATTAAACGTACAGCTCTCTCAATGTACCTCCACCCTGAGATGCGTCACCCTCCCAGTGATAACAGTAAACATACAGCTCTGTCAATGTACCTCCTCCCGGAGATGCGTCACCCGCTCTCTGATAACAGTAAACATACAGCTCTGTCATTGTGCCTCCACCCTGAGATTCGTCACCCTACCAGTGATAACAGTAAACATACAGCTCTGTCGATGTACCTCCATCCCGAGATGCATCGCCCCGTCCGATGATAACAGTAAACATAAAGCTCTGTCAATGTACCTCCACCCTGAGATGCGTCACCCTCCCAGTGATAACAGTAAACATTCAGCTCTGTTAATGCACCTCAATCCTGAGATGTGTCGCACCGCCCATTGTAACAGTAAACATACAGCTCTGTCAATGTACCTCCATCCCGAGATGCCTCACTCCACGTCCAGTGATAACAGTAAACATACATCTCTGTCAATGTACCTACACCGTGCGATGCGTCTCCCTCCCAGTGATAACAGTAATCATACAACTCTGTCAATGTACCTCCATCCTGAGATGTGTCACCCCGCCCAGTGATAACAGTAAACATACATCTCTGTCAATGTACCTCCAGCCTGAGATGCATCACGCCGCCCTCTGATAACAGTAAACATACAGCTCTGTCAATGTACCTCTTCCTGGAGATGCGTCACCCTCCCAGTCATAACAGTAAACATACAGCCCTGTCAATGTACCTCCATCCGGAGAATCTTAACCCCGCCTCATGATAACAGTAAACATACAGCTCTGTCAATGTACCTCCATCCCCAGATGCGTCACCCTCCCAGTGATAACAGTAAACATTCAGCTCTCTCAATGTAACTCCACCCTGCGATGTGTCACCCCGCCCTCTGACAACAGTAAACACACAGCTCTGTCAATGTACCTCCATCCTGAGATGCGTCACCCCGCCCTCTTATAACAGTAAACATACAGCTCTGTCAATGTACCTCCATCCGAGATGCGTTACCCTCCCAGTAATAACAGTAAACACACAGCTCTGTCAATGTACCTCCATCCTGAGATGCATCACGCCGCCCTCTGATAACAGTAAACATACAGCTCTGTCAATGTACCTCCTCCTTGAGATGCGTCACCCTCCCAGTGATAACAGTAAACATACAGCCCTGTCAATGTACCTCCATCCCTTAGATACGTCACCCCGCCTACTGATAACAGTAAACGTACAGCTATGTTAATGTACCTCCATCCTGAGAATCGTAACCCCGCCTCATGATAACAGTAAACATACAGCTCTGTCAATGTACCTCCATCCTAAGATGCGTCACCCCACCCGTGATAACAGTAAACATACAGCTCTGTCAATGTACCTCCACCATGAGATGTGTCACCCTCACAGTGATAACAGTAAACATACAGCTCTGTCAATGTACCTCCACCCTGAGATGTGTCACCCTCCCAGTGATAACAGTAATCATACAGCTCTGTCAATGTACCTCCATCCTGAGATGCATCACGTCGCCCTCTGATAACAGTAAACATACAGCTCTGTCAATGTACCTCCACCTTGAGATGTGTCACCCTCCCAGTGATAACAGTAAACATACAGCTTTGTCAATGTACCTCACTCCCTTAGATATGTGACCCCACCTACTGATCACAGTAAAGGTACAGCTATGTCAATGTACCTCCATCCCCAGATGCGTCACCCTGCCAGTGATAACAGTAAACATTAAGCTCTATCAATGTAACTCCACCCTGCGATGCGTCACCCGCCCTCTGACAACAGTAAACACACAGCTCTGTCAATGTACCTCCATCCTGAGATGCGTCACCTCGCCCTCTTATTACAGTTAACATACAGCTCTGTCAATGTACCTCCATCCGAGATACGTTACCCTCCCAGTGATAACAGTAAACGAACAGCTTTGTCAATGTACCTCCATCCTGAGACGCGTCAACCTGCCCAGTGATAACATTAAACGTACAGCTCTCTCAATGTACCTCCACCCTGAGATGCGTCACCCTCCCAGTGATAACAGTAAACATACAGCTCTGTCAATGTACCTCCTCCCGGAGATGCGTCACCCGCTCTCTGATAACAGTAAACATACAGCTCGGTCAATGTGCCTCCACCCTGAGATGCGTCACCCTACCAGTGATAACAGTAAACATACAGCTCTGTCGATGTACCTCCATCCTGAGATGCATCGCACCCGTCCGATGATAACAGTAAACATAAAGCTCTGTCAATGTACCTCCACCCTGAGATGCGTCACCCTCCCAGTGATAACAGTAAACATTCAGCTCTGTTAATGCACCTCAATCCTGAGATGTGTCGCACTGCCCATTGTAACAGTAAACATACAGCTCTGTCAATGTACCTCCATCCCGAGATGCGTCACTCCACGTCCAGTGATAACAGTAAACATACATCTCTGTCAATGTACCTGCACCGTGAGATGCGTCACCCTCCCAGTGATAACAGTAATCATACAACTCTGTCAATGTACCTCCATCCTGAGATGTGTCACCCCGCCCAGTGATAACAGTAAACATACAGCTCTTTCAATGTACCTCCATCCTGAGATGCATTACTCCACGCCCAGTGATAACAGCAAACACACAGCTCAATGTACCACCATCCTGAGATACGTCAACCTGCCCAGTGATAATATTAAACGTACAGCTCTGTCAATGTACCTCCACCCTGAGATGTGCCTCCCTCTCAGTGATAACAGTAACCATACAGCTCTGTCAATGTACCTCCAGCCTGAGATGCATCACGCCGCCCTCTGATAACAGTAAACATACAGCTCTGTCAATGTACCTCCTCCTTGAGATGCGTCACCCTCCCAGTGATAACAGTAAACATACAGCCCTGTCAATGTACCTCCATCCGGGAGAATCTTAACCCTGCCTCATGATAACAGTAAACATACAGCTCTGTCAATGTACCTCCATCCCCAGATGCGTTACCCTCCCAGTGATAACAGTAAACATTCAGCTCTTTTAATGTAACTCCACCCTGCGATGCGTCACCCCGCCCTCTGACAACAGTAAACACACAGCTCTGTCAATGTACCTCGATCCTGAGATGCGTCACCCCGCCCTCTTATAACAGTAAACATACAGCTCTGTCAATGTACGTCCATCCGAGATGCGTTACCCTCCCAGTAATAACAGTAAACATACAGCTCTGTCAATGTGCCTCCATCCTGAGATGTGTCACCCTGCCCTCTGATAACAGTAAACACACAGATCTGTCAATGTACGTCAATCCCGAGATGCGTCACCCTCCCAGTGATAACAGTAAACGTACAGCTCTGTCAATGTACCTCCATCCTGAGGTGCGTCACTCTTCCCAGTGATAACAGTAAACATACAGCTCTGTCAATGTACCTCCACCCTGAGATGCGTCACCCGCCCTCTAATAACAGTAAACATACAGCTCTGTCAATGTGCCTCCACCCTGAGACGCATCACCCTACCAGTGATAACAGTAAACATACAGCTCTGTCAATGTACCTCCATCCTGAGATGCGTCGCCCCGGCCGATGATAACAGTAAACATACAGCTCTGTCAATGTACCTCCACCCTGAGATGCGTTACCCTCGCAGTAATCATAGTAAACTTACAGCTCTGTCAATTTACCTCCATCCTGAGATGTGTCACCCTCCCAGTGATAACAGTAAACATGCAGCTCTGTCAATGTACCTCCATCCTGAGATGTGTCACCCTGCCCAGTGATAACAGTAAACATACAGCTCTTTCAATGAACCTCCATCCTGAGATGCATCACTCCCCGCCCAGTGATAACAGCAAACATACAGCTCAATGTACCTCCAGCCTGAGATGCGTCACCCTCCCAGTGATAACAGTAAACATACAGCTCTATCAATGTACCTCCATCCTAAGATGCGTCACCCCACCCGTGATAACAGTAAACATACAGCTCTGTCAATGTACCTCCATCCTGAAATGCGTCAACCTTAAATGTACAGCTCTGTGAATGTACCTACACCCTGAGATGCGTCACCCTCCCAGTGATAACAGTAAACACACATCTCTGTCAATGTACCTCCATCCTGCGATGCGTCGCCCCGCCCCATGATAACTGTAAACATACAGCTCTGTCAGTGTGCCTCCATCCTGCGATGTGTCGCCCGGCCCCATGATAACTGTAAACATACAGCTCTGTCAATGTGCCTCCATCCTGAGATGCGTCACCCCGCTCTCTGATAACAGTAAACATACAGCTCTGTCGATGTACCTCCATCCTGCGATGCTTCGCCCCGCCCCGTGATGACAGTAAACATACAGCTCTGTCAGTGTGCCTCCATCCTGCGATGCGTCGCCCCGCCCCGTGATAACAGTCAACATACAGCTCTGTCAATGTACCTCCACCCTGAGATGCGTCCCCCTTTTAGTGATAACAGTAAACACACAGCTCTGTTAATGCACCTCAATCCTGAGATGTGTCGCACCGCCCATTGATAACAGTAAACATACAGCTCTGTCAATGTACCTCCATCCTGAGATGCGTCACTCCACGTCCAGTGATAACAGTAAACATACATCTCTGTCAATGTACCTGCACCGTGAAATGCGTTACCCTCCCAGTGATAACAGTAAACATACAGCTCTGTCAATGTACCTCCATCCTGAGATGCGTCGCCCCGTCCAGTGATAACAGTAAACATACAGCTCTGTAAATGTACCTCCATCCTGAGATGCGTCACTCCCCCCTTAGTCATAACAGTAAACAATACATCTCTGTCAATGTACCTCCATCCTGAGATGCGTCACCCCGCTCTCTGATATCAGTAAACATACAGCTCTGTCAATGTACCTCCATCCTGAGATGCGTCACCTCGACCGGTGATATCAGTAAACATACAGCTCTGTCACTGTACCTCCATCCAGAGATGCGTCTCCCCATCCGGTGACGTCAGTAAACATACAGCTTTGTCAACATACCTCCATCCTGAGATGCGTCTGTCAATGTACTTCCATCCTGAGATGCGTCACCCCGCCCGATGATATCAGTAAACATACAGCTCTGTCAATGTTCCTCCATCCTAAGATGCGTCAAACCCCTCCCCCCCAGTGAAAACAGTAAACATACACCTCTGTCAATCTACCTCCGGCCTGCGATGCATAACCCGCCCTCTGATAACAGTAAACATACAGCTCTGTCAATGTACCTCCACCCTAAGATGCATCACTCCGCCTTCTAATAACAGTAAACACAGAGCTCTGTCAATGTACCTCCATCCCGAGATGCGTCACTCTCCTCCCAGTGATAACAGTAAACATTCAGCTTTATCAATGTACCTCCATCCTGAGATGCGTCACCCCACCCTCTGATAACAGTAAACACACAGCTCTGTCAATGTATCTCCATCCTGAGATGTGTCACCCCGTCCGGCAATATCAGTAAACATACAGCTCTGTCAATGTGCCTCCATCCTGAGATGCGTCACCCCGCCCAGTGAGGTCAGTAAACATACAGCTTTGTCAATGTACCTCCATCCTGCGATGCGTCACCAGGTCCAGTGTTAACAGTAAACATTTAACTCTGTCAACGTACCTCCATCCTGAAATGCGTCGCTTCGACCAGGGATAACAGTAAAAACACAGCTCTGTCAATGTACCTCCATTCTGAGATGCGTCACCCTGCCCGGTGATATCAGTAAACATACAGCTCTGTCAATGTACCTTCATCCTAAGATGCGTCAAACTCCCTCCCCCCCCCCCCCCTGATAACAGTAAACAAACACCTCTGTCAATCTACCTCCGGCCTGCGATGCATCACACTGCTCATTGATAACAGTAAACATACAGCTCTGTCAATGTACCTCCATCCTGAGATGCGTCACCTGCCCAGTGATTCCAGTAAACATACAGCTCTGTCAATGTACCTCCATCCTGAGATGTGTCGCCCCTCCCGGTGATAACAGTAAACATAAAGCTCTGTCAAAGTACCTCCATTCTGAGATGCATCACTCCCCTCCCAGTGATAACAGTGAACACACAGCACCTTCAATGTACCTCCATCCTGAGATGCGTCACGCTCCCAGTGATAACAGTAAACATACAGCTCTTTCAATGTACCTCCATGCTGAGATGCGTCACTCCCCTCACAGTGATAACAGTAAACACACAGCTCTGTCAATGTACCTCCACCCTGAGATGAGTCACCCCGCCCAGTGATAACAGTAAACATACAGCTCTGTTAATGTACCTCAAATAGTAAAATGTCCTACTTCTTATCAACCACAGGTATTCTGTACTTCTTTTCGCAGAGCATATTATTCCTGTGTAGTGCATACTTTAAACTGAGTTACCTAGAGGTATTTATAACGGGCCACGATCCAGAACTCTGGAATTAAGGCCGAAGGCGGTCTAAATTTCTTACAGTGCTGGTCAGTGGGTCATAAACATGTGCAGAATACATGCTCATCCAATGCTTGGCCTCTCTGCAGAGTGCACAGAGCAATGGTTTTGTATTCCATTTGAAATTGTGATTCTGCTTAGGATTCTGTTTGTGTACACAACTGTCAAAATATTGACACGGTGAAAGTGAAAGAAACTGCAGTGCTTACAGGTGAGTGGGTGCATTTTGGGTTTGGGGTGGTGAAGTGAAGGAGACGTGAGAAAGTGCATTCAGTAGAGAGTGAAAAATGGGTGTTGTAGAGGAAAGAGATGAGGTGTAAAATATGCAAATGGATTAGATGTGGAGAGGAGGGTACACTGACAAAATACGACACCCAAAATATCCCCATACAAAAATATCATAACCAAAATATCGATGTCAAAAATATCTACATTATGTACTTATAATGGTAAGTACAAAAATATAGAGAAAAAAATATCGATGTAATAAATATAGTTGTACAAAATATTGTTTTTTATATATATCCACGAGGGGGAAATTTAGAACTGGAGCTACGCGGTGAAGAATCAAGAAAGATGCTACTATTGGGGCCAGAGACACCTCATGGCCTAAATATGGATGCAGAATTATATAGTCATGTTTAAATTATCTGAGTAACTCAGTTTTAGTAACTTTACAAACTTTTAAAGGTTGTTTGATACTCCTTGAATTCATTAGTTCACATGCCTGATTGTAAATGTTACATTGGGATGGTTTATAGGGACTGCTTACATGGCTGCATATTGGGGTCTTACATCATTTTAAAGTGTACACTCCAATTTATTCATGTATTTTTGTTCTTTTGTACCTTCTGCTACTGTAAATTATTCAGGTAACAACATAGAAATGTTAGCAAATTTTAAATATACATCTGGAAAGTAGGTTTTTAGATACATGTTGATAATGTGAGACATGAACTAGGCCCTCCTTCTAAATTGATGGGATCCTGACTACTAATATGTATGTTCTTAGATCCTTTGCATTAGCACTTTAAGATCCAGTTACTAAATACACTTTAGCAACTTTTGCACAACAGGAAGACACTTTGAATCTAAAGCCCAGCTTCAAGTTTAATATGAAATACATGTTTATTTTTTAACATTAAAAGAACAGATGCTGGATAGAAAAAGAACATGATACTAATATTAATAATACTATTAATATTACTTATACATTTCGAGTATTTCTAGTGTGATCCCAAGAAACAGCTAAGAGAGGCTGAAACTCTCGGATACTTATGTGTATATATTTACATACACCTTGAGAGGGCATGATGGATATTGTCTCACTATGAGTGCGCATTCTTAAATATTACATTTTTTTAATAGTTTTTTTAAAAAAAATTATAATCACATTTATTGAGTTTATATGAACATAAAGAACAAACAGTACAGCATGATTCTCGTTTCCGTACAAATGGCCACATAGCAGCAGAAACCTCGACAAGACAATTAACGGTTAGTGGTGCCCAATGCAGCTCGCGAGCATCTTACGTGCGGGGAACAGAAGCGATAAGTCCAGCATACCCAGCCATTTACCCCATATCCACCGGTGTTTAGCCGGACAGCCTCTGGCTTCATTTAAGGGAAGTTCTTGCGTGGCGCACCAGTCCACCCCCCTACGCCATGCAGCAATTTTAGGTGGAGCAGGATTTTTCCAGACCATCGCTATATCACGCTTGGCTAATACTAGGGCAGTACCTAAGAATTTCTTGTCCTCCCTCGGTCCATCTAGACCGTCTGTGACACCCAGAAGTATATGTAGTAGGTTGTGTGGAACCACTCATTCCAGCACCTCCGTGAGCTCCAACTCCAGTGCCGTCCAGTAAGAGGTTATGTGCGGACAAGACCATACAATGTGAAAGAAATCTGCGCTGTTGTGCCCGCATCACGCACAGGAGGGAGACTCTGTAAGACCTGCTCTGTGGAGACGGGTGGGAGTAATGTAGGAAGTGTAAAGGAAGTATAGTTGAATCAGGCGGAGCCTGGCAGAGGTCGTAATGCTTCTGGGAGACATAAGGGCGTGTTTGTGGCGTCAGTTTGCCCATCCAATTGGTGTGTCGCAGTGCGCTGTGCCATGCCAGGAGGACTGTGAGGGTAACTGTGGGGAGGCCCTGGGGGACGGGAGAGCCATATATCATGTCTTGAATTTGTGGGAAGTCCAATGTGTGGAGTGCGGTCCTATAAGCAGGGTCAGACCACCCCCCGTTAAACCAGTCATTGAAGACTAACAGGCGGGTAGCAAGATAATATAGATGCAGGTTGGTGAGCCCCATTCCGCCATCATAGGGCGGTATCTGACAGCGGGAAAATGCCATACGCGGTCGACGGCCATTCCAAAGGAAGCATGCAATAATGCTATCTAAGCTTCGAAACCAACTGCGTGGAAACTGGAGTGGTGTGTTTTGGATCACGTAAGGGAACGGGGGGAGGATCATCATTTTAAAAAGCGCTATCCTCCCTAGGGGATTCAGGGGGAGCTTCTGCCATTTCTGCAAGTCACTTCTGGTCCTGTTGGTTAGGGGGGTAACGTTAAGTGCCCAGGCCAATTCCGGGAGGAGGGCTATCCATATTTTAAAGGATTGCCGTCTAATAGGAATGGTGGATTGCCAGTCGAAGCACTCCCGCGAGAGATGTAATGGGATTAGGGTCGATTTGGCTGGGTTAAGATGTAACCCTGAAACCTGTTCAGAGGACTGGAGGATCTGCAAGCATAGGGGACCAGACCGAGCAGGGTCTGCAAGATATAGTAGTATGTCGTCTGCATAAAGTGCGATTTTGTCTTTGTGTGATCCTGCCCAGTTCCAGCCCAAGACCCCCGGATCCGTGCGGATGAGGTGTACAAGAGGCTCCATCGCCAACGCGAAGAGGAGGGTGGAGACCGGGCAACCCTGACGCGTCCCCTGTCCGATTGGAAAGGAATATGAGAGGGTTCCATTGACCAGCACTCGAGCCCTTGGCCTGGAGTAGAGAATACGAATCATGTGACGAAATTTAGGGCCCAGGCCCATGGCCAATAAAACGTCCTCCAGGTAGCCACAGTCCACAGAATCAAAAGCTTTTTCAAAATCCACCAGGAGGAGCGCTAGGTATGGGGTGAGCCGTTGGCGGTTGGCGTGTGCCAAGTGCAAACGTCTCAGGCAGTGTCTGGTTCCACGCATTGGCATAAAACCGCACTGGTCGGGATTGACCAGTTTCTCGAGGTGTGGTTTCAGACGCTGTGCTAGGATCGTGGCATATATCTTGACCTCTGTATTAATGTGGGAGATGGGTCGGTAGTCCGAGCAGGCCGATGAGGGTAGTTGTGTTTTGGGGATTAGAACAATCGTGGCCATGTCGGTTTTGGGGGGGGAAGGAGCCCGTCTCCAGAGCTTCGTCGTAGAGGGCAACAAGATGAGGGACCAGCATTTCACGATAGGCTGAGTAATATTCCTGTGGAAAACCGTCCGGTCCGGGAGTTTGCCCGGCCGCCACTAGTGATAGAGCATTGTGTACCTCCTCACGCGTGATCGGGGTCTCCAGACCATCACAGGTAGCCATATTGAGCCGAGGTAGTTGGATGCGTCCCAGGGCAAACAGCTCCTTCAATGAAGAGACTGGTTTCTGGGTGGCATACAGTGTGGAATAGTATTCTGTGAACGTTAGAGCCAGTGCTTGCGGAGAGCGATGGATGGTGCCATTAGGACCACGGATCTCAGGAATGATGCGGTTTGCTAGAGGGTATGACACCAGGTGGTGCAACATTTTCCATTTTTGTCTCCTCAACCTTACACCCGGGCAACCGACGAGCGCCACAGTAGCTTCGATGAGTTCAAGTACCGCTGTTTCAGCTAATTATTAATTTTTAATCATTAATATTAACAAGCACTTTATAATCCCAGTACTGTATACAGGAATACAAGGATTACATGCTTACATACTCAGTAGAATGCACTTTAATGGGCAATCAAATATTAGAACCATGCCCCGAGAACTAGAGTCACCATCAATTAATTTGTACTCCCAGTACTGTTTATGAAGTCATATGTTCACATATCCAGCAGAATGCACTTTAACATATATTTAAGCACTTTAACTATTTAGGAATTCCTGATAAGATCCTAACTGCAGTCTTAATACTCTTAGGTGTGGTAATAGACCTTATTATGTAAGAATCTAAAACTCCAAATGTGTGTGCTACTATGGCATGAATATTAGAAGAAACATCCTCACTCCCTTCTAGTATATTTACGCTAAGCAGTTTTGGAGATCACATATTCTATAGTGTTTGACCGGTACTCCTCCTGCTCTATTCCGAAGCCTTAACTGGTAAATACTTCTCTTAGTAGTCCCTAGTCCCAGTTAATAACTCTTCCTTAGATATCATGATTGTTCTTATTTCAGCACCTCGGAATAACAGCATAAAATCCCCACAATCCCCTCAACATTCCCCTCCTGAGAGCTGAGGACGCACTATCTGTTGTACATTTGTAATTGTCTCCATTGATATTGGAGAATAGAAAATATGGGAGGGAATCATGTTTGAGCATCAAATGATATAATATTTATTGTTTTCACAATGTATGTTTGAAAATTTTAATTGGGCAGTTCGTAACATCGTTGTCACTTAGGGGAAAAGGGGAAAAGGAAGAAAGAAAAAGAAGGAAAAGAATGTGGTACTTTACCGACAATGAAAGTGACACGGTAAAAGAAGTAAATGATTAATTATTTAATACTGCATTCATATACGGTCATTTGGCACTTTGGGTCTGTGATAAAGTATGTGGGGGTAGATAACCCATCATTATCAATTTATAAGAAGAGACTTCTGTGCAGTAAAGAATATATGGAAATGAAAAAAAAATTAAAAATGCAAAAACATAAAAAAATTGTATGTCCCCTTAATATGAGGTGGTGATTTTGGAGGGAGTTTTTCCCTTGAAAAATGTTGTTGATACACTAAAACTCCATGACCCTGTTGAGGGTTTCGGCCTAAATGCGTTGGTCTCTTTTCTACACTGCTGGTTAATGTGTATAGATATAGAAATCTTCAAGATGACTTGTCGAAATACTCGTAAAATATGTGACCGTATCAAACTGCAAGAGCAAATTGATGAATTGAACAGTGAAATCATGAAATTAGAAGTTACTCCCACCATTAACAAATATCGAGATGAAATGACTGTCAGATTGGCCAAAGAAGAAGAAATCATTACAAAATGCAAGGCTTACAAGTTTCCACACGACAAACAAGACTCTGAGCAGGGCCAAGTATTTACATTTGCTAAAAGATATGAGGCACTTAAAATCTCTAAACAAACAGTCCAACGTGACAATACACAGTCTAGCGGGAGGGAGGCAACAGTTCTATCGACGCCGGCCTCAGATTTAAGTTCCGCAGTTGAAAGTGAGGTGGAATTCAATTCAATTGAATAATCTTTATTCGGATACAAATATCCATAAAAGCACAGTTCAGATACACCAGCAACAGTACAATTTCTTATTTAAAAAGCGCCCTATAAAAAGCAATAGTTAAAAAGAACTTTCGAAAAAAAGGCTACAATTATGTACAAATGTTAAAAGGGACATAAAATACAAACAGCATTATCATGATTAAGATTTTCAAACGGACGTATGGATGGCGGCATTAAAATGTCAGCACATTAAAAGGTTGGACAAACATATAGCAGCATATTGGGGTAAAGTACAATCAGTTGTAAACAATTTTAGCAGCATAATGTAAGTGTGATTAAATATTAAATTTATAAGATGTTCCAGACCGCAGGTAGCACTTTAGTTAGTGTTCCAGCTATAGGGTAAAGGTGAGTGCATACAATAGAGCAGTATTATGTTTTCAGGTGCACTTAATACATTAAAAGTTGCTCATGGAAATACGTGAGCGGACTGCCGCTCTCAGGAAAGAGCTGACACGAAAAATCAGGTCATCGCTCTCAAATCTAATAATCTCCCGGTATGCTGTTCTATAATCGATGTTCGTGAATGCCTTCAAATATGGGATCAGGTGTTGTTTTGTGTATTTTGTCATAAAAATTGCAAAAGAGTAAAAAATGTACCATTGTTTGATTACTGCTGGGCCCACATGGGCAGGGCATTTGTACAAGATTACTATTAAATCCTGGGGGCGTGGCCTACAGCCAAGGAAGATGGCCACACACTAGGGGAGCTGTGCAGCAGATCCTGATAGAACACCCAAAATCGGTCACAATCCGGAAGTATTGGCGGCACCTACCGCCTTGTGTAGCTGGAGGGAAGAGGCAGACAGCCTCCGACTCGTGTGCCGATCCGCTGATGGCGTCCTTCAGCAGCCGAACGAGATCGCGGCCGGTGAGCCCGGCGGCGGCAAGATGGCGCCCGCCACGGCCGAGCCCTGGCCCTGAAGCCTCGCGCTGCAAGGAGGAATCCAGGAGGCGGCCGCCGGTCATGAGGGGTGCCGGGCTGCATCGGCCCACAGGCGCTGGCACTGAATAGGTAGCGGCTCATCCAGCGACAGACTCCAGGCTCGGAGGTGGCGGTCGCGTTGAACTGTGTGACCGCCCCTCGGCCGGCTAGATCCTTATAGCTGGTAACAACGAGGGGGCCGCGGAGGGCCGGGCACGCCAAGGATAGAAGCGACGCGGCTGGTCCCGCGAATTGCAAGTGGCACAGGAGAAGGCCGCAGAAAAGAATTCGGCCATACCGCGCGGCACAACGCCGGAGGCACCCTGTGAGCCTCAACGCATATCCCTATCGCTGCGGACGCTACTCTGGGACAGTGGGAACCCGAGAATAGCAATGCGAAAGCTCACAAGAGGGGTGTACGACGGGGGGCTGGCCCTTCCGGACGTCCAGTTGTATTATTGGGCCTCACAATTGCAGGTGATTAATGACTGGGTGTATGCGGCGAGGTCGGAGCCTGCCTACAGGGTAGATAGACATGTCATGCCGGGGGGCAACTGCGAGCTCCTCTTGTACTCGCGGAAGTGATGCAGAGATCTCCCCTCGCATACAGGAGTGGTGCTGCAGTGCTGGTGGGAGGCTAACAAATTCTTAGGAAGGGCGGGCGCCCTAACGGGCAGGATGCCACTCTGGTTTGGTTACCAGCTAGCTGAGGTGTCAAGCCTAACAGGCTTTAAGGGTTGGAGGCTGATCGGGATTGACTACCTGGGCGATGTGTGGAAGGGGAGCGCTCCCAGATCCTTTGACTACCTTAAAAAAGAATACCAACTGCACGACTCCCAACACTATCACTATCTGCGCCTTACACATGCCCTGTGATCACACATGCGCACAGACTCCTCGCTCCCAGAATACTCCCCCTTAGAGGACAGGCTCCTTCTTGACCCAATCCCAGAGAGACCCACATCTACCATATAACGCAAGCTCATAAACAACATGCCTGACCCCCTGGTGACCCTGCGTGAAAGATGGGAGGGTGACATCGGACGCCTGGAGGACGATGACTGGCAAGATGCCCTACAAAGCCCCCGCGAAATTGCGATTCGGATTAGGTTCCGCCTTGTGCAATTAAAAATCTTGCATCAGGTTTACTACCCGCAAACCCGCCTGTTCTCTTGGGGAAGGAGCCTGTCTCCTTTGTGTGCGAGGGGATGTCAAGGGGAGGGTACCTTTTTCCACATTCTGTGGGAATGTCCGTACATAGTGCCCTTCTGGACCAGAGTAACACAAACAATGGCGACAGTAGTGGAATCGCCGGTCCCGGTGGATCCGAGGTGGCTACTACTAATGATCAAAGGTGCCACAGACTGGACCACGAGATTTGGTTAGCAGCAGCCGCGGGGGTGGCGAAACGAAATATAGCCAGTAGTTGGGGGGCGAAGGCGCCCCCTCAGTGGGACCAATGGATAAGAGATCTGGATTGGTGCCAGAGGGCTGAGGAAACGATCTATAAGTCCAGAGGATGTGTGAAGAAGTGGAGGAGGGTATGGGGCCCCTGGCGCAAATATCGGGCTTAGCGGGGAGGGGTGGGATAGAAGGGATTATTAGCCCATTCCATTACCGAGTCTGTCCTCAAAAGTACAATGTAATGCTGCTATTCTGCAAGTTTTTTGATCACTGCTTTGTATTGTATGAGACCTTGAGCAAAGTTCAATAAAAAGATTTTTTTTTAAAAATTACTATTAAATCCCAAAGGGAAGCAGAGTGAGTATTTTAAGGTGCCATCCCTAAGACGAAAAAGCAAACTTCTCCCCCAACGTCCAGTATTCTTCAGGAGATATTTAAATGGCATATGCGTTTGAAGGCTGTTTGGCTCCAATAGTGACATGTACCTAACGACTGATGATTTTGAGCGCTCCGTAACGTGTCTTGCTTTTTTATAAGACTCGTACAATGCACCCATGAGTACTCTTTTGTTCATACCCTCTAGGTCCGATGGATTTACAAAGATATGCTCTAGGTTCACAATGGTTAGGCTTTTTCTGACAGCGGAAAGCCAGGGTATGCACCCTCCCTTGTCGCAGTTAAGGCAGTCAACAATAATCTCCCTTGTCAGGGTCGATGCAGGGTTTTGCCAAATTTTTTGCCAAAATATAGCTGGACGTGACCTGATAAAATCTTCTATGTAGTGCAAGTTTAATTCCTTGTGACACACAAAGTTTGGGGAGGAGATTTGAGCCCCTAAAAGTTTCCTACAAAATCTGTTTTCCTCTATTTGGATCCCCTACAGTTTATAAAACCCCAGACTTCAGCGCCATATGTGGCAGTGGGAATGCGCTGCGATTTATAGATCTTGATAATGGGTAGGACTACCTCTGCTTGTTTTGGTTGAGGAAGGCTCAGGATCGAGTTAGTCGCTTTTAGGAACTTACTTCTACTATGGGCAGCATGAGCTGCCCAGGACACAGTATCAGAGAATACTAAACCCAGACATGGGAAAGTGCGAGTGCGTAGTAAGCGTTCAGAAGCTGAGGTTATTGAGTTGATACAGTGTTTTTTTGGGCCACAGGTAATTATTAAAGATTTCTTAAAATTAGTACAGAGGTTCACGCCTGCCATAAAGGCTACAAAACCCCTAACTAAAGTGCGTAGTGCATTCGGAGTGCGGCCCATTAGGACCGCATCATCCGCATATAAAAGGGCGGGAAGTACATTACCATTTATTCTTGGTACATCATTAGTAAGTTCTGACAGACCATTATGTAATTCGTTTATATAAAGAATAAATAGGAGAGGGGCCTGTACACATCCCTGTCTGACCCCCTCTACCAATAATGATGTCCCCTGAGACCTCCCTGTCATTACTGATCCTTACCCGTGCCTTCAGGTCCCTATGCAAGTATGCCAAAAAATAAACTAAGGCCTCATCCAACCCATAGTTTAAAAGGACCGACCACAAGCGTGACCTGTTGACAAAATCAAAAGCTGAGGTGAGGTCCATAAAGGCCAAATAAATAGGTGACTTCTGTGCTATCGTATACTTGCCAATGATCAGATTTAAGTTAAGGCACTGTTCTACTGTTCCCAATTTGCTTCTAAAACCCAGCTGGCACTGATTTAAAATGTGTTCCCTTTCAGCCCAAGTCCTTATTTTGTTAAACACGACCCTCCCGAGGATCTTTAGAGTGTTATCAATCAGGGAGATAGGTCTGTAGCAGCTAGGGTTAGATCGGTCTCCCTTTTTAAAAATAGGCACGATGATACTAGCAGACCAGGTGCTTGGGATAAAAGTGCTTGTTAGATTGTTAAAAACATTAAGTAGAAGAGGTGCCCAAAAGTCCGGTTCATGTTTAATAAGATCGATAGAAAGCCCATCCGGCCCTGGGGCTTTGTTGCCTACGCTTTGGTGTATGGCATCCTCAACTTCTGACACCGATATAAAAACCCTAGTGGCAGGAGGACTGTTTAATATGTCCTCAGTCTGATGCGTGGCTGTGTAGATCCTAGAAAAATGTGCATCCCATGATTCACTGGTTATGTTGCAGCTTAGGGGAGTAAGGGTGAAGCCCATAGATCTCATGGCTTTGACTGCTGCCCAGAAACCGTTCCCATCGTTAAGTGTGGCAGCACAGGCAAGATTGTCCCAGCGTTCTTTTAGAAGCTCATCTTTTCGTTGCCTGGCTGCTTCTTTATAACGGGATCGTAATAATTTAACAAGAGTTGCATCCCTGGGTGTAGCCGCCAATGCTACACGCAGTTCTCTGTTTGTTCACGAGCAGGTGCCATTGAACCATCTAAGTTTCTCACTGGTGTCTAACGCTGGTCTGGAGATCATTTGTTTAATACCAGCGCATAGGCTACTAAATGCCTCAATAATCTCTGGGTTACAATTACTAATTGACAAGCAAGTTTCAATGAGCAGTGGGTGTATTTTTATGTTGTTGTACAAGCTTTATTCGAGATATTTCTCATAAAAGCACAGCATAAAAACATTACAGATTAAAAACGAAACATTTACAAATATAAATTCATATAGGCATTCTGTGCAGCTCATACAATATTAGCATAAAAAAGTTTTTATATAACAAATAATTTTACATTATTAGACAATAGAGATAAAAGGAAAACCTAATTAACTAGTCCCCCCAATTAAACGTTGCCTGATGACCCAGGCCCAACCCAAGTATTTAGCTACCCCGATGACTATCGATTCATGAGTTGTTGTACACAAAATTCTTAAAGCCACTGCACTGTCACGTGTCCCCAGGTTTTTACATACAGGAGTGAGCCATAGTCTCCTGGGTAATGAGTAGGCTTTACATACAAATAGAAAGTGACCTACACTCTCCTCTGCGTTACCACAAGCTGGACATAACCTGTTAGTCGACTTATGCCAGCGTGACGTTAGTTTTTTTAGGGGAATGGATCCGGATCTTAGCTGGAAGACTAGCTTCCTATCCATTGGTACCGTAATTATATCCCAATAATTTTCTAGGATAGGAAAAATTTTTGTCTCCAAGAAACGACCAGCCATAGAGTCAGACCTAACGTATTTCAGCAGATTGCCACCCACCCAATCCCAATAACGTGATTTGAGGGCTTCTTTGCTTGGGAACTCCTCTTCCGCTGGGTTATTCCAAAGATTGGAAAACCCCAAATCAATTAGCATTGCCCTTAGATTTTTGAGCCATGTTATCTTGTGGAAGATGTCTTCCTTAATTATCCAAAGAAAGCCCTCTGCATATTGTCTAATCTCTGGAGTTGTCCAAAGACGCCTCCAGTAGAGAACAGGGCACAATCGCGCTCTATCAGTAATTGTGCGTTTACCCAACTCCAGGAACAATGGTATTAGGGGGGTGCTCTGAGGAAGTCCTGTAATCCCTCTGAGGAACTTGTTCTCAGATATCTGTAGGGCCGCAAGATTGTCCCAGGCCCATAACTCCGCACCATATAACGTGGCACCTAAAACCTTGGCATCGTACACTATAAGTGCGGGTTTAATTGGTTTTGTTTTTGATTTGCGGTGTTCTCCCCTCAAAGCACCTGAAAGTTGTTGATGTTTTATGGCCACTTTTTCCAAATGATGCAACCAGCCAGTACTCTCTGCTATCTGTACCCCTAAATATGTAAACTCCTTAACAGTGTCTAACTTGCAATTATTTAGGGTTACCTTGGGATAGATTCTACGATTTGGGGTAAAGGCCATTAGTTTTGTTTTCCCCACGTTTACTTCAAGCCCATGCTCTGTGCAAAAAGTATCAAAAATATTTAATGCACGTTGCAGCCCTACAGGGGTTTTAGACAAGATAAGAGTATCGTCAGCGAACATCAGGATCGGAACCCTGGCGTCCGCTAACGAAGGTGTGTCTACGCTTGCTTCCAACATTCGCTTAACAATCCCATTAATAAATAATGAGAAGAGTAAGGGAGCCATGGAGCAGCCTTGTCGGACACCCCTTTCCACGGGAAAGTCCGAAGTAAACTCTCCATTCCCACCCCACTGTATTCTTGCGAAATTGGATTCGTGTAGACGCATAATTAGTGTAAGCAAATCAATAGGAATTCCCATTTTTTGCAAGACCAACCATAGCTTAAACCTGGGGACTAAATCAAATGCCGCCCGCAGGTCGACAAACGCGACATACAGGCAGCCTCTTCCCAGTAAAACCGTCTTCCACCGCAGTATGGTAAAGCGGAAGACCTGATCAATGGTGCTGGTAGCTCGCCTAAATCCAGCTTGGTATAAGGAAAGGGCGTTGTTGGCATCAACCCAGTCCATAAGCTGGTTTGCAACCATTCTTCCCACTACTTTTTGCATGGTTGCTATTAGGCTTATGGGCCTATAGTTGGCAGGCGATGAGCGATCTCCCTTCTTATGGATGGGAATAATAATTGCACCTTTCCAAAGGTCGGGGACCACCCCCCCCTTAGCTAGGGCGTTTGCTACTAAAAAAATATACCTCACCCATCTCGTCATATCGTACTTGAAGATATCCGGGGGTATCCCATCTATCCCTGGCGCTCTCCCACTTTTCACAGATCTAATCGCGAATTCTACTTCTTTGGGGGAGAACATGTTGTCAATAGCATAGACTGGCACTATGCCTTCACCTACCCCGGGGTGCATGACTTCAGCATATTGTGGTCTGAAGTAGTCAACCCAGGCTTCTTCAGCTACATTATTATCGGGCTTTGCTGGGCCACCTCCTCTACCCCACTTAATAATTTTCCAAAAGGACCTAGAGTCCTTATTGCTAGAAGCCTCTTTTAACTCAGCCCAGTGGTCTTCGTCCCATTTCTTTTTGGCTTGGAAAATGGCCAATTTGTACAGTTTCCTTGCCTCTTTTATTGCGACGTGTGAGAAGTTGGCCTGGTATATGATGCTCACTAGTTAAAGTGATCACCTTGTACCATGCCAAGCAACCCTTATGGTGTGGTTGTAAGTCAACCTTTTCGGACTAGCTGCCCTAGTGGTAGCGTAGGCTAAGCAGTCTTTGAGGCTAAACTCGTGAAGCGTGTTAAGCAAGCTGTTTTACCAATAGTAACCCCCTTTTATACCAATGAAAGGACACCACACAGATATATATTCAAAATATATATGTATTTATTTCTCAAAGTAACCCCTAGTCTCTTTATGAGCACAGGAGCACAAATCGTCAAACAAGATTATCACAGAATACACAGAAGTTGCACTTTATATGGATAGGCCCTGGTGGCCACTCGAACCATATACTAAAATAGTGGTATAAGTACCACGAACAGAAAAGGGAAAAGGCCTAGGGCCTCTAGAATCGCTGGGCCTACAAGGAGCTAACGTCAGTTAGTGACCAGGAGGTCCACGGGTGGCGTGTGCAGAGCAAATAGTCACACGCGTGCTCCCATAGGTTTCAATGGGTGCGTAAAAAGTACAAAGTTACTGCAAAAGGAATCTTCCGGATGACCTAGGAACTTAAGATTTGGAACACAGGCACTAGAGATGTAATACTACACTTGGGCACAGGTGTGCCAGCTTTACCTCACCCACAGGAAGCGGGTGCATAGGCCTCGAAGTGCGTCGGGTTTCTTCTATCTGTTCCGTGGGGCCTGTAGACAAAAGTGCTGCAGGCGGTCGGTCGGGAAGAGATGCAGTGGATCCAAGAGTGGATCGGAGATGTTGAAGACCTGTAAGCAGAGGGGACAGTGTTCACAGTCACTAGCCAGTGACCAGCGTGGCACCAGGTGGGTACCAGGCGATGTCGGGTGCAAACAGGAAGGAAGGTGTAGCTTGACTCTGCAGCCACGTGGTCCCTGAAGGTCGACGACGTCCAGGAGTCGAGTCACGAGCTGTCCCACGCAGGCTCTCGCTGTCGGCGGTGTCGGCGACTTGATCGAAGCAAACAAGCCTTGGCAAAAGCAATTGTTGTAGGCAAGGAGTTTAAGCTGTTGGTTCTGACCAGCAAGGTCAGAGGGATTGCTCCTTTGGAGGGGAGCAAGAGCCAGTCTGGAGCAACCAGACCAGCGGTGTTTGTCGTAGATTTCGTCGCCAAGATGGCCACTAGCCAGCGGGCCAGCAACCGGTTAGGCGCGTCGAGTGGCAAAATGCAGAAGGGCCCCACGCAGATCGTGGAGATGCTGGAGGGCTCACCTTTGGTGCAGATGCTGCTCGAGGGTTGGGCTTCTCAGGACCCAAAGCACAACTTGGAGGGAGCCTCGGTTGTTGCACTGGTCAGCTTGTCGTAGTCGTTTCAAGATGGCTGGCTCCACGTGTCTCGGTGCCTCCACGGGTCTCCTCTTTGCAGGGACTGTGGATCGGGCGGTGAGAGGTCTGGAGGTCCAGGTCTTGTCAGTCTCTGGGCTCGGGCTCCGGCGGGAGGCGGCGGCAAAGCAGACGGTGATTCGCTGGATGGTGCTTGCGTTAGCAAGGTGGTCACTCCCTGACCACAGGGGAGATTTTCTTCAGTCTTCTGTGCAGCAGAATGTCGAAGTTCCCGTCTTCTTCTTAGTTTCAAGTTGATTCCAGGATGTCTGAAGTCTTAGGACACAGCTCCTACCTTTAAGCGGATTCTAGGGGCCGGACTACCTGCTAGGTCCCTCCCTATGGGTGGGACCAGGAAGGGGGGTGGTTACACCCCCAATCCTTTGTCCAGCTCGCCCCAGGCCCGGGACTGGTGTGCCCCAGGACCGGTTTGAACTGGCATATGCACCGAGGCTCCTTGTGAGCCACAGGCATGTCTGGTTTCTTTCAAGCCCTACCTGACCAATACACAAAATCCTGTCTGGGGTGGTGCACGCACCTCCCCTGGCAGGAAACCCTTTGTCCACACCTCCCAAGCTGGAAGGACTCCCAGCAGCAGGAGGGCAGACTTGTGTCTGTGGTGGCAGCATCCATTTTGTGGAGCTGAGGCTATGTCTGATTTTACCCGGGTTTCAGGTACTGTACATGTCGTGTCCCTCTAGAAGGGTGGAATGCTAACCCCGTCGCCAGAATTGGCGAGGGGTTAGTATTCCAATTCGTATGACACCTTACTCGACATGTTTTGATAAAGCCAAACCAAAGATAGCATTTAACCGCGAGGTTCATAATGCACTTAAGAGTATATGGTATGACGATATCTGGAAACAGTAGAAGGAAGTTGTTCCGACCACTGCAGACAGGCTCAGCTCATGCCAGAGCACCATCTCACATGGAACCAAGCACTCTGCCTTCAGGATTGTTAAGGCCTGCCATAGGAGTGACTTAGAGGTTACCAGGTGTCCCATTTAAGGTTAGGTATAGGTATACTACACCTAAGTAAGAGGTGATTACACCAACTTACCCCAGCTGAGTGATCAGCCAGTTGTGTCAGATTGTTAGGCCAAGCCTGGGGTGGCATAATACATGCTGCAGCCCCTGGCAGGCCTTGGGTACACCAATGCCCTGGGTACCTAGTGTACACTGGTACAGGGGCTGACAGGGTGATCCACTTCCAATTGGTTATGCACCTAGGGTGCATAGTTTTAATTTAGTAGAGAGAACAGCAGGCTGGGGGTCTGATTGGCAGGCCCACAGCCTCAATATGTCAAAAACCAGTGAAGCAAAAAGCAAAAATTTGGGGTGACCATAGGATAGCAGACCCTACTCTCCTACACAACCCCCCCCCAAACGCTGGGACATTAAACTAGCCTTGACCAGTCTCGTCTTCATGTCCTAAGTGGAAGTACCTGGAGAGACCATCTGCATTCCCATGGTCAGTACCTGGCCGGTGCTCCACTGTAAAGTCCATCCCCTGTAGGGAAATGGACCACCTAAGCAGTTTGGGGTTTTCACCCTTCATCTGATTTAGCCACAAGAGGGGCTTATGGTCGGTCTGAATCTTGAAGTGAGTGCCAAACAAGTATGGCCTCAGCTTCTTCAGGGCCCACACCACAGCAAAGGCCTCCCTCTCAATAGCTGACCAATTCTTCTCTCTGGGGGTCAACCTTCTGCTAATAAAAGCAATGGGTTGGTCTTGACCATCTACATTAAGTTGTGACAGCACAGCTCCCACACCCAACTCAGAAGCATCTGTTTGGACAATAAACTCTTTGGAGTAGTCAGGACTTTTCAGGATAGGTGCAGAGCACATGGCCTCCTTCAGGTCATCAAATGCCTTTTGACAGCTTACTGTCCACTGAACCTTTTTGGGCATCTTCTTGGATGTCAGATCATTAAGAGGAGTCACAATGGACCCATAGTTCTTAACAAACTTCCTGTAATACCCAGTCAAGCCCAAGAAAGCTCGAACTTGAGTCTGGGTGGTTGGAGGGGACCAGTCCTTGATGGATTGTATCTTACTCTCCAGTGGTTGAACTTGGCCTCCACCTACAAGGTGGCCCAAATATACAACCTTACTCTGCCCTATCTGGCACTTAGTAGCCTTGATAGTGAGGCCTGCCCTTTGCAGAGCCTCAAGAGCCTTCTTCAGGTGGATCAGGTGATCCTCCCAGGTGGAACTAAAGACAGCAATGTCATCAAGATATGCTGCGCAAAAGTCATCCAACCCAGTAAGGACTTGGTTCACCAGCCTTTGGAAGGTGGCAGGTGCATTCTTCAGACCAAAGGGCATCACCACAAACTGATAATGCCCGCCTGGGGTTGAGAATGCTGTTTTGGCCTTAGACTCCTCAGCTAATCTGATTTGCCAATAGCCAGCTGTCAAGTCAAATGTGCTCAAAAACTTTGCAGAAGCTAGTTTGTCTATGAGCTCATCTGCCCTTGGAATAGGGTGTGCATCTGTCCTGGTGACAGCATTGAGTCCTCTGTAATCCACACAGAACCTCATCTCTCTCTTGCCATCTTTGGTGTGAGGTTTGGGGACCAGAACCACTGGGCTAGCCCAGGGGCTCTCTGAGGGTTCAATGACACCTAATTCCAGCATTTTATGTACCTCAGCCTTTATACAGTCCCTGACGTGGTCAGGTTGTCTGTAAAGTTTGTTCTTTACAGGCAGACTGTCACCAGTGTCCACAACATGGGTACACCAGTCAGTTTGACTAGGTATCAAGGAAAACATATGTGAAAATGATTGTAGAACCTGTCTACATTCAGTCTGCTGATGGGCAGTGAGGTTGCCTCCAAGGGTCACTCCTTCAACTGAGCCATCTTCAGGGTTCTGAGACAACAGGTCTGGGAGAGGGTCACTCTCTTCCTCCTGTCCCTCATCTGTAGCCATGAGCAAGCCCATGTCTGCCCTGTCAACATATGCTTTAAGCCTGTTAACATGGAGTACCCTGTGGGGACTCCTGGGAGTTCCTAGGTCGACCAAGTAGGTGACCTCTCCCTTCTTTTCCAGGATTGTATGGGGTCCAGACCATTTGTCTTGGAGTGCTGCTGGGGCCACCGGCTCCAACACCCATACCTTCTGTCCTGGCTGATACTCAACCAAGACAGCCTTTTGGTCATGCCAAGCTTTCTGTAAGGCCTGGCTTGCCTCAAGGTTTTTAGATGCCTTCTCCATATACTCAGCCATCCTGGAGCGGAGACCAAGTACATAGTCCACTATGTCTAGCTTAGGCTTTTTGAGAGGTAACTCCCATCCTTCCTTCACCAAACACAGTGGGCCTCTCACAGGGTGCCCAAACAACAATTCAAAGGGGCTGTAGCCAACTCCTTTTTGTGGGACCTCTCTGTAAGCAAACAGAAGGCAGGGTAGAAGGATATCCCATCTTCGCCTGAGCTTTTCAGGTAATCCTTTGATCATACCCTTTAGGGTCTTGTTGAATCTCTCAACAAGCCCATTGCATTGTGGGTGATAAGGGGTGGTGAACTTGTAGTTGACACCACATTCCTTCCACATAGCTGTCAAGTATCCTGACATAAAGTTGGTACCTCTGTCAGATACTACCTCCTTAGGAAACCCCACTCTGGAGAATACTCCCAGCAGGGCCCTGGCCACAACAGGTGCTGCAGTGGTCCTAAGGGGAATTGCCTCTGGATACCTGGTGGCATGATCCACTACCACCAGTATAAATCTGTGCCCAGATGCAGTGGGAGGATCCATGGGACCCACTATGTCTATTCCCACTCTTTCAAAGGGAACCCCCACCACAGGTAGTGGTATCAGGGGGGCCTTTGTTGTGCCACCTGATTTGCCACTGGCTTGGCAGGTAACACAGGAGCGACAAAACTCCTTTGTATCTTCATTCATATGAGGCCAGTGAAAGTGAGGGACAAGTCTGTCCCAGGTCTTGTTCTGGCCTAGGTGTCCTGCTAAAGGAATATCATGGGCCAAGGTAAGGAGGAAGCCCCTAAATTGCAGAGGTATAACCAACCTCCTGGTTGCACCAGGCTTGGGGTCTCTAGCCTCTGAATAAAGGAGCCCTTCATCCCAATACACTTTATGGGTACCTTGAGCATTCCCAGCAGCCTCAGCAGCAGCCAGCTGTCTGAGGGGTTCAAGAGAGGGACAGGATAACTGAGCCTGCCTCAAGTCAGCCCTTGAAGGTCCCCCTGTCCCCAGAAACTCAACCTGGTCAGGTTCAAGCTCTTCAGGGACAGTTCCTTCAGGGTCCTCTAGATCAGCTTCCTGGGAAGGCTGATCATCACTCTGAGGCAGGGGGGAAGGCACAGCCTTGACCCTCCTGTTCTTCTTCTTGGTAGGTGCTTGGTCCATTGTTCCAGGATCCAAGACCTGTGGTTCAGTGAGGCACTTTTTGGCCTGTGACCTGGTCACAGCAAGGACATGTGATGATATACCTAACATCTCTGCATGAGTCCTGTACTCCACTTCTGACCATAGAGAACTCTCTAGGTCATTGCCCAACAAACATTCTACTGGGAGGTCTGCACTAACCACAACCCTTTTGAGGCCAGTTACCCCTCCCCATGAGAAGTTAACAACTGCCACACTATGTGAAGTAGTGGCATTGCTGGCATTGGTCACCAGGTAGTTCTCACCTGGTATGTACTGTCCAGGATCCACAAAGCCTGGTGTCACCATAGTGACACTGGCACATGTGTCCCTGTAGGCTTGAGCCACCTTGTCATTAATTAAAGGAGTCTGTCTGTACTTGCCCAGGTTACTGGGGCTCACAGTCAGGGACAAATCAATGTCCCCATCACAGATCAAGACTGCCTGTGTCAGGGTTCTGTCTAAGTCAGAATCTCCTTCAGTTCCCATAGTGATTCCCACTACACCCTTTGTCTGGGGACCAACACTGCTAACAGTAGTACTGGGAGCAGGTGCCTTAGGGGCAACAGTGTTGGGGGCTCCACCCTTTTTGCAATCACTAGTCCAGTGAGTTGTATTTTTACAATGATTGCACCAGGGTTTCTTTTGACCTTCTTTCTTCTTTTTGGACTGTTGGGACCCACCCTCCTTAGTAGTAGTTTGGGGCCCTGTTGAAGACTTCTGGTCTTTAGGTTTCTGATCTCCACCCTTTTGGTCTGTTTTCTTCTGATCACCCCCTTGGCCCTGGTTCTGGTTCTTTTGCTTAACCCTGGTTCTGACCCATTTGTCTGCCTTCTTTCCCAATTCTTGGGGAGAGGTCAGATCAGAGTCAACCAAATGTTGATGCAGTTGCTGGTTTTGACAGTTATTTAAAATCTGTTCTCTCATCATCAAATTATACAATCCTGTAAAATCAGATACCTTACTTCCCAGCAACCAACCCTCCAAAGCCTTAGTGGCACATTCAATGTATTCAGACCAGTCCTGAGTCTGTGTCTTTTGGGTGTCTCTGAACATTAACCTGTACTGCTCAGTGGTTAAGCCTAACCCATCAACTAGAACACTCTTCAGGACTCTGTAGTTTCTGACATCCTCTTCTCTAACAGTGAGGAGTCTGTCTCTGCCTCTTCCTTCAAAGGAGAGCCAGAGGATTGCTGCCCACTGATCTTCAGGAACCTGCTGTACTTTGCAGGCTCTCTCAAGAGCAGTTATCCACTTGTGGATGTCATCCCCACTTTTGTAGGGGGGCACAACCTTAGACAGGTTTCTATTGTCGAAAACCCTATCTTTGTCCTTAGGGACAATGCTGCCACCAGTGGGTATAGACCCACTCTCTTTATGCTGTCTAGCCTTGCTAAGTTTCTCTTCCATCAGGGCTACTTCTAGCTCCTGCTTCCTGATCCTCAGCTGGGCCTCTTGCATCTTGGCCTCATGTTCCCTCCTCTGAGGGGTGGTCATCCTTCTCCTGGAGTGACCTTGAGAGCCTCTAGAGCCATGGGAAGCATTGGAGTCACCTGAGCGATTCCTTTGCCTTCCCAGCCCTGTGTTAAGTCCACTGGGGAGATCCAGTGGGTTGAACCCACTGTCAGTCCCCAATAGCCTTGGTTTAGCTGGGCCAAGTATAACACTTGGCACTGGGCTAGTTCTCCCTTCATCCTCACTACTGTCAGTATCCTTTTCACTCTCATCCTCTGTGGTAGGCATCCCATCTAAGGGGTGACTATTGGGAAGGGGTACTTCAGTGGCATCTTTAGAAGGGGGGCCTCCTGTTCCTGTCCCTAAGGGGGCTAACTGGGAAGCTTTCTTGAGTGCTCTCTGATTCTCATCATTCTGTAAGAGCTCTCTGAGCTCAGCAGAGTTTGGGTTCTTGGGCTGTTTAAGGCCTCTAAGAGTTGCCAAATGCCTGAGCTCATTCTGATTAAGGGTAGCAAAGCTGGATGGTGCCCTCTGGGGGTCACTCTCAACAGAGATGGGTACAGTGGACCCCTCTGCCCCGGCCATTGCTCTTAAGTGTGGGTGGATGTGTTGCAATCTACCTACACTTGGGTTTACCTACTAAACCTATCTAGTAGTTGTAGTCAGGGTGTGCTACTCCCTTTGCTCTACAACAACTAAGTTCAGTAGAACTTAAGTATATCTAATCTTGTTTTATATGTACCTACAGGTACCTATGTGATCTTTCAATTGGTAACCAAGAGATTACAATGGTAAAACACAGCAAGCTCAAATCCAACCGCTGCTCACCAATGTGAGAAGTTGGCCTGGTATATGATGCTCACTAGTTAAAGTGATCACCTTGTACCATGCCAAGCAACCCTTATGGTGTGGTTGTAAGTCAACCTTTTCGGACTAGCTGCCCTAGTGGTAGCGTAGGCTAAGCAGTCTTTGAGGCTAAACTCGTGAAGCGTGTTAAGCAAGCTGTTTTACCAATAGTAACCCCCTTTTATACCAATGAAAGGACACCACACAGATATATATTCAAAATATATATGTATTTATTTCTCAAAGTAACCCCTAGTCTCTTTATGAGCACAGGAGCACAAATCGTCAAACAAGATTATCACAGAATACACAGAAGTTGCACTTTATATGGATAGGCCCTGGTGGCCACTCGAACCATATACTAAAATAGTGGTATAAGTACCACGAACAGAAAAGGGAAAAGGCCTAGGGCCTCTAGAATCGCTGGGCCTACAAGGAGCTAACGTCAGTTAGTGACCAGGAGGTCCACGGGTGGCGTGTGCAGAGCAAATAGTCACACGCGTGCTCCCATAGGTTTCAATGGGTGCGTAAAAAGTACAAAGTTACTGCAAAAGGAATCTTCCGGATGACCTAGGAACTTAAGATTTGGAACACAGGCACTAGAGATGTAATACTACACTTGGGCACAGGTGTGCCAGCTTTACCTCACCCACAGGAAGCGGGTGCATAGGCCTCGAAGTGCGTCGGGTTTCTTCTATCTGTTCCGTGGGGCCTGTAGACAAAAGTGCTGCAGGCGGTCGGTCGGGAAGAGATGCAGTGGATCCAAGAGTGGATCGGAGATGTTGAAGACCTGTAAGCAGAGGGGACAGTGTTCACAGTCACTAGCCAGTGACCAGCGTGGCACCAGGTGGGTACCAGGCGATGTCGGGTGCAAACAGGAAGGAAGGTGTAGCTTGACTCTGCAGCCACGTGGTCCCTGAAGGTCGACGACGTCCAGGAGTCGAGTCACGAGCTGTCCCACGCAGGCTCTCGCTGTCGGCGGTGTCGGCGACTTGATCGAAGCAAACAAGCCTTGGCAAAAGCAATTGTTGTAGGCAAGGAGTTTAAGCTGTTGGTTCTGACCAGCAAGGTCAGAGGGATTGCTCCTTTGGAGGGGAGCAAGAGCCAGTCTGGAGCAACCAGACCAGCGGTGTTTGTCGTAGATTTCGTCGCCAAGATGGCCACTAGCCAGCGGGCCAGCAACCGGTTAGGCGCGTCGAGTGGCAAAATGCAGAAGGGCCCCACGCAGATCGTGGAGATGCTGGAGGGCTCACCTTTGGTGCAGATGCTGCTCGAGGGTTGGGCTTCTCAGGACCCAAAGCACAACTTGGAGGGAGCCTCGGTTGTTGCACTGGTCAGCTTGTCGTAGTCGTTTCAAGATGGCTGGCTCCACGTGTCTCGGTGCCTCCACGGGTCTCCTCTTTGCAGGGACTGTGGATCGGGCGGTGAGAGGTCTGGAGGTCCAGGTCTTGTCAGTCTCTGGGCTCGGGCTCCGGCGGGAGGCGGCGGCAAAGCAGACGGTGATTCGCTGGATGGTGCTTGCGTTAGCAAGGTGGTCACTCCCTGACCACAGGGGAGATTTTCTTCAGTCTTCTGTGCAGCAGAATGTCGAAGTTCCCGTCTTCTTCTTAGTTTCAAGTTGATTCCAGGATGTCTGAAGTCTTAGGACACAGCTCCTACCTTTAAGCGGATTCTAGGGGCCGGACTACCTGCTAGGTCCCTCCCTATGGGTGGGACCAGGAAGGGGGGTGGTTACACCCCCAATCCTTTGTCCAGCTCGCCCCAGGCCCGGGACTGGTGTGCCCCAGGACCGGTTTGAACTGGCATATGCACCGAGGCTCCTTGTGAGCCACAGGCATGTCTGGTTTCTTTCAAGCCCTACCTGACCAATACACAAAATCCTGTCTGGGGTGGTGCACGCACCTCCCCTGGCAGGAAACCCTTTGTCCACACCTCCCAAGCTGGAAGGACTCCCAGCAGCAGGAGGGCAGACTTGTGTCTGTGGTGGCAGCATCCATTTTGTGGAGCTGAGGCTATGTCTGATTTTACCCGGGTTTCAGGTACTGTACATGTCGTGTCCCTCTAGAAGGGTGGAATGCTAACCCCGTCGCCAGAATTGGCGAGGGGTTAGTATTCCAATTCGTATGACACCTTACTCGACATGTTTTGATAAAGCCAAACCAAAGATAGCATTTAACCGCGAGGTTCATAATGCACTTAAGAGTATATGGTATGACGATATCTGGAAACAGTAGAAGGAAGTTGTTCCGACCACTGCAGACAGGCTCAGCTCATGCCAGAGCACCATCTCACATGGAACCAAGCACTCTGCCTTCAGGATTGTTAAGGCCTGCCATAGGAGTGACTTAGAGGTTACCAGGTGTCCCATTTAAGGTTAGGTATAGGTATACTACACCTAAGTAAGAGGTGATTACACCAACTTACCCCAGCTGAGTGATCAGCCAGTTGTGTCAGATTGTTAGGCCAAGCCTGGGGTGGCATAATACATGCTGCAGCCCCTGGCAGGCCTTGGGTACACCAATGCCCTGGGTACCTAGTGTACACTGGTACAGGGGCTGACAGGGTGATCCACTTCCAATTGGTTATGCACCTAGGGTGCATAGTTTTAATTTAGTAGAGAGAACAGCAGGCTGGGGGTCTGATTGGCAGGCCCACAGCCTCAATATGTCAAAAACCAGTGAAGCAAAAAGCAAAAATTTGGGGTGACCATAGGATAGCAGACCCTACTCTCCTACACGACGCGGTCCCTGTTCCTAATAGCTTGTCCCAGTTCTAGTCGTACAGATCTACATTGGCGATTGAACCACCTTCCAACATCCTGGGTTTTCCTCCCTTTCTTACTCTTGGTCAAAAAACATGGTTTGAGGAGGGAAAATAACTTATTGTGGATATCAGTGATATCCCTAACCCCGGGAACTATTGGATCAGCCGCCTCCATTGCGATAATCGCACTATCAACCTCGTGGTTGATATAGGTCATGGTTTCCTCGTTAGCCAATACCCTTGGCCATTTTAGCCTACGTTCATCATTGCTCATGACTGGGATCTGATCGTTCTTTAGGTGCAAATTTCCCACTCCTACATTCCACCACCTATGAGTCACACAAAGGGGGTTGTGATCACTTTCTACTCTAGGCCTGATGGCCATATCAATAACCCCCTGCCACAACTGAAGACTACATATTATATAATCGATTCTGCTCCTGCTGTTACCATTATCAAAGGTACAACTACCCTCCTTGTCCTCTGTAGTTCTCCCATTCAGTGCTCTTAGACCATGTTCCATACAAATAGCATTTAGTAATAGGATGTCTTTTGTCCACCTTGGGACGGGTTTTAAACATAAAGATGGTACTCCCCAAAGGTTGTCCTCATCCTTCCCTAAGGGATCATTTGTACAATCTAAAGGTTCAAAAGTCCTATTAAGATCCCCAGCTATAATTACCCTGATATCTTGGGACTTGGTCTCTAAGCAGGCAGACAACAGTTCTAAGGTGGAGGAATTGGTTGTATTACTGCCTCTTATATAAACATTATATAAGTCCAATGACGGACCCTTATCTGCTGAGATTCTTAGCAGTTGTAAATCGCTAGTTCCCAGGTCCAATATTTTGATGGTAATGTCCAAATCTTGTTTTATCCATACAGTAAGACCTCCCATGGGCCGACCCCTACCACCTTTCGATGCTGGTATCGAAAAGTTTAAATAACCGCAACAAAACAGGGGGTCACAAGCCCAGGTTTCTTGGAAACAACAAACATCGAACCCACAGATATATTCCACCCAAAGTTGGGAGTCTAACTTGCTACTCAACCCTGCCACATTCCAGGATAAAAGCGTACCAAAGCTAAACTCAGACCCATCATGATTGTTAGTATAAGAAGACACTCGGGAAATCATTGGGCTTTTGATGTTAATAACGACCTTCCCAAGATCGTCAGTGGGGTCAGCAATCGTATTAGCTGTTGTTAAGGGTAGTTTCACAGTACTAACATTTATATTTTCCATCCCAGTACCTCCCTCTACAACAAAACTCCCCTTCTCTGTGTAACCAACAGTTAAGATTGTAACAGTAGAACTAACATGATCTTCACAGGCCCCCTTTGACTCATTGTTAATCCCTCCAATACTACTGTTCGACTCTCTAGTAATTTGTCAATATCCCCACCCTGGGTCCAGCCGTCCAGCTTGAGGATTATAGTTAGTACATGTGGTATAGTTCTGTCCAAATAATGATGCTGGTATGGAGGTAATTGGCCATGATACAGCAGAAGGGTTCAGGGGTTCGTTATGCAGGCTAGTCAGTACACTGGTTGGGCGGGGGTAGAAAAAGGTAAGATCTACAATTCTAATATCTCCCTTGTTTTCACCCCATCCCTGCCTAGTTATCCATCCCGCCACCCTTGGATCTTGAAAGTTAACCACAACACAGTCCCCACCCAGACTTTTCGGTGTATACCCTATCCAATCTATTCTCCTTACCCCTATGATTAACCCGTCGAGGTCTCCTGGGAGAGGTCTATTCTCCCTTAACCAGTGCATGGTCTTATTTTTAAGCATCTGGAAGGTTTCTCTCTGCCCTATGGGAAGTGGTGGAACATTTATAAGGACTACTACATAGGGGAAGGAATCCGGAGTAAGATTTACTGGGGGTTTTCTGTGGTGTGGCTTTATCACGGGAGGTGGGATTGATTTGGAAACTATAGAAACAGGACGGGGTGCAGGATTCAACACCAACTGATTATTAGTTGGTTGGGTTGGAACTAGAACTTTACCCGCTGGAGGACATGCATTGTCCCCTGTCCCAACCGCAAGATTGTTTCGAACTATCTGCTTGTTGGTTATTTTTGTGGGTACTGGAGTTTTTCCCACTAAGGAACATACAGTAACCCCTAAACCAGCAACGGGAGATGGATTTTGTGACTGAGATACCATAGACTGGGATGGATTTGTGGTATTAGGCTGAAGTTGGACAGGGCCTAAATATACCAAATCAGTAGATTTGGTAGTTGTTTTGACAATGGTGTTACTTGTCTTAGGGGGTGAAGGAGAGTTGTTTTGAGACCTTCTACCCTTATCTTGAGTGACAAGGTTAATATTATCATTGGGCTTTATACTTAAATCCACCCTTGCATTAGCTTTGATCAATGATTTTGTAGAATAAAAATTATCTAGTGTTGCCTGCTCAAAGTGGTTTAACCTATCAGAAAGCTTGGCAATTCTATTCTCTATCGGGATAAGTATTAATCTAAGTAATCTTTCTAGCTCAGGGAGCAGATTTGCAAGTGGTAGCAATTTATCGTTAGTTGATAAAGCAGACTCAGGGCAATTTTTCTCTTGTGAGTCTAGGCTACCCGAGGGAACAAGGTTTGAGTTCTGAACACTTCCTATGCTATGGTTTCCTTCAATAACAGCCTCTCTAGTACTCACAGTTTTGTGTAGCTTCCTATGCTTTAGAGGGGGTTTGGCCACATTTTTACATTTTCTTTGTGGGGCTGTTCTTTTTCTTTTGGACCCAAGCTTAGGTCGAGTCGGGATAACCTGAGCACCTGGATCAGGAATCAATATAGGATGGATGTAACTCCCACTGGAACTGTTCAAACCTGTAACAATTTCCTCATTTATTATTTGTGCCTGTCCTTCAGGTTGTTCGTTGGCAACTGGAAAGTTTACAGAAGATAATGGAGTCACCAGAGTGGGATATGTTTGAGTTAAATGCTTGTCCGTAGAATTTTTAAGCAATTCAATTGATAGTCTGCGCTCTGCGCGCCTCTCGGCCAAGGTTAACTCTTTGTCAATTAAAGATGAACGGTTAAAAAAGAATTTATCTAAAGGGCCAATTGCCAGTAGACCAGTCTCAGTCGGTGAAGTAGTTGAACGGGCGCTGGCGGTACTTGTTAAAGCAGACATTGCCCTACTTCACACCAATAGAATACAAAAAATTCACTTACTAGAAAGGAAACTGTAGAATACTTGTCAGGGGGATGGCCCAGCCCAGCCCCCTTCAGCCCCCGACAAACTCCGTCGCGCTCCCGCGCAGCGTATTCACGCGTTAATTTATGACTCTGACAGAGGCTACCCGGTCGTTGGGGGAGGGGGCGGGGAGGGAGAGCGGGCCAGGTGGAACAGGCGGGGTTACTGGGACTCCTGGGAAATGTAGTCCCGGCCCTCTTGCTCGCAGCCCTCAGCCCCTATCTTACCCCAGCTGCAGCTAGCAGCCCACAAGGAAGAGCACCCCTCTGTGAAGCGGGACCCGCGCAACGGGTTCGGCCAAGCGTTGGTCAAAATACAAGAAATCCACGGTCAATCCTAATAGCAAGGGCAACAAAGGCAAATTTGTCCAGGTGTCCTTATTGTATTTCTAACTTCTACTGACACGTGGAAGCAAGCACAATTAAAATCACAACATAGTGAATGAGCAAGTTATACTGCAGATGAATCCAAGATCCGTGGCCCAGCCCTGTCTCCTCTGGCCTCTGAGGGCCACAGAGGGCCCGCCCTTTGCCCGGGCTTAGCCCGGCGCCGCCCGCGCGCGGTCCCGAGATGCGGGGGGCGGAGTGGTGTTTAAACCTCCTGTTGGCGCGAAATTCAGGGTGTCCGCCTCCGGGCGTTGTAGCAAAGGAGCCTGGATGATGTAGTCTCGTAAGCCCCGTAAGCCCTCCACACAGCGGTCGCCGTGAATCCCACTGCAACGGCGGGAGGGGGAGGACAGCAATCAGGACACACAAGCCCACTGGAATGCGCTGCGGGTAGGGAAATACGCCACCATCAGTTTCAATCAGGTGAGCGAGCAGAGAAACCCGCTCTGCCGGGGGCGGAGTGGTGTTTAAACCTCCTGTTGGCGCGAAATTCAGGGTGTCCGCCTCCGGGCGTTGTAGCAAAGGAGCCTGGATGATGTAGTCTCGTAAGCCCCGTAAGCCCTCCACACAGCGGTCGCCGTGAATCCCACTGCAACGGCGGGAGGGGGAGGACAGCAATCAGGACACACAAGCCCACTGGAATGCGCTGAGGGTCCCGGGGAGCAGCGTCTGGAGACAGGAGGCACCAGCCGGAGGGAGAGTATTTTTATCATATTGGCAAATAAAGCTTTGTTATCAATGCCTTTCCAAATTACTCTTAGTTTGTCAGTCGAGGCCACTAAATTGCTTGCCCCAGGCTCTTTAATAAGACTGGGTCTAGAGGAAAATCTAATTGTTGCTAAAATTGGGTTATGGTCGCCCTGCGTAGTGCACAACACCTCTGCCTTTACTAAAAGATCCTCCAATGAGGCAGATATATACACATAATCGATAATAGAAGCACTGCCACGACCCCTATAAGTGGGTATTGAATGATTTTTGTTTTGATGTACATCCGCTACTTCCATCACATTAAGTAAATTACAGACGGACAGATGATCTGATAGTTCCATCCCTCTTTTACATGAAGGTTCAAAACCCTAGAGATAGTAGTTGGGCCTTTTGCTTTAGGTATTCTGGCGTTAAAATCACTGCCCAGGCAGATTCCGGCCAGTTTATCATACACATTCTGGTTTTGTAAAATAACAATAAACTCAAACAAATTAATAAAATTCGTGTTAGGTAATGTTGTGAAATCATTGTTGTAAAAGTTAATAATCAATACAACAAAGGGATCCGAGGTCTATTACGCAACCCTTGATATAAATTCAAGACAGTTGACTCTTAGCAATTTGCTCCAACAGTGAATTAGAATAGGTAAGCATGTGAGAAACAGATACAAAAAAATGAAGACAAACAAGAGATAAGAAAAAAAGCTTGATCTAAGGATAATCAGCATCCCATCATTACACTCTGAAAGTGCCCAGTGTCATCATCTGGGGTACCAAACAACTCTTCTCAGCAACCTCCTGTAACATCGAGGTAATACGAATGAGTTGTATCCTCTTATCAAGAATTCGTCCAGGAAAAGAGGAAAAATAGAAAATATTTAGAGTGCAATGAAACAAAAAGATTTTTTGTGTTTTTCAGTGTTCCTAAAATAGAATAAACAATTGACGAACACTAAGTATGTATTCCTAACCTGTGTCCCATCAATCGTATTCCTATCTAAAAGCAATGTGAAAACAAAAAGAAGAAAAGGCAGTTACACAAAGTTTACTGCTCCTATTTTTCGGTCGACATGTTTCAGCCTTCGGGAAGACTATCCCTGGCTTTCTTCAGGACCTCATGCTCAAAGCTACTATTTTGTAGACTTTGAAAAAGAAGAAGAAATGGGTTACTACTATACCCTTGTAGTTGTTTTCCAATTCCTCAATGTGATTACTGATGTTAAGTGACATCTAAAAACAACAAAGAAATTAATTGCATTGAGATGTGGATTCATACAGATAATCACATGATATATATTACTTCATACATCTGTTAACCCCACTTTCCTGAATATCTGCAAAAGATTAATGATCATGCTTACCAAACATCATATGAGGAAAAAGCCCCACCTCACTCGGCACCAGCTCAAGTCAAAGAAGAGGCCCCGCTCTGAAAGTAAACGTGAGCCAATGAAATAACAAAATTTGAGGAAAGACCGGTCCCTGAAACTAAGGAACGGTGAACTTCTCAGAGAAGACAGACAAAGCTTGACCACGTCCTTCACTCATTAAGTGATAGGGGCAGGAGCGTGTCAGCAGATTAGCCATTGGCATCTTTAAAAACAATTAGCTAGGTATGGCATATGGATAACGCAACACATCTCCATGTTTGAAAAATGCACCTAAAGTAACATCACTAATCAGGTTTTAAGACGATGTTCAATTGCACCGTGGCAGAAACTATTCGTATCGAGATACTTTAGTAACTCAAAAGGTAAATGAGTAGAAACAAGGTTCTAAAACCCAGTTTAAAGAGTATCTACATGAGCAAAGTTTCCACTATGCAAAACAACAAGCGGGGTGATGAAACGCCACCTATACTACAACAGGTATTTAAGAAAACGGGCTGTAGATCCATACCTGTCCGTCGGTACCTCCGGCAGGGACTCGTACTGGGATGGAGGTACCGGCCGTGATCGGACAGTTTGGTTTTATGTCGTATTGAGTTAGCCCAGCTGTCAAAAATCAGCGAAAAAGCGCAGTAAGGTATTCCGGCGCTCAAACCATGACGTATAACGGAAACTACAGAAAAACGTCACGATGGCCGGTAGTTGTAGTTCTTTAACGGAAACTGTTTCTTTTTTCGACCAGAAAACTCCATAGGAAAACTTTATTGTGGTAGTATTGACATCGTCACATAAGGCGACACAAATCCTCTTTGCGATAAAGTGCAGAAACAAACCAATAGTGACTATTCCTTATTACCACAAATCGAAGAATCGATCCCTAATGGAAAGTTGATTATTTATACGGAAGAAAAGTTTTCTTTTTATCAATTGGGCCTAGTGATTGTGATAGTATTAAACAACTATGAGACGGCACATGTCCTTTCTGGGATTGTGTGTTACAGGATTGTGTGCAAAAAGAGGGGCGTGTTATGACCATTTCTCACATACGTAAAATATACTGCTAAAGCACTTAGCATCAGGTACCTGTAACGTCATTTTGTCAAATAATACACAGGTTGACAAAAAACTCAGAGAGCAGGATGGAAAAACACCTTATGTCAAAAATATATTATTTTATATATAGGTGTTAGTGCAGAACCTCTTACTGATCATAGTTAATACATAATGTCTAAAGGTATATTCAGTGATGTGAATGGAATAAGTGCTTGTTTTGAAGGAAAATTTCACAGGACCAGATATCGACTAGTTGCCAAATGTTACTTCTTACTTAATGACATCCATGGTATTGCGTCATTAAGACCATGTACATCACTAGACAATTTAAAAATCCATTTCTGCTCACGTAGGAAAAGGAAATTGGACACATCGCTCACATGTGGTGGAATATAAGGTTTTTCAAGCACAGTCCAATTGAAATCACCTGCATTATGGCCTTTTTCAACAAAGTGTTTAGTAAGTTTCGTCATGGTCTTTCTGCATCTAAATGTACTTTTGTGTTCCTGCATCCGTAATTTTACTTTCCTCGTTGTCATGCCAATATACTGTAAAGGACATGGACATGTAATGAGATACACCAGGTTTTCACTATTGCAGTTTGTAAAACTCTTTTGCACCCATGGTTTGATGGTACCAATGTCAACAGTTTTAGACGCTTGGGTTTGTGGGCAAACGGCACAGGAGCCACACGGATAGTGGCCCTGGACCGGAGGTAGACCCCATAAGGTAGTATCTGCCAAATGCTTCTGATCACATGGGCGAGTGTGGACCAATATGTCCTTTAGATTGGTGCTTCTTTTCAAGGAAAACAGAGGTAGTGGTATCTTGTCAGTGTGGCTGTTCAAAATTCGCCAGTGTTTGCGAACACTTTTTTGAATCGTATTCGTTAGAGTGCAGAAGGTAGTGACACAAGTTAACCGCTCTAGTGGAGGTTTTCTCACTGGGGGTTCTAAAAGAGCATCCCGGTTGTTATTGGATGCTCTTTTATAAGCTTTTTTAATCAATTTTTTTGGATACTCCTTCTCAAGAAGTTGTTGTTTCAGGTTGTTAGAATGTGCTTCAAATTTCTCACGAGTAGAACAATTCCTCCGGATGCGGAGGAATTGGCCATAGGGCAGGTTCTCTCGGAGTGATTTGGGGTGTTGACTGTCAAAGCGGAGCAGTGAATTACGTGCCATTGGTTTGCGGTACAGTTCACTTTGTAGACCTGTGGGGGTGGCGAAAATAGACAGGTCTAGAAAAGTTATCCTGTCTTTTCCCACTTCTACTGTGAATCTTAGAAACTCATTTCTGGTATTAAGCCACTCTTTGAATGCAGTGATGGACTCCAAACTGCCGCGCCACACAGTTAAAATATCATCGATATACCGCTTCCAAAAGCGGATTGATGTAAAAAATGGATTCGATGTGGTCAAAATGTGTTCTTGCTCAAAAGTATGGACGTAAAGATTCGCCAAACTCGGCGCGAAAATACTGCCCATACTGGTCCCAGAGGTCTGTAGGTAGATAGTGTCCTCATATTTAAAAATTTTTTCCTTCATAGCCAATTGGGCCAGGGACATTATGAATGGGACTGGTGTTATGGAGTCTAGAGTGGCATTGGTCAAAATGTCATTGATGGTGTCTAAGGTTTCGTCTTGCGGTATTGACGTGTAGAGTGATTCTACGTCAAAAGACACTAAGTAGTCAAGGTCTTGATCAAAATCAATCTCTGGTAGCAAACGCAAGACATCCTTGGTGTCCTGTAGAAATGTCGGCATAGTCTTCACTATGGGACGTAAAAAATGATCTACAAAAGTGGAGAGGGGCTCCAAAAGTGACCCAATACCTGATATTATAGGTCTACCTGGTGGTGGTTTTTGTGGCTTGTGTATTTTGGGCAAACAATAAAAATACGGCATTACTGGATGGTTTGTATGCAACAAAACTGCTTCTTGTGCAGTGATCCAGCCTTCCGAAATGCCTTCTTCAACAAGATTGTCAATGGTCTTTTTGATCCGTTCTGTAGGATCTTCTTTTAATGGAAGATAAGAGCGCCTATCTGACAATTGGCGCAGGCACTCATCTCTATATGTTGTCGTGTCTTGGATAACAATAGCTCCGCCCTTATCGGCGGGCTTAATTGTTATCGTGTGGTCTTTCGTCAGTGTTTGGAGTGCATTCTGTTCTTTTTTAGATAGATTATGATATTGAGATTTTCGAGTTTTACATAGACTCATTACCTCTTCTTGTACTGCTTTTTCAAAGGTGAGTACTTTATGAGGAACACTAGTGATAGGGGGATTGAATGAGGAGCGTTTCTTCAGACCAGTATTCTTGTTCTCAAACTCAATCTGTTCTGAAGAGGAGTCTTTATCACGAAAGAAATAGAAAAGTCGGACTTTCCGGAAGAACTGTGCTAATTCACAATTCACTTGGAAAGGGTCGCCTGAGTTAGTTTCAACAAAGCCCAGACCTCTATTGAGGACTAGGGTTTCGTCTTCTGTAAGCTTTTTTTCACTAAGATTTACTACCAAACTTACTCTGCACTGGTCCCTGGTTGTGCATTCTTTTTCGTTTGGCTCTTGACGCCCCTCGTGTATAGATAATTGCTTGAAAGTTATCATTATTTGTCACAAGAGACTTTATGCTCCCACCTGCTGAGATGTTAATCCAGGTTGAGAGTCGACCTGATGGGCGGCCTGCTTTAGGGCTCGGTACAATACTATTAAAACATGCAAAACCTTCCAAGAATAGTTCCTTTGTGCACCATGTTTCCTGGAACATTAAGATATAATATTTTTGGACTATGTTAACCCAGTCTGTGCGAGCATAGCTTGGAAGCTAGGCCTGCCACATTCCAGCTAAGCACCTGCAGATTTAAATCGTCTCGTTCAGGCGTAGCAACGGCAAGGGGTTCTAGCAAGGGTCCAGTAGTAGCAGGTGCAACTGATGTTGGGGAAGGTGACAGGCAATCCAGGCTGTCTAAACCAGACAAAGCAGAGAACCTGTTATGCATGGTGTAAGGGGGGATTAAAAAAGGTATTTGGGCCCGGGGTTGGTTTATAGAAAAAACCTAGGGGCAACGACCAAATAAGGGTTGGGAAGTTATTATTAGATTCCTGTACTGACAGTAACGATTTTACCAGTAACGGTTGTCTAAAATTAATAACAACACAGTCCCCTTTGATGTTCTTTTGTGAGGGTCCTACCCAGCGCACCATTAATATCTCACTGACATGTGCCACCCTGAGGCCTTTGTGTTTAGCTAACCAATCAGTGCTTTTATTCCGCAGTTGGTCCCAAGTCTCAGTTTGTTTTTTTCTTAAAGGAGGAACACATGCTAAGACTAGGACATAGGGACATGCTGTAGGTGGTAAGTTAAGAACATCACTCCTAGCCTCTAAGGGCGGCCCCATTTCATGGTTATCTGCGAATAAGGTGGCGCTCAAGGTGTTGGGCCGCAAGGGGGCCAGAATTGTGGGGTTGTTAGTGACAGGAGGATTGACTAGAGGAATATTACAATGCGAACTGTTACAGTTTTTGGTGTGCTCTGTGCATAATATAGTGTTCTCACTAGGGATAGGTTTGGGGGGTAGACTTTCTTTGATTTTACCACACAAATCCTTGGCATTTTTAAAAGGGGAGGGTAGAGAATTCGCAATTTGCTGTTGCGTATTTGAGTTCACTACGCCAGAAGGCTTTGGATTCTGAACCCCCCCTGATGTGGTTGTAGCTTTAGGTGTACTTGTATGTGTATTTGATTTATTTATCAAAGTCTCCAAACAATCTAGACGTTTCAAAAGAGCGTTAACATTTTTATCTTCCAAGTTTTTCATACGTTCATATACCATGTACACTATGGTGTCAGTGAGAATGTCGCCAGGTCTGACGCGAATTGTCGGGGCTATTGTATGCTCGGTTTGCGTGTAGAGTGAGTTGGAGCTTCTGGTGGGGTTAGGTCAACAGTGGTGTCAATTGTGGCATTAATGGGCTCCGTATTTACTGTGATCGCCGGGGCAGCCGTGCCTTGTATCCATGAGCTCAGTGCTGGGCGTTGTGGTTTGGATCGTGATGGTTGTTTCCACTTGGAACTAATTGGTTTGGCCAAAGTTCTTTTTCTTTTAGCTCCTGTAGTTGTTGGATCTGGGGAGACATCTTTATTTGAAACAATGTCTTTTGCAGGGATCATAGTTTGATTTTCCATAAAGACTTCATTGTCCTTATTGCTCTCATTATTTACCAACTCACAACCACCTCTCTGAATTGGTGAGTGTCTGATGGTGTTGACAATTACATTTGGCGTTAGAGGAGGGCCAGTACAGTCCTCCTGCTCCTCCCCTTCCATCATAGTGGGTCGAGGTACTAACAGTCCCAAAGATAGTCTCCTTTCTGTTAACTCAATTTCTGTTGAGACGATGTTGACTGCTCTTTCTAACATGCTGTCTATAGTAGTGGTGGTGGTGGGACGAGAGCTTGGTGTGGTGGTGCATTTCCCCATGTCACAATATCTATTTAGCACTCACCTAAATCCGGGGGGTGGACCAGCCCAGCCTCTTCTGGCCTCTGACAGGCGCAGATGGGCCCGCCCTTGGCCCTGGCTTTGCCTGGCGCAGCGCGGGAGCCCTGGCCCCTTCTTAAGCGCCTCCTGGCGCTTCAAACGCGGTGCGCGGCGTGCGCGCTGCGAAGGATGATAGGGGATGTGGTCCGGCGTGAAATCCCCGGCAGCAGCGGTATCGTTGCCCAACCGCGATTAAAGTAACTGGCTCCAAGGTGGAATCCGACCAAGCAGTGATGTCATCGCGGTTGGGGTTTCACAAATTTTCGCTAGCAGAGGAAGTAAATTGTCTCAGACAGGACAGAAAACAAACTCTGAGACAACGCAAGCAAGTGTCACAGCAAGACAAAAACTTAACGCAAAACGAAGAGAAAGGCACAAATGCAAGTGGAGGAATTACCAACAGGATACCACAGTACAAAAAGAGAGGGCAACGGAAGTAAATCACAAAACGAATACTGTGGTAAACCTAACGCCCATGAATCTAACAAAGCTGAAATACAACTATTGGAATTAGGACTTTCATAGTGCCCAGAAAGCAACTTTGATTTCACAAGAACTCGAGTTGATGTTTACCAACTTATTCGGAAGCTGAAACTTTAAAAATATTTTTTGACCAATTACCACAATAAAACGACATCTACACAGCCTGAAACTATGAACGAACAACCTGCCTGCATGCTGACGGTAGCGGACGCTGACCTGTTGGCAAATGTACAATCATTAGCGGAAGAGAGTGCAGTCACAGGCAATGATGTGGATAATCCGAGTGGCAACACTTATGGCACAGTGAGAACTAATTTTAAACCAAAATCTACCTTTCAACCGATGACAGCAAGAGACTCCTTGGATATCTTTGGAGAACTGTTGACTTCAGATATCAAAAGCCTCAAATTTAAAACTGCAAGGACACAAAAAGAAATATAGCTATCAACGAAATGAGTACAACAAGCTAATGGCAAAACTGCAAATAAATGATCAAATAATTGTCCGGAACTCGGACAAGGGAGGTAATATCGTTATCTGGTCTCACCATGAATACATGAAAGAAGCATCATTACAACTGGGCGATGTTAATTGTTACAAGAGATGCAATATGCAGACAGTCAGAATGTCTTGGAATGAATTTTATTCCAAACTAAATGTATGGCGCAGTGCGGGTTTGTTAAGTATGCAGGCACTAAAATTCTTGAAGAATGAACATCTGATAATGCCTGTCATCTATCTGATCTCCAAATTGCATAAAAATGTGTCAACGCCTCCTGGCAGACCTATAATTTCTGCAAGAGGAGGTCTGTTAGAAAACACCTCCAAATATATAGATTTTTTTCTGGTAGGAATATGTTCTTTTGTACAGGATTCGGGAGACTTTTTGAGAATTTTGAATCCATTTGAATGGGACTCCAGCTACCTTTTAATGTGTCTGGATGTAACGTCATTGTATACGTGTATTCATCACAAAAATGGAATCAGAGCCATAGAACACTATTTGAGTTCACGACCACTACACTTATGTCATCATAACAGAATGTTGATTACAACGCTAACATATTTTCTTAATAACAATTATTTTCTATTTTTAAATCTGGTGTTTCAGCAAATAAGAGGAGTAGCTATGGGGGATTTTTTTCCCCTAGCTACTCCTGCCTCCTTATAGGTTGATGGGAGGAGATGATTTTAAACAGAGAACACAAAGCATTGGTAGACGGTCATGTTAAACTATGGCTACGTTACATTGACGATTTATTTGTTGTGTGGCAAGGTACAGAGCAGTCAGCCCAATAATTTGTAAATATGATCAATCAAAATAACATCAATTTCGGTAGACCCTGACTGGGAGAGGACCCCAGTTGGGCTTTGTAGTAAGTGTGACGATAAGACCACGATCTCACGACAGTCCCGGGTTTGGCGATTAGCTTGTAAACTCAGAGCACCATGTCACGCGGGACGCGCTACATTGTATCTGCTCACGCCGTGAGGGGAACGGCTGGATTTCTCCTTTGCCGCATCAGCTTTCCTTCCACCGCAGCGTTGCCAAAGTCCTCGCTCAACCAGTGCTATCGCCGTGAGGGGAACGGCTGGGACTCGAACTCTATTTACCAGGGGGCTGTGCGCGGAACGCGCTGTGGGACATCAGTGGGCGCCAGAGGCCCATAAAATCGATGACTGCCTCCCGCAGCACGGGACGCGCTACATTGTATCTGCTCACGCCGTGAGGGGAACGGCTGGATTTCTCCTTTGCCGCATCAGCTTTCCTTCCACCGCAGCGTTGCCAAAGTCCTCGCTCAACCAGTGCTATCGCCGTGAGGGGAACGGCTGGGACTCGAACTCTATTTACCAGGGGGCTGTGCGCGGAACGCGCTGTGGGACACCAGTGGGCGCCAGAGGCCCATAAAATCGACGACTGCCTCCCGCAGCGCGGGACGCACGCGGGCTCGCCCGGGCCAAGGGCGGGCCGTCCTTGCCCGTCACTGCCCGGAGGAGCCCGGCCCGGCCCACTCCTCCAATTTTTCGCCCCCGGGTTATACTACTGCTCTACAATCCTAAGGTACTGATTTCTATCTTTATCAGTCATTGTTCCATTGTGGTTGTGATGGCCCCCAAAGCTGCACCTTCCCTTATACAGGGGAAACGTGCATGCGCAGCAAAGCGCTCTGGCCCAAAATCGCAGCCTTCTTCACCGGTCCTCCCCACTGCCATTGACTTAATGCTTCAGAAGGCGATTGGAGTCGTTACTTCTGAAATCGAACAGTCTGAAAGGCGTCTCTCTATTACTCTGGATTGCTTCTATCCCATACAGTCTACCTCGAACAATTCTGCAAATCCTATTGACCTGAACTGTGGCCAAAACGAGGTTTTTGTTGTCTCTGATTTGCCTACACCTTTAAATCCTGTGTCTGTAACTGTAACTGAGGTCACTACTACTAAACCAATGAAGGAAAAATCAGCTATTCGGGGCGGGCCTAAAGGAAAGAAACATAGAGGGAGACCTGTTCAAGGATCTAAGTTTATCCCTTCTAAACCTCCCCAATCCCAGTCTTATCCCCCCTGGGCTCACGCTCTTCTTGTGGACTTACTTGCCCAATGTCGGCTGATGGTGAGGGAAGAGATTGCCCCCGTTCTACTTAACCTTCAAAATAGCATGCCTATTAACAATACAATACAGTCGTGCCCCACCCAGGAGTCTAGGCCTACCCACCCAGACCCCACTTCAAATTTTTGGGCCCTTGCCCACTCAGAATTTAGCTTTACCACCGACCCTGCAGCCTAATGCAGCCCTTAACCTGATTCGAGATCGACCTCTCCTAAACCCTGTAGTCCTTAGTAATAATTTTGATGTCTCTTCAACCCACGGCCAGGGAATGGCTGGTCCTCCTTCTCATATTTTACGTAATAATTTCCATCCTATTGTACTTCAATCAGTCGGACAAGATGTATTACCAACTAGACAAGTAGCTGAAAATTTCAACAGTCCTTTCCCACCTCCTTTAGGGAATACAGAGGGGGCCATTAATTTGCCCCCACAAACCTGTCTTCCCACAAATAATCTACCCCCAGAAGCTGCTCCTTACGTAATTATATTGGCAGGACTGCCCGAATTGAAGCAAGGCACCAGAGAATCTTATCAGGAACTACGTAATAAGACCTTGTTCTGGCTGGCCAAAAACAAGCAATTTCCATATAGCAAGGCTGGTGACATTCTGATGGTGAGGCGGGTTGCTTGGGTGGGTCCTACACATAAGTTTATTCCTGGGGATTGTGTAATTATTAATTTTAGATCCCCAGCAACCATTCGAAGCTTATTAATGCAACATCCAATTGAAAGGGATTCCTCTGTGAAAATTTGAGCCCTGACTCTTGATTTCTTCTATCCCTGTCCCCGGAAGACGGGTGCCCCCCTCCCTTTATTTAATCTTGTAGCTCGCGTCCCGCCTATACAGCCTTTATCTGTTAACCCGCATCATCATTCCACTTTTTTTAATTTACCTGTTTCAAATCGATATGCTCCTCTGGAGGATGTGGATTGACTCAACAGCTCAGCTAATTCGTCCCCAGATGGACATCATTTAGACACATTGCCTAATGATGGGGACTCTATTGCTTTCTCTTTTAATTCAGTCACAAGTAGCCCTGACGCCCCTGGGGGTCATTCTTATTTTCTATCTTCCCCTGCTCCAGGCCCTCAATTGGTGAGGGGTAACATTAAATTGGAGAATGATAAGGCCACTACTCCTCTTCCTCCTGTATTTGTGGACTCAAGATCTTCAAATATCACTGGCCCTGAATCATCGGTAACTGCTAACAAACTTTCCTTCCTGTCATGGAATGTTGCGGGACTCCGCAACAAGATGGATCTACCAGGCTGGGGTTTCTTTATTGATCAGTTTGATGTTTGCTTTTACAGGAGACTTGGCTCAGGGAGCATTTTTTTAGGTTGGGTTTCCAATCTGTCAACAACCTGGCCTTAACCGCCGAGAGGGGTAGACCTTCTGGGGGCATGTCTATCCTAATTGGTTCTCATCTAGGCTGTATTGTGACCCACATAGATACTTTTTCTCCTGACATACAGTAAGTCAGACTCTCATTTTCTTCCAAAACTACTCTGACTATTATCAACGTTTATTCCCGGCCTACCCAGTCTCGTAAAGAATCGCCATTATTGGATATCTTAGACAAATTTATTCCAACAGTACAGGGCAAGACCATTCTGATTATTGCTGGAGACTTTAACTGTCAGTACGAACCCCTGCCGGGCCTTGCAGACTCTATTACTTCTGAGGAGGATTCACTCTGGTCTATTCCTGACCTCCAAGTCCCATCGATTAAGTCTTGATCACCTCTTGCCCTTCAGTTAAACTCTATCACTTTCGCCCATTCCTTGAGAGCTTGTAATGGCCGCTCTCAATCAGACCCAGAGGGTAGACCAACTTTTAATCGTCCCGGACAGTGCTCTCGTATTGATTATGTTTTGATAGAAACTAGGACTTGGCCTAGGGTAATAGATTTCAAGGTTCTCCCCCGCCATGATAGCGACCACGATGCCCTTGTTCTTGATCTAAGTTTCCCCAAGAGGGGCGCAAATATGTAGGAAAGACCTACTACCCGTGGTATCCCCCTTCTCTCAAACGATAGAAGAAGGCTTAAATAGCCAAAGGTGATAGGATCCCCTGACAAAATCATTTCTCTATACCAAGCTGTTTATCAAGCACTTTTAGAAATACCTGCTTACTCAGATCAGTCCCATGACTTGTATATTCGGCAGATATACCATGTTCATTCGGGCTTAGTGTCTGCCCTTGCCGATACATTTAATCCTCCATTGCCCAAACCACGAAAGTCCAAGCAAATTCTTACTTGGTTCGATCATAATTGTAAGATTGCAAAGGGGGAACTTTTGGTCGCTATTAAATCTCTGAATAGACCATTGATAAGGCAAAAGAGAATGCACTATAAGTCAGTGTTAAATGAGGCTAAACAGAATTGGGACAATAGTAAATGGGATGCTATAAAATCTGCACTTGGGAATCGGGATATGAGGGAATTTTGGTCAATAATCAGAAATGGAAGCGGGACAGGCCTCAAAGATGATGATCCTAATATTGCCCCAGAGAAATGGATCGAGCATTACCAACTCTTGTATTCTTCTCCAATTGTCCCCAACCCCTCTCCCAATCTTCCCCCTCTTTCTTTGTCCCAGAATGTTGAAACTATATCGCTATGCTCCTTACCCAGCCGTACTCATACATTCATTGAAGCCTCTTACTCTAGAGTCACTCTACTAGAGGTTGAATCTGCTATAAAAATGCTCCCTGCTGGAAAGGCGCCTGGACTTGATAACATCCCCGGTGACCTCTATAAGGACCAAGTGGCGATATGGATTCCATATTTCTGCTATCTATTTAATGCTATAATCATGGGTGCTAAATTACCAGACACCTGGGTGGGTGCTGAGATCATCCCAGTTTTTAAAAAGGGTTCTCCTCTACTCCCGGTTAACTACCCCCCCGATCAGCCTGATCGATGTGAGTCAAAAACTTTTCTCATGTATAATACTCGATCGGCTTCAGACCTGGATGGATGACCACTCAATCCTCAGTCGCTATCAGGCAGGTTTTAGGGATAAGATATCTACGGTAGATCAGCTACTTAGGCTTCTGCTCCTATACTGGAAAACTGTTAGAGTAGAGGGTGGCAGCCTCTACCTAATTTTCGTAGACATCAAATCTGCCTTTGACTTGGTACCCCGCCATATTCTCTGGTCAGTGATGGAGGACATGGGGGTCCCCGCTAACCTTCTTAACATCATTAGGCGACTTCATACGGATAATTTTGCACAATTCAGGAGCGGCAAATGGGGTGCTCCAACATCTAGATTTCCAGTTTCGAGAGGCGTTAGACAGGGCTGTGTTCTGGCCCCCACTCTGTTCTGTCTTTTTGTTAATGCATTGATCACCCACCTTAAAGGGGTTAAAGACATTGATGCTCCAAAATTACTTAACAATCAGGTGGTTGCATTGATATTTGCAGATGATACCCTTTTGCTATCCAAATCGCCTATGGGTATCCAACGTGCCCTGGACAGCTTTGACAACTTTTGTCGCATTAGGGGATTGGAGATTAATACACAAAAAAATAAATTCATGGTCTGTAATCCACCCAAAAACAGATGTTCCAATCCCTCTCTGAATGGTACAGTATTGGACACGGTCACTATGTTCGAATATCTGGGTATTACTCTGACTGACAGAATGGAGTGGGGCCCACAACTGGCCAAAGCCAAATTAAAACTGGCTCAAACCACAGGTGGTATACTATAGCTCCATAGAGAGTCTGCCACTAAGCCAGTAGCTCCTATTGTGGAAATATATAGATCTCAAGCACATGGTGCTATTTTGTATGGAGCTGAATTGTGGGGTCACTCCCCGATTCCTGAAATTCATAGGTCGGAAAATGCATTTTTTAGATCATTGCTGGCTCTACCCCCTAGCACCCCTCTTATCCCCATTAGAATGGACCTAGGTATTAGATCTATTGAAGAAGTAATTACCTTACGACCTTTATTGTACTGGCGAAGTCTCTGGGTAACTCCTGAACTGTTGCGTTTTAGACTCGAAACCCAAGAGCTGTTGTCACTCGAGGGAACCCACAAATTGCCCTGGTTTGCCTTTATAAAGAATGCAAGTGCGAAACTGGGCATCCCAGGTTTCTGGTCTAATCCAGCCTCATTTTGTGCCGATATGTCTCGTGTCGACCTGGTTAATCTACTTCGTAGGCATAGTACCATAACTATTCTCAGTAATCCTAGGTTGGGCTCACTCACACTTGACTATTTGAACCAAAAAACTATCTATAGAGTAGAGCCATTTCTTGACGAGATATTGCTGCTCTCTGCGAGGAAACTGTATCTACAGTTTAGATACGGCACACTCCCACTAAGGGCATTTTCAGGTAAATGGTTGAATGATAATCCGAGGGAATGCCCGGCCTGTGGGGGTAAAGAAGAGTCTGTCGCCCATATATTTTTCTTCTGTAAAGGGTACAAATTAATACGACATCGCTGGCTTGTTACACTTTGTAGAAACCTTGGGGTCAGGAATTATAAACAGGCACTCAGTATATTACAGACTAACACCTCTATGCCCATAGTTTTCTCGGTCTCTCGTTTTATTAATGCCATGTGGCGTAGGACAAAAGCCCTTTTATAAATGTATGAGATCTTTTCTCATTGTTGATAACTAAAAATGTTTTAATCGTAAATAATTTGTACAATTAAAATTTTAAACTCCTTTTTTAGGTCTCGCTCTCGAGACCTATTGTCGCCGAGATGCCTCTCAAGGGAGACAGACTGGGGCACGCGCAGAGTGTTGTGATTTGTGATTGCTGTCTGTGAATGCGCTTCACATGAACAGCATTTGCGCGTTGAGTGCTCCTCTCCGGAAGACCTGCTGAGTTAGCTATAGGTCCGCAGCGTGGGGCGCCAGTCGGCATGCTGTGATAATGACCTTTGTTTTTTTTAAAGCACGAAGGCTGTGTTTGCACTTTTTTTTTTTTTAAATAGGCGGACACGTGCACAGAGACCACGACTGATAGAAGAACTTCCAGCAGCAAGGGGGACCAATAGTTAATTTCCCGTGATTTCGAAGATACCAAGTTTTGCCAAAGCGCAATAACTTTGCGTCAAAATAAACTGTTTTATGCACATCGCGTTACAGTTTTCAACCCGATAACTAAACAGTTGACAGGCTTATCTACCACCGCTTATCGCTGCTTAAAATCATCCCCCAGGGGCAGAAAGAAAACAATATCCTGCGGAATACTGGGGGGGAGGCAGGGCTGACCCTGCTCCCTGAGGGCACAGTCCACAATGCCCCAGATCACAGGCAGTTATGGGGGAGGGACAAATGGTTGTAAGGAGGCTGAGGGCCAATATGGCACGAAAAATGTTTGAGTTCCTACCCATACCAGGCGCACCCAACCCTCCCTCCCCAAGATGCCGCGGTACTCACAGGGATCTCTGCCATGGCCAGCATCATCTCTTCCATCAACTCTTCTTCCTCCATAGCCGCTCCCATGGGTGCAGGCGCTCACACGCCCCGGCAGCAGGGATTCCGTGGGCGGGGCTTGAGGCGGGGAGGAGCGGCCACGCGCCGGGACTCACGCGATTCTTGTGATGTGGCGGTTGGGGTCCAATCGGCTGGCACGGTAGACAACGCGCACCCTCCCTACAATCCGCCACTTGCTGGGATGGGGGCGGAACCGCTGTACACTCACCCCTGGCCCAAGCGGTTGAAATCCCTGCCCGCAGTGCCGGATACGCGGGAAGGCAGAGGGGGGTCTACTGCGTCACAGCCAAACCAACTGCACAATGTGCTGACACAGGGAGGAGGTAGCCCAACTAATGCCCGCGTAGAGCAACAGCATCGACGGGCTGGTAGACGGTTGGTGACCGGGGCTAGCTTATGGGAGGCGCAAAGCTTCTAATGAGAGAAAGATCGTGTGCTACAGGTGCCCAGCCATAGGCGCTTTACTTATCCCGGCTCTAGAGGACGCGTGCAGGTGTGGTTCTTTGCTTGCTGTCCAGCTCTTACGTTGCTCTACGACCACCCCCTCCCCCGGTAATGCTAACTAACCTTCGATTAATGTGGAGATATGTGACTGTATTCTGGCGATATTAGATACTTCGAATACTGCGAAGAGAAATAATAAGAATTTGGGTTTTCTATTTGAAGAGGACGTTAGCACGTTTCACAGGGAGTATCTGGATTTATTATATTTACTCAGTTTAAAGAAGGAAAATAAGTAGATGCATATGACTTGACTGTCTGCTGTCGAAGCTTTAAACACGTCTTTCTGTTATGTAGACTGCTTTGATACAGATGTGGTACTTATATTGTGGTTTTCAATCTTAAACACAATTGATGAACGGGGAGAGGTGTTAATCCTTTAAGGAGTTTGTTGCTCCACAACTGGACTTGGTCAATATGGAAACTTAATATCAAATAACACCTCAGAATTAGACGTAAAGCACATTAGGCTTTGCAATGAAGACTGAAAATAATTAAAATGGAAACCATGAAGGTTTATTAAAAGTGTAAAGGCATTTCAGAAAGAACAAACATCTACAATGCAATAGGTCTCGCATTTACGCGAGTTTGAGCTATTCACATTGCAAATAACAATGTCTTTCAATTTTGTTTTCGTTTTTAAAACATAAATAAAAGGCATTGTCATTTACAATGCCAATAGCTTAAACTTGCGTAATTGGCGAGACCTATTGCATTGCAAATGCTTGTTTATCTTTGTGTACATGTCATTGATTGTCTGAAATTCTGTATCTTTGATGGTCTCTGACCGAAATAAAGATTAATTGACTGACTGACTGACATCAATCTTCATTTTACTGCCAACATCAGCAGCACTAATGTATATTTTTGGGATGTAGAGGTGTATATCAAACACCAAAAAATAGAGACAAAGCTGTACCGTAAACCAACTGCCGGCAATAGCTTACTACATGCAACAAGTCATCATTCTCGGCATCTAATCCAAAATATAACGTATGGAGAGATACTGAGGATACGTCGGGCATGTAGTAATGCACGTGATCTAGCAGAGGCCCAACATTCTAGCAAAATACGATTTCTGGAACGTGGCTATGATGAAAAGACAATAGACATAGCCATAAAGAAAGCTATTGGTTTGGACAGAAATAACCTACTAGACGACTACTAGAGAAAACAAAGTACAACTGACGCTACAGAGTCTGAGACTAGGCGTATTCTCACTTATAGTTGTCAGCATAACTCTTTACGGAAGATTGTTAACAGAAATTGTCCAGTGGTCAAAAGTGATCCAGTATTGGGCAGAGTGCTGCCCAAACATCCCTGCATTACATTTAGAAAATCCAAATCTATGCGGGATTCACTGGTCAAAATCAGTCCAGAATTACTAACTTCAGCAAACTAGCTCACTGCCAATTGTCGGGCATGTAAATATGCAGTGAATAAAACAACATATAAAATACCTTTTTCTGAGGAAGATGTTAAGATCACCAAATTTCTTACTTTTCGTACAGAGTTTGTTGTCTATGTGTTGGGTTGCTCTTGTGGGTTGCAGTATGTGAGCAGCACAAAGTTACAGGCCCACAAACGTATACTGCTACACATGAGAGCAATTACCAACAACGATTCAACATACCCAATAGCCCGCCACTTTAAAGACACACATAACAGTGACCTTAAACACCTTACATATTTCTTGATTGATTCCATCCCAACATCTAGACGCCGGGGTAATAGAGAGGCGAAATTCTGGATTAAGGCCTGTTTAAACTTAATTTTATTTATGTTTAGGAACCTGTTCCTAGGTAGCACCTTTTTTTTCCCTCTTCTTTTTTCATAGCACTATAGTTTGACATGGAAAATTGTTATACTGTCAATGACCCACACTTGGGGGCCGATTCGGATGGCGGGCGGTGGCACCACCACGGTGCTGAAAAATAGATTTACCGCCCGCGAGCACCGGACCCCACGCCCGCCCTATTAGTAAGGCCAAACATAGGCCATTTCCCTTCTGCTGCGGTGCGACGCAAACCGCCATCAAAGTGCGCCCGCCACTGCGGTGGTGGGAGCCAATGGAGACTCACCGCCGTGCGGAATGACGTCCGCCCCGCTTCAGAAATTAGGATGCCCCAAACAACCATTCGCACCGCAGCGGAGAAACGGCCCAACCAGAGACGGCGGAAGCTCGACAGCGAAGCGCGAATCCAGAGTCCCGGTCCACACCACCCGGACACATCCGCAATAGACCCAGCCCTACACGTTTTTCCGGTGCTATACCTGATACATCACCAGCAACTCATGGACCGCCACAGGTACGCAATAACACAACCACAACACACAACTCAATGGCTGATACAGGGTCCAAATCTGCATCAGAAACCCTGGTGGGGACAGGAACATATCCACAAGTGCACCCACACATAACCCACCTGCCACCAAGTCACCCCTCCGCATCCTGGACACACATTTTTCGCGATCATGCAGCAGTGTCCTGGTCACATCACCGCAGCGGTGAAGACAAGGGAACACATGCGCACAATGCAGAAGGCAGGGCCAGCGCCAGGCATGGGCAGGGCACAAAGAGCACAGGGCCACACCTCCACCCTCCACACACTAGCACACCCCCTGAAGACACATTTCATGTGCCTCTCCTGTGCACCCCCATGCACAACAACAAGCCAGGTGAATCCATACCCTGCACCACACAACAAACAACCAGGGAGACAGCCACAGCAGGAGTGGCTGCAGAGGAACACACAGCACAGAAGCACAGAGCCAGGGAAACACACACACCACAACACCACCACACTCATGGCAATACAATTGAGTAAAGCCCCAAATGAACACACACACATACAAGGAACAAACATCCAACTGGACACACAGCCTGCAAAGTCACACATATATACCTCATACTGACAAACAGACCCATACACACACCACATGTCAACAGCAATGGAGCACAACAAATAGGAAAGCCAAAGTGGGGTGCACACAAATGGAAGGCCATGGGGACAACCAACAAGCATGTGTACATCACATGCAAGACAAGGGGCAGAGAACAACACCCTCAGCCTATCAAAGCACGCATGGCTGGCACAGTTAGTGAAGTAAAACCACAGACAGCTCAGTGCAACAACACAGGGAGACAGCAAGGCAAACCATGTATAGGCACAAGGATGAAAGGAAGGCCCTGAAGTCAAACTGTGAACAGGCACACATGTATAAAACTACTTCACAGGAGTACGACAGCAGCACAACACACAGGGCCCATTGACACACTCCATGACTGCCAAACACTAGTAGGAATCTACACACATACCCCCCTCACACCAGCAGCACACAACACCAGTGTCAAACACACTGAAGGCTGGCAATACTTGCCAGTCAATACCCAGACAAACAATCACACATCCTGGGGGTAGCCACAAACATCACACACACACAGGGATGCCAGAACAAATGTCTGCGCAACAACAACAGACAGACACATAATCCAACAGAAACACACACAAAACCACAACAAGAACATACATGCCCTGTGCAGCTAAACTGTGGAAAGGCGATGGGAGCACAGACACAACAGGAGTGCACAACCTCATCTCTTAGGAACAATGCACAGACAACATACCACAAAACAGACAAGAAGTACACCATCACAGAAAACCACAGCCACATCAAACAAACAACAGATGCACAGGCAAATAAATCACATAGCAAACACAGCAGGACATCATGGGATGCACACCAGGCAATGACAAGGCAACATATGCACACTAGGCCTGGGCGAAGCACTACGCTACGCTCGCGTAGTTTGCGAAGTTCGCGCTACTTCGCACTACGCGAACTGCACGTAGCACAGTGCGAACACGCGTAGCGTAGTGTTGCGTAGTGCTGCGGTCATTTTTTGCTTGCTCGCGGTCCTCAACGTCAAGTTGGCGACCGCGAGCAAGCAAAATGACATCCTGGCGAGACTTTTTCCTTGTTCGCGATCGCGAGCATGGAAAATAAACCTCCCGGCGAGATTCCCAACGCGAGGAGGTCAGGTTTCTCATTGCGAGGGGTCGCGTATGCTCGCGACCGCTCGCGATGAGAAACTACCAGTTCGCGTTGAGAAAGCTGCCGCTCGAGTAAAAATCTACTCGAGCAGCAGAAAACTACAGCTCGCACTGTGCAAGATGCCATTTTCAATGATTGCACAGTGCCGGTTGCTTGTCCGCACTGTGCAATCATTGAAAACGACATCTGGCACAGTGCGAACAAGGTACTATGCAGTTCGCGAAGTGCTACGCGTAGCTCGCGTAGTGCGAACTTCACTTTGCGTAGCTTCGCGAAGTGCTACTTCTACTACACACTGCTTGTTGTGCATGCAGTGCTGTGTGTGCAAACACACAGCACTGCATGCACAACAAGCAGTGTGTGCACACCAAGCATACCAGCCCCACACAGACATAAGGTACATAACATTAACCAACACAACACCAATCAGCACAGCACAAAGACAACAGCACTCCCAGGAAGTGAAGCAGTACCACAGCCAACACACATACATCCAACACAACACCAACAGATGCACAAGTCTGGGACAGATACGTGGAACAACTTGACCAGAGGACTGGGCAGCACACACAGTTGAACTGCATATGAGCAACCATGACAGCCAAACAGCACAAGAACATCACATATAACCCATTGGGGAAATGCCCTGAGTGACACATTGCTCCTGGCCAAAGAACTGCCCCACAAAGCACAGTGTCACAAATGAAGTGATGGGGAGGCACACACACATGTAAACCAAGGGGACAGCTGCCATCAAAGTGAAGTGTACTGCGTGTCAGTAGGGGAACTGGCAGGCGTGTACCATACACAAATTGAGGTAGTGCAGACTCACAATGGGTAGGCATCTGAAGCACAGATAGGTGATGGTATGACAACACACACAACATGCCATAGTGGAGGCAAAAAGGCACCATGTGACAGCAATGCATGAGAAACACAACCACAATGGCAGTGTGGAGCAGCAGGTCTGCACAGTCTCCACAAACAGTAACAAGACACACGGATGATCAACAAAACACAACACTGACATGCGAGTCACACAGTCTGCATACTCACAATTTTGAAAAACAACAAGTAGGAGTCAGCCAGATTTGCAAGGACACACCAATACACTGCACAGTGCACAATACAACTCACACATGTGCATACAACCACATCCACAGGGCTGAACAATCAAAACAACAGGCAAACAACTCCTGGGTGACACATGTGTGTAGTTGACAATGCAGGGGCATACACACATCAACACTCCCGACAAAGTCACCCCCTTCACACTGTACACTTCTTGACCACCCACAAGCACACATCGAAAGTAAGCCATGGGACCAGGATGACTGGCCATCACAAGATGACCACACACATACACCACTGGGCACACATAAAGGAAGAATACACATACATGATGATCCTGGCCAGCCTGCCTGTAATACTGTAGATAGAATTCCACTCTGCGCTGGCAGTGCCCCCCAACCTGACATGGTTACAATATAGCCAACATGAACAAATTAAGAAACTGACAACTGCTTTCCATTTAAAATTGACATCATTGCCCCCACAAGTATCATGGTCAGGAAGAACTGAAGTCCCTGTCACCCCTGTAAAAAATAGAGTAAGTGAGCCAAGACATTGGCTATGTTGAAGTGGCCCACAGAGCATGTGGCACAGTAAACCATGTACACACAGCAAAGGAACTTTATTCAGTAAGGACACTGACAAAACAGACAACAGGAACAACTGTCTTTATTCACATATTGCACAGATAGGCACCATAAGTAGAGAAGAGCATGGCACAAAATGCAGAGTATGTCCATGAGAAGCTGCACAGGCAAGGGCAAAACAGCAAGGCCAGTGGGCAGGGCAAAGTGCAGAGTATATCCATGAGAAACTGCACAGGCAAGGGGCACACAGCAGTGAATGACAAGGCCAGGGGGCAGGGCAAAGTGCAGAGTATGTCCATGAGAAGCTGCACAGACAAGGGCAAAACAGCAAGGCCAGTGGCCAGTTCAGGGTGCAGAGTATGGCCATGAGAAGCTGCACAGGGAATAGTTCAACATAGCAAAGAGCAACAAGGCCAATGGCCAGTTCAGGGTGCAGAGTATGTCCATGAGAAGCTGCACAGGGAACAGTTGAACACAGCAAAGAGCAACAAGGCCAGTGGCAAACACGAAGTGCAGAGTATGTCCATGAGAAGCTGCACAGGGAACAGTTGAACACAGCAAAGAGCAACAAGGCCAGTGGCAAACACGAAGTGCAGAGTATGTCCATGAGAATCTTCACAGGGAACAGTTGTGACTGTACCTTTCCATGGTCAGCAACACAGTCAGGGGGTAACAATGTGCAGCGCAGGCCCACCTGTGTGAGAGACAGGTGTGTGAGGGTGACTACCACTCAGACTTGACTGTCAGGCGGACTGGGAGCTGGCTGTGTCTCGGGGACTGTCGGGGCACTTGACCGGGGAGAGAGCGGCCTAGCTGAGGTAGAGCTATCAGTGGCTTGGCAAGCCGGAGGGCTGCTTGGACCAGGTGGTGTAGTGGCATGTGGAGGCCGAGTCATGCAGAGCTGAGACACAGTGTGGCTGAGAGATTGTGGAGCGGTGCCTTTCCATTTCTTGGGGATTCTAAATGGCTTGCCTGACTTTGGATCAATGGGAAGTGGTGTGGACACACAGGCACACTCAACACCAAGGCTGCAGCAGATGCAGACGCTGGCATTCCCTCTGGCGACGTGCTTGAACCAGCGGAACGCTTCACCTGCCTTCGCCTTTGCCCCTCCATCCCCTGTTTGCCAGGTGTTACTTCTACAGTGCCCTCCTCCCCCTGCTTCACTGGGCTTGGAATGGGAGTCGAGGTGGTGGGTGAATCTGCCTTGGAGCCCTTCTTAGGTGTACCCTTGCCATGCACCACCTTCTCAGTGGGCACAGAAACTATATGCTTCTCTTTGCGAGATGCTTTAGTGACAGGAGAGTCCTTGGCTGGGGATGCCTCTGCGGCATGTGAGCCTGAAGTCTGCTTCTTTGCTTTTTGGCCCCTGGTGTCACCTGACGGGCTTTTGTCTTTGCACTCTGGGGTGGCTTTAGTCTTCTGTGGGGATGGTGTCTGCGCCAGGGACCGCTTGGGTTGCTGCTGCTGTGTGCTTCGAGCGCTGTAATGTGACTTTGAGGTCTGTGGACCGTGGTCACTATCGTCAGACGTGGCTACTGCCAAGGGGGTGGACGAAGGGACCGGAGCTGGACTGTGAGTATGTGCCTGTTGAAGGACTGCTGTCACGGTGGAGGACAGAGACTGGACAGTCCAGTGCAGCCCACCCATGTCTGAATGTATGCCCTCCATGAAAGCAACCACCTGTGCCAATTTTTTGTCGTGGTCAATGAAGGCATTGAGGAGAGCTGTCGGGCCTACACACAGCTGGCACAAAAGGTCCACAGACTCAGCACTGATGGCAGCAGGGGGGACAGGGGCAGGGGCAGTGGTGCCCGGGGTGAAGGACACTCTTCACCTCTTACTGGTGCGAACACATGCAGCACCAGAGGAATTGGCTGGGAGGATGGGCACTGGCCGCTGTGTGGTGGAAGATGATGCAGAGTCCCCGTTCCCTGTGCCCGCCAACATGGATGCATCACCGCTGGCATCAGATGACGTGGAACTTTGCGTCTCAGGCTGGTCCCATCTGTGTCACTGGGCTCCTGTGCAGCTGTTGTGCTTGTTTCACCCCACCCTGGTGTCTGTCTCCTGTCCCGTCGTGACCACAGAAGATGCTGCATGAGAGAGAGAGAGATGTAGGGTCAGTTCATTGGCAGCAAGATGACAAACATATGCAAGCAAAGCATAACATAAAATGGCTAAATCTACATGTTGCACACCACCCTGTGCAATCACATTGTGCTAACTCACTATATTGACTCAAACAGTGCGTGGAAACTGGAAATTCAGGCATAAGTGAGCCATGTGATGACCACACAGCGCAACACCCTGCTAGTGGCTCCGTTCAACCAGACACACAAATAGCTCTGAGCACACCTAGCGCCATGATGGGGGCACACTACTTGTTGCCATTGACAGATCTGGATGGAGCAGGAGGGTACAACACAGACACAGACTACAACATGACATTCCACAATGGCCATGAGCTCATGCCACCCACCATGTTGTACTTTGGGGCACAACGACTGGTGCACATTGGTGTCAGATGTCTAAGCCTCCCTAATCTGAGTTCAGGCAATGGATGCATGCCGTTCCCTCCCATGGGATTCCCCAGGCCACCCCAATGCAGACGATACCTGAAGACCACGACTCAGAATGCAATGGGAATGCACAGTACTCAAATTACCTTAGTAAGTACAGGCAGGGCAAATGCATAACACCTGCACCCAGCCTAGCAGCCACTTACAAGCCACTGCATCACATTACCAACATCACATAGGCCAGCGCTGGCACAGGCTCTGAACACATGCAGACACTCCCAGCCAAAGTCACCCTTCCCAGAATACTCTCCCCTGGCTTGCCGCTGATACTCCTTCAAATGTGCATCAAGCTCAGGGTGTGTCACGGCCAAGATGCGGCCCATGAGTGGTGTCATGCTGCGTCGTGCCAACCGCCCAGTGCGAGGAAGCAGCCCCAAGGTCATCTCTGCCACGTTCTTTGCCAGCCGGCTGAAGTCGTCCCACCTCTTGTGGCAGTGGGTGCGCCGTCGGTTTGAGACACGAAGAGCCTGCACCTTGGCCGCAATGGCCCTCCACACGGCCTTACGCTGGTGTACCTTGAGCTGCAGGCATGGGAGACAAGAGGGGGAAATGATCAGTGACACAGTGTCATGTACCTACATCTCTCAGTACAGTAGCATAATACAAACTCATCCCAAATCCACAGATATGTCTAACAGAGACAAGGATACATCTCACATGGTACATCTGCATGGAAAAAGCTGATGTAAATGCATGCAGGTGTGAGGGGGAACACATTCCCTGCACATCTCACACACATGCAGAATGCCAGCACTGAAAGCCAAGTGTGTAGCCTGCCCACATCTCCATTCCATTTTTCAGTTGAGCAAGAGATACACCACATATCAACATGTGTTCGGGGTCAGACTCACTGTGCCCAAGACTGCGCAGCCCTCAATGTCCCTGCCCTGTGAATAGATAACTGTGTCATGGATGTCACATTGAGGTACATGATCTCACAAATACAAAATCCTTTTCCCAAGGCCGGTCGTGTGCAATCTACAGTGCTGAGATGGCTCATAGCTGGAGTGCAATGAGAAAAGACAGATGCAATACTCTGTAAGTGAAGTGATGTGTCCTTGTCTTTTGGGTGGGGACTGTTCAGGCCAGGTGGGCTCACACTGAGATGGACAATAGGGGCACACACAGCCATTCAGCCAAGCAATCACTGTCCTGACTCCTGCATGAACAACTTGCTGCGTCACTGTATGGCTGACAACACATGACAGGTCACTCACACTTACATGTGCAGGCAGACAAACGTGTGGCATAGGGTACACACATCTTCCCCCTGGAGACAGCATGTTAGGCAGTGCATGACACAAACCCACACTCTCAGGCACATACTGCATCAATCCAACTACATGTTGAGGACTTACCATGACATTAGAGGCACCATCTAGACTTGGGTACTGTGTGAGCACCTCGTCCACCAGGACCTCCAGCTCCTCGCTTGTGAAGGGACTGGCACGGATCTTCTCAGTCCTTGCCATCACTGTGTACATGATACAGCAGCAGCGTAATTGGGTGGTGAGGGGTCTCTGGCAGCAGTCCCTGGAGGCAGCAGCAGATGAGGGGTCTCTGGCAGCAGGCTCTGGGGGCAGCAGCAGGTGAGGGGTCTCTGGCAGCAGGCCCTGGAAGCAGCAGCAGGGGAGGGGTCTCTGGCAGGAGTCCCTGGAAGCAGCAGCAGATGAGGGGTCTCTGGCAGCAGTCCCTGGAGGCAGCAGCAGATGAGTGGTGTCTGGCAGCAGGCTCTGGAGGCAGCAGCAGATGAGGGTTCTCTGGCAGCAGTCCCTGGAGGCAGCAGCAGATGAGGGGTCTCTGGTAGCAGGCTCTGGAGGCAGCAGCAGGGGAGGGGTCTCTGGCAGCAGGCTCTGGGAGCAGTGGAAATGTGAGGCACCCTCCACACATATATAGTCTCCTGGGGTAATTTCAAAGGTGCCAAGTTGCAGCAATTGGTGGTACAGGTCTGCATCATTCAAATGCATCCAATGACCGCCTCTGCGGTGGCGGAGCACACCTACCGCAATTTTCAAAATAGCATCATGCCACCGCAATCATGGTTCCCATTGGCTGTAAGGGCATGCTCCATGGCGGTGACACAATGCAGGGGCCCAGCGTGCGCTACCGCGATGGTGCATCTTTCAATTGCATCCAATGACCGGCTCCGCGGTGGCAGAACACACCTACCGCGATTTTCAAAATAGCATCATGCCACCGCAATCATGGTTCCCATTGGCTGTAAGGGCATGCTCCATGGCGGTGACAGACCGCAGGTGCCAGGCGGTAGCTACCGCGATTTGTGTGCCATACATGAGGCACCGCGATTTGGGTAGCGGAGCATGACAACCGCCATTTGGGCATGTCTCCATGGCAATCACTACCGCACTTGTGTATATGGGGAGTGCTAGTGACACACCGCTGGGGCCAGGCGGTAGCTACCACGATTTGAGTGCCATACATCCACATGAGGCACCGCGATTTGGGAGGCAGAGCATGCCAATCTCCATTTGACCATGTCTCCATGGCTATCACTCCATGGCTATCACTACCGCACTTGTGTATATGGGGAGTGATGGTGACACACCTCTGGGGCCAGGCGGTAGCTACCGCGATTTGGGTGCATACATCCACATGAGGCACCGCGATTTGGGTGTCAGGGCATGCCAACCGCCATTTGGCAACACATGGATATGTATCACTACCGCACTTGTGTATATGGGGAGTGCTGATGACACACCGCTGGGAACAGGCGGTAGCTACCGCGATTTGTGTGCCATACAATGGCAATGGCCATTTGGCAAACATCAACAGTGCACAGTGACCACATGGTAAATGGCACATCATTGTGCACACAATGCCAATGTTCCATTTACTCCACTGGTGACTACACATGCCATGTTTGTGTATGTGATGTCGTAGATTGGCATGTACCCCCTTACATGTCACTTGTGATATTGATGGTCCTGTACACAGGACAGTGTTGTTATGGACTCTACAATGTGTACGCATGTGAATGTGTTGAGGTGATGTGACAATCACAGCAATGTTTGTCTCAATTAATGATGTTCTTTTTTGCATGTCCTCTCATGTCTGATCATGCACACAATCGTAATTTCTGTCATTGTGATGGTGATGTGTGCCAGGTTCAAATGACACATGAAGGTGTGTCAGGTACAGCAGCTAGGTATGAGACAGTGGGGTTGATTTGTTACACATATGATAGATGCTATACACCGAGGCGTGCCCATGGTAATTGTGGTCATATCCCTATGTGCATTCACATTGACCGAGGTGGTGTTTGAGGGACTTGCTTTGTGTAAGTTTACAAGTGTGCCATTTGTGTAGCTGAAGGTGTCCCTACATGTAGGCTGGTCTGTAACTCAATTTGGCGTTGTGTCAACCAGAACGTGATGTATTGCATTGACATGTGTCCACTTTCATCTCAACTAGTAGGTGACCAAATCTGCTTTGTCACTTGACAGTGCTGGAAGACATGGAGGATGAGGCGATCATCCGGAAATGCCGTCTGGATAGAGCCACCCTAAAGACCCTTTGTAATATGTTGGAGCCCCACCTGGAGCCTCGCAGAACATATCCAACAGCTTTAACCCCAACGTATAAGGTGATGGCGGCCCTACATTTTTTTGCCACTGGATCGTTCCAGCAGATGATGGCCAGCGCAGGTGGGATGTCACAATCGTTGTTCAGCATGGTGCTGCATGATGTACTGTCCGCCATGATGATCTACAAGGACAGATGTATCCATTTCCCCAGGGGTCCTGAATTGGCAGCTGTGAAGGGAGATTTCTATCCCCTCGGGTACATCCCCCATATTGTTGGTGCCATTGATTGCACCCATGTTGGGCTTGTGCCACCACAGACATGTGAGCACATCTACAGGAATCGTAAACACTACCACTCCATAAATGTGCAAGTGGTGTGCCTGGCAGATATGATCATCTCCCACATGTGTGCCAAATTCCCAGGCTCAGCCCATGACTCCTACATCCTGCGGAACAACATTGTACCCCAGCTGATGGCTAATCTGCTTCCCGAGCGTGCATGGATTGTGGGTGAGTATGCCTAGTCGTATGGTGTGCTGGGTGTGTGACATGCTGCCCTCTCCCTCAGCGACATTGCAATGCTTATTTGTGTTTGTCATACCTAGGTGACTCTGCATATCCTAACCGTCCCTGGTTGCTGAGCTCACTGCAGGATCCCAGGACCCCGGCTTAAGTCCGCTACAATGATGCACATGGGAGGACACGTCGTGTGGTGGAGCATACTTTTGGTCTGCTTAAGTCACGTTTCCGCTGCCTGGATAAGACTGGAGGTGCACTGATGTACTTGTCCGGGAAGGTGTGTCAGATTGTAGTGGCATGCTGCATGCTCCACAACCTAGCCATTCGCAAGGAGATTCCCCTGATTCTGGATGATGATGAGGAACCAAGGACCCAGCCTGCAAACCAACCCGTGTAAGTGATGAGGACAGTGGAGAGGTGGAAGGTGTTGACCTGTGTCAACAGCTCATCACCCGCTACTTCACTTGAAGGTGGGTGACAATGTACAACGTACCCATTGTCTGATGATGTTGCAGTTGTTGTGAATGTGTATGTGAGATTTGTGACAGCAGCCGGTTGCAGACTGAGTGGTGACTGACAATGTTTCTGGGACAGTTAATTTAGGAACATCTACAGGATGTGTATGTTGACACTTGTTGCCTATTGTGATGTGTGCATGTGGGATTCTCTTGTTGTGAGTGTTGTGTGATGTCTGTGATGCTACACCCAGACTAGTGAATGTTGTTCTTTTGTGTTTTCCGAGGTGCCTTCAACCTCTCCTTGCCTACATACACTCCAGTCTCCTGGTACTTTGTAATCATGGTGAAGACTGTACATCCTGGAATAAAGAAGGAGCAGACACAATGACTTGTGTGTAAGGATTTTTTATTTACAATGGTGACATGTGAGGGGGGTGAACATTTACATTGAGGTGATTAGTGGAGCAGTGAGTTGGCAGTTTGTTGCGGGGTAAGTGAATGCTCGAGGCAGAGAGGTGAGTTACAGGGGTAGTTTACTTAATTATGTAGGCAAGTCCCAGAATGTATACACAAAAACAAAAGAAGAAGAATCCAATGGATGGCGGCCTTGTATGGTTGCAGGGAATTAGCTCGTCACTTCTGCTGGCGTTGCGTTGTCTCTATGGACTCTCCGTCAGCGATATGCCGGAAAAAATGAAAAGAAAAGAAGACACAGCCTTAATATCAAGCTCCTTCCTGTGTTTTAAGGAGGGGGAAGTAAGGGTTGTGAGGGCAAGGGGAAAACCAACACCAGGATAGAGGGTTGACCCGCTAGGAAAAAGGCACGGATCCCACCCATCTTAGTGGCCACCCACGGGGAAGTCAACCGCCCGTCACCCTGACCCCCGAAGCCGATCACGTACCTGTTGTAGCCACGAACCTCCAGGTCCGCGGCTGGGTGCTGAGCAGGGAAAGCCTCCTGGCTCCTTAGTGCTCGGTCCGATGTTGGAAGTCGGTTCCGCAGCAACCGACCTTCTTTCCTCCAGTTCTGCCTCTCTCAGGGTCGTCTCTCTAGTGGCGTCCTTGCGGTTCTCTTCTCCTACCTGGTTGAGGCTCCACCCTTTTGAAGCGGACGAATACCTTCCCGCATTGTTTCCAGGGGAGGGGGTTTGCTGCAGGCTGGCTTTGCTGTTAAAGGGCCTGAAGCCCAGGATGTCAGATGTCCCCGAATCGCTAACGGCACCGTCCATGTCCGGGAGCTGAAAACAAGCAGAGGGTGTTATAAAAGGTGAGTCCACAGGGTGTTCCACGGTGTCGGGAAGGGGCGAATCCTGACACACCCCTCCCCATGAGTGGTCCTGTTTGGGGATGTATGGGATCCAGGAGAGGAAGTCCGCATTAGAGTTGTCTGACCCCTTTCTATGGCATACATCAAAAGCAAAAGGTTGTAGTGAAAGAAACCAACGCATAATGCGCGTTTTTTTTCCTTTGTTCCTGCTCATCCACACTAGTGGGGCATGGTCCGTATACAATTGAAAACATTTACCTTCCAGGTAGTACCACAGCTTTTCTATGGCCCATTTTACCGCCAAGCATTCCTTCTCGATAACAGGATAATTTCGTTCCCGGGGAAACAGTTTCCGGCTAACGAAAAGGATAAGCCTCTTGGCACCGTCTGGGGTTATTTGGGACAGAACAGCTCCTATGCCAATCTCAGAGGCATCTGTCTGTAGAATGAATGGCAGGTCGAAGTTAGGAGATACCAGAACAGGCCCACTAGTGATCTCCTTTTTCAGTCTATTTATGGCTTCTAAGACTTGAGGAGAGGGGTGTAGTACCGAGTTGTTGGGGGTGGACTTTTTTAGTAGATCTGTCAGAGGCGCCGCTATCTCTGAGTATTGTGGGATAAAGCGTCTATAATATCCTAGAAGACCCAAAAAAGAACAAACGTCTTTTTTTGTGGTAGGGACAGGTGTTTCAGTAATGGCCTTGACCTTCTCTTTCTGGGGTTCAATACAACCGTTTCCTAGCAGGTACCCTAGGTATTTCACACGGCAAAACCCTACACGAGACTTTCCGGCATTGATGTGAAGGCCCGTGGCTTGTAACTCCTGTACCACCAGATGACAGTATTCGAGATGTTTTTCCCAAGTAGGTCTGAAGATCACTATATCATCGAGGTAGGCAGAGCAGTATGCCTGATGGGACCGTAAGACCTTATTCACCAATCGCTGAAAGGTCGCGTGGGCACCATGCAACCCAAATGACAAAACGGTGAATTCGAACAGACTGTCAGGGGTGGAAAAGGCGGTCTTTTCTTGGTCACTGTTTCGCAGGGGTACCTGCCAGTATCCCTTGGTCAAATCCAGAGTGGTGATATACCGGGTGTTCCCTAGCTTTTCAGTCAGCTCATCCACCCGGGGTAAGGGATAGGCGTCTAGTTTAGAGATGGCGTTAACCCGCCTAAAGTCGATACAAAAACGAATGGAACCGTCCAGCATGGGAACTAAGACGATCACACCCATCTGTAACATTTTGCATATTTCTTCGGAGACGGCTATCCTACGGGCCGCCGGGATTCTGCAGGGTTTTTGTTTTATGACCACGCCCGGTTTGGTATCTATGTGATGTTCCGCTAGGCTTGTCCTTCCTGGACTGTTGGAAAAGAGATCTTGGTAAGGAAGGAGAAGGTTTATCAATTCAGTGAGTTTCTCATTGGGGAGGTCCTCGTTTACTATAAATTTTTCCAGGGTACAAGGGTATTTTTCCTCAGGGAGAGACAACTGGATGGGTTGTGGAGGGGTCCCCAGCCACTTCTTTAAGAGGTTGATGTGATAGGACTGGGTTTTCTGAGGGGTTAACTGCAGACGGTAAGTGGTCCGTCCTATGGTCCCTACCACTTTATAGGGGCCCTTCCACTCGCTTTTCACTTTGGACAAGGAGAAAGGTAATAAAACCAAGGCCCAATCGTTTATCTGTAAGGAACGCCATTTCTTCCCCTTATCGTACTGATGTCGTTGTTTCTCATGACTCTTTCCTAGGTTTTGGTGAGCCAGGTCTCATAGTTTACCGATCCTAGATCGTAAATGCAGGGAGTATTCTAGAAGGCTCTGAGTGTTGTTTTCTTCCTTTTCCCAGGTCTCCTTTGTCATCTCTAACAGAATCCGGGGCTGTCTCCCATAGAGGAGTTCAAAGGAAGAACACCCTAGACTGCTCTGAGTCTGCCCTCGGATGACGAAGAGAGCCAGGGGAAGGAGACGGTCCCAGTCCTTCCCTTCACTCGTCAACATTTTCTTTAGGGTCAGTTTTAAGGAACCGTTATATCTCTCCACCAAACCATCTGTCTGTGGATGATAAACTGACGTTTTAATGTAGCTAACATCCAGCAGTTTACACACTTGAGACATTAGCTTTGAGACAAACGGGGTTCCTTGGTCTGTCAAAATCTGTTGGGAAAAACCGACCCGGGAGAAATATTCCAAAAGCTTGTCTGCAATAACCAGGGTCGTGGGGGTTCTAAGGGGAAAGGCTTTGGGGAAACGGGTACAATAATCTACCAAGACCAGGACGTATTGGTACCCTTTTGAGGATCGGGGAAGGGGGCCTATAAGATCCATGCCTACGCGTTCAAAGGGCTGGCCTATGATGGGCAGGGGTTGTAAGGGGACTTGTGGTGGATGATAGGGGTTCTATAATTGACAGACGGAACACTCCTGGCAGTATTTCTTTATTTGTGCATGGATGCCAGACCAATAGAAGTGCCTTAGGATGTTTTCTGTGCTCCCACGTGACCCGCTAATAAGTGGGAGTGGGCAAAGAACAGAACCTGTTCCCTAAATTCCCTGGGAACTTAGAGTTGGGGAGGCATTGTAGGGCTAGCGGTTCTGTAGAGAAGACCGTTCTGTATGTTAAAAGTGGGATAAGTCAGTTTATGGCCAGGCGGAGGGTTCCTGGCCTCTTGCCAGGCATGGGAAAGGGTGGCGTCGTTTGTTTGAGCCCAGTGGAAGTTCTTATCTATCTTCCACGGCTCCTGAGTCAGAAAGGCAGGGGTGCTGTCCTTATCAGCTGTGGCACGCACTGAGTTCTAAAAGAGGGAAAAGAAATCGGGCTTGTCGATACCAAGTATGATGTCCTCAGGGATGTTAGCCATAAGGCCAAGAGTGTCCAGTGATGGGCCCTCTTTCCCTTGACAGTGAATGGGTGGCTGTGGGATAGATACGTACGTCTCCATGGACACACCGTATCGCTACCTGTCCCCCTGGAATCCTCTGTTGTGGCGTGACCAGGTGGCTTCTGATCATTGACTGCCGACACCCTGAATCTAGCAATGCAGTAACTAAGTGAGCCTTAATGGCAACACTTACGTAGAAACAGGTCCCCATCTCAGCTGTGTACATGAGGTTGTGAGGCACGTAGCAAACATCCATAGGTTCGTCGGTTTTTCTTCGGGGACAGACCCAGGCAATGTGGCCCCACTCGCCACATTCAAAGCACTGTGGTTGTCGGGGAATAAGGGGCTCTGGTTTTGGTGCTCTGACTTTTTCCGGTTCCTTAATAGGCCTGAGCGGTCTCCTGGGTAAGGGGTTGGTGTCATCCCTTACTCCGGCTCCCAAGGGATAGCGCATGGTTGTGCACGAACAAATAAGGTTGCCATCTCAACCGCTTTGTCCAGGGTTAGGCCAGCATGCTGTCTCAGCCATCTTTGGGTGGCATACGGAAGGGCTTCCAAGAATTGTTCTAGGACGATAGCACTCATGATGTCCTCTTTTGTCTGATCGTTGGGCTTCAACCATTTTTCAGCAGCTAACTTAAGTTTAAAATACAAGGTTTTGGGACTATCGCCGGGAGCCCCTTTTTCTCGGCGGAACCTCAGGCATCCATCCCTAAATGGTCGAGGATCACCGCTTTCACCTCCTCATAGGGGGTAACTCCTCCTGCATTGGCCACCTGGTAGGCGGCTTGGGCCTCCCCTGACAAGAGAGGGGCCAGAAAAAAAGGTCATTTTGACACTGGCCAGCCTGAAGCCCGTGCTGCTCACTCAGTTTAGCAGGAAAGCATCCGGGTCTTCCCCCGGAATGTACTTTTGTAGGGACACCGTGGGTGCAGTTGCCTAGGTTCGTGTTATCTTCTGGGCAGCCCCGGAGGATGGGGACTCCTCGGCCACGCGTAATAGCGTATCCAATTGGGCTTTAATTTGGTCCCTAAAGGTATCCCTGGTGCTCTTTAGCTGGCGCTCCACTGCCCATTCCAGCTTTTTCTGCCCTTCTACCAGGTGCTGGATGAGGGCCTCCCTTTGTACTTGTCAACGGAGTCCTATGCCCGCATTCTCCACCATATGTTGCGGGGTAAGTGAATGCTCGAGACAGAGAGGTGAGTTACAGGGGTAGTTTATTTAATTATGTAGGCAAGTCCCGGAACGTATACACAAAAACAAAAGAAGAAGAATCCAATGGATGGCGGCCTTGTATGGTTGCAGGGAATTAGCTCGTCGCTTCTGTTGGGGTCGCATTGTCTCTATGGACTCTCCGTCAGCGACATGCGGCAAAAAATGAAAAGAAAAGAAGATACAGCCTTAATATCAGGCTACTTCCTGTGTTTTAAGGAAGTGAGGGAGCACCCTTGTCGCCGGACCATGAGGGCAAGGGGAAAACCAACACCAGGATCGGGGTTGACCCGCTAGGAAAAAGGCACGGATCCCGCCCGTCTTAGTGGCCACCCACGGGGAAGTCAACCGCCCATCGCCCTGACCCCCGAAGCCGATCACGCACCTGTTGTAGCCACGAACCTCTAGGTGCACGGCTGGGCGCTGAGCGGGGAAAGCCTCCTGGCTCCTTGGTGCTCGGTCCGATGTCAGAAGCCGGATCCACAGCAACCGACCTTCTTTCCTCCAGTTCTGCCTCTCTCAGGGTCGTCTCTCTGGCGGCGTCCTCGCGGTTCTCTTCTTCCTGGTTGAGGCTCCAACCTTTTGAAGCGGACAAACCCCTTCCCGCGTCGTTTCCAGGGGCGGGGGTTTGCTGCAGGCTGGCTTTGCTGTTAAAGGGCCAGAAGCCCGGGATGTCAGATGTCCCCGGATCGTTAATGGCACTCTCCATGTCCGGGAGCTGAAAACAAACAGAGGGTGTTATAAAAGGTGAGTCCCCAGAGTGTTTCACGGGGTAGGGAAAGGGCGAATACTGACACAGTTGTGGTAAATGAGATAGTTGAGTAGTCACAACATTGATGTGGTGACCCAGTCCAACAGACAGATGCCATTCACAAGCCAGTGTGGGGAAGGACAGTCAATGAAGTCAATGCAGTGGTGAAGAGTGTTGCCATCAGGGCTGGCTCCATGACTGGCGTTTGGCAGGTGCTTTGCCTCCTGTTACTCCCAGGATTTTCTTTGGACGGCCCCTTCATCGCTTGGCAGGGGCGGCCCTGCTGTAGGGCCAGTGGGGTCTGAGGACTCTGTGGTCCGAGGATGGTGAACTGTCATCCTGCAGACCACCAGAGGGGGGTGGAGGTCTTGGTTGTGGCGCAGGCCTGTCCCTCAGTACCGCCACTTGTTGGCCCAAGAGGTCCACAGTTTGTCCCATGCGGGTGTCGATGAACCTCATCAGCAGGATGAGCTCGCGCAACAGTTCGTCCGACCGGCCCATTCGTCCCTGGGTCCATTCATATGCCCCAAGGACTCTGGTGATGTGGTTCCGGGATTGGGTACCAGCCTCTTGTTGTCTGTGGGTGATCCTGCCCCTCCCACCTTCCCTGCTGCCACGGACCTGTTGCCTCACCACTGCAGGCACCCGCGTCCTCTCCCTGCCCTCCTCAGTCGGTGGTGTGGGGTGGTCATCCTCTGGGACAGGCATGGTGTTGCAGGCAGCACTGGTGGTGGTGGTGGTGGTGGCGGCGGTGGACGCACAGGCCGTAACAGCAGTGCTCTGCGTTGACGTTGTTGGTGCAGCAGATGTGGTGGGGGTCAATGGGGTCCTGGGACCTGTTGCTCCCTGGCACACCAGATGGGCCGGCTTTGAGCTCATCGTGCAGAGAATCCTGGGAGTCAACATCCGAGAGTCCATGTACCGGGGGGGGGGGACTGGCTGTGCAGGTTGCTGGTGTTGTCCTCTGCAGTGAGTTCTTGGTCACCTGTGGGTCAGATGGGAGATGGTCATTGCAGTGCACATCGAAAGCTTTGCGTTAGCTGTGTTATTCACTGTTTGTACACCACACAGTTGACTGGTCATCACATTTTGTTGTATGTGCACTACTGTGCCTCCTGACATGGTGCTGTGGTACATGCATTACTTGTCCATGGTGTGAGTTGTCAATACCTACCATGTGTTACGTGCATGATTTCTGAGTACAGGAACATGTTGCCATCTAGGGACTAGCGCATGGAAAAATATCTGTGAGGAATCTTTTTTGCTCACTCAGCCCTGTCGGACGTTACATCTGGGCATGTACGGTCATTGTCAACTGCTGCATACCTTCATCTTGTCATGTGCATATCTGGATTCGTACCACAAACTATGCTTTCTAGTTTCACATTTGGGCCTTGCTGCTCTGGCCCCATGGCACTTAGACATGGAATTCAGTGCTGTGCATGATTGTTCCCAGACTTTCTCCTACATGTGCATTGGTGTGTCACACTTTGGTTGCTGTGACAGTCTCATTGTCTTAGCTGTGTGCACACTGTGAATGGCAATAGGCTGTGTGTGTATGTGTGTGCAATGATGGGGCTAGTGTTGTCATGTGTCACCATGTTTTTTGCGGACATCGGCTGTGTGCACATACTGGCTACTTACCTGTTCTGCTTTCACATTTGGCTTTGACTTGACACATCTGTGTGTGTGTGTGGTGGGGGCTTGCATCCTGCTCAGGGGTGTGACTATCAAGCATGATATGTCTACCTACCTGTTATTTTGTTTGTGGCGATACAATGGCTGACACATGCATCTGGGTGGGAGGGGAGGCTCCATCGTGATGGTCTGGGGGACCAGTTGGCCTGGGGTGAGTTGTTGTACAGGCCTCCCACCCACAAACACCCTCCCAGGGAAGATGGCTACCTACCTGTTAGTTTGATGAGGGTAATGTAATGGCTGACACATGCTTTTGGGTGGGGTTGGGGAGAGCTCCATCTTGCTAGGCTGTGGGACAGGGGGCATGGTGGGAGTAGTAGTGCAGGCCTCCCACCCACAAACACCCTCCCAGGGAAGATGGCTACCTACCTGTAAGTTTGTTTGGTGTACTACAATGGCTTCCAACTGCTTCTGGGTGGGGGAGTGCTCCATCCTGCTGAGGTGTAGGACAGGGGGCATGGTAGGAGTAGTGGTACAGGCCTCCCACCCACAAACACCCTCACTGTGAAGATGGTTACCTACCTGTACGTTTGATGAGGGTAATGTGATGGCTGACACATGCTTCTGGGTGGGGTGGGGGAGGGCTCCATCTTGCTAGGCTGTGGGACAGGGTGCATGGTGGGAGTAGTGGTACAGGCCTCCCACACACAATCACCCTCACTGTGAAGATGGCTACCTACCTGTAAGTTTGATGAGTGTAATGTGATGGCTGACACATGCTTATGGGTGGGGTGGGGGGAGGTCTCCATCTTGCTAGGCTGTGGTGCAGGATGCATGGTGGGAGTAGTAGTGCAGGCCTCCCACCCACAAACACCCTCACTGTGAAGATGGCTACCTACCTATAAGTTTGATGAGGGTAATGCAATGGCTGACACATGCTTCTGGGTGTGGTGGGGGAGGGCTCCATCTTGCTGATGCTGTGGGACAGGGGGCCTGGTGGGAGTTGTATGATCATATATATATTTTTTCCATGTCTATGCATTGGTTATCACATGTATGGCACCTTGCACTTTAAATGTAGAATTTGGGCTTCAGTAACGCGTCATGTGATCAAGGCCGAAACGCGTCAGGGCGATTGTGGTGTTTTGAGCAATAAACATTTCACGCACAAAATTGGGTTCGTGTTCCGTCCTTTCCCAGAGAAGGGAATCAATGGAGAACGGCGTCTGATATATGTATATATATATATATATATATATATATCTCGCCACAAGATTCCAAAGGAACTTTTCTACTCGCACTCATGGGTTTGAATCGTCATTCATTTATTTCAGCAACAACGCTTCAAGTAACAAACTCAACAGCCCTACGTTTCGGTTTGACCTCAGAACTTGATCACGGGTACAAAGCGTTTGGCATGATTCTCATGTTTTTAAAGAGACATACAATTGTTATTACATCATATCCTGTTGCAAACCGCTTTGCATTATGGACTTCGTAGTATCATATTTCAGTGCATATGAAGAGTGCAAATAAAAATGAAATTAACAGTGCAATATTAAACTCATTACATCCTATATGGCCATGTAGCATGTTATCACTATCATCAAGCAATTATTTTTCGTTATTTATAATTTTATTAATTTAATTGACTTTCAATATTTTGTATATATATAATGTATTAACCTTTCATATTATATCCTTTTATATTATATCCTATAAACCGCCCTCTAGTGGGTAATGCACTTGATGTTAACATCTTTTTAGTAAAGGACATTATACGTCAAAATTTCTCAGTCAAGGATTATTATAAATTATTAAGGATTGAAAGTTCTACCCTCTAGTGGGTATAATTCTTTTTTTTTAAACATTTGAAATAACATTTTTTATATATGTATATACACATTGCTGAATACTGTTGTATTGTTCATGGCCTCTAAACTATTTTTGTTTATAAATAAACTCTATTATTAGCTTATTTGCTAGGGGCCTAGAAAATATTTCAAGTGAAATACCTAATAGGCAAAAAGGTGAAAAAGTGATAAAAAGTTAAATTAAAAAAACAATAATAAATTCGGAATCACTATCTTACAGCTAATATTTCTTTACAATTCCATAAAATGATTATATTGTCGTTCAGATGTTAACTATTGACGTGATCGGATACCCACTACCTGAGAGAGTGTAATAGATTTTTGTTTACATTACGTTGTTACATTTGTCTGATTCCAATTATAGGTGATAGTACATTTCCTCACCCTTATTGAGTCCATCCGGGGTTAAAGTTCTGAAAGATAAAATATGACGAGATTCTTTCTGTCTCAGAGTTCTTTCTCGGTTGCACCTCTCACATGGCGATCGACCATCTCAACTCCATAACATTTTAGCTTTTTCCAGTCCCCCTCATGATGTTTCTCCATATGTTCTGCCACCGCATAGCTTCGATCCTTGTTTATTGTTGCTCTTACATGTTCCAGTATGCGTTTTTTAATTCACAAACTGTGCTCCCTACATATTTCAATTTGCAGGGGCACTCTATTATGTAAATTACGTATTGGCTTTTACAATTTATTAATTGATTTATTTTCCACATTTTTGCAATTGATTTATTTTCCACATTTTTTTGTTTGCCATTGGTATTTCTTTTATATTTTGTGCGATCTGGCATACTTTACAGGTCGAACACTTGTAAAAACAATTGGTGGTCGGCCATGTGTTTCGTTTTGTGGTTTTCAGGTGGCTATGGACTAGTTCATCTTTCAAATTTTTAGCTCTTCTGTATGTAATTTTTGGATGTTTTCCTGCCACTTTTACCATTGTGGGGTCCAGACATAAAATATTCCAATTATTTCTCGAGATGTTTTCAATTTGTTTAGGCTGTAATCAATCGAATTACATCATCTTTTTAGACTTTCTCCTGTGTTTGTTGTTCCTGTATGATCTCAGATCGTTGCTTTTTCTCAGTTTTTTCTAGACATGATGCCAGAATATTTTTATTATATTTTCTTTTTTTAAATCTGTTGATTGAAAGTCTGCTATGTTTTTGCCATTCCTGGTTGTCAGAGCATATTCGCCGTATTCTCAATAGTTCCCCGTCTGGAATATTTCTGATTAAAGATGATTGGTGGAAACTTTCCGCATGTAGTGTTGCGTTACTTGCTGTTTCTTTTCAATGTAAAGTTGTGTGTTTTTTATTGTTCATGATATAGATCTCATTATCCAGGAAAACCACTCTTTTTTCACTGATGTTGTACGTGAAATGTAGATTGGTATTTGTATTGGTGAGGATTTGGAAGTATGATTCAAAATCTTCTGTCGATCCATCCCATATTATTAAGAGATCGTCTATATATCTCAGCCATGATCTTGTTTTTTCCACATTGGTCATTTTCTGGGTTCTAGGCTACCCTCTGCTCCCACCAACCCATGGTGAGACAGGCGTAGCTCGGACTAAAAGAAAAACCCATAGCTGTGCCTTCCTTTTGTAGATACACCTCCTCTCCAAACATGAACACATTTTGGTGCCGATTCCAATCCTGTAAAACCCGGGCACGATTCGTCGTACGGAGCGTATTCTCCATACGACTCGTACCCGGGAAATCCACCGTACAATCCAGCAAGTACGATTCGTACAGGAATAGCATTTCCGTACGATTCGTACAAAACACCGTACGGCTAAAAAATACCTACGAGTCTGATCCTGGACAGCGCGTATGCGATGTCCATACGGAGTCAGGCAGCGTTTTATGGACCAGCAAGTACGAATCGTCCCTACGTCACTCCGCACAGCTATTTTTTTACGGCAGACAAAAAATGCCGGAAAACTGAGTCGACGCGAAAACAGAGCCCCGGTACGCGACGGACCGCTATGGACCCCATCCTACGTGTCATCCCGGCCCTCTTAGCCTACGACCTGGTGCACCGAACCCGACGCACACGCCGCAGAAGGTAAGAACAACACCCAGGGGCCAAAGGGGGGTGAGGGCAGGAAACATACCCCCTACCCAAATAAAAACCTACAATATTGAGGACATACATTACCTCCAGGGTCTGGTCACTCCGGGGGGTGTGTCCACCAATCCCTGCGTCCCGCAACAATGGAAGTGGACGTGTACGCGTACCCCTTCGGTAACACTACAATAGTGATACGCACCGTACTCACACATCCATAGCGTGGGTATGTTCCGTAGCACTATCGTAGTGGTGTCGTGGGGGTACGCGTGGTACGGACCGTACACACGCTCTCAGAGCGTGTGTACGGCCCGTATCACTATAGTAGTGGTGCCGTAGCGGTACGCGTGGTACGGCCCGTACACACGCTCTCAGAGCATGTGTACGGTCCGTATCACTATTGTAGTGGTGCCGTAGGGGTATGCGGGGTACGGACCGTACACACGCTCTCAGAGCGTGTGTACGGTCCGCATCACTATTGTAGTGGTGCCGTAGGGGTACGCGTGGTACAGACCGTACACACGCTCTCAGAGCATTTGTACTGGCCGTACCATGCGTACTCCTACGGCACCACTACTATAGTGATACGGACCGCACCCACACATACATAGCGTGGGTACGGGCCGTATCACTATTGGATTGGGGCCGTAGGGGTATGCGTGGTACGGACTGTACACACCCTATGAATGCGGGGGTACGGTGCGTATCACACGTACCCCTACGGCACCAGTACATTTGGGATACAAGGCGTACACACGCCACGAATGTTGGTCTACGGCCTGGTGCAGCATATTACCTTTATATTGGTGTGTGTGTAGGCCTAGGACAGCAGTGTACTGCACCAAGGGGGTGGGTGGGTGGGTGGCTGCATAGGATTCCCAGCAGTGGACAGACATGTGAGGGGTGGGTGTAAATGACTACCAGCAGTGGCCTGCAATATGAGGGGTGGGTGCATATGACTCCCAGCAGTGGACAGACATGTGAGGGGTGGGTGCAGAGGACTCCCAGCAGTGGACAGAGACATGGGGGTGGGTGCATATCACTACCAGAAGTAGACAGACATGTGAGGGGTGGGTTTATATGACTCCCAGCAGTGGACAGACATATATGAGTGGGTGCAGAGGACTCCCAGCAGTGGACAGAGACATGGGGGTGGGTGCATATCACTACCAGCAGTGGACAGACATGTCAGGGGTGGGTGTAAATGACTACCAGCAGTGGCCTGCAATATGAGGGGTGGGTGCATATCACTCCCAGCAGTGGACAGACATGTGAGGGGTGGGTGCAGAGGACTCCCAGCAGTGGACAGAGACATGGGGGTGGGTGCATATCACTACCAGCATTGGACAGACATGTCAGGGGTGGGTGTAAATGACTACCAGCAGTGGCCTGCAATATGAGGGGTGGGTGCATATCACTCCCAGCAGTGGACAGACATGTGAGGGGTGGGTGCAGAGGACTCCCAGCAGTGGACAGAGACATGGGGGAGGGAGCATATCCCTACCAGCAGTGGACAGAGACATGGTGGTGGGTGCAGAGGACTCCCAGCAGTGGACAGAGACATGGGGGTGGGTGCATATCCCTACCAGCAGTGGGCAGAGACATGGGGGTGGGTGCAGAGGACTCCCAGCAGTGGACAGACACATGGGGATGGTTGCATATCACTACCAGCAGTGGACAGACACGTGATGGGTGGGTATATATGACTCCCAGCAGTGGACAGACATATATGGGTGGGTGCAGAGGACTCCCAGCAGTGGACAGAGATATGGGGGTGGGTGAATATCACTACCAGCAGTGAACAGACATGTCAGGGGTGAGTGTAAATGACTACCAGCAGTGGCCTGCAACATGAGGGGTGGGTGCATATCACTCCCAGCAGTGGACAGACATGTGAGGGGTGGGTGCAGAGGACTCCCAGCAGTGGACAGAGACATGGGGGTGGGTGAATATCACTACCAGCATTGGACAGACATGTCAGCGGTGGGTGTAAATGACTACCAACAGTGGCTGGCAATATGAGGGGTGGGTGCATATCACTCCCAGCAGTGGACAGACATGTGAGGGGTGGGTGCAGAGGACTCCCAGCAGTGGACAGAGACATGGGGGTGGGTGCATATCCCTACCAGCAGTGGACAGAGACATGGTGGTGGGTGCAGAGGACTCCCAGCAGTGGACAGAGACATGGGGGTGGGTGCATATCCCTACCAGCAGTGGACAGAGACATGGGGGTGGGTGCAGAGGACTCCCAGCAGTGGACAGAGACATGGGGGTGGGTGCATATCACTACCAGAAGTAGACAGACATGTGAGGGGTGGGTTTATATGACTCCCAGCAGTGGACAGACATATATGGGTGGGTGCAGAGGACTCCCAGCAGTGGACAGAGACATGGGGGTGGGTGCATATCACTACCAGCAGTGGAGAGACATGTCAGGGGTGGGTGTAAATGACTACCAGCAGTGGCCTGCAATATGAGGGGTGGGTGCATATCACTCCCAGCAGTGGACAGACATGTGAGGGGTGGGTGCAGAGGACTCCCAGCAGTGGACAGAGACATGGGGGTGGGTGCATATCACTACCAGCATTGGACAGACATGTCAGGGGTGGGTGTAAATGACTACCAGCAGTGGCCTGCAATATGAGGGGTGGGTGCATATCACTCCCAGCAGTGGACAGACATGTGAGGGGTGGGTGCAGAGGACTCCCAGCAGTGGACAGAGACATGGGGGAGGGAGCATATCCCTACCAGCAGTGGACAGAGACATGGTGGTGGGTGCAGAGAACTCCCAGCAGTGGACAGAGACATGGGGGTGGGTGCATATCCCTACCAGCAGTGGGCAGAGACATGGGGGTGGGTGCAGAGGACTCCCAGCAGTGGACAGACACATGGGGGTGGTTGCATATCACTACCAGCAGTGGACAGACATGTGAGGGGTGGGTATATATGACTCCCAGCAGTGGACAGACATATATGGGTGGGTGCAGAGGACTCCCAGCAGTGGACAGAGATATGGGGGTGGGTGAATATCACTACCAGCAGTGAACAGACATGTCAGGGGTGAGTGTAAATGACTACCAGCAGTGGCCTGCAACATGAGGGGTGGGTGCATATCACTCCCAGCAGTGGACAGACATGTGAGGGGTGGGTGCAGAGGACTCCCAGCAGTGGACAGAGACATGGGGGTGGATGAATATCACTACCAGCATTGGACAGACATGTCAGCGGTGGGTGTAAATGACTACCAACAGTGGCTGGCAATATGAGGGGTGGGTGCATATCACTCCCAGCAGTGGACAGACATGTGAGGGGTGGGTGCAGAGGACTCCCAGCAGTGGACAGGGACATGGGGGTGGGTGCATATCCCTACCAGCAGTGGACAGAGACATGGTGGTGGGTGCAGTGCACTCCCAGCAGTGGACAGAGACATGGGGGTGGGTTCATATCCCTACCAGCAGTGGACAGAGACATGGGGGTGGATGCAGAGGACTCCCAGCAGTGGACAGAGACATGGGGGTGGGTGCATATCACTACCAGCAGTGGACAGACATGTCAGGGGTGAGTGTAAATGACTACCAGCAGTGGCCTGCAATATGAGGGGTGGGTGCATATCACTCCCAGCAGTGGACAGACATGTGAGGGGTGGGTGCAGAGGACTCCCAGCAGTGGACAGACATATATGGGCGGGTGCAGAGGACTCCCAGCAGTGGACAGAGACATGGGGGTGGGTGCATATCACTACCAGCAGTGGACAGACATGTCAGGGGTGGGTGTATATGACTCCCATCAGTGGACAGACATATATCTGGGTGGGTGCTGAGGACTCCCAGCAGTGGACAGAGACATGGGGGTGGGTGCAGAGGACTCCCAGCAGTGGACAGAGACATGGGGGTGGGTGCATATCACTCCCAGCAGTGGACAGACATGTGAGGGGTGGGTGTATATGACTCCCAGAAGTGGACAGACATATATGGGTGGGTGCAGAGGACTCCCAGCAGTGGACAGAGACATGGGGGTGGGTGCAGAGGACTCTCAGCAGTGGACAGAGATATCATTATCAGATGACCACAACTCCATGGGTGTATGTACGCATCCCTAACTTTGGACAATGATGATAGTGCCATAACAACACATCACTGACAGCAGTGTCCCACTCCCAGGAGGATGGATGTCTTTCCCCCAATGCATGACACACCACATGTGATTGCTAGTGTGTGTATGTGAGAGAACGGTCCTGAGGCGGAAGCCGGGACTTGAAGTTCCATGAGACTGCTGTTTGGTATGTGGTTTTAATTGCCTACAGAACCTGCCGGTCGATTTTAAAACACCCGTTTTTATTCTTTTACCTGTATTTCTTAAATTTTGCACTTCTTGCACATTCGGGGCTCGAACCCGTGATTAGTCGCCCGTTGTCCCGCCTTCTTAAGTGAGGAGCTGGGCGAGCAGACTAGTGCTCCGCCCCTCACGACCCGATCTGCATAAATGGCCTCCTTCTTCAGGAGGCGCAGCGGACGAGCGCAGCGGGCGCGCCGGCGGCGCGCCAAAGGCAAGCCCGTCTGCGCCCGTCCGCGCCGGTTCCGCGCCTAGAGCCAGGATCTCTGGTCCGGGGTTAGGGAGATATTCGATTCGTCACTCCTACAGCCGTAACACTCTTCTGGCCATTCGTTACAAATGCAGGAGCCCGGACTGCGTTATCATGGAAATGCGGGAGGATTTGCTGCCCCCCCCCCCAGCTCTGCACAAATTGTATGCAGGCTCTTCCCAAGCTATGTTGGCAAACCAGTAATCTTCTCACGGCTTTATTTAAGCCTAGGGAGAGGAAAGAACTTACGGTAGTCAAATGCCTGCTACTTAACGCCAGATCTCTGGTGAGACACAGTATAGAGCTAGTGGACCTTATACTGGAAACCAAAGCTTTGATAGCATTTGTAACGGAATCCTGGACAGATGCAGCCTCAGGTCCAGATATTGTCAAAGCCACCCCCCCTGAGTACGAGTGTTTTGTCCAGAACAGAGTAAATAAGAGGGGAGGAGGTCTTGCCATAATCTACCATAACTCGGTCAGAGGATCCTTCTTGTCGGGTACCACCGACCTTTTCGAAGCACTTATTTATAACTTCACCCTATCCAACCATCATACCCTTAAGGGTGGCCTTATTTACAGGCCCCCCGGGCCTAAAGCCCCGTTTCTCCCAGCACTCAGTTGCCTACTAGAAGAAGCGCTCTGCGCCAAGACGTTCACAGTGCTGGGAGATTTTAACTTTCATCTGGAGTGTGACTCAGACCCGGATACGCGGGATCTCAACCAAAAGGTCAATGGCCCGACCCACAGAGCAGGACACACTCTAGATGGGATTTTTTCCAATCTTCCCAATCTAGAAGTCACCGAAGTTCAACCGGTCTCCTGGACTGACCACGCGGCAGTTCAATTTGAAATTAGCCTGGGCCCGCCTCCCAGACCAAGCAAGGTCAAGAACCCGCCCAGAACGATCAGGAAGTGGAAAAATATAGAAGGAGAGGCTCTAGAGAGCTTGCTAAGAACCTCTATGGGACCCCTCCCAGTCATTGTGGAAGAGGCAGCCACCTCATATACGAACTGGCTGGAGGCAGCCTGCCTCAACCTAGCCCCTCCTAAAACGTATCATTCCACACGATCCAGCCCCTCTGCCCCCTGGTTCTCAGAACAAATCAGGGACCATAAAATGCTCTGCAAAAAGCTGGAAAGAATCTGGCGAAAAAATTACAAAGAGGAGGACAGAAAGATTCTCAACGCAGAGTTGAAAAGGTATAAACATGCGATCCAAGAGGCCAAACATGAGTTTTATATGAAACGCATCAAGGATGCAAGTAATTCCTCCAAGGAACTATTTCGCACAGTATCGTCCCTGGCTGCCCCTAAACCAGCAGAGATACCACCAAGTCGCAAATTATGCGAAGATCTGGCGAAATTCTTCCAGGAAAAGGTAGAAAACATCTTCCTCTCGTTAGACACTCAAGTCAAGTTCGCTGCTCCAGAAACTAACCTAGAGGCTGACAGTAACCAACCGAGGCTACTCAATTTCTCCCCTATTAGGGAGGAGGAGGTGGAAAACCGATTACAACAGATAAAATCTGGCTCCCCTAATGACCCCTGCCCGGCCAGCGTGGCCATACTAGCCTCTTCGGCCATGGCCGCAGGCCTCACCCCACTGTTCAATGCTATGTTGGACAGTGGGGAGTTTCCCTCGCGCTGGAAACAAACTTCCATTCTACCCTTGCTAAAGAAACCGAATCTAGATGTGACGGACCTGAACAATTTTCGGCCAATTGCCAGGCTCCCCCTTCCGGTGAAAATCTTGGAAGGCATCTTAAACACTCAGCTGAGCGCCTTCCTGGGGGCAGCCCAGAGTCTGGACCCATCTCAACATGGATTCCGGGCAGGGCACAGTACCGAATCGGCACTGATTAAATCAGCAGAAGATTTGAGAACAGTGATGGATGCAGGGGGCAGAGCCGCCCTGATTTTGCTGGATTTGTCCGCGGCCTTTGATACGGTCCACCACAAGATACTAGTGGACCGGCTAAGGGCTAGCGGGATTCAAGGAATGGCACTTAAAATCCTGCATGCCTTTCTTTCCAGCAGGACTCAGAAGGTGGCACTAGGGGACTTTGAATCAGACCCTTTCATGCTCCCCTGCGGAGTCCCTCAGGGGTCCTCCATGAGTCCTACTCTTTTTAATGTGTATGTCTCCACCCTGGCACCAATTATTAGATCCTTTGTGTTAGAGTCGGGGATCTCTGGTTGGCGCAAGGTTGCCCTTGTGTCAAGCAGGAACCCTCTCCTCCACGTCAGGGCGCAGGATAACCCCTCGCGAATGACCCTTGCTCACCCTCTAGGTGCGTGGCGTGAGCAGCCAAGGCGATTCCTCAGGCGTTGTTGGTTAAGCACTTACAATCATACACACAGTAAATACATCAATCCCCCCAGAAACGGACACCAGACTTGGATATATATAAAAATACGCTTCTTTATGTAAAAATAGGTATATATCTCGGCAGACTTATCACAAGACCAATAACGTTTTCGCTATGCCACCAGGTTGTAAAGCAGGCAAATGTTCTTTGTTCGTAGCTTCAAATGGAGACCTGGTAGTCTCTTGCAAATGTTACTTGTGGTTCCAGTACTCACAGAGATCGGCTCCTGCGAACGGGGAAATAAGGCGTTGCGGGCCCCGAGCCCGATACTGGAACTTCTTTCGTGATGTGGAGAGTCGGCACAGGTCGGTGCGACTCTCAGCTTGGGAAGTGTTCTTGGGTCCTCAATCAACAGGTGTGGGCAAGTAGGCAGGCGCGGCCAGCGACCCTTTAGCACGGCGGTGCAGGAGGGTCTCCACAACGGGGGCGGCGCGGCCTGAGATGTCCGGGGATAGCGAAGCGGGGTCGCAGGGCACGGTCAGTGCAGCTGTTTGACCCGGCGTAGATCACAGTCGTCGGACGGTTTCCGGCGGGAGGGGTGATAGCACGGTCAGCGCGCTCCAGTAGCAGGCGGTGACAGGGATGCAGGCGGCCTGGCCCGGGGACAGAGAGCAGCTCTGGACGGAGCGGGGCTCTCACGGGTTTGAGGCAGGCAAGCTTCTGAGTGTCACGGCCCTAGGAGGGGCGATGAGGGGCGCAGTCTCTTTTCCAGCGGGATGCACACACGGCTCGAATTGGAGGACGAGCAAGAAGCACAGAGAACCCACTGGTCCTGGGGTTCAGTTCAGGGGGCAAGCTCAGATCAAGCCCTTGGAGAATGTTCAAGCACAAAGTAGCAAAGTCTTTTCAGTAGTCTCTTCCTCTCCTCTCTCAGCAAGGTAGGCAGCAGGCCAGCTCCTCCAGCGTCTCCTTCTCCTTCTAGTCGGGCAGAGGTTCTTTGTGGTAAACAGGATTCTGATTTCTTAGGAGCCAGGCTCCTACTTTTATACCATGATTCTTTTGTTCTTTAGCGCCAGGGGGCCTAGGCCTGGCTCAGTCCAGTTCTGGAGCACTTTGTTATGGTGACTCTGCTCTTTCCTTTCAGCAGCAGGGCAGAGACATCAGCCGCCCCACAGGGGGCGGCGCCGGCTTTGTGGTGGCAGAGCACAGGGCTATTCAAGAGTCAAGGTGTACTCCTCCCACCCATCCAGGTGTCACCTCTCTACCCACCACCTGGCAGCCAACCTGTCTCTGGGGATCCCCCCACCCTGCTCCTTACTGTTGCTAGGCAGAACACACACACACAGCAGAGGCGGACTGAGATGGTCAGGTCAGTAAATACTAACTTTCTAAAAGTAGTATTTACAAACCCAGGATATTAAAATAAACTTGACTACAAGAAGTATTTTATCATCCTGAGTTCAGGCATACTAAACTTGACACTTCTACCATGCTCTCTGAGTCTACTGGGGTCACAGCGTTGGCGTGATCCCGGCAGCCCATTCTGGCCTATGGAGAGCAGGTAGCCTTCAATAGTGAAGAACGGAAATGGCTGTAATTCACTACTAAGACATGCCACACACATCAGGGCATGTCCTACCTTATGCCTACAATGCACCCTGCCCTTGGGCCTACCAGAGGGGTGGCTAATATGTAGGTAAGGGAAGGTTTAGGGACTGGCAAGTGGGGGCACTTGCGCAGTCAGCGCGACGGTCCCGGACCGCGCACAGGGTCTGCGGTGGCAGACCCTAGACACACTTTACAAGGCCGCTTCCGTGGGTGGCGCAACCAGCGCTGCAAGCCCACCAGCAGCATTGGCATTCACAAGCCCTGGCACCCCCGGTGCACTTTACTGGGGACTGACAGTGAATCCAATAAACCAATCATGAACATCAATTACAGGTACACTTTACCTAGGGAGCACTTGCACTGCGGCACGGATTAGCCGTGGCGCAGTGCCCTGAGCGGACAACACCAGCAAAACAATCGAGGCACACCATCAAAAAGTGGAAGGGAAACTCACGCCAAGGTGCCAGGTCTAACACGTGTCCCCTCCAGCTGAAATGTGGGGAGAACTACCCTTGCCCAGGGGGTTCCTCGTCACTAAGGCGGAAATACCTGGACAGACCGTCAGCGTTGGCGTGATCTGTACCAGGACGGTGTTCCACCGTAAAGTCCATACCCTGTAGGGAGATGGACCACCTCAACAGCTTCGGGTTTTCACCCCTCATTTGCATCAACCATCTGAGGGGCCTGTGGTCCGTCTGAACCCGGAAGTGAGACCCAAACAAGTAGGGTCTTAGCTTCTTCAGCGCCCAGACCACAGCAAATGCTTCTCGCTCAATTGCACTCCACCTACTTTCCCGTGGAAGTAACCTCCTACTGATGAAGGCTACGGGTTGGTCCCAGCCCTCCTCAGTCATCTGTGAGAGGACAGCCCCTACACCATGCTCTGAAGCGTCTGTCTGTACTAGGAATTCCTTGGAGAAGTCAGGGGCCAAGAGCACGGGCGCCGTGCACATGGCAGTCTTCAGGGTGTCGAAAGCTTTCTGACAGGTGTCAGTCCAAATCACGTTCCTGGGCTGCTTCTTGGAAGTCAGCTCTGTCAAGGGGGCAACGATCGTTCCATAGCCCTTGACAAACCTCCTGTAGTACCCAGTGAGCCCCAGGAAGGCCCTCACTGCGGTCTGCGTCTTGGGGGGTTCCCAAGCCAGGATGGTCTCGATTTTGGGTTGCAAGGGTGCCACCTTGCCACTCCCCACTTGGTGTCCCAAGTACACCACGGAACCCTGCCCGATCTGGCACTTGCTTGCCTTGATCGTGAGGCCTGCTCGGCGCAGAGCCATCAACACTTCCCAGAGGTGGCGCAGGTGTTCGGGCCAGGTGGCACTGAACACCGCGATGTCATCCAGGTAGGCGGCACTGAACGCATCCAGCCCAACCAGTACCTGGTTGACCAACCTCTGAAAGGTGGCAGGGGCATTCTTCATTCCAAATGGCATGACTCGGAACTGGAAGTGCCCATCTGGAGTAGAGAATGCTGACCTCTCTTTGGCCCCTTCGGTCAAGGCGATCTGCCAGTACCCAGACGTTAAATCAAACGTGCTGAGGAACCGGGCAGCCCCCAGCCGATCAATGAGCTCATCAGCTCTGGGGATGGGGTGCACGTCAGTCTTCGTGACCGAATTGAGTCCTCTGTAGTCCACACAGAACCGGAGTTCAGGTGTGGCTCCCGGCGCAGCAGCCTTTGGGACCAAGACCACGGGGCTGGACCAAGGACTGTTGGAGGACTCAACCACCCCTAGCGCAAACATTTTGGAGACCTCCTCCTTGATGCAAGCTCTGACCCTGTCAGTTACCCTGTAAGCCTTGTGCTTCACAGGTAAGCTGTCTCCTGTGTCCACATCATGGACGCACCAATCTGTGACACCAGGAACCAGGGAGAATCGGTCGGAAAACTGTCCCAGCAAGTGGCGGCAGTCTTCCTGTTGTTCGGGCGTCAGGGTGGGTGAGAGGTTAACTCCATCCACTGACCCATCTTTCTCAGAGGCCACTAAGAGGTCAGGAAGAGGCTCGGTCTCCTCTTCCATTCCATCATCAGTGGCCAGCAGCATGCCCACTTCGGTCCTCTCTAAGTGGGGCTTAAGGCGGTTAACATGTAGGACCCTCAAAGGGTTCCTGGGAGTCTGCATGTCCACCAAGTAGGTGATAGGACTTTTGCGCTCCACAACCTCAAATGGACCTGTCCACTTATCCTGAAGTGCACAAGGCTCCACTGGGGCCAAGACCCACACCTTTTGTCCAGGTTGAAGCTCTACCAGAGTGGCATTCCGGTCGTACCACCGCTTCATCTCCTCCTGGCTGGCTTCCAGATTTGCCTCAGCAAGTTGCCTGAAACGCCGAGTCTGGTTTCGGAAGGCCAGCATGTAACTGTATACATTCTGGGGAGGTTTCCTGGGAGATTGCTCCCAGCCTTCCTTTACCAAACTCAGAGGTCCTCTTACCGGGTGACCATACAGAAGCTCAAAGGGGCTGAATCCTAGAGACTTCTGGGGCACCTCTCGGTAAGCGAAGAGCAGGCATGGTAAGAGGACGTCCCACTTACGCCTCATCGGACCGTCCAGGCCATGATCATGCCTTTGAGGGTTCGGTTGAATCTCTCAACCAACCCATTTCCTTGGGGGTGGTAAGGAGTGGTGAACTTGTAAGTTACCCCACACTCCTTCCACAGGGATTTCATATATGTGGATATGAAATTGGTCCCCCTGTCGCTCACCACCTCTAGAGGGAATCCCACTCGGGAGAAAATTCCCATCAGTGCCCGTCCCACCACGGGGGCCGTCACTGTCCTCAGAGGGATGGCTTCAGGGTACCGGGTGGCATGGTCCACCAAGACCAGGATGAACCTGTTGCCCAGGGCTGTCTTGGGGTCCAGAGGCCCCACAATATCAATACCCACTCGTTGGAATGGCGTACCGACCACAGGGAAAGGTTGCAGAGGAGCCTTGTGCTTCCCTCCGCTCTTACCACTTGCCTGGCAAGTCTGACAGGTTCTGCAGTAGGAATCTGAATTCTTATGCATTTGGGGCCAGTAAAAGTGGGTGACAAGCCTGTCATAGGTCTTGTCCATCCCCAAATGTCCTGCTAACGGCACATCGTGAGCCAGCCCCAGTAGGAAGGCTCTGAACTTCTGGGGTACCACCAGCACACGGGCTGACCCAGGTTCAGCAGCCTTAGGCTCGGAATACAGGAGGTCACTCTCCCAGTACACGTAGTGTGTTTTGGCCTGAACACCATTGGCCTGGTCTGCAGCCTGCTGCCGCATACCCACGAGAGAAGGGCATTCTTTCTGCTCCCTGCAGAATTCCTCCCTGGAGGGACCTCCTTCTTGCTGCCAATGGGTCAGCTCAGGCAGGTCTCCCAGCTCGGCAATCTGTTCCCCGGTAGGCTCCAGAGCATCCCCCTTAGGGTCTACTTCCTCCTGGGCCGTGGGAACTTTGGGGGCCGGTTTCCCGCGCCTCCTGCGCCTTCTCCCTAAGGCCGGTTCCTGGACCTCTCCCTCAGGCTCCAGGACCCTCTCAACACCCCTACTGGCTGCCATGGACCGGGTGGTCACGCACGCCCAGTCGGGTAGACCCACCATCCTCAGATGCGTGGTCTTCTCCACCTTTTCCCAAGGGGAACTCTCCAGGTCGTTCCCTAGCAGACAGTCTACAGGCATGTCAGTTCTCACAGCGACTTGTAGAGTACCAGAGACCTCCCCCCACTCAAAGGGAACTTGAGCCATTGGACAACGACTCTCTACGTTGTCAGCATTGACAACCCTACAGTAGGCATTGGGTACAATTTGCTCTTGAGACACCAGGTGTTGCCTCACCGAGGTCACGCTGGCTCCCGTATCTCTAAGAGCCTCAACCTTCTTTCCATTGATGGTCACCACCTGCCCATATTTCTTAGTGTTAGAGGGCAGGTAGGTTACAGGGACCATCTCACTGTCTCCTAGCGAGACTAGGGTCATCTGCCCGGGACCCCCACCCTCCTGGACTGCTACTTCCTCCCCAAAGTTAACACTAGCTACTTGCCGGGGGGGAGCACCAGTGGGTGCGGTCTTACCAAACAGGCGACACTTAGGATCAGAGGCAATGTGACCCGGATCACCACACTTATAACAATTGAAGGGCCCCTTTGGAACAGGTCTACCTGTCGGGGCCCCGTTCTGCTGCGGGGGTGGGGGAGGCTGAGAACCCTTCTGCTGGTTCCCTTGGGAATTACTTTGGGGGCCTTTTTGGAACCCCTTCTGTTTACCCTTGTCCCCCCCACTCTTCTGCTGGGGACCCTGCCCACCTTTGGCGGAGTCTCCCACTTGACCCTTGTGGACCCTGGTGCTGAGCCAGCGGTCCGCCTCCTCAGCAAGCTTCCTCGGGTTGGACAGCTTGCTATCTATCAGGTGCTGGCGTAGCTCAGGAAAACATTGACTGGACAAGTGCTCCCATGCAATTAAATCAAGCAGCCCTTGATAATCATTCACTTTGCTACCCTTCACCCAACCATCCAGCGCTCTGCAGAAAAAGGTCACATATTCCACATACGTACTCTCAGGGATCTTCTTGGTCTCCCTGAACCTCTGTCTATATAGCTCAGGAGTTAACCCATACCTGGTCATTAAAGCTTCCTTCATATGGGGGTATGAGGTCTGGACTTCTAAGGGCAAATCTAACAGTGTGTCCCGCCCTTCCGCAAGGAACCTTCCCCACAACCCCGCTCCCCAGTCTTTCTCAGGGACCCGGTGTGAGGACATGGCCACCTCGTAGGCTCTAAACCACTGCCCTATGTCATCCTTTCTAAAATACTCCTTTACTACATCTTTGGGGATGTACACCTTGGACTCTACCTGCGCTGGTGGAGCGCTGCCACCAGAAGGAGCGGTGTCCAAACTTTTCGCCTTCAGCTCCAACTCCTTCAATCTTACATCATGATCCATTTGGCGTTGTTGTGCCTCCAGGGCCAACTTCTGCTTTTCCATTTCCATTTGTCCGGCCAACTTTGCCATCTCCATTGCATGCGCCCTGTCGGCTGCCCTGTCTGCCAGCTCCTCTGGTGACCGGACTCTGCTGGGTTCCTCAAGGTTGTCGGGTGGAACGATGTCCCCCGCATTCCGTAGGTCTCGTGACTCCTTCCAGGCTCTCAACGCCTTGGTGTACTGGGGCTTCCTCTTGCATCCAGCATGGGGGACTCTGAATTGTACACTGTAGCCTTTCAATTGCTCCATCGTGTAGCCTTCCAGTCTCTCCCAATCCACCTCATCTATTCCAGAAATCACAGAGAGTGCTCTTCCAGCGGAGTGCGAGCCAGGCATGGTTGCAGTAATGGCAGATGTCTCAACAAAGTTCAACAATTACAAACCTGTGGCTGCGTTATTTGGTCTGCTCTCACTATCTGGTGATTAATAATTCACTGTATGCAAATTACAAGTGCAAATCCGAAATCCCAACCGCTGCCACCAATGTTAGAGTCGGGGATCTCTGGTTGGCGCAAGGTTGCCCTTGTGTCAAGCAGGAACCCTCTCCTCCACGTCAGGGCGCAGGATAACCCCTCGCGAATGACCCTTGCTCACCCTCTAGGTGCGTGGCGTGAGCAGCCAAGGCGATTCCTCAGGCGTTGTTGGTTAAGCACTTACAATCATACACACAGTAAATACATCAATCCCCCCAGAAACGGACACCAGACTTGGATATATATAAAAATACGCTTCTTTATGTAAAAATAGGTATATATCTCGGCAGACTTATCACAAGACCAATAACGTTTTCGCTATGCCACCAGGTTGTAAAGCAGGCAAATGTTCTTTGTTCGTAGCTTCAAATGGAGACCTGGTAGTCTCTTGCAAATGTTACTTGTGGTTCCAGTACTCACAGAGATCGGCTCCTGCGAACGGGGAAATAAGGCGTTGCGGGCCCCGAGCCCGATACTGGAACTTCTTTCGTGATGTGGAGAGTCGGCACAGGTCGGTGCGACTCTCAGCTTGGGAAGTGTTCTTGGGTCCTCAATCAGCAGGTGTGGGCAAGTAGGCAGGCGCGGCCAGCGACCCTTTAGCACGGCGGTGCAGGAGGGTCTCCACAACGGGGGCGGCGCGGCCTGAGATGTCCGGGGATAGCGAAGCGGGGTCGCAGGGCACGGTCAGTGCAGCTGTTTGACCCGGCGTAGATCACAGTCGTCGGACGGTTTCTGGCGGGAGGGGTGATAGCACGGTCAGCGCGCTCCAGTAGCAGGCGGTGACAGGGATGCAGGCGGCCTGGCCCGGGGACAGAGAGCGGCTCTGGACGGAGCGGGGCTCTCACGGGTTTGAGGCAGGCAAGCTTCTGAGTGTCACGGCCCTAGGAGGGGCGATGAGGGGCGCAGTCTCTTTTCCAGCGGGATGCACACACGGCTCGAATTGGAGGACGAGCAAGAAGCACAGAGAACCCACTGGTCCTGGGGTTCAGTTCAGGGGGCAAGCTCAGATCAAGCCCTTGGAGAATGTTCAAGCACAAAGTAGCAAAGTCTTTTCAGTAGTCTCTTCCTCTCCTCTCTCAGCAAGGTAGGCAGCAGGCCAGCTCCTCCAGCGTCTCCTTCTCCTTCTAGTCAGGCAGAGGTTCTTTGTGGTAAACAGGATTCTGATTTCTTAGGAGCCAGGCTCCTACTTTTATACCATGATTCTTTTGTTCTTTAGCGCCAGGGGGCCTAGGCCTGGCTCAGTCCAGTTCTGGAGCACTTTGTTATGGTGACTCTGCTCTTTCCTTTCAGCAGCAGGGCAGAGACATCAGCCGCCCCACAGGGGGCGGCGCCGGCTTTGTGGTGGCAGAGCACAGGGCTATTCAAGAGTCAAGGTGTACTCCTCCCACCCATCCAGGTGTCACCTCTCTACCCACCACCTGGCAGCCAACCTGTCTCTGGGGATCCCCCCACCCTGCTCCTTACTGTTGCTAGGCAGAACACACACACACAGCAGAGGCGGACTGAGATGGTCAGGTCAGTAAATACTAACTTTCTAAAAGTAGTATTTACAAACCCAGGATATTAAAATAAACTTGACTACAAGAAGTATTTTATCATCCTGAGTTCAGGCATACTAAACTTGACACTTCTACCATGCTCTCTGAGTCTACTGGGGTCACAGCGTTGGCGTGATCCCGGCAGCCCATTCTGGCCTATGGAGAGCAGGTAGCCTTCAATAGTGAAGAACGGAAATGGCTGTAATTCACTACTAAGACATGCCACACACATCAGGGCATGTCCTACCTTATGCCTATAATGCACCCTGCCCTTGGGCCTACCAGAGGGGTGGCTAATATGTAGGTAAGGGAAGGTTTAGGGACTGGCAAGTGGGGGCACTTGCGCAGTCAGCGCGACGGTCCCGGACCGCGCACAGGGTCTGCGGTGGCAGACCCTAGACACACTTTACAAGGCCGCTTCCGTGGGTGGCGCAACCAGCGCTGCAAGCCCACCAGCAGCATTGGCATTCACAAGCCCTGGCACCCCCGGTGCACTTTACTGGGGACTGACAGTGAATCCAATAAACCAATCATGAACATCAATTACAGGTACACTTTACCTAGGGAGCACTTGCACTGCGGCACGGATTAGCCGTGGCGCAGTGCCCTGAGCGGACAACACCAGCAAAACAATCGAGGCACACCATCAAAAAGTGGAAGGGAAACTCACGGCAAGGTGCCAGGTCTAACACTTTGGTTTCAACTTAACATCGTACGCAGATGACACTCAGATAGTGGTGTCACTGCTACCGGGGGAAACAGACAGCACTGCAGAAAGGTTCAGAGGCTGCATGCGGGAGGTCAGTAACTGGATGGCAGAAAACTGTCTCAAGCTAAATTCAGCTAAAACTGAGGTGTTGCTGTTCGGGTCCAGAGACAACTTCTGGTCCCCACGCTGGTGGCCGGAGGAAATGGGCACCCCCCCCCCCCATCTCCGATCTCGAAGGTCAAAAACTTGGGTGTACTAATGGACGACTCGCTGTCCTTCAGGCCTCAAATTAATGCACTTACCTCAGCAACCCACTTCATCCTAAAAACCATTCGGAAAGTTCTGCCGTTTCTTGCCGATGAGCACAAGAAGACAGTGGTAACAGGATTGGTGATGTCCCGACTGGACTATTGTAACAGCCTACTGCTGAATGCCCAACAGGGGCTCCTCAATAAACTTCAAACTCTGCAGAATGCAGCAGCCCGCCTGATCACAGGCACACCTAAATTTGCCTCGGTGGCACGGGATCTGGTGAAGCTACATTGGCTACCAGTTCGTAAAAGAATTATTTTCAAATCACTATGCGTAACTTTTAAGGCTCTGTATGGCCTAGGGCCCCACTGCATGAACCGACTTTTCCAATGGTACAGACCAACAAGATTTGCTGAGATCAGCTGAGCAGGGCTTGGTTGTTGTCCCCAGAGTTAGGAAAGCTCGCTGGGGAGGTAGGAGCTTTTCCCTGGGTGCAGCAAAGGCATGGAACGCTCTGCCGCTGAACCTCAGACAACTGCCGGACCTCCTGTCCTTTAGGAGAGCACTGAAGACGTGGCTCTTCACACATTAATCCCTCTGTACACACACTCTTTGACAATCAGCGCCAGGACACCTCCGGGTAACAGTGCGCTTTATAAATGTAAAAAATAAATAAATGTGAAAAATAAATGTGGGTGTGAGGACAAATAACACATGCATACCCACCCCTGGCGGATGCAGCGCAATACACACACTGAGATCATGCCACAAGACTGTATAGTCATGTCACTGCCTACTAAACTAAGAGAGCCAAAGGGAACACACACTGTCACGCACATCCCAGGACTGATAGGAATGTACAGGTGCTGGGCCAGCCACCAAGAAGTTGTCTCTCATGGAAGGACTAGGGTGGAGTTCCCACAGATACAATGCCCACAATTGTGAGTCAGGTGCCCAAATACCCTGCAGAACAAGTACCATTTGTGTGCTAGGTCGGGAGTACACACATGCATAGTGCTGGAAAGGGAGAATTTCTCCAAGAAGGCATTTCAACATACTCAATACACAAGTACAGTGACTAGCAAGGATGGCACAGACGATGCAGCCGGAGACATTGCTGAGCAGGCATGGCCATAGTTGAAGGGATCCGTCACCAACAAAGGAAATGTAGACACAGGTCAGCACAACAATTGTGCAACTCTTTGCAGGGAAGATGTCAGGTGCCACAGAGGAAGGAGCACTCCTTGGGACAATGCCTCAAAACCAAAATAACACACACTACCAATGATTCTTTGCAGAGACCTTGTGATGGCACGCAGATACCATGGACCACCTCATGACCATCAGACTAGAACATTTCTCAGAACCATAACACATTACCACAACACCAACTCCTGGAGCCTCAGCACCAACATCAATACCTGAAATGCAATAGTGTTCAAAGTAAAAAAAAAATGCTTTATTCAGCATAAAAAACAAATTATTAAATCACACAATATACAAAGGCCAATGGCCAGTCCATAATAGAAGTCCTTGGGGGGACACATGGGCACGCGTCTCCCCTAGCTTGCCTGCACAGTGGAACCCTCAGGTTTGTCGACCGGGGGGGGCATCATGTGGGGAAGGACCAGGCACCGCAGGGACAGGAGGGGGAAGGGTAGGTGTGGTGGGTGCAGGGATGGACGTCTCCACCACAGGGGTTGGGGCAGTGCCAAAGGTGGAGGTGAGCTTGGCGCTGCACACTGCTGCCAGGGCGTCCAGGGTAACCCCTGCACCGGAAGAAACCCCAGGGCCAACGAAGGGTGGGGGTGGCCGAGGGATGGGGTGCAGCGCTCTTGGGGGAGGGGGTGGACAGGGGGGTGGACTCAACTACCCTGCCCGGGGACTTCCTCGCCCACTTGGGGGGTGGTGTCACAGTGGTGGTGATGGGCAGCTCACCCATGTCGACCTCTTTGGGTGTCAGTTTGGCAGGGGAGCCACGGGGAGTGCTTTTGGAGGGACTGGGTTGTGAGGCCTGCGGACTCAGACTGTGGCTGCGTGTATGTCTTTATGCCCCAGACCCAGTGGGTGTGCCTACATCCCCCTGAGTGTGCGTGCCAGGAGATGTGCGCTTGCCCTTACTTGGTGGTGTGCTGCCTGTGTCTGGTGGGGTGCGTGCTTGGGAATGTCTGGGTGTGCATGGGACAGGTATGGGAGAGGGAAGTGTGGATGGGGCTGGGGAAGGGGGGGACAAAGCACTGCAGGAGACTCACTGCTGCCATCAGGGAAGAGTCCATGGACCGCAGAAACCTGCGTTGTTCAGACATCGTTGCTGACATGCCCTCCAGAACGACACCATCTGTGTCAGCAGTGTGGTGTGGCCATGGAGGACAGTCAGCACCGATGCCTGCCCAACCTGCAACTGCCGCAGTATGTCCACAGACTCTGCACTGAGGGCAGCAGGGGTGACAGGGGCAGGGGGTGCGGTGCCTGTCCCGAAGGAGACATGGTGGTGCCCTGCACGGACAGAAGGGACCGGAGCAACTGGGAGGGCGGTGATGGGAATGGAGGAGGCGGGGACAGATGATGGGCTGCTGCCAGGTGTTGTAGCAGCCTCCACCCCCTCAATGAGGTCAGCCTCGGACCCGTCTGCGTCGTAGTTGGAATCGCCACCAGACAGGTCCTCCGACTGACTCCCTTCGCCCTCTGTGCCACTGGCTCCCGCAGACTCGCCAGCACTGGTGGCACTGGTGCTGGGTCCCTCATCCAGGTCCGTGCATGTGTCTCCCTCGGTTTCCAATGATGATGCTGTGGGCAAGGTGAAGATACAGAAAAACATCAGTCACCGGTATACATCTGACACATGAGTACAAAACCAATAGGTCACAGTGCATATCAGGCAATGCATCATGAGTAACAGCTAGATCACTCTGCTCATATGTAAGCCCTTTACTCCCCAGTTGGTAGACCAACCATGCCACTTGGACACAAGGAAAAATAGGACACACCAGCCCAAAACTTGAATGAGAAATACACTGAGGAGCGAGTGTCTGGGAACAGGTGAGCACAGCAATACAATGAAGTCATGCCACCTCTTGTTTACCCTGAAAGAAACAGTAGTGGTGCACCCAAGGCAAAGTAACACACCTCAATACCAAAGGTGTCCCCACACTCAGAGACCTGTAAGTACTTTGGAACACAAAACGAAAAAATGTTGGTCCCTTGGGAATCACAATACTTTGCACAATCGACATGGTCAGAATGTGGGAATGTGCCATTTTGTGAACAGAATACACATGTGCCTTCATAAAAGATGGCTCCCAAGGAGGTGCACACAAAACTACATTTACCCAGTCATTGAAGAAGCTGGCAGCCTTCTTTAAAGAAGCCACTGTTAGAAAGAAATGGTGTTGCAGAAAGTACATATACATGGGCCCACGGAGGTCTTGATGACTTGACACTCGATAGTTGGTATCACCAACAACCAAGGACTTACCCAATTTCCACAACACTGGGGGAACATGTATATGTATAATCTGAAAAACAGTCTCATTAGAACAGTGCCTTCTTTTAAAATGTGCCAGCGTGTTCCCTGAAAGTGTAAAGGTGGTTTGTTGTGCACTTCCTTGGGAGACATCTGTCATGCAGGCACATTATTGTTCTTAACAACAAAACATCAAACTAAAGCATTTAAAACATGAAGACCTGTTGACAAGTGTTGTGAGTGCCAAGGTACAATACCTTGTGACTAACAACTTGAATTATGTCAGTTGTCACATGGCCATCCGTTACCTGATGACACAGTTGGCAACACATCTGACCCACTGCCTGTCATGTGGAGTGGCAGACATGTCCAAACCCAGGACAATGCATGAGCTAATGGGCCTGCAATTGTGTCGTAAAAAGGCATACCTGCACTGAGGAGACACCCTCATGGCAAGCCAGAATGTCCACACAGATGTCAGCACACAAAGACCAAACTACGTAGCATCTGGACCACACACTGGTGCAAAAAATGTATGAGCAGGAATCATGTATTCAAACAATTGACACATGCTGCAAAGCACAAATATTAAACCCTGCACAACATCACTGGGTCACTGCACGTTGAGTCTCTGTCCAGCCAATTATCACACACAGGTCAGACCTGGCAAGGAGACATAAGGTTTGGCCATGTAGGCCTCGCCCGCACAAATCCCCCATACCTGAGACAATGTGATTGAGACAGATCAAGAAGTGACACCTCTTAATCAGGGTTTACAAAAATGTGCTGCAAGAATTCCCAAATGTACTCCACATCACCTCGTGAGGCTGCCAACACATATTTGTGACAAACAACCATCGACAGATAGTTGTGAATAGACACACAGGCACTGCCTAGTGTGAGTATGCACAAGCCAAATGGGGTCTCCCTGTCCAGTGGACACATGTAGCACACTTTGGATAAACACAAATGAGGCCAGGGAACAATGCCACAGAGACAAACATATGCTGAACACACTGAGAATGGACACAGTGTTGGATGACACACATGATTACGAGGCAAGGGTGTCTCAGGGGACTGTAGTGGGCACACTGCTCCTTGTTCCTGGAATGTTCTGATTGTAACATGAGCAACCGTCCTGGCACTATGCAAATCTCCCACTCATGCACATCATGTCTGAGGCCACAACATTGGTCATGCATGCTGCAAGTGTGTTAATTTGAAACCTCACACTCCCATGTTGATACTCATCTTCAGTGCCAACAAATATGGACCCCCAACAGAGTGAACAGGACAGGGCACAGGCAAGGTACCAACACATGTCACAGACCACCCTCCCACATGATGCAGAAAGCAATGTGCACTTGGATTAACTGGCAACCTAGATGACCATGTGCAATTGTGATTTCACACAGACCAGGGGACACATGTCAAGCAGGGGAAGGGACGAATAAGAGCACCGGTTGACTTTGGGGAACAGAATATGCACTGCACACATAAACCCTGGTAGTGTATCCAGGCTACAGAGCACTTCCAAAAGCTGGGGACACACAACACAACAAACAGACAGGTACCTACCCCCTCCTTGCTGCTGTCTCTCCTGTAACTGCCTATCCAGGTCAGGGAAGACCACCGCCAGGACACGCATTCATGTGGGTGGTCAGGCGTCGGCGCCCGCCGTGGGGGCGTGGAGGTGAGAGCCCCAGCTGGACACGGGCGATCCGCCGGGTCCAGCGCCGGATGTCCTGCCATCGTTTTCAGACTTGGGCTAGGCGCCGACTGCGACCCCCCGCCACTCTCACAGCCCTGACGATCTCCTTCCATATCCCCCCCTTCTCATAGGCAGTTACCTGTGAGGATGACAAAGTGAGACAACATCACTACACCTGCTCCATGTCACAGAGACACACATTTGAGCATCGATGATATGTTGAACAGGGCATAGGATGCTGCCAAGGAATAGCATCTTTCTCATATAGACATTGGCCTCTGTGGAAGCCCCAATGCACTACATGGCATTGAAAGTACACAGGTGGCAGGAGGGGTGCGACACACTCCCTGATCATGGCACACACTGTGCATCACATGCACCACCAGGCTGATGGACAGCACCTCAAAGCAGTTACATGCCCCAGGCCACTGACGCAACCTCAGCAGAGTACACAGACACACACAGGCACAGATCAATCACCTGCCATTGGCAACAGCGGATACATACCTCACTCTGCACATGTGCCACTTGCCTGTGGGGTGTCACAGGTGTTGGGCTAGCTCAGCAAGTCAGACACACAGCACGGCTTACTTCTCACATCAGATGGGTAGAGCTGTTGCCTCCCCCATGCAGCTGTGGTGCAACACTTCACATAGACACTCACCCACATGACAAGGAACCTTCACACACATCAATGTCCAGGAGGGTGTACACATCACTTGGACACTCTCACCACAGCTCCACTCAACTCATACACATCTGTGGGTGCAGTCACCTGTCACACCAGGGGGGACCACTGAATCACCTCAGGACCTTAGCCAAAAAATGCCACCAAGGATTTGCCAGGCTGAATGTGTCATGCACTATGCAGTGAATGTCACAGTAAGCACAATGCAAGTGAGGAGTGCACACAGGAACTACATCATGCTCTGCATGACAGACATAAGCCTTTACCCCCCCCCCTGGGACCCACTCTAAACCACATTGCATGTCTGTCACACCTAGACACAATGCCAGAAGTGACAGTCACAAAAATGGTGCACAGTCAAAGGTAGTGGAGTCAGCACTCACCTGCACCCCTGGTCTCCCATACAGGCTGGGGTACTGTGGGAGGAGGACATCCAGCAATGCCTGATTCTCCTCAAGTGTGAATGGCTGGGCCCTCTCCACAGTACGCGACATGGTGCCAGAGGAAGCACAGACAGCAGCAGTGTGGTCGACAGGAAAGTAGTGCAGGCAAGTGCCCTCTCATGGGTTCTGGCTGACTTATATCTGTCTTGCTGGGGGCTTTCATTTACAGGAGTACAGAGTGATTGGTCAGACTAATTTGCATCCTACGTTTCCTCCAATCCCATTAAACATACACCAATGACACAAATTTGCATGGTTAAAATTTTGAGCATCATAGCAAGGCAAACACCACTTTGCAACATTGTAATTTTTGGGCCAACTGACTTTTCAAGCCCACATGATGGCTACATTGCAACTGAAATCTCTGTATCCATGACAACAAGCATGCATTTTGTACCTAATACTTGTCCCCTATGTAATTTTTGATTCCAAAAAACATGTACGGTGTGTTTCACACGTACCCGTACACGTACGGCACCACTACAATAGTGATACGCACCATACTCACACATCCATAGCGTGGGTAATGTGCGTATCATTATAGTAGTGATGCCGTAGGAGTACGCTTGTGTGTACGGTCCGTACCACGCGTACTCCTACGGCACCACTACTATAGTGATACGGACCATACACACGATGTGCTCTGAGAGCGTGTGTACGGTGCGTTTCACACGCTTACACTGGTGATAGGAGACGCACACGAAAGGAATGGAGGTCTCCGACTCGCACAAGACTGTACATCAAGTCATTGTCATTGCAGACTTTCATGTGCAGGGCCTAGGTGTGTCAGGCAGTGATATTGCACATGTCTCCTCATGTAGTTGCACAATTGATGTGTGATGACCTGTGTACACATGTCATGTGTGATGGGGCACTATGTGGCACATTTCCTCTTCACACTTTACACATGTGTGCCTGTAGTACAAACGTGTCAAGCACAGCATCACTTGTATGGCACAGTCACCACCACCCGCAACTATCCCCAGGGACACTAACAACTGACATTTCACGATCAGCGTGCCCCGATGTGACTATGTCATGTGTGTGTCATGTGTTCCCATGAGCTTGCTGTTAGTGTTCCGTCAACTACATCTGCTGTTGCTGCATCCAACATGTGTCTGTGTGGAGAGGGGCATGGCACACATCTACGCACACCATGCCACATGTGGATTCCCACGTAAGCAGGGTCTGTATGCATCGGACATGATATTTTCACATGAGGACATATCTGCGTCATCTCAATGTCTGTGTTTTCTGTTTTCACGTGTACCCCTTCATCGCAATGTGTTTGATCTGTACATTTGACATTCCATGTGACCTGTGCGTCTAGCTTGCCGTCAGCTGTCTGTATGAGATGACATCCTTTAAATGCAGCTATGTGGATGTATGTCACTCCGGTGATGTCTCTGGCTGTTCACTCAGACTGGCCCCCAGCTCGATTGCAGCAAGGCATTTTGGGGATGGTACGTGTTTGGAATGTGTGGGGACTGCTTCTGTGCATGATGTGTTACCATGCATACATGTCGACTCACCATGCGTAGGTCCCACATGTTTAGTCAAATAACCTGTGAGTCTGTTCATATTGGTGCATTTCCCTTAGTGTGAGCTTGTGTAATAAAGGTGTTCCTCACCCTCCAAAGTGCCTCATCTCTGTCAATGCAGGTCTCTTGCCACTTTGCATGCGTCATCTCTGGCATAGTTGTCAAATATTGGGCATAAACGAGTGTATGTGTAGTTCGGCAACATGCATGCAGTTCTTCATGGCTAATAATCTCTATTGTGCATGAAGTCCATGGTTGTGTATGTATTTGGGCAGGTTGCTCCCCCCAACGGGCCGTCAACGCCTGCTGAGGGTGTGTCTCCTGTGCGCAGCTCGGCCTTCTGTTTCGTGATCCTGTGTCAGTCATCTTTGGTGATTGTTCATCCATTTTCTCTGGGTCAGCCATGAGTAACCTGACACTCCTTCCTTTACATACGACTGTTGCAGTTGTCCTTTCTGACATTCTTGTCTTTGTGTGCTACTTTCGGCCTAGTTTCCAGGACATGCCGGCTGATGATGCGGCCCCTGCGTCAAGGGCCCACCAAGTCCCCGGATTCTGCAACCCACACGCCTCCAAGATGCTCCTCCCTTCCTCCCTCCACCCATTCATTAGGCTGTCATCAGCCACTGTTGCTGCCACGCGGTGCCAAAGGCAGGACCGTCAGCACATGCAACGTGCACATTGCACGACCCTCATGTCCTTACATGACCCACATCACACAACAGTCTCATGTTGCAGCCACCCTCCAAGCAATGTCCAACCGAAAATCAACCGCCTGCTCTCAGGCATACCCTAAGCGCACACACAACACCTTTGCATGCTGAGTGTGCAACTCCAACTGCTTACACAGCGCTGCCCCGCCTTCCAGGCCCTGTCACACCAACCAGGTCATGTCTCTCTTACTCCACACCGGCTCCGTCCACCAGCACGCCATTGGACTCTGTTACCTCCTCAACACAACAGGCCCACACATCACCTTCATGACAGTGACCTGGATGAAAGCATCCTCAGCACACAACATCTTCATTGCCATCTCAGACGGATACAAGAGCACCCGCAGGGACGGCACTAACAATCCCGGAGGATGAATTGATATCTATTCCCAAGTACGCACTCAGGGTCACAAATCCGGTTTGGCACAAACCCCCTGCAAACCCTCAGAGTGACACTCATCTACAGATCTCAAGGCCTTCATCCACAATTCCGCAAAGCCATCAACACGTCCATCGTCACGCACGCCCTCACATCCACAGGATACATGTGGCTGTGGGCCAGGAACTTCTGGCTGGATGAGAACCACACCAGCATCCATCATTGGCCCATCCACATTAGCATCCACGTCTCCGACGAGCAACACACTGCCACACACCCCGCTACCAATCCCCCAAAGATGCTTGATGTAAGTCAACACAGACATGCTGTGTGGGACACTGGAACCAACACCACCACCACACCCTGCAACCTCACACACTGGATCAGCAACTGATCCAACAATCTAGCCATGTTGACGGACTTTCCTGTGACGCACATCAACAATTAAGCCACCTGGGACAATGCAGACCTACTGGACTCATACACGTCTAGCAGGACTCTTGTGCACAGCTTGCAACACAAATAACCATCAGTGGCCTTATAACCCTGGAAAACGGCACACAGAGCCATCACCATATCATCAGCAAGGACAATTGGAGATCCTTCAGATGCACGACATCAAGGAGCTCATCAGCATCGTGAGTATACTGACATCAGCTCTCCATCCAAAAGACACCCCACCCTTGCAAGGCTGAGCCAATCCCTTGCAACTTTCTACCACTGCAAGCTCATGGACATACACGCAAGCCTTGGCACACAGAGGCAGAACGCACTATTATACGCGGGACCAACCCCCCTCAGGTTTTGGACTTCCATCATCAGCAGATACAACACCCGGCTCATGTGCAACATCCCCTGGGGATCTCCATCAGGCCCCTTCCCACACAACATCTCAACCACATCATTCCCCATCCTTGTAGCCCCCGTCCAGCACGTCATGTATGTATCATTGGAGTTAGCCACATTCCATGGTAGATAGAGGCATGCAGTGACCCAGGCCCTTCTTAGACAATGGACGGCAGGAACGCTGGCTCTCAAGGAACATCACCGTGCTTCCCTAGCCAGCAAATGTCATCAGGAAGACAGTCAATGAGCAACTGACAAACTTCCTCCATGCAAAGAGCTCCAGGCAACCTGCACAAGACCGTCTTCCACAGTAATCACCCCACTGCAACCGTCATCATTGCCACCAACACCTACAACTTTGCCCTGCTCAACAATGGTGAGGCCACCCCCCTTGACCTCTCCACAGCATTATACACGATGTGCTCACACACTGCCAGCTCACAAATCTCCAACACTGGTATCCAGGGGATGGACCAGGATGAAATCACCAAGTAGCTCACCAGCAAGGCCATGGGAGTGGGACTCAAGCCTTCAGCATGTAGTACAGTGGCATCATCTGGCACATGGCCCAGGGCTCATCTCTCAGCGTGTCAATCTTCAATGTGTCCAGGACTGAGGTAATCATCTCAGGATTGTCCCCTTACAGCTGGGTCAACTCCTTGTGTCCCACCCACCAGGGCACTGCACCAGCACCCAGTGGCCACGCACACAAGATGGTGTGCATCATGGACTCGTCGCTCACAATTGCCATGCAACTCACTAGCATCTGTACCTCATGCTGCAACACCCTCCGCATGATGCACATGATCCACAGATAGATCCACTACAAGGCAAGACAGACCGTCCCCCAGGTCCACGACACCAGCCGTGTCAACTACAGCCCCGCCCTCTATGGAGCAAGTACAGCCAAACTCCCGGAAAACTAGTCCACATCCAGGGTGCATCTGCACACCTCAGCTTCAACATCCCGCGCCCCAGCCACATCACCGTCCACCTGAGATAGCTGCAATGGATTACTGTCTGCTACAGGATGACCTTCACACTCCTCACCGACACTCAGGAGGCAGTCCACAACCCCAGACCCCAAACCAACCTTGGACGTTTGTCATCCAAGACCCCGTTGGGCCAACTCCGTGCATCCAACCTTGCCCTGGCCACCATTCTTCACATCCACTGAACTCCAGCATGCAGGACATAGTTCTCCCACCTGGCCAAACATACCTGGGACTCCCTCCCCGGGAACCTCCACATGAGCCATGACCTCTACGCCTTAATGATACTCTTCCAAATTGGTGTGTCTGCACAGTATTGCAAGCCCCCCCTCAGCAGCTTGAGGCCATCACGGGTGAGTATTGTGCTCCATGTCTGTATTGGATGATACATTGTGACCCATGTGTGTCCTGTACCGGACTCAGATCCCAGGGTATGGATGGCTGGAGTTAGTTCAACACTCAGGCATAGTTTGACATTTCCCCACACATACGTTGTGTACTCATGCAAAATGACTGCAACATCTAATTAAAGACATTTAGTTTTATTCTCGGTGGGGGGCGTGTTTTGTGGGAAAAAATAGGTGCTATACAGTGTGCCTGGAATCCAAAGTTCACAGGGGGAGATGGGATCCTTGGCATTTGAAGTCATCAGAGTCCAGAACACAGTGTTTGTCATCATTGATCAGACTGTGACCAGCAAGTCCATGTGGCAGAGAATGTCAGTGAATGAGGTGATGCTGTTGCGCATGAAGGCCAGGTGCTAGGCCAGGTGACCTGGGAGATGTGGATGGTCCGCTGCCTCTCACGGTCTTTTCCGTGGACGACCCACCTTCCTCGCGGGACCCTCAGATGCAGGCCTTGACGATGTTTGGGACGCTCTGTTGGACGAATCCTCCTCCTCCTCCCTCCCTGTGGCTGGTGGTGGTCTTCGCCTGGTGGCACAGGGAGGGTTGCCCATGTTGTCGGCGATCTGACGGAGTGAACGGCTTATGTCCGTTTGCACCGCCAGGAGCTCAGCCAGTCTTGCCTCCATCCGTCCTTGGTGTTCTTGTTGACTGGCGTGTTGCTCGGCCTGCTGGTTCTTAATCTCTGTGAGGGTCTCCACTACCTGGCTGATGGCCCTGGTGTCACGCCGGTATGCGTCCATGATGTTGCGTATGTGTGACATACCGGTCCCTTCAGCTGTCTGGTCAGGTTCTCGCCTCCGCCTGCCTCCACTCCCACCACCCCTGCCCACACGAGCCCGGCCTGCCCTTGTGGGCACATCGGGTCTACGGGACCCCTGAGGGATGGCAGTTGCGGGGTTGTCTGCCTCCTCCTGGGTGCCCGGCGAACCTTGTTCCTCCAGGTCAGACTGGCTCAGTTGTTCAGTGCAGGCAGGGCTCCTGGGTGTCTCCTGGGATGTGGCAGGAATGGGGGTGGTGGTTGGCACAGATGTACCTGAAGCAGGTGCTGCAGGGGCTTGGACACCAGAGGGTCCAGGTGGGTTGGGGTCATCCGCGGAGTGTTGAGAGGCATCGCTGCTGGTGGGATCAGGTTCCTCCGGAGCCTGTGACTGTGATTCTTCCCCCCCATTGTTAGGGGGAGATCCATGAGGTTGCCCTGTGTGTGAGAGAGAGACAATGTTAATGCTGTTTCATGTGACATCCATGTTTCATACATATTCAAGTTGGCACAGTTCCTCCAGGTAGTTGGATGTGCCTAGCATTCCCCTCAATGTTCACTTGTGGATGGGTATGTTGCGGGGACAGATTGATATGTTTTCCTGAGAGTTTGACATGTAGATTTTTGGCTTGGATGCTTGTTTGGCTATGGATTGATCTTGTTGTGTCACATGTCCATTGTGAGAGTGGGTAAATCCATTGCCTGCCCCGGGGGTGTATGCTTGTGTAAGGGGTGTGTGTGACAGGGCCTGCTGGTGGGTGTAGTGTGATTTGGCAGTGGGTCTCCCAGGTGATGTATCTGTCCCCTCATGGAGCATGCTGCCATGACAGTGAGTGTGAGTTCCTGTCCTAGATATCTGAGCTTGTGGTGTTGGTGTTTGAATTTACAGTGGTCACAGGAGGGCCTTGTGCTGCCTACAGCAGGGCCAAGTGTCAGCTACCTTGTCAGTACTTTGCCAGTCCCTGTGCATTGAGCATGGTGCATGGGTATGTACCTGGGCCATATGGGCTGAGGGCAATGGTGTCTGATTCAGAGTTGAACAATGTGTTTTGTGAGCCCCACCCTCCCAGCATCCCGTACATCCAGTCTTGGGTTTGTGCTTCGTGTAGCCTGGGACATGGCATGGCCTTGCTTTGTGAATGGGGCATACACATGTTAGTGGCATGAGCGTTGTTTTTGAGTGTGGTTATGTCCGGTGAGGGCTTGGGGGTAGTTGCGTGCATTTGGTGTAGTTGGGGTGTGGATGCCATTACCCCCATGTTACGTACGTTGTTTGTGTACTCACCAGGCTCTGCAACTCCATCGAGTCCGTGTACTCCCACCGGCGGAAGCAGGGCCATCACCTTCTCCTCCCAGGGATGGTAATGTACCGGTCTGCGGGGCAGCCCACCTCCAGTGATGTTGCTCTGGGCGTAGTCCTCGTTCATTTTCCACTTGACTGCCCTCCGCAGATCGTACCACCTGGCTTGGCATTCATTCCTGGTCCTTCTGATGTGTGCAACAGCATTCCCCCGATCGACGACCCTCTGCCACAGGTGTGATTTTTCGGCTATGCTGGTCTGTCTGACCAATGTTCCAAAGAGCTGTGGCTGGAATCTGATGACTTCATTGACAAGGATGTCCAGCTCCTCCCTTGTGAACTTTGGATTCTTGTCTGTGGGCATGGTGTGGGGTGAGGGTGTGGATGGGTGTGGGTGTGTGGGTGTGAATGTAAAGGTGTGTGTGGGAATGTGAAGAGGGGGTATGTGTGAAGGAATTTGTGTGAAGGTGTATATGTTAAGGTGTATGGGTGCAGTTGTTGGGGTGTCCTCTGTAGCTGCAGTGAGTCTGTTGCAAAGGCTCATGGTTTGTGTGTGAGGGCCCTTTTTATTGGTCCATTTGTGGGTGTGCCTGAGTTTGAAATTTTGGTGGGTGTGTTATAAGAGGTGGTTGTGAGTTTGGGCCTCTGTTTGCCTGTTTGGATGTGCCAGGTCAGTCATTTTGATGTTTTTTCTAATGTAGACGTGTTTTGTGGTGTTGTGCAAGTCAAATTGACCCTCCTTGTGCTGTTTTACAGTGTCCTGGTTCAGTACGAGTCGTTTTCGCGTATGCAAGGTGCGTACATACGCGATGTGGTTGTACCGTGCTCGCATACGCAAGGTTGTTGTAAGGTCCGTACATATGCGATGCTGGGGGACGGTGCTGGGGTATGGTGCGTCCAAGTACGGGGCTGGGGTACGGTGCTGGGGTACGGTGCGTTCAAGTATGGGGCTGGGGTACGGTGCGTACAAGTACGGTGCTCGGGGTACGGAGCTGGGATACGGTGCGTTCAAGTACGGGGTTGGGGTACGGTTTTGGGGTATGGTGCGTCCAAGTACGGGGCTGGGGTACGGTGCGTCCAAGTACGGGGCTGGGGTACGGTGTGTCCAAGTACGGGGCTGGGGTACGGTGCTGGGGTACGGTGCGTCCAAGTACGGGGCTGGGGTACGGTGCGTCCAAGTACGGGGCTGGGGTACGGTGCTTGGGTACAGTGCGTCCAAGTACGGGGCTGGGGTACGGTGCGTCCAAGTACGGGGCTGGGGTACGGTGCTGGGGTACGGTGCGTCCAAGTACGGGGCTGGGTTACGGTGCTGGGGTACTGTGCGTCCAAGTACGGGGCTGGGGTACGGTGCGTCCAAGTACGGGGCTGGGGTACGGTGCTTGGGTACAGTGCGTCCAAGTACGGGGCTGGGGTATGGTGCTGGGGTACAGTGCGTCCAAGTACGGGGCTGGGGTACGGTGCGTACAAGTACGGGGCTGGGGTACGGTGCTGGGGTACGGTGCGTCCAAGTACGGGGCTGGGGTATGGTGCGTCCAAGTACGGGGCTGGGGTACGGTGCTGTAGTAGTAGTAGTAGAGAGTGAGTAGTGGAGAGTGAGTAGTAGAGTAGTAGAGAGTGAGTAGTAGAGAGTGAGTAGTAGAGAGAGAGTAGTAGAGTGAGTAGTAGAGAGTGAGTAGTAGAGAGAGAGTAGTAGAGAGTAGTAGAGAGTGAGTAGTAGAGTAGTAGAGAGTGAGTGGTAGAGAGTAGTAGAGTGAGTAGTAGAGAGTAGTGGAGAGTAGTAGAGAGTGAGTAGTAGAGAGAGTAGTAGAGAGTGAGTAGTTGAGAGTGAGTAGTAGAGAGTGAGTAGTAGAGAGTAGTAGAGAGTAGTAGAGAGTGAGTAGTAGAGAGTGAGTAGTAGAGAGTAGTAGAGTGAGTAGTAGAGAGGGAGTAGTAGAGAGCGTGTAGTAGAACGTAGTAGAGAGTGAGTAGTAGAGTAGTAGAGAGTGAGTGGTAGAGAGTAGTAGAGAGCAGTAGAGTGAGTAGTAGAGAGTAGTAGAGTGAGTAGTAGAGAGTGAGTAGTAGAGAGTAGTAGTAGAGAGTAGTAGAGAGTAGTAGAGAGAGAGTAGTAGAGAGTGAGTAGTAGAAAGTAGTAGCGAGTGAGTAGTAGAGAGTGAGTAGTTTAATTTAAAAGGAACACAATGAGGAGGTTCATTTTGCCATAGAAAAATTTTGAATAGTGCAGAAAAAATAAAATTAGGGCACATTTTGAGTGACTTCTCAAATCCTCTTCTATTTCATTAAAAGTTCTGACATGCAGACTGAAACATGCACTTTGAATACCAGCAGAAGACTTCCCTGGTGAGCAGTAGCTTTACTACAGTGATCTAATGAGCAACTAGAGTGCTACCATTCAGAATTTATGGAAAATGTGTGACACATCTGAATGCCTTCTTGATGGAATCAAAGTAAACATGCATTGAAAATGCAATAGGTCTCGCCCTTGTTTAAGTTAAAGCAATTCTGTTTGTAATTAGGTGGCTTTTTAGCTTTGCTTGTATTAGAGTTTTTCAAACTTTCATGTACATACCATGCATATGTATGCATATATGTATATGTATATGTTTGCATGCATTTATATTTATATAGATATGCAGATTATATTTATATGTTTATATATGTATATTTATATATACACATACATATATATAAATGCATATGCATATATATGCATTATCTACTGGCGGTTGCCAGTAGATAGTTATAGTTAGGACCGTGTTTCCATAGGAAATCCGCAACATTCTATTTGGAATAACTTTGGCGCCGGTTGACGAATCCTCGCGAAATTTTCAAAATAGGTGGGGCGCTCCGCTTCGCTCCTACCCTCAAAGTCTTGGGGAGATTCGTCAAGCGGGGGCTGAGAAAAAAGGGGGGTCCCAAAACACGTTTTTCCCATGCAATTTTCCTTAGGGACCTTTAGTCCAAGGTACAGCCCGAACGGCTGAACAGAATTACTTGAAATTTGGCAGAGAGGTAGTCCTCAGCTCAGGGATGTGCCTTTTGCATATATGGTGTCAATCTGTTCAGTAGTTCCTGAGAAAATCAAAAGTAAAATCATATATATATGTGGGCGGAGCCTAACGACACATCTCATCCTGAGATCTGATTGGCTGTCAGCACTTCATCCAAGAAGTGTTGTCAGCCATCTTGGGACCAATATACATGATATCACCTCATTAAAAAGCATTGCAGTTAATAGAAGGTTTTAAGACTTTAGTTACATTATAAATCATTTGTTGATGGTACCATACTCATTTTAGGAATTGTGGTATGTTCTAAGGTGATTTCACCATGTGAAAAAGCCTTCTGCTGGGATATCATGATTGAGAGAAAAATATTTTCTCATGCTTTTCCCACAGAGGTTTGGAAGGTGATCTATAAGCTAAACTGAGAGCTTATTTTCTGTAAATTCACATTATCTTTCTCAGTCATGTAAGAATGAAGTCTGACATTCTCAGTAAAACATGTACATCCAACAAGGGCAGAGACTGTCAGTTGATTCCTTTGTGTTCTACTGCAGCTTCCCAGAGTGTTCCAAAGAACAACTAGAGCGCTAACAGTCCTACTTATGATAAACGTATGGCACACCTGAAGCCATCTTGCTTGGATTAAAGTGGTAACTCTTAAAACATTTAATTTAAAAAGGAACAAAAGGAGGGGGTTCATTTTTCCATAACAAGTATGATTAGTGCTGCAGAAAGAAAAATTAGGGCACATTTTGATTGACTTCTCAAATCCTCTTCTATTTCATTAAAAAATTCTGACATGCAGACTGAAACATGCACTTTCAATACCAGCAGCAGTTTTCCCTGGTGAGCAGTAGCTTTACTACAGTGATCTAATGAGCAAAAAGAGTGCTAACATTCTGAATGTATGGCAAATGTGTGACACATCTGAATGCCTTCTTGATGGAATCAAAGTAAAAAACTGAAAGTATTTCCTACTGAGGAGACTGCAGTAAATGAGGAAATTAGGAAACTTCATAACAAATAAGTCTCCCAAGATGGCCACCAGAGACAAAAGAGCCCAAATGTAGCCCAAATATCACCAAGATGTAGCCCAAGTATAGCCCAATGACAGAATGTCCCAGAGTGTTCTTAAAAACAACTAGAGCGCTTACTGTGTTCATTATGACAAAAGTATGGCACACCTGAAGCCATCTTGATTGGAATAAACTGGTAACACTTAAAACATTTAATTTAAAAAGGAACACAATGAGGGGGTTCATTTTGCCATAGAAATTATGATTAATGCTGAAGAAAGAAAATGAGGGCACATTTTGAGTGACTTCTCAAATCCTCTTCTATTTCATTAAAAAATTCTGACATGCAGACTGAAACATGCACTTTTAATACCAGGAGCAGACTTCCATGGTGAACAGTAGTTTTACTACAGTGATCTAATGAGCAACTAGAGTGCTAACATTCAGAATTTATGGCAAATGTGTGACATATCTGAATACCTTCATGATGGAATCAAAGTAAAAAACTGAAAGCATTTCCTTCTGAGGAGACTGGAGTACATGAGGAAATTAGGAAACTTCATAACAAATAAATCTCCCAAGATGGCCACCGGAGACAAAAGAGCCCAAATGTAGCCCAAAATCACCCAGATGTAGCCCAAATATAGCCCAATGACAGAAGTGTGCAAAACACTTATTATTTTGTGTTTTTGCAGTGTTATATAGTGCAGACTTGTCAGGTATTGGAGTGCTTTACATGAGCATTGGTTACATCACACAATAACAAATTCATTTTGGTTGTAGACATGGGGAGACTAAGTGATTTGACCAGAATCACAGAATGTCGAGCTGAAGCAGAAACTCCAACCTGGTTCCCCAGTTGCAAAGTCTGCAGTTCTGGAAGTAACACCACATCCTCTCACCTAAGTGCAACATTTAATCAAGTGGTCAACTGGATAAAAAAACATAAAGATAACAAATAATTTAAAAGTGTTTTGTCGCTATTTGAAAACTCAGAAAATATGTCCTTATTTTAGTCTTTTAGAGCACTAACCATAATTTTGATGGCAATAAGACGCTCTCATATATGTAATTTCTAAAGAAAATGCTCTAGGTATTACAGTTTTGATTACATCAAGATGACGTCAGGCGTTCCACACTTTTGTAATAAATATAGAATGTTAGCAATCTAGTTGTTCATTAGGATACTGTTGAGAGGCAGAGGCCAGGGGCACGGACTCTGAAAATTGAAGGCAGGTAGGAGGGTGCAAAGGCAACAATTTAACCACACTGAGCAGGCAGGAAGGGCCGTGGCAGCACAACAGACTATGGAGGGCAGTGGAAAGGGGGGCAGGGGCAACAAACCAACAATACAGGACTTGCAAGAGAGGCTGTGGCAATGTAATAGACCATTGTGGGCAGAAGGAAGAGGCAATGGTAGTACAACCATACATGCCAACAGACCCGATTCAGCCAGGAAACGTCCAATGTTTTTAAGCTCAAATGGGCTTTATCTGATCTGTCTCCTGTCTACAATCTCCTCTTTTTCAATGTAACTCAAAGGGGAAAATCAATACCCCAGTTTTTTTTCAAAATCTCCCTCTTACCAAGTTCAAAATGTTCGCAAGTATGGTACATTGGATCATAAAAGGAAATGGGGTAGGGACATGGACTTTGATAACAGAGGACAGGAGGGACATGGAGAGATGCACCAAACTGACCCTGCAGGGCAAGCATCAGGGTTTGCAGCAGCACAATACACCACACAGGGCATGCGGGACGGGAGTGCAGCACAACAATCCATAGAAAGCAAGAGGGAGGGGACAGGACCATGCACGTGGACAACAGAGAACAGAGGGGCAAGAGGCAATGGTAGCTAGCTGACCATAATGGACAGACAGGAGAGAAAGCTGCAGCATAACAGACCATAAAGGACAGGAGGGACGGATCAGGGGCATTACAATGGAACAGACAAGCCAGGAGGGAGGGAGTAGGGGTCTGCACATGTAAACAGAGGGCTGGGGGCAAGGGGGCAGGGCAGGAGCAGCAAGATAGCCATGGAGGTCAGGCAGGATGGGCACTAGAAGCAAGACACACCATGAAGAGCAACAGTGAGACTGTGATGGAATACACACAGACCATGGAGGGAAGGTGGGAGGGGGTCAGGGGCAGCTAACTGACCTCACAGGGAAGGTGGGAGGGGCCATGGCAGCACAGAAGACCATGCATGGCAAGTGGGAGGGTTAGTGGCAGCACAATGGCTATGATGGGCAAGAAGGAGGGTGCAGGGGCATGCACAAAGGACGATGGAGGATAGAAGGGAGGGTCAGGACCTGTGCACAGACAAGAACTTTCAGGAGAAGGGGCCTCACAACAGACCGCACGGGGCAGGCAGGAGGAGCAGTTGCAGCACAACAGACCAGGGAGGGCAGAAGGGTGTGGCAGTACAATGGACCATGTAGGACAGGACGAAAAGGATAGGAGCATGGCATGTGGACAGGCAGGGTGGAGGTGGCAGGGACAGGTTACAGTCATCTGACAATGCTAGGCAGGTGGGAGGGGAGTGGCAGCTCAACAGAACACTCAGAGTAGATAGGAGTGGCAGTTCCATGGAACATGGTGGGCAAAAAGGATGGAGCAGGGGCATGCACAAAGACATCGGAGGGCAGGGGGAAGGAGAATAGGGGCAGCAAGCTAAGCATAGAGTTTAAGCAGGAGGTCAATGATGGTGCATAGAATTGGGTAATGGAGGGCAGGAAGAGTGGACTGGTACATCATACTAAATTGAGGGCAGTGGCAGCACATCAGACCATGCATGGCAGGAGGGAGGAGGCTAGCCCATGGATTCATACAACAGAGGATAGGGAGGAGGGGGATGGGGCAGCAAGCTAACTGTTCAGAGAAGGCGGGTATTAGGAACTTTATTGTTTTTAAAACGTGTGTCTGTGCGAACTACTTAAAATATGAACAAGTATGCAGCATAATCTCACTTTTAATTCAGGAAGAAGAGGACGTTTGTGACTGTGACTCTGGGCTCACTTGGCAGAAACACCCCCTGATCCTCCACCCCCTATCGCAAAATGTAATGCCCGTAAAAAGGGTAGGTGAACACAGTGTTATATAGAACATAGTCCTGAGAGCACGATTGAAAATGAAAACTAGATATAGTGTATGGTATAAACTATGCACCAAAAAGTGTGATATAAGATGAACCGGGCGTGAAATATAATATGCAATACATTGAGCACAATGACAGATTCATTGGAGAGCGCGAGATAGCACAGGCACTAGCGCGTGCTATGCGATATGCGCCTTGGAGTGTAATATGCACCGGGCAGTGTTATGTAACCTAACTAGTCTCTAAAGTTGTAATATAAAATATGTGCTGGAGAGTGTAACGTTGCATATGCACTGTGACAAAGATATGGATCCCAGATTGTAAGATGTATGGCATAGCACTGTGCGTTATAACATAGGCATCGAGGAAGGCACGTTAGATGAAGCCATATAACCCGTGCGAAGACAAGTGTGGCCTGACATATTCACGGGGTGGTGTTACAGTGCACATGGGCTAGAGAGTGTCATAGCATATGCACTAGCTGGTGGAATACAACACAGAGGTGTGTGGCACTCAGCAGGCAATGGTGGGTGTAACACAGCATTGGGCTCTGCCTGGAGCGCGCTGTGACTCTCAAGTGATGTTCGTCCCCTTTCCAGAGAGTAAAATAAAAAGTATTACACATCCGGCAGTGGATGTGTGTTTTATTAACCGTGAGGGGGGTTTCTTGCATAGTTTTGGTCAAATTTTTGTCGAATCCCCTTTGAATGGCTTGGTGTGCATGTGTATTAAATGTGCCCGTCAATAGCTACCCATGTTTGTATAAATAAACAACAAGGGTGTCTACCGGGATTAGGCACGGTAGGGCATCAGACATGTCAGAGCTGCACTAGTGGTGTAAATACATTCCACGTGGATTCATTGTATGCATAGTCGCCTTTTAATGAATATCACGCAAATCGTCATGGTGATAGGTATGTACGGTTTGTCAAGCATGTCCTAGGTGTGTCTATAAATATATATTTTTTTAAAATAATAAAAAACAGTGGCCGGCCCTGGGGATTGGGGTCAAAAAAATATAATTAGGAGACAGGCCCTGGGGGATGGGGTCATCAGGGCCAATAAATTAGAATAAGAAGGGGAACCACACAGCCACCTTCTTAAAAAATTAAAATAAATAAAAGACTGGCATCGTGCTGGAGGCCACGCCCCCTCCTTGCAGCACTCTGCAAACGCGCCCCCTGGTGAGTTGTAAGTTGGGGAATTAATTCCTCTTCAATACTGAGGGTCCCTGAGGGCCAACTAGCCTAACAGGCATCTCCAGTATGCGCCAGGGAGCTGCGCTGCAGACAGGTGTTCTGAGCTCCTTTTTACACCTCTCTGCAACGCAGCTCTGTGGCGCTTACTGGAGGTACCTAGTGGTCTAGTTTGACCCTAGGGACCCTTAGGATTCAAGGGGACTTAATCTCTCAACTTAGAACAGCCACAGGGCGCGTTTACACAGTGGTGAAGGGAGGGGACGGGGCCTGAGGTGACGTGTGCAAACACGCACTATGGCACGTTTTAAATTGGGGATATAATTTCCCTTCAATACTGAGGGCCCCTGGGGGCTAACTAGCCCACCAAGTGCTTCCAGTAAGCGCCACTGAGCTGCATTGCAGAGAGGTGGTCCAGGCCTTGCCACTTTTTACACCTCTCTGCAACGCAGCTCTGTGGCACTTACTGGAGGTACCTAGTGGGCTAGTTGGACCCTAGGGACCCTCAGGATTCAAATGAACTTAATCTCCCAACTAAAAACGGACACAAGGCGTGTTTACACAGTGGTGAAGGGAGGGGACGGGGCCTGAGTTAACGTGTGCAAAAACGCCCTGTGGCCTGTTTTAAGAGGTAGTTTTAATCCCCCTGCCCTATTATATACTAGGGGCTTACAGAGGAGGTCATGCTAATCACAGGGGGACCCCAACGCATAATGTTCCCTAGTGTATGTAGGTGTTTTCACTGTATTCTAAGTGTCTTTTAACATAGCACTTGCTCTAGGACTGGTTAGTCAGACTCAGTTACCACCAGTATCCGTCTGAAAAAGTTGAGGGTACAGGATGATTTTGCAAGAAGGCTTCTTTCTGCTCTTCTTTTTGTTCTTTCTGCACGTTATCCTTCTTCCTGCACTTTTCTTCGTCTTTGAGGACTTCTGTTGCTTCTTTCTGCACTTCTTTTTTTTCTTTCTGTGCATTTTTTCTTCTTTCTTCACATGTCCTATCTCTGTAGGCATAGTTAGAAATTAGCTTTTAAAAAACCTTTGAAATTCACAGAAAAAACCATAGGTTTCAGGCACGTTATAGTTAGGAATTAGCATTTAAAAAACCTCAGAAATTCACTGAAAAAACCATAGGTTTCAGGGGTGTTATAGTTAGCTGGACTTTTCACTTGTACAAAACCATTGAAATTCCCCCGTTATAGTTAGTTCAGCTAACTATAACTCGCGCGCCCGCAATGCACTGCTGATGATGTCACATATTACATCACTCATGACATGGTCAGTGACATCACTCATGACATCACTGATGACATCTCAAATGACATCACTGATGACATCACTGATGACATCATCCTTGTGATAGAGTGGCAGACCTCCTCTCACCCTAATATAACCTTTGATACACACATTCAAAAATTGAGACTAAAATTTTCAAAACAATGGACATACCAATACCAGTTACAACAACCTCTTCAGTAATTCTAAGATCCACATACACATCCACTCATTCACCAACAGTCCTATACAGTCACTCATACATGTACTCACTCATCATATGTACTCATACACCTATACATCCTGTTACACAATGCCACTCATCCATAGAGTTACTCACACACATAGTCACTTATGCTAATAAAGAATCAAACATACATTTACTTGCATATACAGTTATACACACACCACCACACTTACTTCTACGGAAACTTACACATACTTAGTCTTTTAAACAATCACTTATAGAAAGACATACTTATTCATACAGGAACTCTTTCAATCTCTCACTCTCACATATACTCACTTATATACACCAATAGTCACATATACTAGTTTAAAACATATGTAGTTACTCATAAAGACACTATTGAGACAGTCATTCACTCACTAACACACCCATACACACACTCATCCACCCATACAGTCCTGCACACATGCTGTCTTCAACACATACAAACAGTGAGTCACTCATTCATGCACCTATGCACTACGTAATACCCCCCACCGAACCATGCAGACACTCAGACTGATACTCAAAAAACCAACTAATAACCTATATAGACACCCATGTAGCTACTCACCAACCCATGCAGCCACTTATACACAAAGTGAGAGACTGATACAGATATTTACATATTTAAACATTACTCACTAAGCCATGTATTCACTATGATACACTTAATCAGTCAGTTACACAATCAATTTTTCAAAAACAAATCATCCATTTAGACACTTATTTACCCATTTATTCTTCCATCGACCTTGAGATATACATATATAAAACATATTTAATTTTCAGAAAAACACACATTCACTGGATGATGTCATCAGTGATGTCATCAGTGATGTCATTTGAGATGTCATCAGTGATGTCATGAGTGATGTCACTGACCATGTCATGAGTGATGTAATATGTGACGTCATCAGCAGTGCATTGCGGGCGCGCGAGTTATAGTTAGCTGAACTAACTATAACGGGGGAATTTCAATGGTTTTGTACGAGTGAAAAGTCCAGCTAACTATAACACCCCTGAAACCTATGGTTTTTTCAGTGAATTTCTGAGGTTTTTTAAATGGTAATTCCTAACTATAACGTGCCTGAAACCTATGGTTTTTTCTGTGAATATATATATGTGCATATGTGTACGTGTATAGAGAGGTAGAGAGGTAGAGGTGTATAGGTAGAGGTGTAGAGGTAGAGAGGTAGAGGTAGAGAGTAGTAGAGAGAGAGGTAGAGAGAGGTAGAGAGTAGAGAGCGAGTAATAGAGAGTAGAGAGTGAGTAGTAGAGAGTAGTAGAGAAAGTATCAGAGAGTAAGCAGTAGAGAGTAGTAGAGTGAGTAGTAGAGAGTGAGTAGTAGAGAGTGAGTATTAGAGAGTGAGTAGTAGAGAGTAGTAGAGAGTGAGTAGTAGAGTGAGTAGTAGAGAGTAGTAGAGAGTGAGTAGTGGAGAGTAGTAGAGAGTGAGTAGTAGAGAGTGAGTAGTAGAGAGTAGTAGAGAGTGAGTAGCAGAGAGTAGTAGAGAGAGAGTAGTAGAGAGTGAGTAGTAGAGAGTAGTAGAAAGTGCGTAGTAGAGAGTAGTAGAGAGTGAGTAGTAGAGATAGTAGAGAGTGAGAGTAGTAGAGAGTAGTAGAGTAGTAGAGAGTGACTAGTAGAGAGTGAGAAGTAGAGAGTAGTGGAGTAGTAGAGAGTGAGTAGTAGAGAGTAGTAGAGAGTGAGTAGTAGAGTGAGTACTAGAGAGTAGTAGAGAGCGAGTAGCAGAGAGCAAGTAGTAGAGAATGTGTAGTAGAGAGTGAGTAGTAGAGAGTAGTAGAGAGTGAGAAGTAGAGAGAGTAGTAGAGTAGTAGAGAGTGAGTAGTAGAGTGAGTAGTAGAGAGTAGTTGGGAGCGAGTAGTAGAGAATGAGTAGTGGAGAGTGAGCAGTAGAGAGTAGTAGAGAGTGAGTAGTACAGAGTGAGTAGTACAGAGTGAGTAGTAGAGAGTAGTAGAGAGTGAGTAGTAGAGAGTAGTAGAGTGTGAGTAGTAGAGTAGTAGAGAGTGAGTGGTAGAGAGTAGGAGAGAGTAGTAGAGTGAGTAGTAGAGAATAGTAGAGAGTGAGTAGTAGAGCAAGTAGAAGAGAGTAGTAGAGAGTGAGTAGTAGAGAGTGAGTAGCAGAGAGAGTAGAAGAGAGTAGTAGAGAGTGAGTAGTAGAGAGTGAGTAGTAGAGAGTAGTAGAGAGAGTAGTAGAGAGTAGTAGAGAGTAGTAGAGAGAGAGTAGTAGAGAGTGAGTAGTAGAGAGTAGTAGAGAGTGAGTAGTAGAGAGAGAGTAGTAGAGAGTGAGTAGTAGAGAGTAGTAGAGAGTGAGTAGGAGAGAGTAGTACAGAGTGAGTAGTAGAGAGTGATTAGTAGAGAGTAGTGGAGTAGTAGAGAGTGAGTAGTAGAGAGTAGTAGAGAGTGAGTAGTAGAGTGAGTAGTAGGGAGTAGTAGAGAGTGAGTAGTAGAGTGAGTAGTAGAGTGAGTAGTAGAGAGCAAGTAGTAGAGAGTGTGTAGTAGAGAGTGAGTAGTAGAGAGTGAGTAGTCGAGAGAGTAGTAGAGAGTAGTAGAGTAGTAGAGAGTGAGTAGTAGAGAGTGAGTAGTAGAGAGTAGTAGAGAGTGAGTAGCAGAGAGAGTAGTAGAGTAGTAGAGAGTGAGTAGTAGAGTGAGTAGTAGAGAGTAGTGGAGAGCGAGTAGTAGAGAGTGAGTAGTAGAGAGTGAGTAGTAGAGAGTAAGTAGCAGAGAGAGTAGAAGAGAGTAGTAGAGAGTGAGTAGTAGAGAGTAATAGAGAGCGAGTAGTAGAGAGTGAGTAGTGAAGAGTGAGTAGTAGAGAGTAAGTAGTAGAGAGTGAGTAGTAGAGAGTGAATAGTAGAGAGTGGGTAGTAGAGAGTAGTGGAGTGAGTAGTAGAGAATGAGTAGTAGAGAGTAGAAGAGAGAGAGTAGTAGAGAGTGAGTAGTAGAGAGAGAGTAGTAGAGTAGTAGAGAGAGAGTGGTAGAGAGCAGCAGAGAGTAGCAGAGTGAGTAGTAGAGAGTAGTAGAGAGTGAATAGTAGAGAGTAGTAGTAGAGAGTAGTAGAGAGAGAGAGTAGTAGAGAGTGTAGTAGAGAGTGAGTAGTAGAGAGTAGTAGCGAGTGAGTAGTAGAGAGTAGTAGAGAGTGAGTAGTAGAGTAGTAGAGAGTGAGTGGTAGAGAGTAGTAGAAAGTAGTAGAGTGAGTAGTAGAGAGTGAGTAGTAGAGAGTGAATAGTAGAGAGTATTAGAGAGTGAGTAGTAGAGAGAGTAGTAGTAGACAGTGAGTAATAGAGAGTAGTAGAGCGTGAGTAGAAGAAAGTGAGTAGTAGAGAGTGAGTAGTAGAGAGTAGTAGCGAGTGAGTAGTAGAGAGTGAGTAGTAGAGTAGTCGAGAGTGAGTAGTTGAGAGTGAGTAGTAGAGAGTGAGCAGTAGAGAGTAGTAGAGTAGTAGAGAGTGAGTAGTAGAGAGTAGTAGAGAGTGAGTAGTAGAGAGTGAGTAGTAGAGAGAGAGTAGTAGAGAGTAGTAGAGAGTCAGTAGTAGAGTAGTAGAGAGTAGTCAGTCAGTGTCAGTCAGTGTCAGTCAGTGTCAGTCAGTCAGTGTCAGTCAGTCAGTCAGTGTCAGTCAATCAGTGTCAGTCAGTGTTAGTCAATCAGTGTCAGTCAGTCAGTGTCAGTCAATCAGTGTCAGTCAGTGTCAATCAGTGTCAGTCAGTGTCAGTCAGTCAGTCAGTGTCAGTCAGTCAGTGTCAGTCAATCAGTGTCAGTCAGTGTCAGTGTCAGTCAATCTGTGTCAGTCAGTGTCAATCAGTCAGTGTCAGTCAGTCAGTGTCAGTCAGTCAGTGTCAGCTAGAGCAGCACTGCTGACCCGGTTCTCTGGCTCTAAAGCAGCTCTGCTGACCTGGTTCTCTCTCTCTAAAGCAACTCTGCTGACCTGGTTTCTCTGGCTCTACAGCAGGTCTGCTGCCCTGGTTCTCTGGCTCTAGAGCAGCTCTGCTGACCTAGTTCTTATGCTACAGAGCGGCTCTGCTGATCTAGTTCTCTGGCTCTACAACAGCTCTGCAGACCTGGTTCTCTGGCTCTAAGTCAGCTCCGCTGACCCAGTTCTATGGCTCTGAAGCAGTTCTGCTGACATGGTTCTCTGGCTCTAGAGCAGCTCTGCTAGAGCAGCTCTGCTGACCTGGTTCTCTCCCTCTAAAGCAGCTCTACATACCTGGTTTCTCTGGCTCTGCAGCAGCTCTGAAGACCTGGTTCTCTGGCTCTAGAGCAGCTATGTTGACCTCGTTCTTAGGCTCTAGAGCAGCTCTACTGACCTGGCTCTCTGGCTCTAAAGCAGCTCTGCTGACCTGGTTTTATGGCTCTAAAGCAGCTCTGCTGACTTGGTTCTCTGGCTCTAGAGTAGCTCTGCTGACCTGGTTCTCTGGCTCTAAAGCAGCTCTGCTAACCTGGTTCTCTGGCTCTAAAGCAGTTCTGCTGGCCTGGTTCTCTGGCTCTAAAGCAGCTCTGCTGACCTGGTTCTCTCCCTCTAAAGCAGCTCTGCTGACCTGGTTTCTCTGGCTCTACAGCAGCTCTGCTGACCTGGTTCTCTGGCTCTAGAGCAGCTCTGCTGACCTAGTTCTTAGGCTCTAGAGCAGCTCTGCTGACCTGGTTCTCTGGCTCCACAGCAGCTCTGCTGACCTGGTTTTCTGCACGTACGATGCACGCACCCGACTTCGCGAAAATATATTTAAAAATAATATACGTTTATTATAAGTACAAATATATTATTTTGATGAATATCTTACATAATCTCTTGCTTTAATATGTATATTAAAGACACATACATATCATTTTGGAACATAATTTTTTTTTGCGGGAGTCGCGCACCCAGTACGCCCCAGCACGTATATGATGTCATGCGGGAACTGCAACCGCGCAAACATCTCGTACCGTAATGCGCATGTGTCGCGAATGCGCGGGAGCAGGAGTCGCAGACTGGTCGCATACCAATCGCGCATATCACGTGATATTAAACGTATATGATGTAACTGAAAAACACGCAGCCGTCGCACACCATACGCGGATCCTTCATGACTTTTCTAAAATGGCAGCTAGAATGCGCGCACCCACCGTGATGTGTACACTTTGAGTGCGCGACTCCGAAAAAAATTGATTTTTTTTAAAGGACATAATATAAATATATTAAAATAAAAAATGAAAACAAGAAAATTAATCAATATTTCAGTTTTAATAAAAAAAAAAAATGTTGTTGCAATTTTCAGAAAAATATATAGGTGCCGATTCCGATCCTGTAAAACCCGGGTACGAACCGTCGTACGGAGCGTTTTCTCCGTCCGACTCGTACCCGGGAAAACCACCTTACAAACCCGCAAGTACGATTCGTACAGAAATACCATCTCCGTACAATTCGTACAAAACACCGACCGGCTAAAATGTACCCACAATTCCGATACGGGACACCGCGTACGTGACGTCCGGACGGAGTCAGGCAGCGTTTTACGAACCAGCAAGTACGATTTGTGCCTACGTCACTCCGCACGTAGCATTTTTTACGGGAGCCAAAAGGGCCGGGAAATTGAGGAGGACGCGAGGAAGGAGCTCCTGTACGCGACGGACAGCCATGGACCCCATCCTACGTGTCATCCCGGCCCTCATAGCCTACGACCTTGTGTACAGAAACCGATGCAGATGCCGCAGAAGGTCAGAACAACCCCCAGGGGCAAAGGGCAGGAAACATAACCCACACCCCACAAAAAACATATATATCCTGCACATTAATTACCTCCATGGTCTGGTCACTTCGGGGGGCGTGTCCACCAATCCCACGTCCCGCCACAACGGAAGTGGACGTGGATGCGTACCCGTCACCACCACAATGTTGGTGCGGGACGTACCCACGCCCCCCAGAGCGTGGGTACGGTCCGTACCACCATTGCAGTGGTGATTTAGGGGTACACGTGTACGGACCGTACCCACGCCCCCCAGAGCGTCGGTACGGTCCGTACACGCGTACCCCTACATCACCACTACAATGGTGGTACGGACCGTGCCCACACCCCCCAGAGCATGGGTACGGTCCGTACACGCGTTCCCCTACATCACCACTGCAAAGGTGGTACGGACCGTACCCACGCCCCCAGAGCGTGGGTACGGTCCGTACACACGTACCCCTACATCACCACTACAATGGTGGTTCGGGACATACCCACGCACCTTAGAGCATGGGTACGGTCTGTACCACCATTGCAGTGGTGATGTAGGGGTAAGCGTGTACAGAACGTACCCACGCCCCCCAGAGCGTGGGTACAGTCCGTACACGCGTACCCCTACATCACCACTGCAATGGTGGTATGGACCGTACCCACGCCCCCCAGAGCGTTGGTACGGTCCGTACATGCGTACCCCTACATCACCACTACAATGGTGGTACGGGACGTACCCACGCACCTCAGAGTGTGGGTACGGTCTGTACACGCGTACCCCTACATCACCACTGCAATGGTGGTACGGGACGTACCCACGCACCTCAGAGTGTGGGTGACGTAGGGGTACACGTGGTACTGCCCGTACACACCCTATGAATGCAGGGGTACGGGCCGTACCACCCGTACCCCTACGGCCCCATTACATGATGGATACAAGGCGTACACACGCCGCGAATGTCGGTTTACGGCTTGGTGCAGCACATCAGCTGTAAATTGGGGGTGGTGTATGCCCAGGACAGCAGTGTACCACAGCAAGGGGGCAAGTGGGTGGGTGGGTGGGTGGGTGCAGAGGAATACCAGCAGTGGACACAGACATGGGGGTGGGTGCCCATCACTCTCAGCAGTGGACACAGACATGGGGGTGGGTGCAGAGGAATACCAGCAGTGGACACAGACATGGGGTGGGTGCCTATCACTCCCAGCAGTGGACACAGACATGGGGGTGGGTGCAGACGAATACCAGCAGTGGACACAGACATGGGGGTGTGTACATCCTTATCAGATGATCCCAACTCCACGGGTGTATGTACGCTTCCCGATATTTGGACTATGTTGATAGTGCCATAACAACACATTACTGACAGCAGTGTCCCACTCCCATGAGGATGGATGTCTTTCCCCCACTGCATGACACACCACATGTGGGTGTGAGGACAAATCACACATGCATACCCACCCCTGGCGGATGCAGCACAATACACACACAGAGATCATGCCACAAGACTGTATGGTCATGTCAATGCCTACTAAACTAAGAGAGACAAAGGGAACACACACTGTCACGCACATCCCAGGACTGATAGGAATGTACAGGTGCTGGGACAGCCACCAAGATGTTGTCTGTCATGGAAGGAATAGGGTGGAGTTCCCACAGATACAATGCCCACAATTGTGAGTCAGGTGTTCAAATACCCTGCAGAACAAGTACCATATGTGTGTTAGGCTGGGATTACACACATGCATTGTGCGGAAAAGGGACAATTTCTCCACGAAGGCATGGCAAAATACTCTATACACAAGTACAGTGAGTACCAAGGATGGCACAGACGATGCAGCCGGAGACATTGCTGAGCAGGCATGGCCAGAGTTGAAGGGATCCATCACCAACAAAGGAAATGTAGACACAGGGCAACACAACAATTGTGCAACCCTCTGCAGGGGAGATGTCAGGTGTGTGGAAATATGGATTTTTCTGATCAGTTATGTCCCCTATCTTGGACCCCAACGGTTTCATGTATGAATCACAAGTACATGTATGTTCCCTCCAGTTCCAGTTATGAAGACGCAAACACATGTGCGTCCACCGTCAACATGTCCTCTTTCAGATCCGCCATGAATAGGTCGGATATTCCATTCCTAAGTATGAAAGGCCACCGGCTTTATATGGTGCACTTATGCCATTTTACAGTCCAGGCAAGTAGGCCCTGATTCTGCCATCAAGCTTTTCTTGCCTTCTGCCTCTGAAAGCTCCAGTCTGAGCCTGCATCTGTGACCATGAACTTTGTCTCATTCCCTGCGCGGCTCACGGTGCCTGACATCAGCCTGTTGCCTGCCAAAAACTGTATTTCACCTTCGAAATTATCTGCTCCGCTCCCTGCCCAATGCATTCCTGTCTAGTAGTTTAAGTAAACATTCTTCCAGCTACCGAGCAGAGGCCCGGCTTCTCTGTCTTTATGCAAGTAATTCATAGCCCTATTATTATGGAAGACTTCTGCCCTCGCATCTAGTGTAGACACTTAGACGCTTGTACATGCACTAACAGTCAGTATAGTCAGTATAGAATAAGATTCTACTCTAAGAGACCTCTCTTTTGGATAACATAGTTCTTTAAACATAGGATGTTAGATATGATTTGGGATTAGGTTGACTTGACCCTCCAGACATCTGTCGCCACATGTAGAGATTAAATGTCAAATCCCCTTCACCCCCTAGTCGCACGTCAATCATACGTCATGCTGCTGCGCGCGCATTTCTGCCAAGTATTTCTGCTGACATTGCGAAATTCTTTCATGGAACCACCCTATTCTGACATCATACCTGATGACGTTCTTTAGTTACACCCAGTTACGCCCACTTTTGCTACGCATGTATGTTTTATCTCTACTATCAATTGTTACGCCTCCTGCATTTGCTTCACTGTAATGCCTATTGTATAAAAGTGATTACTTATCGATAAAGTATGTACTTCACTTCCTGAACCTCCGTGGTGATGGAACCTGGAGTCAACGATTCGAATCGTCCATTGGAATAAAGCCCATTCCGAACCTCTAATATCACGGATTTTGCCTCTTATTTTACTGAGCTATTTTTATTATTTTTCTGTATCAAATTAAGTCCCGGTAATTAAATTATTTACCACATGAATGGCGCCCGAATAGGGACCCTTTCTCATCTCACGCGCCGGCGGTGCGTTGCAGGCCCGGTCTCCTGCCACAGCTGGACGGACAACAACGCGTACCAGCAGGATTTCCTGTATCTCCCTCCGGTCAAGCGGGGGCGACTGAGGCTGCGATCAACACCCAGACGAGGCGGTGAGAAGTGCGAAGTATCCCGACCAGAGCCTAGCTGAGAGAGCAAGATCCGAGGTATACAGAGGCCCACCAAGTTCCGAAGTTCCGAAGTTCCGAGGTTTCCGATGTTCCGAAGTTTCCGAAGTTTTCGAGTCGAGTCCAGTCCAGTTCAGTTCAGTTCCGTTCCGAGGCCTTCCGTTCCGAGCTACCCGGTGAGTACCATTACTGGGGAGGCGTTCTGACGTGCACATAGATTGTGCCGGTCCAGACGGGTTTGGGTACACAAATCCGGTCTGCACTGTTTTAGCAGTGTATCTGTACTGTTTAGCAGTATATCTAGTATATCAAGTATATAAATTCAGAATAATTCAGTTAATGCTGAGGATTATGTTTAGTGATTAAGTTTTCTCAGATCGTCATCATCATTGTTGCTCATTTGAACGTTAAATGTTAAATGTGTTAATACGTCCTGCATATTGTGGTGTGAATGACTGTTCATTATTGTGTTTATTGTATTAAGTTTGTTCAAGATCCAGTATCAGATCAGTTCTCAATATGCCGCTCTTTTCGAAACTAAGACAGATCACAACTAGAAAAGGGGTACTCGAAGAAGCTGTTCCTATTCCTCCTAGGGACACTCCAGGGTACTTCATGTATCATAAACACGGTTCAGACGCTATATTATTTCTTGATTTATGGGTAGACTACACCAAGGAATTACCAGAAAGTCAGAGGTGGCCCGCAGCTGGGACCTGGGATGCAGAGTGCATCATGAAAGTAGAGGAAGAGTTATGGAAAAGAAAAGCCAGACAGTCACAGAAAGACGCCGTTGAGTTATGGCGTAAAGAATCTCATAGACGTACAGAAAAAGCACTCAGACAGGAGGAGAAAAATAAGGAGAATTCAAATAAAGTCCGAGAAAATCTATTAATTGAAGAAGGTACACGAGTGAAATCAGAACAAGTAGACAGACAAAGAAATGCCCTTATGAATGGTATGTATCCCCTTCTGGCCGAGGGATTACCTAAGGCTACTCCGGAGATACCAAAAGACTTGCCACCCCCATTGTTCCCAATAAAAATGCATCCTAAGGGGCATCCTAGAACAGCAGAAGATGTTTTCCTTTCCTCATATTTAGATGACGCAGCTCCCGAGTATGCTAACTCCGCCCCACATAGACCGTCTGCCGGGGAGGTTCAACGCCAAGATCCTGTATCTGTATCCCTACAGCATCAAATCCTGACACAAGTTCCGGCAAGCACATTTGTTTCCACATCTGTTCCTACAGCTGCTTCTACAGCTGTGTCCACACCTATAGTTGCTGTATCGCGTTCAACGAATCCTTTCACGCCCGATACCCCAGACGGGGCTACCGGAGGTGCTACCAACATTTTTTTCTACGCCACCCAGAATAAATAAACTTACTTTTCAAGAATCAGCGCATCCACGTACGCCCAAACTCATAAATTCCCGCACGCTTAAGGAACTTCTTGTAGATTGTAGATATGACCCTGTGCCCGGCAAAGAGGACGAAATGATCCTGGCATCATTACGTATCAGACGAGCTGCGGTGTATTTAGGGAAGCTACCAGGAATGACTATGCATCTAGATAATATATATCATTTTGTCCAAACAGGGCGAGATTCTGAATGTATTAACAGAGCTATGGAATACCAGAAAGTGGAGATACAGGGGGAACTGTTACGTTTCCTCATAAACTGTGTGATCAGAAATCAAGACCGACCGGGGGTAGATCCGGAAATAATGCAAACCCTTACCAGATGGAGCCAGAATATATCAGAGGGGAGACATGATAGGCAAAAATGTATAATAGCCATGTGCCGAAAGATCCGTAAAGAAATAGAACGCCTACACGAAGAGAGATTAGCGGTAGACCAGTTTGAACAAAACGAGGAGGAGGAAGGATCAGGACTGCCCACAGGACAGTCAGAAACCATAGCCTATGTAGGTAGAGGAAGATCTTGTAATAGTACTAGATGTTTCACTGACCCGATACGTCCGATATGTCCAGATAATAACAGGAATTTCCAAACACCTATAATAAATATAAGGTCCCCCGAGCATTCGTTCCAAGCCGCTGACAAATTACTCCGAGAACGAAGGGGTTATCATTTACTCGATTCTATAGATGAACAAGAATTAGCCAGGTCAGCCGTTCATTGGGTTGACAGTCCCGGAAAATATGGTGATGATACAGTAGCACACACATTTTTGAACCTCACCCCAGATGAACAGCGTCTAGCTGGGATTTATATGATTCAACAACTTCTTATACTTTATAAAAGCCAACATTCCGATCCTGGTCCTTTACCTGATATATTGACTGAATTACTCACGAATAGATGGAGAGGTTCAGGTACTAAGTTAATTAGAGATATACTAGAATCAAGAAAGCAGTACATTCTTTTTGTATGCCCAGAACATGTCTCACTGCCCATCAAGGAAAGAACGACGTATTACATGGACAGACAGAATCCCTTACGAGAAGTACACCCAATAAAGGGCGAGGACAATCAGTTTAAGCGTGTATTTGTATATACGCCCATATCGAAAATAGAATTGTTAGAAATGAAGAAAGTGGTACCCAGTCATGACAAAGACCCAGCGGGTTTTCACCGAGAAATTAAAGACATGCTACTCATGGGAGAGTATACCTATCCCGACATTATGACAATATTAAAGGTATTAATGCCTGCTGGCATTTATGAAAAACTCAAGGAAAAAGAGTGGGAGGTGGGAGACCAAAAGATAGACTGGACAGCATTAGAAAATGAAGAAAAGGCCCGAGGTCCAGGTTCGGGGCTTGGGGATAAAACTAAAGCACTACCAGGTTTACTAGTACAGGTACTGCCACGTTTATTAACTACGAAAAAGGAAGACTGGGGTGCAATCTCAGCCTGTAAACAAAAGCAAGATGAAGACACTAGTGATTTCTATGCCCGATTCGAAAAATGTTTTGGTATAAATAGTGGCATAAAAGCAAGTAGCGAGTCATACCCACATCTGTTTGTGACAAAATTAGTTGAAAATTCCTTGCCTCAAGTGAAGAATAGAGTATTAAAATTCGAGAGTACCTGGCAAGGTAATACCCCATCACAAATGTTACAAATGTTACAGTACCATTACAATAGAATTAGAGAGGAACAAGAACATGAACAGAGACGCATGAAAGACACAAAAATGAAAATGCTAGTCTCCCAGACAGTTCCAGCTGAAGGTCATAAAAAGGGTACGACACAGTCCGGTGATTCAGCAGGACCTGTAAAAGGGACATGCAACTATTGTAAACAACCAGGTCATTACATACACGATTGCCCAGTCCTGAAGCGTAATATCGCCACAGGTAAAACACAAGAAAGACCATGGCCACCTAGACAGGATCAGAATGAACAAGGAGCCCCGCAGCATGCACAGTCCATGCCAGCTCCACAACAGTCTATACAGTTTGTGCCAGCCGCACCAGCGCTGCCTGTTGCTGCCACACAAACCACGACACGACAGCTGTACCAGACCGCACAGTATGACTATCCTGATTATCAACGATACGCATGAACCAGCCTAGAGAGGGAAGTTGACTTACCCCTTATCGAGGTCCCTGTAGACCAAGAAGGACCTTATGTACATAGTGAACTATTAGGCCAGGATAGAAAATTTTTACTTGATACAGGGGCAAGTCGAACAACTATAAAACGTAGTGAAGTTCCAGGGGCACCCCTCTCAGGCTCACAGAATATTTCCCTTGGTTTCTCAGGAAAACCTATTGTTAATGAAGTATCACAGCCTCTTCCACTTACGATAGGACCTTTGACCCGAACTACAGATTTATTGCTTACTAAATCATGTCCAGAAAACTTGTTAGGTATAAAAACACTGAAAGCTCTAGGAGCTATAATATGTTGTTCTCCGGAAGGAGTAAGATTGTTTTTACGTGATTTCAAAGGTCACTATGTGTCTCGAGACATGGATCCCCGACTGCAGACTTTACCTACACATTTATGGGCACAAGGCCCTACTGATGTTGGTTGCATGAATATTACACCATACCGAGTTACACTAAAGGCAGGAGTGGTACTACCACGAATGCGACAATACAAGTTACCACCAGATGCTGTAGTGGCTTTACTACAAATCATTGACGAGCTCATTGCCCAAGGAGTGGTTGTGGAAACAGACTCCAATGTATGTAATTCCCCGATAATTCCGATTCTTAAACGAACAGATCCAAAGGCCCCGCCAGTGTATCGATTGGTTATTGATCTGCGCGAATTGAACAAATGCATTGTGCCACAATTCCCTGTGGTCCCAGATATCTCGTCATTACTGACAGCTATTGATTCCGGAGCAACATTCTTTACTGTAATTGATCTCAAGAATGCCTTTTTCAGCGTCCCAATAGATCCGGAAAGCCAATACTTGTTCGGATTTAGTTTAACTGGACGTAGCTTTAAATTCACACGCGCACCTCAAGGATTTACAGAAAGCCCCAGCATCTATAGCCAAGCACTGAAACGAGAACTCGACAGTATCCACATGCCAGTCAACACTTCCCTGCTTCAATATGTCGATGATCTGCTGATCACCGCTAGAAGCGAACCTGAATGTGAGAAAGCATCACTGACAGTTTTACAATGTCTAGCCGAAAAGGGGCACAAGGTGTCCCCTTCCAAGCTGCAATTCTGTGTCCAGCGAGTTGTTTATCTTGGACACTCGCTGTCCAAGGAGGGAAGGCAGCTTACACCCGACCGCATTCAGCTAATAGCTAACATGCCAATACCCAAGACACAAAAGGAGGTGCGGGCGTTCATAGGCCTCACTTCATATTGTAGGCAGTGGATCCCTCAGTATGCATTTCTAGCAAAACCACTCATTCAATTGACAACACAGGAGGCAGCCACATCGACTGTTCTCCCTTGGACCCAGGAACATGCACAAGCTTTTGAAAGCCTAAAGAAAGCTTTATGTCAAGCACCCGTTTTAGCAACACCATGTTACTATAAACAGTTTACACTCTTTGTTACAGAACGCGAAGGTACTGCCTTGTCAGTACTCACTCAGGAACAAGCAGGATCACACAAACCGTGTGCTTATTTTTCTAGTACATTAGATCCCGTATCTCAGGCTTTGCCTGCATGCCTAAGTGGCAGCAACAGCTTTAGCAATCCGACAAAGCGATGCCATAGTATTAGGACATCCATTGACAGTTCAAGTACCACATGCAGTAGAGGTTCTCTTGAACCGCACACAAACACAACACTTGACTATAGCACGACTCACTGGTTACGAATTAACATTGTTCCAGCCACATATAGAAATCAGACGTTGTAGTACATTGAATCCTGCCACACTGTTACCTGTAAATGGAACAGACCCACTTGCACATGATTGTATTGAAGTTATCACTATCACGACGAAACCCAGACAAGATTTGACAGACGTCCCATTGTCAGACCCAGATCTGACGTTGTATGTAGATGGTTCATGTATGAGAACAGGTACAGGAGAGTTAGTGGCCGCTTATGCAGTCACAACAGACACTGAAATCATTGAAACAAATTGTATAAATACCTTGTCCGCTCAAGCAGCAGAGCTCATGGCTCTGACACAAGCCTGTATTCAAGCCACAAATAAAAAAGTCAACATATACACTGATTCACGTTATGCATTCGGAGTTGTACATGACTTCGGCGTGCTGTGGCGAGAGAGAGGTTATTTAACTTCTCACGGTGCCCACATTCAGCACGGACCCCTCATTCATGCCTTATTAGATGCAATACATCTACCCACTGCAATATCAATTATGAAATGTAAAGCTCATACGAAAGTTACTGATATCATTTCTCAAGGCAATGATCTAGCTGACAGAACAGCTAAACAGACTGCTCAAACTCAAACATCCGACATGACAAAGACAATAGTCCCGACACCAACACATTGCATGATGGTTAAGGATCCCGCTCTTGACGTAATTGACATACAGACACATGCTACTCCAGACGAAATAAAGAAATGGACTGAATTAGGAGGGATCCAAACGGATCAAGGATGGATGACGAAGGAAAAATCTGTGTGGTTCCTTCCTGATTCAATGGTCCAAGTCGTTATTAACACTGTACATAGTCCAGCACATCTAGGAGAAAAAGCTATGCTAGACAGCATCCAACACATTTGGTTCAACAAACATTTACGAGCAGCAGCTAAACAATAAGTCCGTACCTGTATGATCTGTTGTCAGTTTAACCCAGGAAAAAGCATTCCCGTAGAACAGGGTGGATTTCAGCCTCCTGATCACCCTTTTGAAGTCCTCCAGATGGATTATATCCAGATGGAACGATGTCGAGGATTCAAATATGTTCTCGTAGTTGTCTGTGCTCTTTCCCGTTGGACAGAGGCATACCCAGTTTCAGATTACACTGCCCCGACTACTGCCAAACAGTTAGTTCGAGAATTCTTCCCACGGTACGGTTTACCACGTGTTGTCTACTCAGATAACGGCCAGCCGTTCTCATCCGAACTAATGAAACACGTTTCACTTTTGTTAGGTTATCAGTGGAAGTTTCACTGTGTCCGACACCCCGAGGCAGCAGGTCTCGTGGAAAGACATAATCAGACCCTGAAAATTAGATTGTCTAAAATTTGTAGAGAGAAAGGTGTCGACTGGGTAGTAGCTTTACCCGTTGCACTCTTTTACATGAGAATGGTAGCACACTCTCGAACAGGGCTATCCCCGTATGAGGTGATCTTTGGCAGACCACCAAATATGTGGGGGACGCCTATACCACGCAAAATAACTGATATTGACTGTAATATGCTGACAGATTACTTGGCTTCCTTGATGTCTGCACTACAATCTTGTCGTTCACAGGTAGCTGCAGCTTTTCCCGACAACACTGAGGTGAAACCCCATGACGTAATTCCAGGAGATTTGGTCTTAGTGAGGAACTTTGATCGGAAGTCTCAGCTGGATCCTAGGTGGAGGTCGCCTCAGCTCGTATTGCTAACGACGAGGACAGCCGTAAAGATCGAAGGTCGAAAAGGCTGGATACATTCAAGTCATATCAAGAAATGTCATGGACTGTCGTCAGACGTAAACGACACACCTTGCGTGTCTTCCTCGATTGACTCAAAACTTCCTTTGGTTGAACTGAGTAACCACGAACAGTACAAACTAAAACTTAGGTCTAACCAGTCAGGCAATTTGATTGTTTAAGTCCTCTCCAAGGTGAATCGGTCGAATTTGTCTCTGACATGTATCACTTAGACCTGTATAGAGAAAGAAACAGAAGGATAAAACTGAAACGACAGACGTACTGTAAATCACTGCGTAGTCATTGCACAGTGACGTTATTAATTTTGTTTTTCTTAAGTCTTTTAATAATTACTGCAAGTATATTGTTGCACATATATTATCCTATTTCTAGACATGTTTATAAGGTTACTGCTGAACATTCTTTTAGTGAATTACCTCTGCATGAGTTGTCTTATAGATTCGCGCTGCGCAATAACACGTTTATTAGTATGTTACATCATTCCCATCAGGTTAGCAATGCTACAAATTGTTGGATATGTGGCCGACTCCCTCCCTATCAGAATTATAAAGGAATTTTACCTCTCTTTCCATACCCGTTCACACACAACGGCTCCTGTGGAGCATGGTTTAGTTTAATGAATTCCCTAGATTCGAATTCTGCAGTTTATCAAGACAACTGGGTATGGGGAAATTTGAACTTAGTTTTACTTAAAGTCTGCTACCCTAACAAGGAGGGACTTCCCAAAAGAACAGGAACTGATCTGGAAAACGAAGTGTATGGATTAGGTAATTTTACGCTTAATCTTATGATCCTAAATGTCGAATCCGAAGCTACTCCAATTTTGCCCGCCATGTCAGTATTTCCAGTAAAAGGTGAATTATGTGTAAGAAAGAATGGTTCCATACATATGGGCCATAGTAGATGCACCACTATAATAGAATTTAGTGATCAAGGCAAGTCTACATTTAGAGCTTCCCGCCATTCCTACTTCATATGTGGTCAGACAGCATACATACGTTTGCCACTAGATTGGGATGGTACCTGCTACATCGGATTCCTTTTGCCACCTGTTTTCCTAGCTCCTCCTGATTATCACAGAAATACTCATTTAGTACACAATAGAGAAAGGAGAGATCTCCCAATAGTCGATTACACTGAAACAGCATGGGAAAAATACACAGATTTCAATAAAGGTCTCTTTCCCTATATAGGTACCGTTACTAATAGTAAGCTGATACGTAGATTAACTAGAACCCTTGAAGCAGTAGTGAACGAAACTATTTCCGCCTTAGGCAATTTAACAGAAGAGCAGTCTGCTATGCGGATTGTTGTGCTTCAAAATCGTCTTGTCCTTGACGTCATCCTGGCCGATAGGGGCGGAGCTTGTAGGGTCATCGGATCAAGTTGTTGCATTTTCATACCAGAAAATTTGCCATCTGTATATAAAGCCATAACTCACCTTCATAAGATTGTAAGCCAGATACACCAGAATCCAGGCACCTGGACTTGGTCCGGTTGGTTTTGGAGTGTATTATCTACCTTTGGATGGAAGGTCCTATCCTTCCTAGGTATTGGCTTTCTCATACTATTCAGTTGCTGTCTATGTCTACAATGTGGACCAGCGATCTGTGGTCTGTGTGCCACATCGTGTATTCCACCACCAAGATTTCATTCATCCCAGAAGAAAAAAGAAGAACAAATGATGCTATATGAACAGATCAACGGATTGATGAAGATTGATATCTCTTAACGGGCAAGTAGGGGACAAGGATGGAATGTGGAAATATGGATTTTTCTGATCAGTTATGTCCCCTATCTTGGACCCCAACGGTTTCATGTATGAATCACAAGTACATGTATGTTCCCTCCAGTTCCAGTTATGAAGACGCAAACACATGTGCGTCCACCGTCAACATGTCCTCTTTCAGATCCGCCATGAATAGGTCGGATATTCCATTCCTAAGTATGAAAGGCCACCGGCTTTATATGGTGCACTTATGCCATTTTACAGTCCAGGCAAGTGGGCCCTGATTCTGCCATCAAGCTTTTCTTGCCTTCTGCCTCTGAAAGCTCCAGTCTGAGCCTGCATCTGTGACCATGAACTTTGTCTCATTCCCTGCGCGGCTCACGGTGCCTGACATCAGCCTGTTGCCTGCCAAAAACTGTATTTCACCTTCGAAATTATCTGCTCCGCTCCCTGCCCAATGCATTCCTGTCTAGTAGTTTAAGTAAACATTCTTCCAGCTACCGAGCAGAGGCCCGGCTTCTCTGTCTTTATGCAAGTAATTCATAGCCCTATTATTATGGAAGACTTCTGCCCTCGCATCTAGTGTAGACACTTAGACGCTTGTACACGCACTAACAGTCAGTATAGTCAGTATAGAATAAGATTCTACTCTAAGAGACCTCTCTTTTGGATAACATAGTTCTTTAAACATAGGATGTTAGATATGATTTGGGATTAGGTTGACTTGACCCTCCAGACATCTGTCGCCACATGTAGAGATTAAATGTCAAATCCCCTTCACCCCCTAGTCGCACGTCAATCATACGTCATGCTGCTGCGCGCGCATTTCTGCCAAGTATTTCTGCTGACATTGCGAAATTCTTTCATGGAACCACCCTATTATGACATCATACCTGATGACGTTCTTTAGTTACACCCAGTTACGCCCACTTTTGCTACGCATGTATGTTTTATCTCTACTATCAATTGTTACGCCTCCTGCATTTGCTTCACTGTAATGCCTATTGTATAAAAGTGATTACTTATCGATAAAGTATGTACTTCACTTCCTGAACCTCCGTGGTGATGGAACCTGGAGTCAACGATTCGAATCGTCCATTGGAATAAAGCCCATTCCGAACCTCTAATATCACGGATTTTGCCTCTTATTTTACTGAGCTATTTTTATTATTTTTCTGTATCAAATTAAGTCCCGGTAATTAAATTATTTACCACAGGTGCCACAGAGGAAGGAACACTCCTAGGGACAATGTCTCCAAACACAAAGAGCAGACACGACCAAAGATTCTTTGCAGAGACCTTGTGAGGGCACGCAGATACCAGGTTCCACCCCATGAGATGCAGACTACAACATTTCCATGAAACATAACACATACTCACAACCCCAACTCCTGGAGCCTCAGCATCAACATCAATACATGAAATGCAAGACTTTTCAAAACGGAAAAGAAAATGCTTTATTCAGCATGAAAAAATAAGATGTAGTGAAGAACACTATGTACAAAGGCCAATGGCCAGTCCAGATATGAAGTCCTTGGGGGGGGACACATGGCCACGTGTCTCCCCTAGCTTGCCTGCACACCAGAATCCTCTGGTTCGTCCACTGCGGGGGGGGCATCATGTGTTGAAGGACCAGGCACCGCAGGGACAGGAGGGGGAAGGGTAGGTGTCGCGGGTGCAGGGACGGACGACTCCACCACAGGGGGTGGGGCAGCGCCAAAGGTGGAGGCGAGCTCGGCGCTGCACACTTCTGCCAGATCTTCAAGCGTCTCCCCTGCACCCGGAGAAACAACAGGCCCCAAGGGGGGGGGGGTCAGAGGGATGGGCTGCAGTGCTACTGGGGGAGGTGGTGGACAGGCTGGGGGACTTAACTCCCCTACCCGTGGAGTGCCTTGACCGTTTGCGCCCAGGTGAACTAGTGGGGCTGAGGCCCAGCCCAGAGAAGTAGGCCTTCTCCGATTCTGGGGCAGGGGAGCCAAGGGGAGTGACATCGGAGGGATTGGGGAGTGAGTCATGTGGATGAGGACTGTGGCTGCGTGCCTGCCTGTGTGCCCCAGACCCAGAGGGTTTGCCTGCTTCCCCCTGAGTGTGCGTGTCAGGAGGTGTGTGCTTACCCTTACGTGGTGGTGTGCTGCTTCTGTCTGGTGGGGTGCGTGTGTGTGGATGTCTTGGTGTGCTTGGGACAGGCATGGGTGTGGGACTTGTGGATGGTGCAGGGGTAGGGGGGGACGCAGCGCTGCAGGTGACTCACTGCTGCCGTCAGTGATGAGTCCAGGGACCTCTGCAACATCGGTTGGTCAGACATCGCTGATGACATGCCCTCCATGTACTACACCATCTGGGTCAGCAGTCTGGTGTGGCCATGGAGGACAGTCAGGATCGATGTCTGCCCAACTTGCAACTGCCGCAGAATGTCCACAGACTCGGCACTGAGGGCAGCAGGGGGCACAGGGGCAGGGGGTGCGGTGCCTGGCACGAAGGAGAAACGGTGTTGCCTAGCACGGACAGAAGGGACCTGAGCAAGTGGGATGGCAGTGATGGGAATGGAGGGGGCGGGGACGGATGGAGTGCTGCTGCCAGCTGTTGGAGCAGCCTCCGCACCCTCAGGGAGTTCAGCCCCGGACCCGTCAGCCTCGTAGTCAGTGTTGGTACTGGGCAGGTCCTCAGCCTCACTCCCCTCGCCCTCCGTGCCACTTGATTCCGCCGACTCCTCAGCAGTGGTGGCACCAGTGCTCGATCCCTCCTCCACGTCCGTGCCGGTGTCTCCCTCGGTGTCCTCCAACGATGCTGTGGGCAAGGTGAAGAGACAGGAAAAAATCAGTCACCTGTATACATCTGACACATGAGTCCAAACAAAATAGGCAACAGTGCATATCAGGAACGGCATCATGAGTAACATCTAGGATACTCCCCACATATGTAAGCCCTGCACTCCCCAGTTGGTTGACCCACCATGCCACTTGGAAAAAATGAAAATTAGGACACCACAGCAAATAACTTGAAATCCCAAGATCCTGAAAAGCTAGTGTCTGGGATCAGTTGAGCACAGCAAGACTATGAAGGCATGCCACCTCTTGTTCACTGTGAACCCAACAGTAATGTCGCACCCAAGGCCAAATACCACATGCCAATCCAGAAGGTGTCCCCACACTCAGAGACCAAAAAAATACATTGTGGTTCCTGGAGAATCACAACCCTTTACACAATGGACATGTCTAGAATGTGTGAATGTGCCACTTTGTGAACAGAACACACGTGGCTGTATAACAGAAGTCACACAAGGAGGTGCACACCAAACTACATGTACACAGTCATTGTCTGAGCTGCCAGACTCATTCAAATAAGCCACTGTTAGCAGAAATGGGGTATCAGTAAGTACATATACATGGCACCACGGTGGTCTGGATGACTTGATACTCGTAAGTTGGTATCAGCAACAACCAAGGACTAACCCAAATGCAACCACACTGTGGGAACATGTATATGTATGAACTCTAAACAAGTTTTGTTCAAATTGTGCCTTACTTTAAAATGTGCCAGCGGGTCCCTGGAAAGTGTAAAGGTGGTGTCTTGTGCACTTCCTTGGGAGACATCTGTCATGCAGGCACATTATTGTCCTTCACAACAAAACAACAAGGTCAAGCATATGAAACATTGAGACATGCGTGTTTGTTGTAGGCCATAGTGATAGGGGCCGTACTCACGCGTGTACGGCCCGTACACGCGTGAGTACGGGCCGTACACGCGCGTGTACGGGCCGTACACGCGTGAGTACGGCCCCTATCACAATGGCCTACGGTAACACAACTATAGTGATAGGGGCCGTACTCACGCATGTACGGCCCGCACACCCGTCAGTACGGGCCGTACTCACGCGTGTACGGGCCGTGCACACGGCCTCAGAGCGTGTGTACTGCGTTTCACAGCTTACACTAGTGATAGGAGGCGCACACGAAAGGAATGGAGGTGTCAGACTCGCACAAGGCTGTACATCAAGTCATTGTCAGTGCAGTCCTTCATGTGCAGGGCCTAGGTGTGTCAGGCAGTGATGTGGCACATGTCTCCTCATGTTGTGGCACAATAGATGTGTGATGAGCTGTTTACACATGTCATGTGGGATGGGGCACTATGTGGCACACTTACCCTTCACACTTTGCACATGTGTGCATGTAGTACAAACGTGTGAAGCACTGCATCACTGGGATGGCACAGTCACCAACACCCGCAACTGTCCCCTGATGCCAGGTACACGGATATTTACACCTGACATGTGACTACCAGCGTGCCACAATGTGACTATGTTATGTGTTCCCATGAGCTTGCAGTTGGTGTTCCGTCAACTCCATCTGCTGTTGCAGCATCCAACATGTGTCTGTGTGCATATGTGCATGGCACACAATTACGCACACCATGCCACATGTGGAATCCCACGTGTCATGTGTCTGCATGCATCGAACATGGTATTGCGACCTGAGGACATATCTGCGTTGTCTCAATGTCTGAGTTATCAGCATTTGACATGTACCCCTTCATGGAAAGGTGTGTGATCTGCCCTTACTAAATGACATGTGACCTGTGCGTCTAGCTTCCCGCCAGCTGTCTGTATGAGATTACATCCTTCAAATGCAGATATGTGGATGTCTGTCACTCCTGTAATGTGTCTGGCTGTTCACTTACACTTATCAGAACATAAGGGGGAAGTAGAGGTTTTAAGGTTAGGTTCACCCTCCACTAATACAATTACCAAAACACTACCTGAACAAGTCAAGTAGACAGGAACCTAACCAGGAAGAACAGATGGTGTCGGAAACAATTTGATCCTAAAGGACACCGATTTAGAAAGAAAGGGAAGGATTATCTCTTTCTATAGTCCCCTCACTCACCAGGGTTTCCCCACGGTGACATGCTTCATCATAGGGGTCCTCCCAGTCCTCTACGGACTGAGGCGTGCTACGACTTGCGGTGTTACGTAGGAGCACTAGAAAAATGTGGACTATGTGTAGTGAGAGTGAAGTAGTGGTGGAGTGGGATAATTAAAATAATCAGCTAGTGGGCTAAAAATAAACTTTATTAGTGCTCTAAGCTGAAAAAATTAAAACGGGGTAATATGACAAGGAAACCTAACTATAATGGAGAGGTGTGCCTAGCATATGTTCTGGTCAACTAGTTTCGAGCTTCCCCAGCTCTTCGTCAGGACTACACTGGGACCAGCCCAGTGTCGAGAAACTTGCCACTCCTAGTTAACCTGAATAGGTGCAATAGGTGTGATGCCACAGTAGTAAGGCATGCGTTAAAAATACATACGTAATGTACGTCAGCACAATGGTCTGTAAGGTACAAAACAACAGTTAATTAGGAAGAAAAATATATATATATATATAATAATACGTATTACTGTCACTAAAAATTGTGAGCACACTACACCCAAGTGTATGCACACTTTCTTATCTGATGTGCCGCTATGTGAAGAAGAGAAGAAATGCAATTATTCACTCCATGCCGGCGAGGTGCTGAAAAAAGTGTGCTGAAATTCATAAAATTATTAAGTCTGACTTAACACACACAAAAACGTACAACACAGAACATGTAACATACTTAAGAAAAAGCAACACTGTGCTTCATGGTCACTGGAGGGGATGCGGCGATCTCGTACATCTAATGGAGGATAGGAATCGAGATCATTAGGATAAAGGCGTGTTCCGTAATGTAGGATCGCCCTACGGGGTGCGAGGGAGATGAAGGAAAGGTTCCTCGTCCCGTACAGGTATGGGGATTGGTAGCACTTACTTGTACGTCGAACCCCGCATGCTATGACACCTACTCGAAGCCAAACCTCGTGGACCGCATTCTGGCGTATCCTCGTTGCTGCACTGTTTTTATGTACTGGCGAGCCTGTCACAGGTGAGAGAGAGAGAAGAGGGCTCCGGTGCTGGTATGCGAGTGGAGCCGCCATCTTGGAATGGGATGAAACAGGAAGTAAATACTGTAAAGTGTTGTAATGGTAGTATTTACGTAGCATTACTCCAGGAGAGATGTGCAAACCCTCTCAGCTTTGAATAAGTAATGAGAGCGAGATATGGAGCGATGTTAATACCATGATTTCCGTGTACAGAAAATCCAAAACTTTATTGAGATGGCCGGCAAGTGCAGCTCGGCGATAGGTTAGTTAGACCGGCTGTAATGGGAGCCGCCATCTTAGAGTAGGATGGGGAGGAGGTAAATACTGTTATGGGATGTAATGCTGGTTTAAAATAAAATATTTTAAATAGCGATGGGGCAGTGGTGATATAACAATCACTCTCAACTTTGTAAGACCAAAAATGCAGAAGTGAGAATTGAATGCGAGATATTGGCTAATGAAGTGATGTTGTTGCTTCGATATTGAAAATCACTAAACAAGTCGAATGTGAAAGTTTTACCAAGACCCAACAGGATAGATGTTGATGGCTTATTATGCTGATACACCTGAGAGGGTAGGTCAAGTGAACTGGCTCCAGGGTATGTCATCGTTAAGACCCCTGTCATCTGAGCGTAGCTTAAACACCCAACGTTGTTCCTTCTCGTGTAAGAGTTTCTCCATGTTAGGGTGATTCTTAACATGTTCCAAAACAACCCAGTTGAAGTCATTGGGTGTGTGTCGTTTTTCCAGGAAATGGGTGGTCATCTTGGTATTGTCACGTTTGCACCTGAAATTACTCCGGTGCTCAATCATTCGGGTGTTTACATTTCTCGTAGTCATACCTACGTAGTGGAAATTGCAATCGCAGGTTATCAAGTAAACCACACCTGTTGTGTTGCAGTTAGTGAAAGACCGAAGATTCCAGGTTATTCCATTATTGCATATCACTGTCTTGGTCACTTTTGTGAGGTGACATACACTGCAGTTACCACACGGGAAATGACCCTCCGATAGGGGTTGGAGCAGGCGTTGGAGGCCTACAGTTTTTCTCGTGGTAGGACGTGTATGGACAAGATGATCCCTCAGATTGCGGGCTTTGCGATGGCTGAACATGGGTTTCTGTAGGTCTAATCCCCCACTGTTCAGGATGCGCCAGTGTTTCTTGATTATTTTACTAACCAAGTTAGATGCAATATTGTATGTAGTGATACAAATTTGTCTTCGTGGCTCATCCTGTGTGGCTACGGTTTTTGTCTCTAAAAGGGCCTCCCTGTTATTATTTAAGGCTCTTTTTCTGGATCTGGACACAAGATGTTGTGGGTATTTGCGTTGTATCAGTTTTTCTGATAGTTCTTTGGCTTGAATGTTGTAGTCTTGTCTCGTCGTACAATTCCTTCTAAGGCGTAAAAATTGGCCAAACGGAAGGTTGTCTTTAAGGCTGCGAGGATGGAAACTATCGTATACAAGTAGGCAATTCCTTGCCGTGGGTTTAAAATGTGTGGTACTGATGAGACATCCGTCTTGTGCTGATATGTTAAGGTCTAAAAAGACCATACTGGATCGGCTCATCGAAAAGGTAAATTTCAGGAAGGGGTCTTGTTGGTTCAGCCAGACTAGGAAATTTTCCGCTTCTTGTTCGTTACCTTCCCAAATCAACAACACATCGTCTATGTACCTTTTCCATAGTTTGATATGTTTGATGTGAGGATTGTGTTGGTGGAGAATGTTCTGCTTCTCCAAATGGTGCACATACAATCCCGCCACACTCGGCGCAAATGTGCTTCCCATGCTGGTACCGTGGGTTTGTTTGTACAGGACATCATTGAATTGGAAAAAATTCTCGGTCAATGCCAGACGACAACATTCCAAGACCACATGTCTAGGTGTGTGGTAGCCCCAATCGTTTAGATAGAGTACCTCCTCTAGGATGTCTAAAGTATCCTTATGTGGGAGACTAGTGTACAAACTCTCTACATCTAAACTAATCAGAATGTTAGTTATGGGGTTGAATTCAAGGTCCTGGATTAAGCAAAGGACTGCTTTGGTGTCTTGTAGATAGGTTTCAGTAGCCTGAACCAAGGGTCTTAAAAAAGCGTCAGCAAACTTAGACAAGGGTTCCAAAATCGAACCGATTCCAGATACTATGGGTCTTCCTGGGGGTGTTTCCATAGATTTATGTATTTTGGGAATCGTGTAGAAATAAGGAGTTATAGGTTTCTTATTTTCTAGGAAATCCGCTTCTTTTTTGCTGATCCAGTCATTGGTCAGAGATTCTTCCACTAAGCTCGCGATCTCTCTCCGCAGGCGTTCAGTGGGATCCTGTTGTATTTCTAGGTAGTTACGTTCGTCACCTAGTAGTCGTAGGCATTCTCGTTGGTAGTCAGTCGTGTTCTGTAGAACAATAGCTCCGCCTTTGTCGGCTGGTTTGATAGTTAGGTCTTTGTTATTAGATAGTTGGTAGATAGCTTCCAGCTCGATTTTGCTCGTGTTGTGAAAGACTTTTTTGTTCTTGGGTCTATCTCAGTCACCTCTTTTATAACTGCTTTCTCAAAAGCCAGTAATTCAACCGGAAGGTTATGTGGTGGAGGGGTGAAATTAGATTTTTTATGTAGTCCTGTATCGGTGGTGACATTATCGTTGGGGTCTCTGTCTTTGAAGTAGACTTCCAGTTTAATTTTACGAATAAACTCCTTTAATTCGCATATCAGCTTGAATTTGTCCAATGATGCTGTAGGGACAAAACCTAATCCTTTTTCCAAAACACTTTTTTGTATGGGTGTGATGGTTATACTGGATAGGTTAACTGCTAGACTTGGTTGTGGCTTGTTGAGGGCATGTTCGGTGGTCCCATGCTCCGTGTATGGCTCCTCGTCACCTCTAGTGGTTGGGCCCACTGTACTTGTTGCCCTTGTCTGGTTTTTCCTCTTCTTGGGGTCTTGCCTCTTCCTAAAAAAGACTGATTTTGTCCTTGATTTTGTGGTCCATCCCAATATGGGTATGGTTGGGGTGGGAAAGATTGATGAAAAGGTGGTGGTCCATAGAAAAACTGTGGAGGTGGGGCAAATGGTGGCATGTTCTGATAGGGGGGCCAACCAAATCCAGGTCCGCCTCTGTTTCTCTAACGTCCTCCTCTTGATCGTCTGTTCCGATTATTTTGGTTGTAATTTCTGCCAGTGTCTGATAGATCTGAGCCTGTATCGGAGCCATCGCTGTCAGTATTATAACCTGGATTGCGATTAGTGGGGACGTAATCATCTCTGGTGTATGGGTACACCTTTTCTAGAGAGAAGTTTTGCTGATCTTTGCGCAGTTTTACGTATTTTGTGTCCTTCATTAATATTTTATTTTAAACCAGCATTACATCCCATAACAGTATTTACCTCCTCCCCATCCTACTCTAAGATGGCGGCTCCCATTACAGCCGGTATAACTAACCTATCGCCGAGCTGCACTTGCCGGCCATCTCAATAAAGTTTTGGATTTTCTGTACACGGAAATCATGGTATTAACATCGCTCCATATCTCGCTCTCATTACTTATTCAAAGCTGAGAGGGTTTGCACATCTCTCCTGGAGTAATGCTACGTAAATACTACCATTACAACACTTTACAGTATTTACTTCCTGTTTCATCCCATTCCAAGATGGCGGCTCCACTCGCATACCAGCACCGGAGCCCTCTTCTCTCTCTCTCACCTGTGACAGGCTCGCCAGTACATAAAAACAGTGCAGCAACGAGGATACGCCAGAATGCGGTCCACGAGGTTTGGCTTCGAGTAGGTGTCATAGCATGCGGGGTTCGACGTACAAGTAAGTGCTACCAATCCCCATACCTGTACGGGACGAGGAACCTTTCCTTCATCTCCCTCGCACCCCGTAGGGCGATCCTACATTACGGAACACGCCTTTATCCTAATGATCTCGATTCCTATCCTCCATTAGATGTACGAGATCGCCGCATCCCCTCCAGTGACCATGAAGCACAGTGTTGCTTTTTCTTAAGTATGTTACATGTTCTGTGTTGTACGTTTTTGTGTGTGTTAAGTCAGACTTAATAATTTTATGAATTTCAGCACACTTTTTTCAGCACCTCGCCGGCATGGAGTGAATAATTGCATTTCTTCTCTTCTTCACATAGCGGCACATCAGATAAGAAAGTGTGCATACACTTGGGTGTAGTGTGCTCACAATTTTTAGTGACAGTAATACGTATTATTATATATATATATATATTTTTCTTCCTAATTAACTGTTGTTTTGTACCTTACAGACCATTGTGCTGACGTACATTACGTATGTATTTTTAACGCATGCCTTACTACTGTGGCATCACACTTATTGCACCTATTCAGGTTAACTAGGAGTGGCAAGTTTCTCGACACTGGGCTGGTCCCAGTGTAGTCCTGACGAAGAGCTGGGGAAGTTCGAAACTAGTTGACCAGAACATATGCTAGGCACACCTCTCCATTATAGTTAGGTTTCCTTGTCATATTACCCCGTTTTAATTTTTTCAGCTTAGAGCACTAATAAAGTTTATTTTTAGCCCACTAGCTGATTATTTTAATTATCCCACTCCACCACTACTTCACTCTCACTACACATAGTCCACATTTTTCTAGTGCTCCTACGTAACACCGCAAGTCGTAGCACGCCTCAGTCCGTAGAGGACTGGGAGGACCCCTATGATGAAGCATGTCACTGTGGGGAAACCCTGGTGAGTGAGGGGACTATAGAAAGAGATAATCCTTCCCTTTCTTTCTAAATCGGTGTCCTTTAGGATCAAATTGTTTCCGACACCATCTGTTCTTCCTGGTTAGGTTCCTGTCTACTTGACTTGTTCAGGTAGTGTTTTGGTAATTGTTCACTTACACTGGCACACAGCTCGTTTCATGGCATGTCACGTCGACCTTGCAAATAAACTATTGTAGCTGGCTCTTTGAAGGAGTATCACCTTGCTGGCATACGTGTGCTGGATGCATTGCACAGACCAGACTCTGTATTTAGCAGATGTGTATTAGCTGTTGAACATGTGCTCATTTCATTGACATTGGTGTTGTGATGTACTCACTCTTCGTTATTCCTTCCAAATCTCTGCAGGGCACCGCCTCTTCCCCGACCAATGCCAGACCTGGGTGCCATGCGTGAACATGACTGCATCCGAAGATACCGCTTCGCGCAAGAGTTGATTGAGCGCTTGACCACCCGGCTGGAACCACACCTCCAACCGCGACACAGGTATCCTACTGCTCTGACCCCCAAGATGAAGGTAATGGCAGCCCTACATTTTTTTGCCACCAGTACCTTTCAATTCACCATAGCTGATGTCGGTGGCATGTCCCAGACAATGTTCAGCCGTGTCCTGCATGATGTTTTAGAAGCCATGTTGGAGCACTTGGATGAATCCATCCATTTTCCCACTCATGAGCAGTTGACAGGTGTCAAGGGTGAGTTCTATGCCCTGGGAGGGATGCCTCATGTAATTGGGGCCATTGATGGGACACATGTGGTTTTGGTACCACCACAGGCACAGGAGGTAGCCTTTCGGAACCGCAAACATTATCACTCTATTAATGCCCTTGTGGTGTGTCTACCTAACATGTGGATTTCCCATGTCTGTGCCCGTTTTCCAGGGTCAGCACACGATGCCTACATCATGAGGCGTCGCAGGGTGCCAGAAATTATGCTGCGGCTGCACGACGAACGAGCATGTCTTGTTGGTGGGGATACTCTGTTTGTCCTCTGTTTAGCAGTATCTTTGTATCTTACGGCATCTCCTGACCCACTTCTTCACATGATGTTTCCATGTAGGGGACTCTGGCTATCCCAACATGCCATGGCTGATGACGCCTCTCCGCAATCCCAGAACAGCCGCAGAACTCTGTTACAACGACGCCCATCGGCAGACCAGGCGCGTGATTGAGAGGACGTTTGGCCTCCTGAACAGCCTATTCCGGTGCCTCCACAAGACCGGCGGGTCCCTCCCATATGCCCCGGTGAAGGTCTGCAAAATCTTCCTTGTGTGCTGCATGCTGAACAACATGGCAGTGGAGAAGGCAGTGCCACTCATCCTGGATCCCGATGAGCAGGAACATCCACCCGTGGAGGATGAAGGGCTTGGGCACGAGGAAAGTGAGGAGGAGGAGGAGGAGGAGGACATCCGGAGTCAGCTCATCCGCAACTTCTTCTCATAATGGTGAGTCCCTGTGTCTGAGTGTGCACGCTTTGAGCCTTGTGTGGCATGTGTTGCAATGTGTGTGTCCAGCTGACTGTGTGCTAAGTGACTTGGAGGTGTGTTCTGATGTGTCATTCAAGTGATGATGTCATTCCACACATTTTAGCTGGGACACTAATTTGTTAAATTAGCATGGTGACAACATCATTCCTGTAGAGTACATGTCCATGTCTGCTGATAACTAGCTCTTTGCTGACTTGTGGTGTGTCTGTCATCCACAGTGTCTTGCGCCTGTCGTCTGCTCGTGTCATCATTGGCCTCCAGCTATTCCTCATGAGTATTGCAACGTGTGCTGAATCAGCGTTCCATGCACGGACATGGTGAAAAGTCATTTTGGGAAAGGAGTGCAGCAAGGCATTTTGTGGGTGGTACATGTTTGATTTATGTTGGGACTGCTCCTGTGCATGTTGTGTTACCATGCATACCTGTCGACTCACCATGGGGCACATGACATGTGGCATGGCTCCCGTGACTTGATATTCACCCTTCCTGACTGTCATCTGTAATGTTTTGTGGAATGTGATGAAGGCATCAATGTGTGTAAAACGTCCCTCAGGAACATACGGGATGCTGATGGTGGACATAGTGTGGGACATCCCCATAAGATGCTCAATGGTGAATTGCAGACTCTCTGTGTGGAGCAAGGGGTGTTTGGCTCACCCACTTCACTTGTGTGCCAGCCCAGTAGGATTTTACACATCTGTGTGTTGCAGGCGGTGTCCAGTGTAGGTCCCACATGGTCAGAGGAATGACCTGTTAGTCTGTTCAAAAGGATGCATTTCCCTTAGTGTGAGCCTGAGTAATAAAGGTGTTCCTCACACTCCAAGGTGCCTCATCTCAGGTCTCTTGCCACTTTGCATGCGGCATCTCTGGCATAGTTGTGAAAGATTGTGCATAGGAGTCCATGTGTAGTTTAGCAACATGCATGCAGTTCCTCATGGATAATGATCCCTATTGTGCATGAAGTCCATGGTTGTGTATGTATTTTGGCATGTTGGTCCACACAATGGGCCATCAACACCTGCTGAGGGTGTGTCTTCTGTGCGCAGCTCGGCCTTCAGTTCCCTGATCCGGTGTCATTCATCTTTGTTGTTTGTGCATGCATTGTCTCTGGGTGTGCCATGTAAAACCGGACACTCCTTCCTTTACACACGCCTGTTGCAGTTGTCCTTCTGACATCCTAGTCTTTGTGTGCAAATTGTGGAATATTTTAAAGGACATGCCGCCTGCTGCTGCGGACCCTGCAGCAAGCGCCCACAGAGTATCCTGATTTGGCAACACACACGCCTCAAAGATGCTCCTCACTTCCTCCCTCCACCCATTCATTTGTCTGTCCTCAGCTTGTCTATGCTACAGTTGGCGCCACGCAGTGGCAAAGGCTGGACCATCAGCACATGCAACATGCACATTGCACGACCCTCATGTCCTTGCATAACCCACATCAAACTCCAGTCTGATGTAGCAGCCACATTCCAAGCAATGTCCATCCGCAAATCTACCGCCTGCTGTCAGACATACCCTAAGCGCACACACGACAGGTTTGCATGCTGATTGTGCAACTCCAACTGCCTACACAGCGCTGTTATGCCTTCCAGGCCCTGTCACACCAACCAGGTCATGTCCCTCCTACTCCCCACCGGCTCTGTACCCCAGCAAGGCCATGGGAGTGGGACTCAAGGCTTCTACATGTAGTATGGTGTCGTCGTCTGGCACATGGCACAGGTATCATCTCTCAGCGTGTCAATCTACAATGTGTTCAGGACCCCCCTCTCCACCATCACATGCGCACAGCACCTCATCAGCTCAAATGCCATTGACAGCCTGGTGCTCCTCACCCTCACTAAAGACGCAGACGTTGCCAGTTCCATTATTCCTGAATGCATGAGATCCATTGATGAATGGCTGTACATGAGCCACCTGAGGCTGGACTTGTACAGGACTGAGGTGATCATCTGAGGATTGTCCCCTTACAGCTGGGTCAAGTGCTTGTGTCCCACCCGCAAGAGCCCTGCACAAGCACCCAGTGGCCACACACACAAGATGGTGTGCATCATGCATTGCTCGCACACATTTGCCATGTCAGTCCACAGCATCTGTACCTCATGCTGCAACGCCCTCTGCATTATGCACATGATCCACAGATAGATCCACTCCAAGGAAAGACAGACCATCGCCCATGTCCACGACAACATCCGTGTCAAATACTGCCCTGCCCTCTACGGAGCACGTACATGCAAACTCCCGGGAAACTTGTCCACATCCAGGGTGCATCTGCACACCTCAGCTTCAACATCCTGCGCCCCAGCCACATCACCGTCCACCATAGATAGCTGCAATGGATCACTGTCTGCTTCAGGATGACCTCAACACTCCCCACCCACACTCAGGAGGCAGTCCACAACCCGACACAAAACCAACCTTGTACGTCTTGTCATACGAGACCCCGTTGGGCCATCTCGGTGCATTCGACCTTGCCCTGGCCACCATTCTTCACATCCACCGTACTCCAGCATGCAGGACATAGTTCTCCCACCTGCCCACACATATCTGGGACTCCCTCCCCGGGAACCTCCACATGAGCCATGACCTCTACGCCTTAATGATAATCTTCCAAATAGGTCTGTCCGCACAGTATTGCAAGCCCCCCCTCAGCAGCTTGTGGCCATCACAGGTGAGGGTTCTGCTCCATGCCTGCTTTGAATGATACCTTGTGACCCATGTGTGTCCCGTACCAGACTCAGATCCCAGGGTATGGCTGGCTGGAGTTAGTTCAACACTCAGGCATACAAGAAACAAACAACGTACGACTGACCGAAGGCTCAGCACCTCAAAATTTTAAATATAAAAGTTCATTTAAAGTCTGTGCAATCGCATCCGGAGTATGTCGCACTTATACCCCACTGGAGACCAGATAGATTCAAATGGAAGAAAGGGACGGTGCACCAGGATAAAGTCAGGTTACTTCATATGTATTCCAAAATATACTCTTTAATGTTTTTTCAATTTAAAATCTTGGACATCAGCCAACGCGTTTCGTTCCTAATGGAAGTTCATCAGGGCTGAAAAGAATGCATAAATACAGACTAAATATAACTGCCACATATAAAAAAACATACAAAATTCAAAAAATATATATAAACATATAACATATATATTACATATAATAATTAAATAATTAAATAAAGAAGGTGGCAAAGAGAGTCAACAAAAATAAAAGACCCTAAATACACAGACATATGATGTTTAAAACATATATAAGTATAGATATAATTCTCATCATATTAATGTCATTGTGTTCAATGATATTAAAAGAGAAAGAAAAGAGCAGTGTTCCTTCATGCCACAACAAAAGAGAAGAGCAAAGAGAACAGGAAGTAAGAAAAGGTGTAAGAATATATGTAGAAAAATGTAAGTATGTAAAAGAATACAACACAATATAAAGACAGAAGCAAAAGAAAATGTAAATATAGAATAAATAAAAATGAAAAAAAATGTATATGAAAGAGTTAGAGAAACAAGTTCCAGAATATTCTCACTCGAATTAATTGTACTACAAAACTATCCACAAAGATCAATACAAGGTCTCACCGAATATGTCTTTACGTGTCCGAGAATAAAGTAGTCGCTTGAATAGGACAAAAACTTATTGTAAAAGGCCAGGGTTCCGGAACTTTAGGTTCAATAATCAATTCTTCAGTATTCCACGGTCAGTAAATTTGTATTAAGTATAAGACCCAAGTCCTAATCCTAATCAGAAAAGACAAAAGGCACATAATGCCGCTTGGCATGAAGTAAATTAACTCACTAATATGATATATGTACAATATAAGCCATGTCGTTAATGTCCAAATAATGATTAGGACATACATTTCAAGGCATAAAACTAACTTTCCACATAATTCGAAGTAGTGGAAAATAAAAAGGATAAAAATCGCCTTACCTCAGTATGTGTAAGTTTCTGTAGAAGTAAGTGTGGTGGTGTGTGTATAACTGTATATGCAAGTAAATGTATGTTTGATTCTTTATTAGCATGAGTGACTATGTGTGTGAGTAACTCTATGGATGAGTGGCATTGTGTAACAGGATGTATAGGTGTATGAGTACATATGATGAGTGAGTACATGTATGAGTGACTGTATAGGACTGTTGGTGAATGAGTGGATGTGTATGTGGATCTTAGAATTACTGAAGAGGTTGTTGTAACTGGTATTGGTATGTCCATTGTTTTGAAAATTTTAGTCTCTATTTTTGAATGTGTGTATCAAAGGTTATATTATGGTGAGAGGAGGTCTGCCACTCTATCACAAGGATGATGTCATCAGTGATGTCATCAGTGATGTCATTTGAGATGTCATCAGTGATGTCATGAGTGATTTCACTGACCATGTCATGAGTGATGTAATATGTGACGTCATCAGCAGTGCATTGCGGGCGCGCGAGTTATAGTTAGCTGAACTAACTATAACGGGGGAATTTCAATGGTTTTGTACAAGTGAAAAGTCCAGCTAACTATAACACCCCTGAAACCTATGGTTTTTTCAGTGAATTTCTGAGGTTTTTTAAATGCTAATTCCTAACTATAACGTGCCTGAAACCTATGGTTTTTTCTGTGAATTTCAAAGGTTTTTTAAATGCTAATTTCTAACTATGCCTACAGAGATAGGACATCTGAAGAAAGAAGAAAAAATGCACAGAAAGAAAAAAAAGAAGTGCAGAAAGAAGCAACAGAAGTCCTCAAAGACGAAGAAAAGTGCAGGAAGAAGGATAACGTGCAGAAAGAACAAAAAGAAGAGCAGAAAGAAGCCTTGTTGCAAAATCATCCTGTACCCTCAACTTTTTCAGACGGATACTGGTGGTAACGGAGTCTGACTAACCAGTCCTAGAGCCAGTGCTATGTTAAAAGACACTTAGAATACAGTGAAAACACCTACATACACTAGGGAACATTATGCGTTGGGGTCCCCCTGTGATTAGCATGACCTCCTCTGTAAGCCCCTAGTATATAATAGGGCAGGGGGATTTAAACTACCTCTTAAAACAGGCCACAGGGCGTTTTTTCACACGTTAACTCAGGCCCCGTCCCCTCCCTTTACCACTGTGTAAACATGCCCTGTGTCCGTTTTTAGTTGGGAGATTAAGTTAATTTGAATCCTGAGGGTCCCTAGGGTCCAACTAGCCCACTAGGTACCTCCAGTAAGTGCCACAGAGCTGCGTTGCAGAGAGGTGTAAAAAGTGGCACGGCCTGGACCACCTCTCTGCAATGCAGCTCAGTGGCGCTTACTGGAAGCAATTGGTGGGCTAGTTAGCCCCCAGGGGCCCTCAGTATTAAAGGGAAATTATATCCCCAATTTAAAACGTGCCATAGTGCGTGTTTGCACACGTCACCTCAGGCCCCGTCCCCTCCCTTCACCACTGTGTAAACGCGCCCTGTGGCTGTTCTAAGTTGAGAGATTAAGTCCCCTTGAATCCTAAGGGGCCAAAGGGTCAAACTAGACCACTAGGTACCTCCAGTAAGCGCCACAGAGCTGCGTTGCAGAGAGGTGTAAAAAGGGGCTTGGCCTCAGAACACCTGTCTGCAGCGCAGCTCCCTGGCGCATACTGGAGATGCCTGTTGGGCTAGTTGGCCCTCAGGGACCCTCAATATTGAAGAGGAATTAATTCCCCAACTTACAACTCGCCAGGGGGCGCGTTTGCAGAGTGCTGCAAGGAGGGGGCGTGGCCTCCGGCGCGATGCCAGTCTTTTATTTATTTTAAATTTTTTAAGAAGGGGGGCTGTGGGGTTCCCCTTCTTATTCTAATTTATTGGCCCTGATGACCCCATCCCCCAGGGCCTGTCTCCTAATTATATTTTTTTGACCCCAATCGCCAGGGCCGGCCACTGTTTTTTATTATTTTTAAAAAATATATATTTATAGACACACCTAGTACATGCTGGACAAACCGTACGTACCTATCACCATGACGATTTGCGTGATATTCATTAAAAGCCGACTATGTATACAATGAATCCACGTGGAATGTATTTACACCACTAGTGAAGCTCTGACATGTCTGATGCCCTACCGTGCCTAATCCCGGTAGACACCCTTGTCGTTTATTTATACAAACATGGGTAGCTATTGATGGGCACATTTAATACACATGCACACCAAGCCATTCAAAGGGGATTCGACAAAAATTCGACCAAAACTATGCAAGAAACCCCCCTCACGGTTAATAAAACACACATCCACTTCCGGATGTGTAATACTTTTTCTTTTACTCTCTGGAAAGGGGACGAACATCACTTGAGAGTCACAGCGCGCTCCTGGCAGAGCCCAATGCTGTGTTACACCCACCATTGCCTGCTGACTGCCACACACTTCTGTGTTGTATTCCACTAGCTAGTGCATATGCTATGACACTCTCTAGCCCATGTGCACTGTAACACCACCCCGTGAATATGTCATGCCACACTTGTCTTCGCACGGGTTATATTGCCCCATCTAACGTGCCTTCCTCGATGCCTATGTTATAACGCACAGTGCTATGCCATACATATTACAATCTGGGATCCATATCTTTGTCACAGTGAATATGCAACGTTACACTCCCCAGCACATATTTTATATTACAACTTTAGAGACTAGTTAGGTTACACAACACTGCCCTGTGCATATTACACTCCAAGGCGCATATTGCATAGCACGCGCTAGTGCCTGTGCTATCTCGCGCTCTCCAATGAATCTGTCATTGCGCACAATGTATTGCATTTTATATTTCACGCCCGGTTCATCTTATATCACACTTTTTGGTGCATAGTTTATACCATACACTATATCTAGTTTTCATTTTCAATCGTGCTCTCAGGACTATGTTCTATATAACACTGTGTTCACCTACCCTTTTCACGGGCATTACATATTGCGATAGGGGGTGGAGGGTCAGGGGGTGTTTCTGCCAAGTGAGCCCGGAGTCACAGTCACAAACGTCCTCTTCTTCCTGAATAAAAGTGAGATTATGCTGCATACTTGTTCATATTTTAAGTAGTTCGCACAGACACACGTTTTAAAAACAATAAAGTTCCTAATACCCCCCTTCTCTGAACAGTTAGCTTGCTGCCCCATCCCCCTCCTCCCTATCCTCTGTTGTGTGAATCCATGGACTAGCCTCCTCCCTCCTGCCATGCATGGTCTGATGTGCTGCCACTGCCCTCAATTTAGTATGATGTACCAGTCCACTCCTCCTGCCCTCCATTGCCCAATTCTATGCCCCATCATTGACCTCCTGCTTAAACTCTGTGCTTAGCTTGCTGCCCCTATTCTCCTTCCCCCTGCCCTTCAATGTCTTTGTGCATGTCCCTGCTCCATCCTTTTTGCCCACCATGTTCCATGGACCTGCCACTCCTATCTACTCTGAGTGTTCTGTTGAGCGACCACTCCCCTCCCACCTGCCTAGCATTCTCAGATGACTGTAACCTGTCCCTGCCACCTCCACCCTGCCTGTCCACATGCCATGCCCCTATCCTCTTCCTCATGTCCTACATGGTCCATTGTACTGCCACACCCTTCTGCCCTCCCTGGTCTGTTGTGCTGCAACTGCTCCTCCTGCCTGCCCCGTGCGGTCTGTTGTGAGGCCCCTTCCCCTGAACGTTCTTGTCTGTGCACAGGTCCTGACCCTCCCTTCTATCCTCCATCGTCCTGTGTGCATGCCCCTGCACCCTCCATCTTGCCCATCATAGCCATTGTGCTGCCACTAACCCTCCCACTTGCCATGCATGGTCTTCTGTGATGCCATGGCCCCTCCCACCTTCCCTGTGTGGTCAGTTAGCTGCCCCTGACCCCCTCCCACCTTCCCTCCATTATCTGTGTGTATGCCATCACAGTCTCACTGTTGCTCTTCATGGTGTGTCTTGCTTCTAGTGCCCATCCTGCCTGACCTCCGTGGCTATCTTGCTGCTCCTGCCCTGCCCCCTTGCCCCCAGCCCTCTGTTTACATGTGCAGACCCCTACTCCCTCCCTCCTGGCTTGTCTGTTCCATTGTAATGCCCCTGATCCGTCCCTCCTGCCCTTTATGGTCTGTTATGCTGCAGCTTTCTCTCCTGTCTGTCCATTATGGTCAGGTAGCTACCATTGCCTCTTGCCCCTCTGTTCTCTGTTGCCCATGTGCATGGTCCTGTCCCCTCCCTCTTGCTTTCTATGGATTGTTGTGCTGCACTCCCGTCCCGCATGCCCTGTGTGGTGTATTGTGCTGCTGCAAACCCTGATGCCTGCCCTGCAGGGTCAGTTTGGTGCACCTCTCCATGTCCCTCCTGTACTCTGTTATCCAAGTCCATGTCCCTACCCCATTTCCTTCCATGATCCAATGTACCATACTTGCGAACATTTTGAACTTGGTAAGAGGGAGATTTTGAAAAAAAACTGGGGTATTGATTTTCCCCTTTGAGTTACATTGAAAAAGAGGAGATTGTAGACAGGAGACAGATCAAATAAAGCCCATTTGAGCTTAAAAACATTGGACGTTTCCTGGCTGAATCGGGTCTGTTGGCATGTATGGTTGTACTACCATTGCCTCTTCCTTCTGCCCACAATGGTCTATTACATTGCCACAGCCTCTCTTGCAAGTCCTGTATTGTTGGTTTGTTGCCCCTGCCCCCCTTTCCACTGCCCTCCATAGTCTGTTGTGCTGCCACGGCCCTTCCTGCCTGCTCAGTGTGGTTAAATTGTTGCCTTTGCACCCTCCTACCTGCCTTCAATTTTCAGAGTCCATGCCCCTGGCCTCTGCCTCTCAACAGTATCCTAATGAACAACTAGATTGCTAACATTCTATATTTATTACAAAAGTGTGGAACGCCTGACGTCATCTTGATGTAATCAAAACTGTAATACCTAGAGCATTTCCTTTAGAAATTACATAAATGAGAGGGTCTTATTGGCATCAAAATTATGGTTAGTGCTCTAAAAGACTAAAATAGGGACATATTTTCTGAGTTTTCAAATAGCGACAAAGCACTTTTAAATTATTTGTTATCTTTATGTTTTTTATCCAGTTGACCACTTGATTAAATGTTGCACTTAGGGGAGAGGATGTGGTGTTACTTCCAGAACTGCAGACTTTGCAACTGGGGAACCAGGTTGGAGTTTCTGCTTCAGATCAACATTCTGTGATTCTGGTGAAATCACTTAGTCTCCCCATGTCTACAACCAAAATGAATTTGTTCTTGTGTGATGTAACCAATGCTCATGTAAAGCACTCCAATACCTGACAAGTCTGCACTATATAACACTGCAAAAACACAAAATAATAAGTGTTTTGCACACTTCTGTCATTGGGCTATATTTGGGCTACATCTGGGTGATTTTGGGCTACATTTGGGCTCTTTTGTCTCCGGTGGCCATCTTGGGAGATTTGTTTGTTATGAAGTTTCCTAATTTCCTCATGTACTGCAGTCTCCTCAGTAGGAAATGCTTTCAATTTTTTACTTTGATTCCATCATGAAGGTATTCAGATATGTCACACATTTGCCATAAATTCTGAATGTTAGCACTCTAGTTGCTCATTAGATCACTGTAGTAAAAGTACTGTTTACCATGGAAGTCTGCTCCTGGTATTAAAAGTGCATGTTTCAGTCTGCATGTCAGAATTTTGTAATGAAATAGAAGAGGATTTGAGAAGTCACTCAAAATGTGCCCTCATTTTCTTTCTTCAGCATTAATCATAATTTCTATGGCAAAATGAACCCCCTCATTGTGTTCCTTTTTAAATTAAATGTTTTAAGTGTTACCAGTTTATTCCAATCAAGATGGCTTCAGGTGTGCCATACTTTTGTCATAATGAAGACAGTAAGCGCTCTAGTTGTTTTTAAGAACACTCTGGGACATTCTGTCATTGGGCTATACTTGGGCTACATCTGGGTGGTATTTGGGCTACATTTGGGCTCTTTTGTCTCTGGTGGCCATCTTGGGAGACTTATTTGTTATGAAGTTTCCTAATTTCCTCATTTACTGCAGTCTCCTCAGTAGGAAATACTTTCAGTTTTTTACTTTGATTCCATCAAGAAGGCATTCAGATGTGTCACACATTTGCCATAAATTCAGAATGTTAGCACTCTTTTTGCTTATTAGATCACTGTAGTAAAGCTACTGCTCACCAGGGAAAACTGCTGCTGGTATTGAAAGTGCATGTTTCAGTCTGCATGCCAGAATTTTGTAATGAAATAGAAGAGGATTTGAGAAGTCACTCAAAATGTGCCCTCATTTTCTTTCTTCAGCATTAATCATAATTTCTATGGCAAAATGAACCCCCTCATTGTGTTCCTTTTTAAATTAAATGTTTTAAGTGTTACCAGTTTATTCCAATCAAGATGGCTTCAGGTGTGCCATACTTTTGTCATAATGAAGACAGTAAGCGCTCTAGTTGTTTTTAAGAACACTCTGGGACATTCTGTCATTGGGCTATACTTGGGCTACATCTGGGTGGTATTTGGGCTACATTTGGGCTCTTTTGTCTCTGGTGGCCATCTTGGGAGACTTATTTGTTATGAAGTTTCCTAATTTCCTCATTTACTGCAGTCTCCTCAGTAGGAAATACTTTCAGTTTTTTACTTTGATTCCATCAAGAAGGCATTCAGATGTGTCACACATTTGCCATAAATTCAGAATGTTAGCACTCTTTTTGCTTATTAGATCACTGTAGTAAAGCTACTGCTCACCAGGGAAAACTGCTGCTGGTATTGAAAGTGCATGTTTCAGTCTGCATGCCAGAATATTTTAATGAAATAGAAGAGGATTTGAGAACTCACTCAAAATGTGCCCTAATTTTTCTTTCTGCAGCACTAATCATACTTTTTATGGCAAAATGAACCCCCTCATTTCGTTCCTTTTTAAATTAAATGTTTTAAGAGTTACCACTTTAATCCAAGCAAGATGGCTTCAGGTGTGCCATACGTTCATCATAAGTAGGACTGTTAGCGCCCTAGTTGTTCTTTGGAACACTCTGGGAAGCTGCAGTAGAACACAAAGGGATCAACTGACAGTCTCTGCCCTTGTTGGATGTACATGTTTTACTGAGAATGTCAGACTTCATTCTCACATGACTGAGAAAGATAATGTGAATTTACAGAAAATAAGCTCTCAGTTTAGCTTATAGATCACCTTCCAAACCTCTGTGGGAAAAGCATGAGAAAATATTTTTCTCTCAATCATGATATCCCAGCAGAAGGCTTTTTCACATGGTGAAATCACCTTAGAACATACCACAATTCCTAAAATGAGTGTAATACCATCAACAAATGATTTATAATGTAACTAAAGTTTTAAAACCTTCTATTAACTGCAATGCTTTTTAATGAGGTGCTATCATGTATATTGGTCCCAAGATGGCTGCCAACACTTCTTGGATGAAGTGCTGAACGCCAATCAGATCTCAGGATGAGATGTGTGGTTAGGCTCCGCCCACATATATATATGATTTTACTTTTGATTTTCTCAGGAACTACTGAACAGATTGACTCCATATATGCAAAAGGCACATCCCTGAGCTGAGGACTACCTCTCTGCCAAATTTCAAGTAATTCTGTTCAGCCGTTCGGGCTGCACCTTGGACTAAAGGTCCCTATGGAAAATTGCATGGGGAAAACACGTTTTGGGACCCCCCTTTTTTCTCAGCCCCCGCTTGACGAATCCCCCCGAGACTTTCAGGGTAGAAGCGGACCGGAGCGCCCCACCTATTTTGAAAATTCCGCGAGGATTCGTCAACCGGCGCCAAAGTTATTCCAAATAGAATGTTGCGGATTTCCTATGGAAACACGGTCCTAACTATAACTATCTACTGGCGACCGCCAGTAGATAATGTATATATATATATATTCACTGAAAAAACCATGGGTTTCACACACGTTATAGTTAGGAATTAGCATTTAAAAAACCTTGCAAATTCACTGAAAAAACCATGGGTTTCACACACGTTATAGTTAGGAATTAGCATTTAAAAAACCTTAGAAATTCAATGAAAAAACCAAAGGTTTCACACATGTTATAGTTAGCTGGACATTTCACTCGTAAAAAACCAATGAAATTCCCCCGTTATAGTTAGTTCAGCTAACTATAACTCGCGCGCCCGCAATGCACTGCTGATGACGTCACATATTACATCACTCATGACATGGTCAGTGACATCACTCATGACATCACTGATGACATCTCAAATGACATCACTGATGACATCACTGATGACATCATCCAGTGAATGTGTGTTTTTCTGAAAATTAAATATGTTTTATATATGTATATCTCAAGGTCGATGGAAGAATAAATGGGTATATAAGTGTCTAAATGGATGATTTGTTTTTGAAAAATTGATTGTGTAACTGACTGATTAAGTGTATCATAGTGAATACATGGCTTAGTGAGTAATGTTTAAATATGTAAATATCTGTATCAGTCTCTCACTTTGTGTATAAGTGGCTGCATGGGTTGGTGAGTAGCTACATGGGTGTCTATATAGGTTATTAGTTGGTTTTATGAGTATCAGTCTGAGTGTCTGCATGGTTCGGTGGGGGTATTACGTAGTGCATAGGTGCATGAATGAATGACTCACTCTTTGTATGTGTTGAAGACAGCATGTGTGCAGGACTCTATGGGTGGATGAGTGAGTGTATGGGTGTGTTAGTGAGTGAATGACTGTCTCAATAGTGTCTTTATGAGTAACTACATATGTTTTAAACTAGTATATGTGACTATTGGTGTATATAAGCGAGTATATGTGAGAGTGAGAGATTGAAAGAGTTCCTGTATGAATAAGTATGTGTTTCTATAAGTGATTGTTTAAAAGACTAAGTATGTGTAAGTTTCCGTAGAAGTAAGTGTGGTGGTGTGTGTATAACTGTATATGCAAGTAAATGTATGTTTGATTCTTTTTTAGCATGAGTGACTATGTGTGTGAGTACCTCTATGGATGAGTGGCATTGTGTAACAGGATGTATAGGTGTATGAGTACATATGATGAGTGAGTACATGTATGAGTGACTGTATAGGACTGTTGGTGAATGAGTGGATGTGTATGTGGATCTTAGAATTACTGTATAGGTTGTTATAACTGGTATTGGTATGTCCATTGTTTTTAAAATTTTAATTTCTATTTTTGAATGTGTGTATCAAAAGTTATATTAGGGGAAGAGGAGGTCTGCCACTCTATCACAAGGATGATGTCATCAGTGATGTCATCAGTGATGTCATTTGAGATGTCATCAGTGATGTCATGAGTGATGTCACTGACCATGTCATGAGTGATGTAATATGTGACGTCATCAGCAGTGCATTGCGGGCGCGCGAGTTATAGTTAGCTGAACTAACTATAACGGGGGAATTTCATTGGTTTTTTACGAGTGAAATGTCCAGCTAACTATAACATGTGTGAAACCTTTGGTTTTTTCATTGAATTTCTAAGGTTTTTTAAATGCTAATTCCTAACTATAACGTGTGTGAAACCCATGTTTTTTTCAGTGAATTTGCAAGGTTTTTTAAATGCTAATTCCCAACTATAACGTGTGTGAAACCCATGGTTTTTTCAGTGAATTTGCAAGGTTTTTTAAATGCTAATTTTTTTTTTTTTCTTCAATTTTTTTAAACATATTTTTATTTTAATTTTCTATCCTTTTTTAAAGACTATGGTTAAATTTTTAAAATTCTATAATATGTTTTTTTTAATATATTTTATAAAATAAACATGTAAAATTTATTTGCAATACATTTTTTCCTTTTTTTTATTTTTTTTTTAGTACGCGTACCGTAAGCTTACGGTAAGCGTACGGTTTACGCAACGTCCGTAATTTATCTACGCTGTTTGCGTATATTTACGCAATTTGCGTAGCCGCGCGTACTCCGCGTGGGACGCGTACGCGTGTACGCTACACGCGCACGTTACGCGGAAGTGTCGGGGAGTGACTGTTATGCGCATGAGCGCAAGCGCGTGTCTTTTTTACGCGCATGCGTACTTTTGCCGTAAGCGTACCGTAAGCGTACGGTAGGTCATGTGATCATGAAACACAACTTTTGATTGGTTGAAACTACTTTCAGTTCTAGAACTCTCCTACACCACACCCATTCCCCTCATTTCTGCTTGTGATCCCTTAGGAGAAGGAGCTGGGTTGTCTTTGTGATACGATGGCAGAACAGCAGAGCCCTTCTGAGAGTGAGGCTAGCACTAGCAGCACTACCTTGAGGCAGAGAGCGAGGAAACAAAAGACCTCTTATGTATGGGATTATTTTACTTTTCCTGAGGGCCAGCAAAAGGTAAATGCACCCTTAGTAACTTGTAAGCTGTGTAAGCGTGTACTTTCAAGAGGTAATCCTGACAGGAAGTATTCCTTTGGGAATCATACCATGATGAGACACCTCAAGGATGTACACAGAAGGACACATGCTCGACTTACTGGAGGTAACCCTTCAGAAAGTCAACCAAGCACATCCACAGCAGCTCAGCCTGGACCATCATCTGCAGGGCCGAGTCCTTCTTCTGCAGGTCAGGTGAGCCCTTCATCTGTGGGGGGAGCATCTCCTTTTGCTGGCCCTCTGGAAATTAACCCTCGATTTCTGAGGGTTGATATTCGATGCGCCTCTTGTCATGATCTAATTTGTCATAGGGAGACCAGTGTTTCCCTAGTGAACAACAAAATAGATCAGCACACTTGTCGCAGAGACTAATTTTCCCAATCTTTCTTTCCTCTGTCCCTGCATGAACACAACGGCTCTTTTAAGAGCCAACCTTATCTTTCATCTTTTTTTTATACATGTTTTTAAAAACTTTTTTTATTTTTTTTTTACCGTACGCGTACGGTGCGCGTAATTTTTTTTTTTTTTTAAAAAACACTAAAAATCAATTATCACATTACAAGGTCCTTGAGAGACTACAATTAAAAACTGAAAATGTGATTGTGGAGAAGTGGAAAAAAGGGACCATGATATTTTTGACTTACCATACCCACTCAAAAAAATATTTATTCATTTAAATTTTTTTTTAATTGCATTAAAAATGGTTCTAGTTTTCGAAAATTATCTATCTCAATCATGACATCTCTGCCTGTAATTCCAATATGCACACAGAGTCATGTTTTCACATTAGTCACAAAACGAAATTTCTTTGCCAATTTGAAAGCACACTTACTGCTCTTTTTTTTTGGCAAGTGATAATCACTTTTACAGACTGACACATTATGAATCCACTTTTCAGATTTTTTAAAAAGCCCATGTCCAGACTGCTTTTTCAGACCACCACCATGTGTATCCTGGGTGACTGCCTACACTCCAGCAAGGGCAACCAGCCTTAGTGATGCTGAATGTATTTGCATTACAGACTGAAACCTCAAACCCCACTCGCTTGTAAATACTGTGCATGATTCTACATGGAAAGCAGCTGGGTGTGTGCTAAGAGTCTGCTTCTGCACCAAAAAATGGCTCCCCCTTTTTCCTACTAATGCAACTGTGAAATCACCAGAGCAAAACGCAATAAATCTCTGCCTGTAATTCCTATTTGCACACAGAGTCATGTTTTCACATTAGTCACAAAACGAAATTTCTTTGCCAATTTGAAAGCACACTTACTGCTGTTTTTTTTTGGCAAGTGATAATCACTTTTACAGACTGACACATTATGAATCCACTTTTCAGATTTTTTAAAAAGCCCATGTCCAGACTGCTTTTTCAGACCACCACCATGTGTATCCTGGGTGACTGCCTACATACCAGCAAGGGCAACCAGCCTTAGTGATGCTGAATGTATTTGCATTACAGACTGAAACCTCAAACCCCACTCGCTTGTGAATACTGTGCATGATTCCACATGGTAAGCAGCTGGGTGTGTGCTAAGAGTCTGCTTCTGCACCAAAAAATCGCTCCCCCTTTTTCATTCTAATGCAACTGTGAAATCACCAGAGCAAAACGCAATAAATCTCTGCCTGTAATTCCTATTTGCACACAGAGTCATGTTTTCACATTAGTCACAAAACGAAATTTCTTTGCCAATTTGAAAGCACACTTACTGCTCTTTTTTTGTGGCAAGTGATAATCACTTTTACAGACTGACACATTATGAATCCACTTTTCAGATTTTTTAAAAAGCCCATGTCCAGACTGCTTTTTCAGACCACCACCATGTGTATCCTGGGTGACTGCCTACATACCAGCAAGGGCAACCAGCCTTAGTGATGCTGAATGTATTTGCATTACAGACTGAAACCTCAAACCCCACTCGCTTGTAAATACTGTGCATGATTCTACATGGAAAGCAGCTGGGTGTGTGCTAAGAGTCTGCTTCTGCACCAAAAAATGGCTCCCCCTTTTTCCTACTAATGCAACTGTGAAATCACCAAAGCAAAACGCAATAAATCTCTGCCTGTAATTCCTATTTGCACACAGAGTCATGTTTTCACATTAGTCATAAAACGAAATTTCTTTGCCAATTTGAAAGCACACTTACTGCTCTTTTTTTTTGGCAAGTGATAATCACTTTTACAGACTGACACATTATGAATCCACTTTTCAGATTTTTTAAAAAGCCCATGTCCAGACTGCTTTTTCAGACCACCACCATGTGTATCCTGGGTGACTGCCTACATACCAGCAAGGGCAACCAGCCTTAGTGATGCTGAATGTATTTGCATTACAGACTGAAACCTCAAACCCCACTCGCTTGTAAATACTGTGCATGATTATACATGGAAAGCAGCTGGGTGTGTGCTAAGAGTCTGCTTCTGCACCAAAAAATCGCTCCCCCTTTTTCCTACTAATGCAAATATAAAATTACCAGAGTTGTACACAATAAATCTCTGCCTATATTTCCCAACATGTGTAACCTGGGTGACTGCCTACATTCCAGCAAGGGCAACCAGCCTTAGTGATGCTGAATGTATTTGCATTACTGAGTCCAACCTCAAACCCTTAAACTATTCTTTTTTTATACCAATACACCTTAATTTATCGTGAAAACATAGTCCATATTATTTTACATGTTCCTCACATTTAAATTTCTCCCAAAACAGAAAATAATAAACACAACTTCAACAAAAAGAATTACATTTCTATTATTCATTTCTTAATTTACCATATACATCTCCTCTCAAACTCTAAACTCACCTTTAAAATTAGTTAGTTGTGAAAGAAATGTGGCACTCAAACAGCAGATTATCAGAGCCAGGATCTCTGTTCTCTACACCTCTCTCCTCTCAGCAGAACCAGATAATGGCAAAGTTTCCCTCTATTTTTCCACACATATACATGTAAGTTTCAAATCTCAGTGCTTCCCCCTTTTTTTCAAATGTAATCACACATTTCTATTGGTTGAAAACCAACCCTTTTCCAAAAGTACCCTTCCCCCAACTTGACTTCTGCCTAGTACCCTTCCCCCAACTTGACTTCTGCCTGCTACCATAGCAACAGCTCATGGAACACTGCTGTGTGGAGTTAGGTCAGAAGTTCGCCAAACAATGTTTCAATTCCACAGAGCAAGAGTGCTTGACTTTTCAAACCTTACAGCAAATCCATAGTACTGTTCTTTGGTAACACATTTTTCTGTACCAATACAAAACATGCTTCTATAAATTTACACATACAGCCTAGTTTTTAGTGTAGAATGGTATGAAACAGCCAATCAGTTCTTTTTTTTTATAAAAAAATATGTATGCCTCCATTTCCAAACTGTCTTTCATTTCTTTTTACCATTCTACTGAATTACACCTCCTGAGTGCATCCAGATCTCCTTTGAAGATGTTCACAGTGTGGATTGTAGGACACAGCTATGTCTTCTGGAGTGAAAAGTTTGCAGAGAAAACAGGTATTGTGAGAGACCTTGCTTTGCCAAATGTAGACATTAAATGGATTGGTCAGAGAGGGTTAAAGTGGCACCAATTGATGCCATTGGTGAAATCCTTCATGCAAATCCAACACCCTGACCTCATAATAGTGCACTGTGGTGGCAATGACCTAGGCACTTTGACTGGGGTAGGTCTGGAAATGCTTATGAAGGACACCTTTGCACAACTGTTTTCACTTTTCCCTAAAACTGCCTTTGTGTTTTCCAACATATGCCAAAGGCAAAAATGGAACTGGTCCAATCATTTCTGTCCGCAGATTGACAAAGCAAGAAAGCACGTCAACAAATCTGTTTCTGCTTTCCTCCGTGACTATGGTATGGGTTCCATTTACCACAACAACTTGCGTTACGACATGCAAGACATTTATAGAGGAGATGGTGTGCACTTCAATGATGAAGGGAACAGAGTCTTCCTCTTGAACCTTAGACTCTGCATCGGTACTTACTTGTAGGTACCACTAAAAAATACCTTCATAAACACAACGGCTCTTTTTAGAGCCCCCTAATATCTAAACTCTTAAATCTGCATTTCATTTCTTTTATTTATTTTTTTTGTTACCGTACGCTTACCGTACGCGTACCCCGTGATTTTTTTTAAAATCAATAAATGTTTTCTTTGTACTTTTCTGTCCTTCTTTGACCCCCTCACAAATGTAAGGGGGTCTGTAACTCTCCTCCTTGCCCCCTTTTCTTGTTATCACTCTTTTTTTTCTGAGTGAAACACACGAAATGGCGGCCGCCGCTTCCTGGTTTCGGCCGATTCGAATGTTTACTAAGATCTAAGAGCCAATCAGAATCGCGCTCGCGCACACCACCGTACGCGTACGGTAAGCGTACCGTAAGCGTACCGTAAGCTGGCTCAGATATATATATTGATTTAAAGGCTATTTTCTCAGAATCTACTGAACAGATTTACACCAAACCTACAAAAGGCACTTCCTTGACCTGAGGACTACCTCTCTGCCAAATTTCTAGTAATTCTGTTCAGCCGTTCGGGCTGTAGCCCTGTCTAAAGGTCCTATGGAAAAATGCATGGGAAAAACGCGTTTTGGGACCCCCCTTTTATCTCAGCCCCTGCTTGACGAATCCCCCCGAGACTTTCAGGGTAGGAGCGGAGCGTAGCGCCCCACCTATTTTGAGAAATTCGCGAGGATTCGTCGACCGGCGCCAAAGTTATTCAAAATAGAATGTTGCGGATTTCCTATGGAAACGTGGTCCTAACTATAACTACCTACTGGCGACCGCCAGTAGGTAATATATATATATATATATATATATATATTCACTGAAAAAACCATAGGTTTCAGGGGCGTTATAGTTAGCTGGACTTTTCACTCGTACGAAACCATAGAAATTCCCCGTTATAGTTAGTTCAGCTAACTATAACTCGCGCGCCCGCAATGCACTGCTGATGACATCACATATTACATCACTCATGACATGGTCAGTGACATCACTCATGACATCACTGATGACATCTCAAATGACATCACTGATGACATCACTGATGACATCATCCAGTGAATGTGTGTTTTTCTAAAAATTACATATGTTTTATATATGTATATCTCAAGGTCGATGGAAGAATAAATGGGTATATAAGTGTCTAAATGGATGATTTGTTTTTGAAAAATTGATTGTATAACTGACTGATTAAGTGTATCTTAGTGAATACATAGCTTAGTGAGTAATGTTTAAATATGTAAATATCTGTATCAGTCTCTCACTTTGTGTATAAGTGGCTGCATGGGTTGGTGAGTAGCTACATGAGTGTCTATATAGGTTATTAGTTGTTTTTTGAGTATCAGTATAAGTGTCTGATGTCTGTATGGTTCGGTGGGGGGTATTACGTAGTGCATAGGTGCATGAATGAGTGACTCACTGTTTGTATGTGTTGAAGACAGCATGTGAGCAGGACTGTATGGGTGGATGAGTGTGTGCATGGGTGTGTTAGTGAGTGAATGACTGTCTCAGTAGTGTCTCTATGAGTAACTACATATGTTTTAAACTAGTATATGTGACTATTGGTGTATATAAGTGAGTATATGTGAGACTGAGAGATTGAAAGAGTTCCTGTATGAATAAGTATGTGTTTCTATAAGTGATTGTTAAAAAGACCAAGTATGTGTAAGTTTCTGTAGAAGTAAGTGTGGTGGTGTGTGTATAACTGTATATGCAGGTAAACGGATGTTTGATTCTTTATTAGCATGAGTGACTATGTGTGTGAGTAACTTTATGGATGAGTGGCGTTGTGTAACAGGATGTATAGGTGTATGAGTACATATGATGAGTGAGTACATGTATGAGTGACTGTATAGGACTGTTGGTGAATGAGTGGATGTGGATGTGGATCTTACAATTACTGAATAGGTTGTTGTAACTGGTATTGGTATGTCCATTGTTTTGAAAATTTTAATTTCTATTTTTGAATGTGTGTATCAAAGGTTATATTAGGGGGAGAGGAGGTCTGTCACTCTATCACAAGGATGATGTCATCAGTGATGTCATCAGTGATGTCACTGACCATGTCATGAGTGATGTAATATGTGACGTCATCAGCAGTGCATTGCGGGCGCGCGAGTTATAGTTAGCTGAACTAACTATAACGGGGTAATTTCTATGGTTTTGTACGAGTGAAAAGTCCAGCTAACTATAACGCCCCTGAAACCTATGGTTTTTTCAGTGAATTTCTAAGGTTTTTTAAATGCTAATTCCTAGCTATAACGTGCCTGAAACCTATGTTTTTTTCAGTGAATTTCAAAGGTTTTTTTAAATGCTAGTTTCTAGCAATGCCTACAGAGATGGGACATGTGAAGAAAGAAGGAAAAACGCACAGAAAGAAAAAAAAGAAATGAAGAAAGAAGCAACAGAAGACCTCAAAGACGAAGAAAAGTGCAGGAAGAAGTATAACGTGCAGAAAGAACAAACAGAAGAGCAGAAACAAGCCTTGTTGCAAAATTATCCTGTACCCTCAACTTTTTCAGACGGATACTGGTGGTAACTGAGTCTGACTAACCAGTCCTAGAGCCAGTGCTATGTTAAAAGACACTCAGAATACAGTGAAAACACCTACATACACTAGGGCACACTATGTGTTGGGGTCCCCCTGTGATTAGCATGACCTCCTCTGTAAGCCCCTAGTATATAATAGGGCAGGGGATTAAAACTGCCTCTTAAAACGCACAACAGGGCGTGTTTGAACACGTCACCTCATGCCCCGTCCCCTCCCTTCCCCACTGTGTAAACAGGCCCTGTAGCCGTTTTAAGTTGGGAGATTAAGTCCCCTTGAATCCTGAGGGTCCCTAGGGTCCAACTAGACCACTAGGTACCTCCAGTAAGCGCCACAGAGCTGCGTTGCAGAGACGTGTAAAAAGTGGCACGGCCTGCACCACCTCTCTGCAACGCAGAGCAGTGGTGCTTACTGGAAGCACCTGGTGGGCTAGTTGGACCCCAGGGTCCCTCAGGATTGAAAGGGAATTATTTCCCCAACTTAAAAACGCGCCACAGGGCCTGTGGGCCTTCTGAGTTGAGAGATTAAGTCCCCTTGAATCCTAAGGGTCCCTAGGGTCAAACTAGCCCACTAGGTACCTCCAGTAAGCGCCACAGAGCTGCGTTGCATGGAGGTGTAAAAAGGGGCGTGGCCTCAGAACACCTGTCTGCAACGCAGCTCCCTGGCGCATACTGGAGATACCTGTTGGGCTAGTTGGCCCTCAGGGACCCTCAGTATTGAAGGGAAATTAATTCCTCAACTTACAACTGGCCAGGGGGCACGTTTGCAGAGTGCTGCAAGGAGGGGGCGTGGCCTCCGGCGCGATGCCGGTCTTTTATTTATTTATTTTTAAGAAGGAGGGCTGTGTGGCCCCCTTTCTTTTTCTAATTTATTAGCCCTGGGGACCCCATCCCCCAGGGCCTGCACCCTAATTTTTTTTGTTGAAAAAAATTAATTTGGCCCTCCCAAGGCCTTAATCAGCCCAACCCCCAGGTCATGGCCTTTTTAAAAATGTTTTATTCTTTAGGAGGGGGGCTGTGTTGCCACCCTCCTCAGGCCACTTATGGCCCCGGGGACCCCATCCCCCGGGGCCGGCCTTTGTTTTTTATTTAAAAAAATATATATATATTTATAGAAACACCTAGGACATGCTGGACAAACCATATGTACCTATCACCATGACGATTTGCGTGATATTCATTAAAAGGCGACTATGCATACAATGAATCCACGTAGAATGTATTCACACCGCTAGTGAAGCTCTGACATGTCTGACACCCTACCGTGCCTAATCCCGGCGCCCCCGCTGGTGGGTACTCTCCAAGTAGACACCCTTGTCGTTTATTTATACAAACATGGGTAGCTATTGACGGGCACATTTAATACACATGCACACCAAGCCATTCAAAGGGGATTCGACAAAAATTCAACCAAACTATGCAAGAAACCCCCTCACGGTTAATAAAACACACATCCACCGCCGGATGTGTAATACTTTTTATTTTACTCTCTGGAAAGGAGACAAACCTCACTTGAGAGTCACAGCGTGCTCCTGGCTGAGCCCAATGCTGTGTTACACCCACCAGTGCCCGCCGAGTGCCACACACCTCTGTGTTGTATTCCACCAGCTAGTGCGTATGCTATGACACTCTCTAGCCCATGTGCACTGTAACACCACCTCGTAAATATGTCATGCCACACTTGCCTTTGCACGGGTTATATTGCCCCATCTAACGTGCCTTCCTCGATGCCTATGTTATAAAGCACAGCGCTATGCCATACATATTACAATCTGGGATCCATATCTTTGTCACAGTGCATATGCAATGTTACACTACCCAGCACATATTTTATATTACAACTTTAGAGACTACTTAGGTTACACAACACTGCCCTGTGCATATTACACTCCAAGGCGCATATCACATAGCAAGCGCTAGTGCCTGTGCTATCTCGCGCTCGCCAATGAATCTGTCATTGCGCACAATGTATTGCATATTATATTTGCCGCCCGGTTCATCTTATATCACACTTTTTGGTGCATAGTTTATACCATATACTATATCTAGTTTTCATTTTCAATCGTGCTCTCAGGACTATGTTCTATATAACACTGCGTCCACCTACCCTTTTCACGGGCATTACATTTTGCGATGGGGAAGGGAGGGTCAGGGGATGTTTCTGCCAAGTGATCCCGGAGTCACAGTCCCAAACGTCCTCTTCTTCCTGAATAAAAGTGAGATTATGCTGCATACTTGTTCATATTTTAAGTAGTTCGCACAGACACACATTTTAAAAACAATAAAGTTCCTAATACCCACCTTCTATGAACAGTTAGCTTGCTGCCCCATCCACCTCCTCCCTATCCTCTGTTGTCTGAATCCATGGACTAGCCTCCTCCCTCCTGCCATGCATGGTCTGATGTGCTGCCACTGCCCTGCATTTAGCATGATGTACCAGTCCACTCATCCTGCCCTCCATTGCCCAATTCTATGGCCCATCATTGACCTCATGCTTAGCCTCTGTGCTGGTCTGTTGTGCTGCAACTGCTCCTCCTGCCTGCCCCGCACGGTCTGTTGTGAGGCCCCTTCCCCTGAATTCTCTTGTCTGTGCCCAGGTCCTGACCCTCCCTTCTATCCTCCATGGTCCTTTGTGCATGCCCCTGCACCCTCCTTCTTGCCCATCATAGCCATTGTGCTGCCACTAACCCTCCCGCTTGCCATGCATGGTCTTCTGTGCTGCCATGGCCCCTCCCACCTTCCCTGTGTGGTCAGCTAGCTGCTCCTGACCCCCTCCCACCTTCCCTCCATGGTCTGTGTGTATGCCATCATAGACTCACTGTTGCTCTCCATGGTGTGTCTTGTTTCTAGTGCCCATCCTGCCTGACCTCCATGGTCATCTTGCTGCTCCTGCCCTGCTCCCTTGCCCCCAGCCCTCTGTTTCCATGTGCCGACCCCTATTCCCTCCCTCCTGGCTTGTCGGTTCCATTGTTATGCCCCTGATCCGTCCCTCCTGCCCTTTATGGTCTGTTATGCTGCAGCTTTCTCTCCTGTCTGTCCATTATGGTCAGCTAGCTACCATTGCCTCTTTCCCCTCTGTTGTCTGTTGTCCATGTGCATGGTCCTGTCCCCTCCCTAATGCTTTCTATGGATTGTTGTGCTGCACTCCCGTCCCGCATGCCCTGTGTGGTGTATTGTACTGCTGCAAACCCTGATGCCTGCCCTGTAGGGTCAGTTTGGTGCACCTCTCAATGTCCCTCCTGTCCTCTGTTATCCGAGTCCATGTCCCTACCCCAATTCCTCCTGCCTACCATGATCCAATGTACCATACTTGCGAACATTTTGAACTTGGTAAGAGGGAGATTTTGAAATAAAACTGGGATATTGATTTTCCCCTTTGAGTTACAGTGAAAAAGAGAAGATTGTAGACAGGAAACAGATCAAGTAAAGCCCATTTGAGCTTAAAAACATTGGACGTTTCCTGGCTGAAACGGGTCTGTTGGCATGTATGGTTGTACTACCACTGCCTCTTCCTTCTGCCCACAATGGTCTATTATATTGCCACAGCCTCTCTTGCCAGTCCTGTATTGTTGGTTTGTTGCCCCTGCCCCCCTTTCCACTGCCCTCCATAGTCTGTTGTGCTGCCACTGCCCTTCCTGCCTGCCTAGTGTGGTCAAATTGTTGCCTCTGCACTCTCCTACCTGCCTTCAATTTTCAGAGTCCGTGCCCCTGGCCTCTGCCTCTCAACAGTATCCCAATGAACAACTAGATTGCTAACATTCTATATTTATTACAAAAGTGTGGAATGCCTGACGTCATCTTGATGTAATTAAAACTGTAATTCCTAGAGCATTTCCTTTAGAAATTACATATATGAGAGGGTCTTATTTGCATCAAAATTATGGTTAGTGCTCTAAAAAACTAAAATGAGGACATATTTTCTGAGTTTTCAAATAGCGACAAAGAACTTTTAAATTATTTGTAATCTTAGTTTTTTTATCCAGTTGACCACTTGATTAAATGTTGCATCCAAGGGGAGAGGGTGTGGTGTTCCTTCCAGAGCTGCAGACTTTGCAACTGGGGAACCAGGTTGGAGTTTCTGCTTCAGCTCAACATTCTGTGATTCTGGCCAAATTGATGGAGCAGGGTTTTTATTTTAAACCCAAATACCTGTTTCATTTTCGTATGTTATAATTAAAAGTACTACTGATTAATTATTAATTATTAAAGGTTTGTCGAGTCTTGTCTAATCAACCTTATTAACAGAAGAATTACACGTGGGAATGCTATTGCATGGCTAAAATAATAAGTGAACTAAGTTGGTGAGCAAACTGACAGAAATAGATGTTGCTTATGTGATGTTATTTTGTTTTGCGCTTATAATTAATACGCATTAATGGCTTTTGATGTCGCAAATGGCTAGGTAAATGCATACACATAAGGGTATTAGCAGGGGAATAACACTGTATAATCATTTCTATGTAGTAATTATGTTTTGTGTTTCTTTTTACTTAAGTTGACCATTGTGGCCTGCTAGAAAATGGCTACCACACGCAGCCTGCATTTGAGTAGATGAATAATTGAAAGGAGGCTTCGCGCTGACTGCGACCTTGCCCTCCTGATGAACTGAAAAGCCATGAACATGATGACAAATCTGGGAGAGATGCCAAATGCCCCTGAACGTGGAGATTTGTTACTAATCCAAATACTGACATGATGAACTTATAGTGGTCCCACGGATGGGATACAATTTACCCTAAAGAGACATCCATAGAAGTAACGAATTAGTTATGGACTCCTAATTTCTATTCATTATTTGAGACTATCAATGCGTGAGAGAAACTATCGTTGTATCCCAATGTACCAAGACGACATAATTTCCGCCATTCGACTGTTTTGTAAGATTGGATTGCAACATTTGGAATGTAATTTTAGTATAAATATTAGTAGACTAGAGAGGTCTAGCGCCACTTCTTCCTGAACCAATGATCAGAGGTCCCGATGCTGACGGAGAGGACGGTGACTCTACATGACGGCTAGAAACTCTAACTATTTTGCTGAGGACCGGTTCTGACTTAGGATCTGACTTTTAGCCAGAATAGGTAAATATGAGAGAAATGAACTTGCATTTAATTGGCTTTTCTTACAAATTTAGATAAACAAAATTCTGTTTGAATTACTGTGTCGGGTGGTTATTTTATTGTCATGTTATTTGAATATTGAGTGTAATATGATGTTTTTCACCAAATCTATAGCAACTAGTTGATGCCATTGACCTCAAGGTATATGCAGATTGGTTTAGGTAATGAAAAGGTGTTTCCCCTTATACATGGCACGGATAGAGTGGTAGGATGAATGTTGGTGTTATGGGCCCCACCAGCGTGTGATGTGTGTGTGTGCGTGTGACTGTGAGATCACTCCATCTGTGGAAGTAGAGGGGATTCGGAAGCTGTGATCTGCACCAGTTGCTTGGTAGCAGAATGATGGTTAACTATTGTCTTGATCTGGTAAATTTGCGTGTATATAAACTTATTGATTATTGATTGATATTGATGTTTGCACTAACACTGTTTGTTGAAGTTGTATTGAGTTTTGTGTAGTGTGTACGGCTTCTGGGACGTAGGAAGTCGGTGACAGTTCCGTAGTAGGGCAGAGGGAGTGCTGCTCTCGGAAAAAGGTGGGATTGTTAGGCCCTGTATGTAGACAGGGGAAAACGTGTGACAATTGAAGTTGCGCGTCGCATTGTCTGGGTTCGATGAGGTAGCATCGCCGTGTGTTACCATTAGAAACGTATTTTCTGTGTGAGAGAAGTGTATATGATAGCGAAGGTTATCTGTGAAGTTCTGGTCTTAGGTATCAGGGATCCTTATGGCATTCCGTTAACGCTTATCACTAGAAAGGTAACAGGTATTCTCTGAGCTTGTTAGAAGGACAGAGCAGAGGTAAGCGCTGCTTTGTTAATGTGTGATATAATTCTGTAGTAGGACAGACTGTTCGCTGTTCTCGGGAAAGACAGAATTCTGCGTGAATGTACTACATTTTCTGGTGTGAAAGTGCGTGAATGAGAAGGCATTCTGGTTAATTGTGAAACTCTTAGGAGCATTCCGGAGAGAACAGTTAATTGGTGCTTGTTAGAAGGGTAGAGTAGAGGGATGTGCTACTTTATCAACGGAAGTAACGATTCTGTAGTAGGGCAGAGGTAAGCGCTGCTCTCGGGAAAGGCGGAATTCTCGTGGGAAAGGTCTTTTGCTGTTCTGTGGCTAGCGAAGCAGACAATGGAGATGTTTGTATGTTGTAACTAACAGACTCGTAGAAGTTGAAACAAAGTCTACCGAGTAGTTTTGTAAAGGAGGGGTAGACGAGAGAGACAGGAGACAAGAGCAGAAGCTGCTGCAGCAACTGCTGACGTCAGTAAGACCGCGCTGTGATTGGGCAGTGTGTTAGAACGGTGGAAGCACGGTGATTGGTGTGCTAGTGTACGCCGCGCAAGGATTGGGAGACATACAGGGTGACGTAGATGCTCCAGGATTGGTGCGTTGGTGTGGGTCGCGATGCAATTGGACAGGAGATCGTACAGTTGTAGAAAGACAAAAGGGTTGGGGAAAATAAGAAAATGTATTACCACGCTTGAAGAAAAGAAAAAGAAATCCTTGTTTAGTAAAGTTAAGAACTGGTTTGACAAGGATAAGGATATTGTGACTAGGGAAGGACAGTTACTTCCTCCGATAAGAACCCCCGCATCCTTCATGGTTGCGAAATATGGGTATCATACCTGTATTTGGTTAGACAACTGGGTAAAGTATACTAAAGAAGATGGAGTTTTAGCGTTCCCAGAGCATGGTTCATTTAATCTGGCCATAATGAGGAACTTACGAGAGAGGATGATGGGCCTAGAGCCTCGGCCTAGGCCAACGCAGTTCGAGGCATTGACTGAATGGGAAGATGAAGTGCATGAGCGAGAAAAGCAGAGGAGTGGAGGAAATTACAGGTATATGTGTGGACGGAAGTATGATCGCGAAACTCATCATGATCGGATGAGAAGATGGCAAGATGCCAGCATGACTGAGGGATTATATCCTGTAAGAACTGCAGAGGAGACAGCAGGGAGAAAGTGTACAGAGAAAGAACATAATGTAGAAACAAGGAGGTATGGGGCGAATGAGTCTGATGACGATGTCTTAGATGACATGTTCTACAAAAGACCACCCCCGTATAGACGAGAACCAGAGGTAGGAACAGCAGTTACCCCAATGAGAGACACCCTGCGGATTATAAAGACAGAAGTTATGACCCCTGAGTTAAAAAGCAGTAGTTCTCTTGCGGAAAGAGAGAGAGAGAGGGAAAGGGAAAGAAATAGAGAAAGAGAAAGAGAAAGGGAGAATGAAATCGAGGATGAAAAGACCAGAGAACTAGCAAGGACCACATTTGAATTGACAGAGAAAACCAGAGAACTGACTAAAAATCTTGAGGCCGTTACGGTGCCTGTGACAATAGGTCCGGTTATGCCGACTTTCGACAAGCAGAGGACTGGCGAAAGTGGTTTGACAGTTCCATATGTAGCCAACAAATTGATTGTTCCTCCAGACCAGACAGAAATGAGAACGGGAGAAAATCAGTGGAGACCAGGAGAAAATCAGTGGACTAATACCATATGTGGAGGAGAGTTGAATGTGCAGACTAACTCAGGTTTGAATTCTGGTTGTGTGGAAGGGAACAGAATGATTGGAGGGTCGATCTTAGAACCACAAAGAGTGACAGAACCAGGGGGTGCAGAAAAATCCGCAGGGATAACTGCGGAAGATTTGAATGATTGGCTGAAAGCTTTGCAGAGGAAAGAAAAGGAATCCCAGGGAATTGATGTAGCTAGAATACGTATGGAAATGGAGGAGCTGATTGTAGGAACAATCCCTACAGAAACGCTGAAAAATTATCAGGAAGGGGAGATTCTATTCCTGTGTAAGAGTATCACATGGAGAGCAAAGAACATACATGACAGATTGAAAGGAATAGCCAGTGAAATGGGGATCGACATGGACAAGGTAAAAGCTTTACAAAAGCCTTACCGAGTGGATTTTACAGATAAAGACATTGAGAATCTGAATAATGCAGGCCGAACAGGAAAGATGATTGCTTTGCTGAGAAAATGGGGAGATGTGGAAAGATGGAAAGATAGATGGTATAGAAAGTGAGAGGATGCAGCAGACAGAACTTACTCAACATTCCCCCTGAAAGAAAAGGAGAAAGCAGTGACAGCTTATCCCATGAGGGAGATTCCAGGAGGAGGGTACGTACATGTCCCATGGACCAGACAAGATATTTTGTCATTTGCAAATGACTTCCCTCGGCTAAGGGAGAAGCCCGTCGAGTGGTATAGACAGGTTGACAGGTTTGTGAAGTTGTCAAAAGTGCTGTGGATCGACCTGAATAGTCTGTTTGATATAATTGTACCAGCAGACCTGTGGGCTGAATGTAAGATAGTCATAGACTGGCCCACTAAAGAATATCCGAGAGATCCAAAGACAGGAGCTCCAGACCCAGAGGTTATGAAAAAGTATGAGCAGGTTATGGCTTTCCTGAAAAATAAGATACCCCCCAAGGAAACAGACTGGGTTAAAATAGATCGAACACATCAGGAAGTGAAAGAATCAGTCCATGCTTACTATGAAAGGCTAATACTGGCTTTCAAACAGTTCAGTGGAGAGGAACATCTGGGTGATAAGGATCTGAGCCATTCTGTATATAGATTTGTGTATAGCTTGCGACCTGAAATCAGTGAAATGATAAGGCAGCATACCGTAGACTGGCAGAGCAAAAAGATTGATGAGATCCTGAGACATGCAAAATACTTCAGTGATGAGATTGAGGCAAAGCAAAGGAAACTGAAGGAACAGGCAATGTGGGCACAGGTGAAAGTTGCAGAAAGACAGGAAGCTCAGTTGGCGGAACAAACAAATAATCCAGGAAATAAACCTAGATTTGGCCCAGGAAAAGGGAAAGGTAATATTGAGGAAGCAAAGAAAAGGTTTCCCTGCCACAACCGTGGAAAATTAGGGCACTGGAAATGCGAGTGTAAGAATCCACCGTCTACTAATGATGACAATCCATCATTGAATTCACAGGTGCAGAGTGAGGGGTGTGGTCAGCATCAGCAACAGCAGAAGGCTGTTAAGCAGCAGAATCAGGTGCCAAAACCACCCTTGCCACAAAGAAGAGGATCCCAGAAGTACAGCCAAGATTCGGGGTTCTACGATGAAGAGCAGGTAAACAAGCCAAAACGTGCAAGCGCTGTGTCACAATATTGGCTAAGGAATGAGGGAAGTGATTCTGAGGGAGAGTTCTGACGGTGCCGAAGAGAGGAGGAGGAGTGCGTACTTGGCGCAACTCTAGAAATAGATCAGGAAGGACCATTTGTAGATGGAAAAATCAATGGTGAAAGTGTTACTTTTCTAGTTGACACAGGAGCTACAAGATCAACTGTCAGGTCAGCTGATATAAAGAATGTTCCTCTCTCGGATGAAGCAATCCAAGTAGTTGGTGTGTCCAACACACAGATAAAAACTTATCTTACTGAACCAGTAAGAGTTAGAATAGGGAAATTTTCAGAAATGCACAGATTTGTGGTGTGTGACACTAGTCCCGTGAACTTGCTAGGCAGTGACCTGCTGTGCAAGATGAATTGCACTATTTTCTGTACTCCAGATGGAATAACCTTTGAAACACCAGACGAGGATGTCCTATACAGAATGACCATGGATAACAGGGAATGTGAGGCTTTGGGAACGTATGCTGTATTTAATCCAGATGCATTACCCCCAGAATTAAAACAGACAGTAAAAGCAGCAGTTTGGGATTTTACTGGAGAAGATGTGGGCCTGATGAGAAATGTAGATCCAGTAAAAATTACCGTAAAAGAGGGAGTGGTTTACCCAAACATTCCACAATACAGACTGACACCTGAAATAATTGAAGGAATAACACCCATAATTGAGAAAATGATCCAGCAGGGGGTGTTAAGAGAAATATTGAGCAGTCCATGTAATTCACCAATAATGGGACTGAAGAAACACAATGGAAAGTTCAGAATAGTACAGGATTTGAGAAAAATTAATAAGATTGTTGTGTCATGCTGTCCCATTGTGCCAAATCCATCAGTGATCTTGTATCAGATTCCCCATGATGCAGAATGGTATACAGTAATTGATTTGTGCCATGCTTTCTTTTCAATCCCGTTGCATCATGACAGCCAGCCGATTTTTTCATTTAGATTTGGAGAGCGAATTTTGGCATGGTGCCGAATTCCACAAGGGTATACAGAAAGCCCTTCGATATTTAATCAATTGCTGAAGAAATCTCTAGAAAGTCTAACAATGCCTGAAAATTCAGTTTTGGTCCAATACATTGATGACCTACTTGTGGCATCAAAAACACGAGAAGCCTGTGAAGTAGACACCATTGCTTTACTGAATCACTTGGCAGATGGAGGATTAAAGGTATCTCCAGCCAAATTGCAATTCTGCAAAAAAGAAGTCCAGTATCTGGGACATAATATTGAGAAAGGCCTGAGAAAAGTGACCATTGACAGGATTAGAACCATTAGAGGGATGGGAGCCCCAATGACACAAAGAGAAGTGAGAATGTTCCTGGGAATGGTTGGTTACTGTCGTCAGTGGATAAGTAACTTTTCCCTGATTGCCAAGCCACTGATTAAATTGACAAAAAGTGAGGTGAAAGATCAATTGGAATTAAACCCAGAGGAAATGGCAGCATTTAAAGAGTTGAAGAACAGATTATGTGAAGCTCCTGCTTTAGGAATGCCAGATTACGAAAAAGAATTTGAGCTGTACTGTAGTGAGAGAAATGGATGTGCACTTTCAGTGTTAATCCAGAAACTTGGACGTCTGAGAAGGCCAATTGCATACTTCTCATCAACACTTGACCCAGTAGCTGTGGGTTTAACAGGTTGCCTGAAAGCAGTAGCTGCTACATGCAGAAGTCTGGAACAAAGTGAAGGAATCTAATGGGATATCCTGTACGGGTATTCGTACCTCATGATGTGGCAATCCTTTTAACAAGGAGCCGGACACAATTCATGTCTCATAGTCGGCTGACTAAATATGAGAAAGTCATTCTTGGTGCAACAAATGTGAGCCTTGAGAGATGTGTGAATGTGAATCCAGCGACACTGTTGCCTGATGCTGAATGTGTGGGAGTGAGGAATGAAGTTGATCATGACTGCCTGGATGTGCTTGATTACTGTACAAAACCAAGACCAGACATAAGAGATCTGCCACTGCCTGAGAGTGATCATGTGTTGTTTGTGGATGGCTCTTGCTTGAGAACGGATGAAGGAACACTGAGTGCTGCATATGCTGTGTGTACAGTTTCAGGAGTTGTGGAAGCATCACCTTTGAAAGGAGTTAAATCCGCTCAGGTGGCAGAATTGGTAGCCCTAACGAAAGCTTGCAAGATTGGAAGAAATGTGAGAGTGACTGTGATGACTGACAGCCAGTATGGCTTCGGAGTTGTCCATGATTTTGGCCAGCTATGGCTACAAAGAGGTTTCCTGACCTCAAGTGGAACTCCCATAAAGAATGCTGAAGTGGTTGGAAAATTGCTAGAGGCGATACAGCTGCCTAAAGAACTAGCAGTTGTAAAATGTGCTGCTCATGGTCAAGGTGATGATTTTGTCACCGTTGGGAACAAATTTGCCAATGACATAGCACAATACTGTGCAAGGAATAATCATTCCATTAATCGGAGTAAAGAAAGAGAAATGTCTTCTTGTTCCTTAATGTTTACTAATGCGGTGGGAACATGGGAGGAAGTGAACCAGTTGCAGGATGAGGCAGGAGATGAGGAAATGAAAGATTGGGTGAAAGCAGGTTGTGCACCAAGGGAAAAAGACCATGTGTGGGTCTATAGGGATGGAAGACCAGTTATGCCCAATAGCATGTTGTCAACAATGGCAAGGATGTATCATGGCCAAGGACACCTGGGGAGGGATGCTATGATAAGGGCATTTAAGCAGACCTGGTACAGTCCAAAATTCAGGCTGATAGCAGAGAGTCTCTGTCAGAGATGTCTGATATGTCAGCAATTCAATCCTGGAAAGAGAACAGTGGTGAGCCTAGGAACCATAGGCAGGGAGGGAGGACCCTTCACAAGAATGCAGATAGATTTCATCGAAATGCCCCAAGTCAACAGATTGAGGTATGTCCTGGTGGTGGTCTGTTTGTTCTCCAGGTGAGTGGAGGCATATCCAACAAGAAGAAATGATGGGATAACAGTTGGCAAGCTACTGTTAAGAGAATTCATCCCAAGGTATGGGTTCCCAGTGACCATTGAATCAGACAGAGGAGAACATTTTTATAATGAAATCATGGGTTTGATCTGTGAAGCATTGAGTGTACAGCAGAAGCTACATTGTGCTTACCGACCAGAGGCTTCTGGTGTGGTTGAACAAATGAATGGTACCATCAAAAACAGAATTGGCAAAATGTGCCTGGCCACAGGAATGAAATGGCCTGATATCTTGCCTCTAGTCCTGATGACAATTAGGTCTACTCCAGACAGAACCACAGGTTTGAGTCCACATGAAATTATCATGGGACGTGCTATGAGACATGCCTTTGTACCAGTCAACAAGCTGATGACTATAACTGATCACATGATTTTGGATTACTGTAAGGGCCTGGCTGACGCAGTTCATTCTGTGTTTCACCAGGTTGGAGAAGACGCCACCACACTTGAAAAGAAAACAGCCCATGATCTGAGCACAGGGGACTGGGTAAGAATAAAAGTCCACAGAAGAAGGAATTGCCTGGTTCCAAGGTGGGGAAGGCCAAGACAAGTCATTCTGACCACAACGACTGCTGTGAAGTGTGCTGGAGTGACAAATTGGATACATGCAAGTCACACACTGAGAGTTCCAAATCCAAGAGACGGCACTGGAAAAGAATACTTCGAAGAATCAGATTCCAGTGATGATGCAGACAGCGAGGCAGTAAAAAGGAAAAATAATCCTGAAAGTGGGGAAAGTGAGTCAAGAGAAATTTTCATCCCACCAGAGGAAGTTCTAAAAAGAACATTGCAAACTCCTGAGACTAGTCCAGATTCTGAAGAGGTGCCTGAAGTTCCAACTGACAGTGACAAACACAAAAAGAAAGAAAGAAAAGAAAAGAACATTCCAACACAAGTGACACCTGAATCAAATGAGATAATTGGACACGTTCCACCTGAGATAATTCTTGGAGAAGAAGGGACAGAAAAAGAAAGAGAGGGACAGATTGCGGAAAAACCCCGAGGAGGTGTAGGGAACATCAACAACAAGCTAGGTGAAGGGACAAGTAGACAGCAAGAAGATTGCGTGTCGGAGACCCGAGGAGGGACAGAAGTAGGGAAATCTCAAGTGGTGGAAAAAGAGACTGTTGGAGAAAAGGAAGCTGTTGGAGAAAAGAAAACTGTTGATGAACAAGAGGCAATTGAGACAGAATCTGATGAAAGTGAAAATGAGATACATTGAGGACGAGTTCTGAGAAAGAGAACTTGGATTGGAGAAAGAAACAATAAAGAAGGAAGACAAAAGAGAAATGCTTAAGGAGATCTTTGGCCCAACAAGATAAAGAGACTGAGGTATTGACGGACACGAGTTAACTCTTCGAAAGCTGAACAAGGGAACGAAGTGTCAAGTCAAAACGCAACAAAAGAAGAGGAAACAAAGATATCTGTAGGAACTAAAAGAATCAGAAAACCAAACCAGAAGTATAAGTCACCAGAATTGACGTATGTGACACTGCCTGAACAAGGAGAAGAGGCAGACAGTCAAGGAAGTCCAGAGGAGGCTTTACTGAAAGTGGTTGATGAAGAAGAAGCAGTGGGAATCCTGAGAGTTATCTTGTCCGACATTGGAGAAGAGACGGATGTTCAGGACCTAATACAGTTTGATGATGATGAAGAAACAGTGAAAAGTGATGAAAATCCAAATTGAATAAATCCAAAAGAAATCTTTTGGAGAAGAAAGGAAAAGAAGTAAAATTAAAACTAGTAGATTGTAATAATCTGTTGGGTACTTGCTGCCCTAAAGTTCGGTAGTGGAGTAGAAGAGGCTAAGTCAAAAGACACGGTCAAATTAACAAGATGGCTAACACTGAGAATAATCAAAGTTGATGTACCTTCTTGAAAAGATGGTGCAAGATATGCTGCTGCTGTACAGGATTATTAATGCTGCTTTGGAGCGTGCTTGCTCTACTGATTTCTTTTAGAGTAACAATAGACACTTTAGAAGGACATACTGAGAACAAGACTAATATAGGGAAAAGTTCACAGAAGATAGTTCCAACTAGAACTAGCAATGTATATATACATAAGGATAGGTCAATTAATGATTTTTCCAGCAATGTGTTTTCAAAATTGCTGTATGAATACGTAAAGACAATGGATGTAAGGGATTGCTACGTCTGTATGCAATTACCTGCCTCTGTTTCAGAAGGAGTGACTTATCATCATCTTCCGGCTACGTATGGAATTTCATGTAGTGTGTTGATTAGTATATTTTATCAATTAGGGAAATGAGATTATAATATGTCTAACATAGATAATATTCTTGGACAACTGCCTATGAATAAAGAACTGAATCCTGCAAAAGAAGCTAACACTTTAGGTGAGATTTTTATAGAAACTAGAGACTTAACATTCGAATATGTTTTTAGAAATAATTTAACCTGCAGTTTGAAAGAAGAAGAGAAAACTTTCCTAGATATGGTTGAGAGAAGAAGGTTAAACATGCACAAGAAAGCAGAAGGGCATAAAATGAGTGAAACAATGTGGGATATTGAGAAAGAAAAAATGAGTTGAAAAATGGAGCCAGTCCAACTATGGCTATAGATGCACCACAGAAAGGCAAATTATGCATTACCAGGAAGAGATTTCCGTATGATTATTATTTCATAGGAACTAGTGAGTGCCATGATACATACTTTATTGCAACCGGATGGGGATTTAGAGGAGGAGAAGATCCAGTTTTTCCGGGAGTGTATTATATTTGTAGGAATAAGGCTTATTACCGTTTGCCTGACCATTGGTTTGGCACATGTTATGTTGGCCTGGTCTTTCCAAAGATTTTTCACATGGATAGAGTAGACAATGCTGAACATACTAATCCCTTAACCCGCTATAGAAGAGAAACATGGACAGAAATTGTAGGAGATATTTTTGGAGCTTTAATTCCAGCAGCGGTAATTTCATTGAATGCATTTGGCATTCGGAAGTTGTCAACAGTGGTAGATCGCTTGTCAACAAGCACCGCTGGAGACTTTCTTTTGGTAAATACTGAAATGGTTGCTTTACGCGCTATGGCGATGCAAAATCGACTTGCCCTCGACATTCTTTTGGCAAAAGAGGGTGGAGTCTGTGGAATGCTGAAAGTTCAACATTGTTGCACTTACATTCCTGACGAAAGCTAAGATCTAAAGGTCTATATCAAAAATATTACTGATTTGCATGAAGAATTAGTACCACTGGAAGCTGAAAGTATCTGGACTAAAATGGCTAATAAGATGATTGCTATTAAGAATTTTGTAGCTAAAATAGGTAGTACCATTTTTGGTAAGATATTATTTCCATTAACATGTGTAATTGTTGCTTTATTGATTCTTCGATTGGGGTGTATGTGTTGTAGATATAGAAGAAATAAAAAGAAAATAACAAGAGAAAATGTTAAAAAGAGAAAAAAGAAACCAGAAAGAGATCCACAAGAAATAAAATTAGAAGAATTGAGAGAAAGCATGTATATAGAAACTAAGAGAGAAGATGATATGGAAACAAGAGTTTAAAAAATTAAACAAGAAGACATTTTGAATTTCTTCAAAAGGGGAAATTAAATTGATTTTTGGGGTTTTAGATTTTTGTGGTGATAAGATATCACCAAAGGGGGGATTGATGGAGCAGGGTTTTTATTTTAAACCCAAATACCTGTTTCATTTTCGTATGTTATAATTAAAAGTACTACTGATTAATTATTAATTATTAAAGGTTTGTCAAGTCTTGTCTAATCAACCTTATTAACAGAAGAATTACACGTGGGAATGCTATTGCATGGCTAAAATAATAGTGAACTAAGTTGGTGAGCAAACTGACAAAAATAGATGTTGCTTATGTGATGTTATTTTGCTTTGCGCTTATAATTAATACGCATTAATGGCTTTTGATGTCGCAAATGGCTAGGTAAATGCATACACATAAGGGTATTAGCAGGGGAATAACACTGTATAATCATTTCTATGCAGTAATTATGTTTTGTGTTTCTTTTTACTTAAGTTGACCATTGTGGCCTGCTAGAAAATGGCTACCACACGCAGCCTGCATTTGAGTAGATGAATAATTGAAAGGAGGCTTCGCGCTGACTGCGACCTTGCCCTCCTGATGAACTGAAAAGCCATGAACATGATGACAAATCTGGGAGAGATGCCAAATGCCCCTGAACGTGGAGATTTGTTACTAATCCAAATACTGACATGATGAACTTATAGTGGTCCCACGGATGGGATACAATTTACCCTAAAGAGACATCCATAGAAGTAACGAATTAGTTATGGACTCCTAATTTCTATTCATTATTTGAGACTATCAATGCGTGAGAGAAACTATCGTTGTATCCCAATGTACCAAGACGACATAATTTCCGCCATTCGACTGTTTTGTAAGATATGATTGCAACATTTGGAATGTAATTTTAGTATAAATATTAGTAGACTAGAGAGGTCTAGCGCCACTTCTTCCTGAACCAATGATCAGAGGTCCCGATGCTGACGGAGAGGACGGTGACTCTACATGACGGCTAGAAACTCTAACTATTTTGCTGAGGACCGGTTCTGACTTAGGATCTGACTTTTAGCCAGAATAGGTAAATATGAGAGAAATGAACTTGCATTTAATTGGCTTTTCTTACAAATTTAGATAAACAAAATTCTGTTTGAATTACTGTGTCGGGTGGTTATTTTATTGTCATGTTATTTGAATATTGAGTGTAATATGATGTTTTTCACCAAATCTATAGCAACTAGTTGATGCCATTGACCTCAAGGTATATGCAGATTGGTTTAGGTAATGAAAAGGTGTTTCCCCTTATACATGGCACGGATAGAGTGGTAGGATGAATGTTGGTGTTATGGGCCCCACCAGCGTGTGATGTGTGTGTGCACGTGTGACTGTGAGATCACTCCGTCTGTGGAAGTAGAGGGGATTCGGAAGCTCTGATCTGCACCAGTTTCTTGGTAGCAGAATGATGGTTAACTATTGTCTTGATCTGGTGAATTTGCGTGTATATAAACTTATTGATTATTGATTGATATTGATGTTTGCACTAACACTGTTTGTTGAAGTTGTATTGAGTTTTGTGTAGTGTGTACGGCTTCTGGGACGTAGGAAGTCGGTGACAGTTCCGTAGTAGGGCAGAGGGAGTGCTGCTCTCGGAAAAAGGTGGGATTGTTAGGCCCTGTATGTAGACAGGGGAAAACGTGTGACAATTGAAGTTGCGCGTCGCATTGTCTGGGTTCGATGAGGTAGCATCGCCGTGTGTTACCATTAGAAACGTATTTTCTGTGTGAGAGAAGTGTATATGATAGCGAAGGTTATCTGTGAAGTTCTGGTCTTAGGTATCAGGGATCCTTATGGCATTCCGTTAACGCTTATCACTAGAAAGGTAATAGGTATTCTCTGAGCTTGTTAGAAGGACAGAGCAGAGGTAAGCGCTGCTTTGTTAATGTGTGATATAATTCTGTAGTAGGACAGACTGTTCGCTGTTCTCGGGAAAGACAGATTTCTGTGTGAATGTACTACATTTTCTGGTGTGAAAGTGCGTGAATGAGAAGGCATTCTGGTTAATTGTGAAACTCTTAGGAGCATTCCGGAGAGAACAGTTAATTGGTGCTTGTTAGAAGGGTAGAGTAGAGGGATGTGCTACTTTATCAACGGAAGTAACGATTCTGTAGTAGGGCAGAGGTAAGCGCTGCTCTCGGGAAAGGCGGAATTCTCGTGGGAAAGGTCTTTTGCTGTTCTGTGGCTAGCGAAGCAGACAATGGAGATGTTTGTATGTTGTAACTAACAGACTCGTAGAAGTTGAAACAAAGTCTACCGAGTAGTTTTGTAAAGGAGGGGTAGACGAGAGAGACAGGAGACAAGAGCAGAAGCTGCTGCAGCAACTGCTGACGTCAGTAAGACCGCGCTGTGATTGGGCAGTGTGTTAGAACGGTGGAAGCACGGTGATTGGTGTGCTAGTGTACGCCGCGCAAGGATTGGGAGACATACAGGGTGACGTAGATGCTCCAGGATTGGTGCGTTGGTGTGGGTCGCGATGCAATTGGACAGGAGATCGTACAGTTGTAGAAAGACAAAAGGGTTGGGGAAAATAAGAAAATGTATTACCACGCTTGAAGAAAAGAAAAAGAAATCCTTGTTTAGTAAAGTTAAGAACTGGTTTGACAAGGATAAGGATATTGTGACTAGGGAAGGACAGTTACTTCCTCCGATAAGAACCCCCGCATCCTTCATGGTTGCGAAATATGGGTATCATACCTGTATTTGGTTAGACAACTGGGTAAAGTATACTAAAGAAGATGGAGTTTTAGCGTTCCCAGAGCATGGTTCATTTAATCTGGCCTAAATGAGGAACTTACGAGAGAGGATGATGGGCCTAGAGCCTCGGCCTAGGCCAACGCAGTTCGAGGCATTGACTGAATGGGAAGATGAAGTGCATGAGCGAGAAAAGCAGAGGAGTGGAGGAAATTACAGGTATATGTGTGGACGGAAGTATGATCGCCAAACTCATCATGATCGGATGAGAAGATGGCAAGATGCCAGCATGACTGAGGGATTATATCCTGTAAGAACTGCAGAGGAGACAGAAGGGAGAAAGTGTACAGAGAAAGAACATAATGTAGAAACAAGGAGGTATGGGGCGAATGAGTCTGATGACGATGTCTTAGATGACATGTTCTACAAAAGACCACCCCCGTATAGACGAGAACCAGAGGTAGGAACAGCAGTTACCCCAATGAGAGACACCCTGCGGATTATAAAGACAGAAGTTATGACCCCTGAGTTAAAAAGCAGTAGTTCTCTTGTGGAAAGAGAGAGAGAGAGAGAAAGGGAAAGAAATAGAGAAAGAGAAAGAGAAAGGGAGAATGAAATCGAGGATGAAAAGACCAGAGAACTAGCAAGGACCACATTTGAATTGACAGAGAAAACCAGAGAACTGACTAAAAATCTTGAGGCCGTTACGGTGCCTGTGACAATAGGTCCGGTTATGCCGACTTTCGACAAGCAGAGGACTGGCGAAAGTGGTTTGACAGTTCCATATGTAGCCAACAAATTGATTGTTCCTCCAGAGCAGACAGAAATGAGAACGTGAGAAAATCAGTGGAGACCAGGAGAAAATCAGTGGAGACATACCATATGTGGAGGAGAGTTGAATGTGCAGACTAACTCAGGTTTGAATTCTGGTTGTGTGGAAGGGAACAGAATGATTGGAGGATCGATCTTAGAACCACAAAGAGTGACAGAACCAGGGGGTGCAGAAAAATCCGCAGGGATAACTGCGGAAGATTTGAATGATTGGCTGAAAGCTTTGCAGAGGAAAGAAAAGGAATCCCAGGGAATTGATGTAGCTAGAATACGTATGGAAATGGAGGAGCTGATTGTAGGAACAATCCCTACAGAAACGCTGAAAAATTATCAGGAAGGGGAGATTATATTCCTGTGTAAGAGTATCACATGGAGAGCAAAGAACATACATGACAGATTGAAAGGAATAGCCAGTGAAATGGGGATCGACATGGACAAGGTAAAAGCTTTACAAAAGCCTTACCGAGTGGATTTTACAGATAAAGACATTGAGAATCTGAATAATGCAGGCCGAACAGGAAAGATGATTGCTTTGCTGAGAAAATGGGGAGATGTGGAAAGATGGAAAGATAGATGGTATAGAAAGTGAGAGGATGCAGCAGACAGAACTTACTCAACATTCCCCCTGAAAGAAAAGGAGAAAGCAGTGACAGCTTATCCCATGAGGGAGATTCCAGGAGGAGGGTACGTACATGTCCCATGGACCAGACAAGATATTTTGTCATTTACAAATGACTTCCCTCGGCTAAGGGAGAAGCCCGTCGAGTGGTATAGACAGGTTGACAGGTTTGTGAAGTTGTCAAAAGTGCTGTGGATCGACCTGAATAGTCTGTTTGATATAATTGTACCAGCAGACGTGTGGGCTGAATGTAAGATAGTCATAGACTGGCCCACTAAAGAATATCTGAGAGATCCAAAGACAGGAGCTCCAGACCCGGAGGTTATGAAAAAGTATGAGCAGGTTATGGCTTTCCTGAAAAATAAGATACCCCCCAAGGAAACAGACTGGGTTAAAATAGATCGAACACATCAGGAAGTGAAAGAATCAGTCCATGCTTACTATGAAAGGCTAATACTGGCTTTCAAACAGTTCAGTGGAGAGGAACATCTGGGTGATAAGGATCTGAGCCATTTTGTATATAGATTTGTGTATAGCTTGCGACCTGAAATCAGTGAAATGATAAGGCAGCATACCGTAGACTGGCAGAGCAAAAAGATTGATCAGATCCTGAGACATGCAAAATACTTCAGTGATGAGATTGAGGCAAAGCAAAGGAAACTGAAGGAACAGGCAATGTGGGCACAGGTGAAAGTTGCAGAAAGACAGGAAGCTCAGTTGGCGGAACAAACAAATAATCCAGGAAATAAACCTAGATTTGGCCCAGGAAAAGGGAAAGGTAATATTGAGGAAGCAAAGAAAAGGTTTCCATGCCACAACCGTGGAAAATTAGGGCACTGGAAATGCGAGTGTAAGAATCCACCGTCTACTAATGATGACAATCCATCATTGAATTCACAGGTGCAGAGTGAGGGGTGTGGTCAGCATCAGCAACAGCAGAAGGCTGTTAAGCAGCAGAATCAGGTGCCAAAACCACCCTTGCCACAAAGAAGAGGATCCCAGAAGTACAGCCAAGATTCGGGGTTCTACGATGAAGAGCAGGTAAACAAGCCAAAACGCGCAAGCGCTGTGTCACAATATTGGCTAAGGAATGAGGGAAGTGATTCTGAGGGAGAGTTCTGACGGTGCCGAAGAGAGGAGGAGGAGTGCGTACTTGGCGCAACTCTAGAAATAGATCAGGAAGGACCATTTGTAGATGGAAAAATCAATGGTGAAAGTGTTACTTTTCTAGTTGACACAGGAGCTACAAGATCAACTGTCAGGTCAGCTGATATAAAGAATGTTCCTCTCTCGGATGAAGCAATCCAAGTAGTTGGTGTGTCCAACACACAGATAAAAACTTATCTTACTGAACCAGTAAGAGTTAGAATAGGGAAATTTTCAGAAATGCACCGATTTGTGGTGTGTGACACTAGTCCCGTGAACTTGCTAGGCAGTGACCTGCTGTGCAAGATGAATTGCACTATTTTCTGTACTCCAGGTGGAATAACCTTTGAAACACCAGACGAGGATGTCCTATACAGAATGACCATGGATAACAGGGAATGTGAGGCTTTGGGAACATATGCTGTGTTTAATCCAAATGCATTACCCCCAGAATTAAAACAGACAGTAAAAGCAGCAGTTTGGGATTTTACTGGAGAAGATGCGGGCCTGATGAGAAATGTAGATCCAGTAAAAATTACCGTAAAAGAGGGAGTGGTTTACCCAAACATTCCACAATACAGACTGACACCTGAAATAATTGAAGGAATAACACCCATAATTGAGAAAATGATCCAGCAGGGGGTGTTAAGAGAAATATTGAGCAGTCCATGTAATTCACCAATAATGGGACTGAAGAAACACAATGGAAAGTTCAGAATAGTACAGGATTTGAGAAAAATTAATAAGATTGTTGTGTCATGCTGTCCCATTGTGCCAAATCCATCAGTGATCTTGTATCAGATTCCCCATGATGCAGAATGGTATACAGTAATTGATTTGTGCCATGCTTTCTTTTCAATCCCATTGCATCATGACAGCCAGCCGATTTTTTCATTTAGATTTGGAGAGCGAATTTTGGCATGGTGCCGAATTTCACAAGGGTATACAGAAAGCCCTTTGATATTTAATCAATTGCTGAAGAAATCTCTAGAAAGTCTAACAATGCCTGAAAATTCAGTTTTGGTCCAATACATTGATGACCTACTTGTGGCATCAAAAACACGAGAAGCCTGTGAAGTAGACACCATTGCTCTACTGAATCACTTGGCAGATGGAGGATTAAAGGTATCTCCAGCCAAATTGCAATTCTGCAAAAAAGAAGTCCAGTATCTGGGACATAATATTGAGAAAGGCCTGAGAAAAGTGACCATTGACAGGATTAGAATCATTAGAGGGATGGGAGCCCCAATGACACAAAGAGAAGTGAGAATGTTCATGGGAATGGTTGGTTACTGTCGTCAGTGGATAAGTAACTTTTCCCTGATTGCCAAGCCACTGATTAAATTGACAAAAAGTGAGGTGAAAGACCCATTGGAATTAAACCCAGAGGAAATGGCAGCATTTAAAGAGTTGAAGAACAGATTATGTGAAGCTCCTGCTTTAGGAATGCCAGATTACGAAAAAGAATTTGAGCTGTACTGTAGTGAGAGAAATGGATGTGCACTTTCAGTGTTAATCCAGAAACTTGGACGTCTGAGAAGGCCAATTGCATACTTCTCATCAACACTTGACCCAGTAGCTGTGGGTTTACCAGGTTGCCTGAAAGCAGTAGCTGCTACATGCAGAAGTCTGGAACAAAGTGAAGGAATCTAATGGGATATCCTGTACGGGTATTCGTACCTCATGATGTGGCAATCCTTTTAACAAGGAGCCGGACACAATTCATGTCTCATAGTCGGCTGACTAAATATGAGAAAGTCATTCTTGGTGCAACAAATGTGAGCCTTGAGAGATGTGTGAATGTGAATCCAGCGACACTGTTGCCTGATGCTGAATGTGTGGGAGTGAGGAATGAAGTTGATCATGACTGCCTGGATGTGCTTGATTACTGTACAAAACCAAGACCAGACATAAGAGATCTGCCACTGCCTGAGAGTGATCATGTGTTGTTTGTGGATGGCTCTTGCTTGAGAACGGATGAAGGAACACTGAGTGCTGCATATGCTGTGTGTACAGTTTCAGGAGTTGTGGAAGCATCACCTTTGAAAGGAGTTAAATCCGCTCAGGTGGCAGAATTGGTAGCCCTAACGAAAGCTTGCAAGATTGGAAGAAATGTGAGAGTGACTGTGATGACTGACAGCCAGTATGGCTTCGGAGTTGTCCATGATTTTGGCCAGCTATGGCTACAAAGAGGTTTCCTGACCTCAAGTGGAACTCCCATAAAGAATGCTGAAGTGGTTGGAAAATTGCTAGAGGCGATACAGCTGCCTAAAGAACTAGCAGTTGTAAAATGTGCTGCTCATGGTCAAGGTGATGATTTTGTCACCGTTGGGAACAAATTTGCCAATGACATAGCACAATACTGTGCAAGGAATAATCATTCCATTAATCGGAGTAAAGAAAGAGAAATGTCTTCTTGTTCCTTAATGTTTACTAATGCGGTGGGAACATGGGAGGAAGTGAACCAGTTGCAGGATGAGGCAGGAGATGAGGAAATGAAAGATTGGGTGAAAGCAGGTTGTGCACCAAGGGAAAAAGACCATGTGTGGGTCTATAGGGATGGAAGACCAGTTATGCCCAATAGCATGTTGTCAACAATGGCAAGGATGTATCATGGCCAAGGACACCTGGGGAGGGATGCTATGATAAGGGCATTTAAGCAGACCTGGTACAGTCCAAAATTCAGGCTGATAGCAGAGAGTCTCTGTCAGAGATGTCTGATATGTCAGCAATTCAATCCTGGAAAGAGAACAGTGGTGAGCCTAGGAACCATAGGCAGGGAGGGAGGACCCTTCACAAGAATGCAGATAGATTTCATCGAAATGCCCCAAGTCAACAGATTGAGGTATGTCCTGGTGGTGGTCTGTTTGTTCTCCAGGTGAGTGGAGGCATATCCAACAAGAAGAAATGATGGGATAACAGTTGGCAAGCTACTGTTAAGAGAATTCATCCCAAGGTATGGGTTCCCAGTGACCATTGAATCAGACAGAGGAAAACATTTTTATAATGAAATCATGGGTTTGATCTGTGAAGCATTGAGTGTACAGCAGAAGCTACATTGTGCTTACCGACCAGAGGCTTCTGGTGTGGTTGAACAAATGAATGGTACCATCAAAAACAGAATTGGCAAAATGTGCCTGGCCACAGGAATGAAATGGCCTGATGTCTTGCCTCTAGTCCTGATGACAATTAGGTCTACTCCAGACAGAACCACAGGTTTGAGTCCACATGAAATTATCATGGGACGTGCTATGAGACATGCCTTTGTACCAGTCAACAAGCTGATGACTATAACTGATGACATGATTTTGGATTACTGTAAGGGCCTGGCTGACGCAGTTCATTCTGTGTTTCACCAGGTTGGAGAAGACGCCACCACACTTGAAAAGAAAACAGCCCATGATCTGAGCACAGGGGACTGGGTAAGAATAAAAGTCCACAGAAGAAGGAATTGCCTGGTTCCAAGGTGGGGAAGGCCAAGACAAGTCATTCTGACCACAACGACTGCTGTGAAGTGTGCTGGAGTGACAAATTGGATACATGCAAGTCACACACTGAGAGTTCCAAATCCAAGAGACGGCACTGGAAAAGAATACTTCGAAGAATCAGATTCCAGTGATGATGCAGACAGCGAGGCAGTAAAAAGGAAAAATAATCCTGAAAGTGGGGAAAGTGAGTCAAGAGAAATTTTCATCCCACCAGAGGAAGTTCTAAAAAGAACATTGCAAACTCCTGAGACTAGTCCAGATTCTGAAGAGGTGCCTGAAGTTCCAACTGACAGTGACAAACACAAAAAGAAAGAAAGAAAAGAAAAGAACATTCCAACAGAAGTGACATCTGAATCAAATGAGATAATTGGACACGTTCCACCTGAGATAATTCTTGGAGAAGAAGGGACAGAAAAAGAAAGAGAGGGACAGATTGCGGAAAAACCCCGAGGAGGTGTAGGGAACATCAACAACAAGCTAGGTGAAGGGACAAGTAGACAGCAAGAAGATTGCGTGTCGGAGACCCGAGGAGGGACAGAAGTAGGGAAATCTCAAGTGGTGGAAAAAGAGACTGTTGGAGAAAAGGAAGCTGTTGGAGAAAAGAAAACTGTTGATGAACAAGAGGCAACTGAGACAGAATCTGATGAAAGTGAAAATGAGATACATTGAGGACGAGTTCTGAGAAAGAGAACTTGGATTGGAGAAAGAAACAATAAAGAAGGAAGACAAAAGAGAAATGCTTAAGGAGATCTTTGGCCCAACAAGATAAAGAGACTGAGGTATTGACGGACACGAGTTAACTCTTCGAAAGCTGAACAAGGGAACGAAGTGTCAAGTCAAAACGCAACAAAAGAAGAGGAAACAAAGATATCTGTAGGAACTAAAAGAATCAGAAAACCAAACCAGAAGTATAAGTCACCAGAATTGACGTATGTGACACTGCCTGAACAAGGAGAAGAGGCAGACAGTCAAGGAAGTCCAGAGGAGGCTTTACTGAAAGTGGTTGATGAAGAAGAAGCAGTGGGAATCCTGAGAGTTATCTTGTCCGACATTGGAGAAGAGACGGATGTTCAGGACCTAATACAGTTTGATGATGATGAAGAAACAGTGAAAAGTGATGAAAATCCAAATTGAATAAATCCAAAAGAAATCTTTTGGAGAAGAAAGGAAAAGAAGTAAAATTAAAACTAGTAGATTGTAATAATCTGTTGGGTACTTGTTGCCCTAAAGTTCGGTAGTGGAGTAGAAGAGGCTAAGTCAAAAGACACGGTCAAATTAACAAGATGGCTAACAATGAGAATAATCAAAGTAGATGTACCTTCTTGAAAAGATGGTGCAAGATGTGCTGCTGCTGTACAGGATTATTAATGCTGCTTTGGAGCGTGCTTGCTCTACTGATTTCTTTTAGAGTAACAATAGACACTTTAGAACGACATACTGAGAACAAGACTAATATAGGGAAAAGTTCACAGAAGATAGTTCCAACTAGAACTAGCAATGTATATATACATAAGGATAGGTCAATTAATGATTTTTCCAGCAATGTGTTTTCAAAATTGCTGTATGAATACGTAAAGACAATGGATGTAAGGGATTGCTACGTCTGTATGCAATTACCTGCCTCTGTTTCAGAAGGAGTGACTTATCATCATCTTCCGGCTACGTATGGAATTTCATGTAGTGTGTTGATTAGTATATTTTATCAATTAGGGAAATGAGATTATAATATGTCTAACATAGATAATATTCTTGGACAACTGCCTATGAATAAAGAACTGAATCCTGCAAAAGAAGCTAACACTTTAGGTGAGATTTTTATAGAAACTAGAGACTTAACATTCGAATATGTTTTTAGAAATAATTTAACCTGCAGTTTGAAAGAAGAAGAGAAAACTTTCCTAGATATGGTTGAGAGAAGAAGGTTAAACATGCACAAGAAAGCAGAAGGGCATAAAATGAGTGAAACAATGTGGGATATTGAGAAAGAAAAAGAGTTGAAAAATGGAGCCAGTCCAACTATGGCTATAGATGCACCACAGAAAGGCAAATTATGCATTACCAGGAAGAGATTTCCGTATGATTATTATTTCATAGGAACTAGTGAGTGCCATGATACATACTTTATTGCAACCGGATGGGGATTTAGAGGAGGAGAAGATCCAGTTTTTCCGGGAGTGTATTATATTTGTAGGAATAAGGCTTATTACCGTTTGCCTGACCATTGGTTTGGCACATGTTATGTTGGCCTGGTCTTTCCAAAGATTTTTCACATGGATAGAGTAGACAATGCTGAACATACTAATCCCTTAACCCGCTATAGAAGAGAAACATGGACAGAAATTGTAGGAGATATTTTTGGAGCTTTAATTCCAGCAGCGGTAATTTCATTGAATGCATTTGGCATTCGGAAGCTGTCAACAGTGGTAGATCGCTTGTCAACAAGCACCGCTGGAGACTTTCTTTTGGTAAATACTGAAATGGTTGCTTTACGCGCTATGGCGATGCAAAATCGACTTGCCCTCGACATTCTTTTGGCAAAAGAGGGTGGAGTCTGTGGAATGCTGAAAGTTCAACATTGTTGCACTTACATTCCTGACGAAAGCTAAGATCTAAAGGTCTATATCAAAAATATTACTGATTTGCATGAAGAATTAGTACCACTGGAAGCTGAAAGTATCTGGACTAAAATGGCTAATAAGATGATTGCTATTAAGAATTTTGTAGCTAAAATAGGTAGTACCATTTTTGGTAAGATATTATTTCCATTAACATGTGTAATTGTTGCTTTATTGATTCTTAGATTGGGGTGTATGTGTTGTAGATATAGAAGAAATAAAAAGAAAATAACAAGAGAAAATGTTAAAAAGAGAAAAAAGAAACCAGAAAGAGATCCACAAGAAATAGAAGTAGAAGAATTGAGAGAAAGCATGTATATAGAAACTAAGAGAGAAGATGATATGGAAACAAGAGTTTAAAAAATTAAACAAGAAGACATTTTGAATTTCTTCAAAAGGGGAAATTAAATTGATTTTTGGGGTTTTAGATTTTTGTGGTGATAAGATATCACCAAAGGGGGGATTGATGGAGCAGGGTTTTTATTTTAAACCCAAATACCTGTTTCATTTTCGTATGTTATAATTAAAAGTACTACTGATTAATTATTAATTATTAAAGGTTTGTCAAGTCTTGTCTAATCAACCTTATTAACAGAAGAATTACACGTGGGAATGCTATTGCATGGCTAAAATAATAGTGAACTAAGTTGGTGAGCAAACTGACAAAAATAGATGTTGCTTATGTGATGTTATTTTGTTTTGCGCTTATAATTAATACGCATTAATGGCTTTTGATGTCGCAAATGGCTAGGTAAATGCATACACATAAGGGTATTAGCAGGGGAATAACACTGTATAATCATTTCTATGCAGTAATTATGTTTTGTGTTTCTTTTTACTTAAGTTGACCATTGTGGCCTGCTAGAAAATGGCTACCACACGCAGCCTGCATTTGAGTAGATGAATAATTGAAAGGAGGCTTCGCGCTGACTGCGACCTTGCTCTCCTGATGAACTGAAAAGCCATGAACATGATGACAAATCTGGGAGAGATGCCAAATGCCCCTGAACATGGAGATTTGTTACTAATCCAAATACCGACATGATGAACTTATAGTGGTCCCACGGATGGGATACAATTTACCCTAAAGAGACATCCATAGAAGTAACAAATTAGTTATGGACTCCTAATTTCTATTCATCATTTAAGACTATCAATGCGTGAGAGAAACTATCGTTGTATCCCAATGTACCAAGACGACATAATTTCCGCCATTCGACTGTTTTGTAAGATATGATTGCAACATTTGGAATGTAATTTTAGTATAAATATTAATAGACTAGAGAGGTCTAGCGCCACTTCTTCCCGAACCAATGATCAGAGGTCCCGATGCTGACGGAGAGGACGGTGAGTCTACATGACGGCTAGAATCTCTAACTATTTTGCTGAGGACCAGTTCTGACTTAGGATCTGACTTTTAGCCAGAATAGGTAAATATGAGAGAAATTAACTTGCATTTAATTGGCTTTTCTTACAAATTTAGATAAACAAAATTCTGTTTGAATTACTGTGTCGGGTGGTTATTTTATTGTCATGTTATTTGAATATTGAGTGTAATATGATGTTTTTCACCAAATCTATAGCAACTAGTTGATGCCATTGACCTCAAGGTATATGCAGATTGGTTTAGGTAATGAAAAGGTGTTTCCCCTTATACATGGCACGGATAGAGTGGTAGGATGAATGTTGGTGTTATGGGCCCCACCAGCGTGTGATGTGTGTGTGCGCGTGTGACTGTGAGATCACTCCGTCTGTGGAAGTAGAGGGGATTCGGAAGCTCTGATCTGCACCAAAATCACTTAATCTCCCCATGTCTATAACCAAAATGAATTTGATCTTGTGTGATGTAACCAATGTTCATGTAAAGCACTCCAATACCTGACAAGTCTGCACTATATAAAACTGCAAATACACAAAAAATAAGTGTTTTGCACACTTCTGTCATTGGGCTACATTTGGGCTACATCTGGGTGATATTTGGGCTACATTTGGGCTCTTTTGTCTCTGGTGGCCATTTTAGGAGATTTATTTGTTAGGAAGTTTCCTAATTTCCTCATTTACTGCAGTTTCCTCAGTAGGAAATGCTTTCAGTTTTTTACTTTGATTCCATCAAGAAGGTATTCAGATATGTCACACATTTGCCATAAATTCTGAATGTTAGCAGTCTAGTTGCTCATTAGATCACTGTAGTAAAGCTACTGCTCACCACAAAAGTCTGCTGCTGGTATTAAAAGTGCATGTTTCAGTCTGCATGTCAGAATGTTTTTATGAAATAAAAGAGGATTTCAGAAGTCAAAACGTGCCCTAGTTTTTCTTTCTGCAGCACTAATCATAATTTATATGGCAAAATGAACCCCCTCATTTTGTTCCTTTGTAAATTAAATGTTTTAAGTGTTACCACTTTATTCCAATCAAGATGGCTTCAGGTGTGCCATACTTTTGTCATAAGTAAGACTGATAGCGCTCTAGTTGTTCTTAAGAACACTCTGGGACATTCTGTCATTGGGCTATACTTGGGCTACATCTGGGTGATATTTGGGCTACATTTGGGCTCTTTTGTCTCTGGTGACCATCTTGGGAGATTTATTTGTTATGAAGTTTCCTAATATCCTCATTTACTGCAGTCTACCACTTTATTCCAATCAAGATGGCTTCAGGTGTGCCATACTTTTGTCATAAGTAAGACTGCTAGCGCTCTAGTTGTTCTTTAGAGCACTCTGGGAAGCTGCAGTAGAACACAAAGGAATCAACTGACAGTCTCTGCCCTTGTTGGATGTACATGTTTTACTGGGAATGTCAGACTTCATTCTTACATGACTGAGAAAGATAATGTGAATTTACAGAAAATATGCTCTCAGTTTAGCTTATAGATCACCTTCCAAACTTCTGTGGGAAAAGTATGAGAAAATAGTTTTCTCTCAAACATGGTTCGTGATATCACAGCAGAAGGCTTTTTCACATGGTAAAATCACCTTAGAACACACCACAATTCCTAAAATGAGTATGGTACCATCAACAAATGATTTATAATGTAACTAAAGTCTTACAACCTTCTATTAACTGCAATGCTTTTTAATGAGGTGCTATCATGAATATTGGTCCCAAGATGGCTGCCAACACTTCTTGGATGAAGTACTGACAGCCAATCAGATCTCACGCTGAGATGTGTGGTTAGGCTCCGCCCAGATATGTATGTGATTTTACTTTTGATTTTCTCAGGAACTACTCAACAGATTGACACCATATATGCAAAAGGCACATGCCTGACCTGAGGACTACCTCTTTGCCAAATTTCAAGTAATTCTGTTCAGCCGTTCGGGCTGTACCTTGGACTAAAGGTCCCTATGGAAAATTGCATGGGGAAAACACGTTTTGGGACCCCCCTTTTTTCTCAGCCCCCGCTTGACGAATCCCCCCAAGACTTCCAGGGTAGGAGCGGAGCGGAGCGCCCCACCTATTTTGAAAGTTTCGCGAGGATTCGTCAACCGGCGCCAAAGTTATTCCAAATAGAATGTTGCGGATTTCCTATGGAAACACGGTCCTAACTATAACTATCATATATATATATATATTCACTTAAAAAACCATAGGTTTCACACAAGTTATAGTTAGCTGTACATTTCACTCGTAAAAAACCAATGAAATTCCACGTTATAGTTAGATCAGGTAACTATAACTTGCGCGACCGCAATGCACAATGTGTCATTTGAGATGTCATCATTGATGTGATGAGTGATGTCACTGACCATGTCATGAGTGATGTAATATGTGACGTCATCAGCAGTGGATTGCGGTCGCGCAAGTTATAGTTACCTGATCTAACTATAACGTGGAATTTCATTGGTTTTTTACGAGTGAAATGTACAGCTAACTATAACTTGTGTGAAACCTATGGTTTTTTAAGTGAATTTGCAAGGTTTTTTAAATGCTAATTCCTAACTATAACGTGTGTGAAACCTATGGTTTTTTCAGTGAATTTGTACGTTTTTTTAAATGCTAAGTTATCTATTTATTGTTAATTTTTGCGCACCGAGTGCCCACCTTGCGCATTTCGTACCGTGCACGTCACGCCATTTTATACAAAATATCAATTGTTTTTTTCTCCCTTGGGGGTCCTTAGATTTATATATTAAATGTGATTGTTAATTTTTTTTCTTTTTTATTTATTTTTACCGTACGCGTACGGTAAGCTTACCGTAAGCGCACTCCGCGATTTTTTTTAAAAATTATTAAATTTATTTTTCATACTTTTTGGTCCTTTGTGAACCTCCCTGACGAACGCTAGGGGGTCTGCAACTCTCTTCGTTGCCCCCTTTTCATGTTATCAACCTTTGTTTTTCAGTGCGAGAGACAGAAAATGGCGGCCGATACTTCCTGGTTTCGACCGATTCGAATGTTTACTTAGATCTAACAACCAATCAGAATCGCGCTTACCGTAAGCGCACGGAGCGCGCTTACAGATATATATATTGATTTAAATGCTATTTTCTCTGAAACTACTGAACAGATTTACACCAGACCTACAAAAGGCACTTCCTTGACCTGCGGACTACCTCTCTGCCAAATTTCAAGTAATTCTGTTCAGCCGTTCGGGCTGTAGCTGTGTCTAAAGGTCCTATGGAAAAATGCATGGGGGAAACGCGTTTTGGGACCCCCCTTTTTTCTCAGCCCCCGCTTGACGAATCACCCCGAGACTTTCAGGGTAGGAGCGGAGCATAGCGCCCCATTAGTTTTGAAAAATTCGCGAGGATTCGTCGACCGGCGCCAAAGTTATTCAAAATAGAATGTTGCGGATTTCCTATGGAAACACGGTCCTAACTATAACTATCTACTGGCGACCGCCAGTAGATAATATATATATAGCATTGAGCTTGTCAGTTATTGAATTTCTGTCAGTAATTGATAATTTGAAGTTGAATTTTTTTGCTTCACTCAACGGCGTTCAGTAAAAGCTGTACTACGAGTAAAATGTCCAGCTAACTATAACATGTGTGAAACCTATGGTTTTTTCACTGAATTTCTAAGGTTTTTTATATGCTAATTCCTAACTATAACGTGTGTGAAACCTATGGTTTTTTCACTGAATTTCTAAGGTTTTTTAAATGCTAATTCCTAACTATAACGTGTGTGAAACCCATGGTTTTTTCAGTGAATTTGCAAGGTTTTTTAAATGCTAATTCCTAACTATAACGTGTGTGAAACCCATGGTTTTTTCAGTGAATTTGCAAGGTTTTTTAAATGCTAATTTTTTTTTTCTTCTATTTTTTCTAACATATTTTTATTTTAATTTTCTTACCTTTTATAAAGACTATGATTAAATTTTTAAAATTCTTAAATATGTTTTTTTAATATATTTTTTAAAATAAACATGTAAAATTTATTTGCAGCACTTTTTTTCTAATTTTTTTTTAATTTTTTTAGTACGCGTACCGTAAGCTCACGGTAAGCGTACGGTTTACGCAACGTCCGTAATTTTCCTACGCTGCTTGCGTATAGTTACGCAATTTGCGTAGCCGCGCGTACTCCGCGTGGGACGCGTACGCGTGTACGCTACACGCGCACGTTACGCGGAAGTGCCGGGAGTCACTGTTATGCGCATGCGCGCAAGCGCGTGTCTTTTTTACGCGCATGCGCACTTTTGCCGTAAGCGTACCGTAAGCGTACCGTAAGCGTACGGTAGGTCATGTGATCATGAAACACAACTTTTGATTGGTTGAAACTACTTTCAGTTCTAGAACTCTCCTACACCACACCCATTCCCCTCATTTCTGCTTGTGATCCCTTGGGAGAAGGAGCTGGTTTGTCTTTGGGATACGATGGCAGAACAGCAGAGCTCTTCTGAGAGTGAGGCTAGCACTAGCAGCACTGTCTTGAGGCAGAGATCGAGGAAACAAAAGCCCTCTTATGTATGGGATTATTTTACTTTTCCTGAAGGCCAGCAAAAGGTAAATGCACCCTTAGTGACTTGTAAGCTGTGTAAGCGTGTACTTTCTAGAGGTAATCCTAACAGGAAGTATTCCTTTGGGAATCACACCATGAAGAGACACCTCCAGGATGTACACAGAAGGACACATGGTCATCTTTTTGGAGGTAACTCTTCAGAAAGACAAGCCAGTACATCCACAGCAGCTCAGCCTGAACCATCATCTGCAGGGCTGACTCCTTCTTCTGCAGGTCAGGTGAGCCCTTCATCTGTGGGGGGAGAATCTCCTTTTGCTGGCCCTCTGGAAATCAACCCTCGATTTCGGAAGGTTGATATTCGATGCACATTTTGTCAAGATCTAATTTGCTATAGGGAGACCAGTGTTTCCCTAGTGAACAACAAAATAGATCAACACATTTGTCGCTTTGAATAATTTTCCCATGCTTCCTTTCCTCTGTCCCTGCATGAACACAACGGTTCTTTTAAGAGCCAACCTTATCTTTCATCTTTTTTTTACATATGTTTTTAAAAACTTTTTTTTATTTTTTTTTTACCGTACGCGTACGGTGCGCGTACTTTTTTTTTTTTTTTTTTAAAAACACTAAAAATCAATAAACACATTACAAGGTCCTTGAGAGACTACAATTATTATTATTGACTTACCATACTCACTGAAAAAATATTTATTCATTTGTTTTTTTTAAAAATAGTTTTAAAAATGTTTGTAGTTTTCGAAAATGTTCTATATCTATCTGGAAAAAAAGAAAAAAGTATTAATATTTTTAAAACATTTTATAATACAGTACACATATTTACATTTTTTTCCATAAAATATTTTTGCCTTATTTTTGCTGTTTTCAGAATATATTGCATTTCACTATAAATTGTGAAAGCAATTGCATTCATCATTTTACAGCGGGCAAAAAAAAATAACAATCACAAAGATTGTATTAAAAAAGCCCTGATTCTTTTTTTACTTAAACTTAACATTATAGAAATGCATAATATTCTAAAAAAATATCATCTAATACCAATACTTATTTCTTTAAAATACCGTCTGATATGTTTGTTTCAGAAGTATAATCACAATATTATATCTCAAATAACTCCAAAATACATCTGATTTCATTTCCTTTAGACCAAATAGTAATTTTAAAATTCTTTTTTGATTAAATTTCCAATGGTAATCCAATAAAATTCTAAAGTTTTATTTGTACAGATCTCACCGATTCTCTGTAACAATTCCTTTATTGTATTTAAATATATTACTACATTTCTTTTCACAATAGTCACAAAACGAAATTTCTATGCCAATTTGAATGCACACTAACTGCTCTTTTTTTGGGCAAGTGAAAATCACTTTTACAAACTGTCACATTATGAAACCACTTTTCAGATTTTTTAAAAAGCCCATGTCCAGACTGCTACACTACAGCAAGGGCAACCAGCCTTAGTGATGCTGAATGTATTTGCATTACAGACTGAAACCTGAAAACCCCACTCGCTTGTAAATACTGTGCATGACTATACATGGCAAGCACATGGGTGTGTGCTAAGACTCTGCTTCTTCCCCCAAAAATTCGCTCCCCCTTTCCATCTAATGCAACTGTGAAATCACCAGAGCAAGACGCAATAAATCTCTGCCTATAATTCCTCTCTGCACACAGAGTCATGTTTTCACATTAGTCCCAAAACGAAATTTCTTTGCCAATTTGAAAGCACACTTACTGCTCTTTTTTTTTTCGGGGCAAGTGAAAATCACTTTTACAGACTGACACATTATGAAACCACTTTTTTTGATTTATTTAAATGCACATGTCCAAACTGTTTTTTCAGACCACCACCATGTGTATTCTCGGTGACTGCCTACACTCCAGCAAGGGCAACCAGCCTTAGTGATGCTGAATGTATTTGCATTACAGACTGAAACCTGAAAACCCCACTCGCTTGTAAATACTGTGCATGACTATACATGGCAAGCACATGGGTGTGTGCTAAGACTCTGCTTCTTCCCCCAAAAATTCGCTCCCCCTTTCCATCTAATGCAACTGTGAAATCACCAGAGCAAGACGCAATAAATCTCTGCCTATAATTCCTCTCTGCACACAGAGTCATGTTTTCACATTAGTCCCAAAACGAAATTTCTTTGCCAATTTGAAAGCACACTTACTGCTCTTTTTTTTTTCGGGGCAAGTGAAAATCACTTTTACAGACTGACACATTATGAAACCACCATGTGTAACTACAACAAAAACAATTTCCATTTCTATTATTCATTTCTTAAGTTACCACATACATCCCCTCTCAAACTGTAAACTCACCTTTAAAATTAGTTAGTTGTGAAAGAAATGTGACACTCAAACAGCAGATTATCAGAGCCAGGATCTCTGTTGTGTTCACCTCTCTCCTCTCAGCAGAACCAGATAATGGCAAACTTTCCCTCTATTTTTCCACACATATACTTGTAAGTTTCAAATCTCAGTGCTTCCCCCTTTTTTTCAAATGTAATCACACATTTCTATTGGTTGAAAACCAACCCTTTTCCAAAAGTACCCTTCCCCCAACTTGACTTCTGCCTAGTACCCTTCCCCCAACTTGACTTCTGCCTGCTACCATAGCAACAGCTCATGGAACACTGCTGTGTTGAGTTAGGTCAGAAGTTCGCCAAACAATGTTTCAATTCCACAGAGCAAGAGTGCTTGACTTTTCAAACCTAACAGCAAATCCATAGTACTGTTCTTTGGTTACACATTTTTTTTTACCAATACAAAACATGCTTCTATTAATTTACACATACAGCCTAGTTTTTATTCTAGAATGGTATGAAACAGCCAATCAGTTCTTTTTGTTTTGTAAAAAATATGTATGCCTCCATTTCCAAACTGTCTTTCTTTTCATATTGCCATTCTACTGAAAGACACCTCCTGAGTGCATCCAGTTCTCCTTTGAAGATGTTCACAGTGTGGATTGTAGGGCACAGCTATGTCTTCTGGAGTGAAAAGTTTGCAGAGAAAACAGGTATGGTGAGAGACCTTGCTTTGCCAAATGTAGACATTAAATGGATTGGTCAGAGAGGGTTAAAGTGGCACCAATTGATGCCATTGGTGAAATCCTTCATTCAAATCCAACACCCTGACCTCATAATAGTGCACTGTGGTGGCAATGACCTAGGCACTTTGACTGGGGTAGGTCTGGAAATGCTTATGAAGGACACCTTTGCACAACTGTTTACACTTTTCCCTAAAACTGCCTTTGTGTTTTCCAACATATGCCAAAGACAAAAATGGAACTGGTCCAATCATTCTGTTTCTGCTTTCCTCCGTGACTATGGTATGGGTGCCATTTACCACAACAACTTGCGTTATGACATGCAAGACATTTATAGAGGAGATGGTGTGCACTTCAATGATGAAGGGAACAGAGTCTTCCTCTTGAACCTTAGACTCTGCATCGGTACTTACTTGTAGGTACCACTTAAAAAATGACTTCATAAACACAACAGCTCTTTTTAGAGCTCCCTAATATCTAAACTCTTAAATCTGCTTTTCATTTATTTTTTTTTATTTTTTTTTACCGTACGCTTACCGTAAGCTTACCGTACGCGTACCCCGTGATTTTTTTTAAAATCAATAAATGTTTTTTTTGTACTTTTCTGTCCTTCTTTGACCCCCTTACAAATGTTAGGGGGTCTGTAACTCTCCTCATTGCCCCCTTTCCTTGTTTTCACTCTTTTTTTTCCAGAGTGAAATACACAAAATGGCGGCCGCCGCTTCCTGGTTTCGACCGATTCGAATGTTTACTAAGATCTAAGAGCCAATCAGAATCGCGCTCGCGCACGCCACCGTACGCTTACCGTAAGCGTACGGTAAGCGTACCGTAAGCGGGCTCAGATATATATATTGATTTAAAGGCTATTTTCTCAGAATCTACTGAACAGATTTACACCAAACCTACAAAAGGCACTTCCTTGACCTAGGGACTACCTCTCTGCCAAATTTTGAGTAATTCTGTTCAGCCGTTCGGGCTGTAGCTCGTTCTAAAGGTCCTATGGAAAAATGCATGGGAAAAACGCATTTTGGGACCCCCCTTTTATCTCAGCCCCCGCTTGACGGATCCCCCCGAGACTTTCAGGGTAGGAGCGGAGCGTAGCGCCCCACCTATTTTGAAAAATTCGCGAGGATTCGTCAACCGGCGCCAAAGGTATTCAAAATAGAATGTTGCGGATTTCCTATGGAAACGTGGTCCTAACTATAACTACCTACTGGCGACCGCCAGTAGGTAATATATATATATATATATATATATTCACTGAAAAAACCATAGGTTTCAGGGGTGTTATAGTTAGCTGGACTTTTCACTTGTACAAAACCATTGAAATTCCCCCGTTATAGTTAGTTCAGCTAACTATAACTCGCGCGCCCGCAATGCACTGCTGATGACGTCACATATTACATCACTCATGACATGGTCAGTGACATCACTCATGACATCACTGATGACATCTCAAATGACATCACTGATGACATCACTGATGACATCATCCAGTGAATGTGTGTTTTTCTGAAAATTAAATATGTTTTATATATGTATATCTCAAGGTCGATGGAAGAATAAATGGGTATATAAGTGTCTAAATGGATGATTTGTTTTTGAAAAATTGATTGTGTAACTGACTGATTAAGTGTATCATAGTGAATACATGGCTTAGTGAGTAATGTTTAAATATGTAAATATCTGTATCAGTCTCTCACTTTGTGTATAAGTGGCTGCATGGGTTGGTGAGTAGCTACATGGGTGTCTATATAGGTTATTAGTTGTTTTTTTGAGTATCAGTCTGAGTGTCTGCATGGTTCGGTGGGGGGTATTACGTAGTGCATAGGTGGATGAATGAGTGACTCACTGTTTGTATGTGTTGAACACAGCATGTGTGCAGGACTGTATGGGTGGATGAGTGTGTGTATGGGTGTGTTAGCGAGTGAATGACTGTCTCAATAGTGTCTTTATGAGTAACTACATATGTTTTAAACTAGTATATGTGACTATTGGTGTATATATGTGAGTATATGTGAGAGTGAGAGATTGAAAGAGTTCCTGTATGAATAAGTATGTGTTTCTATAAGTGATTGTTTAAAAGACTAAGTATGTGTAAGTTTCCGTAGAAGTAAGTATGGTGGTGTGTGTATAACTGTATATGCAAGTAAATGTATGTTTGATTCTTTATTAGCATGAGTGACTATGTGTGTGAGTAACTCTATGGATGAGTGGCATTGTGTAACAGGATGTATAGGTGTATGAGTACATATGATGAGTGAGTACATGTATGAGTGACTGTATAGGACTGTTGGTGAATGAGTGGATGTGTATGTGGATCTTAGAATTACTGAAGAGGTTGTTGTAACTGGTATTGGTATGTCCATTGTTTTGAAAATTTTAGTCTCTATTTTTGAATGTGTGTATCAAAGGTTATATTAGGGTGAGAGGAGGTCTGCCACTCTATCACAAGGATGATGTCATCAGTGATGTCATCAGTGATGTCATTTGAGATGTCATCAGTGATGTCATGAGTGATGTCACTGACCATGTCATGAGTGATGTAATATGTGACGTCATCAGCAGTGCATTGCGGGCGCGCGAGTTATAGTTAGCTGAACTAACTATAACGGGGGAATTTCAATGGTTTTGTACAAGTGAAAAGTCCAGCTAACTATAACACCCCTGAAACCTATGGTTTTTTCAGTGAATTTCTGAGGTTTTTTAAATGCTAATTCCTAACTATAACGTGCCTGAAACCTATGGTTTTTTCTGTGAATTTCAAAGGTTTTTTAAATGCTAATTTCTAACTATGCCTACAGAGATAGGACATGTGAAGAAAGAAGAAAAAATGCACAGAAAGAAACAAAAGAAGTGCAGAAAGAAGCAACAGAAGTCCTCAAATACGAAGATAAGTGCAGGAAGAAGGATAACGTGCAGAAAGAACAAAAAGAAGAGCAGAAAGAAGCCTTGTTGCAAAATCATCCTGTACCCTCAACTTTTTCAGACGGATACTGGTGGTAACTGAGTCTGACTAACCAGTCCTAGAGCCAGTGCTATGTTAAAAGACACTTAGAATACAGTGAAAACACCTACATACACTAGGGAACATTATGCGTTGGGGTCCCCCTGTGATTAGCATGACCTCCTCTGTAAGCCCCTAGTATATAATAGGGCATGGGGATTAAAACTACCTCTTAAAACAGGCCACAGGGCGTTTTTGCACACGTTAACTCAGGCCCCGTCCCCTCCATTCACCACTGTGTAAACACGCCCTGTGTCCATTTTTAGTTGGGAGATTAAGTTCATTTGAATCCTGAGGGTCCCTAGGGTCCAACTAGCCCACTAGGTACCTCCAGTAAGTGCCACAGAGCTGCGTTGCAGAGAGGTGTAAAATGTGGCACGGCCTGGACCACCTCTCTGCAATGCAGCTCAGTGGCGCTTACTGGAAGCACTTGGTGGGCTAGTTAGCCCCCAGGGGCCCTCAGTATTGAAGGGAAATTATATCCCCAATTTAAAACGTGCCATAATGCGTGTTTGCACACGTCACCTCAGGCCCCGTCCCCTCCATTCACCCCTGTGTAAACGCGCCCTGTGGCTGGTCTAAGTTGAGAGATTAAGTCCCCTTGAATCCTAAGGGTCCCTAGGGTCAAACTAGACCACTAGGTACCTCCAGTAAGCGCCACAGAGGTGCGCTGCAGAGAGGTGTAAAAAGGGGCTTGGCCTCAGAACACCTGGCTGCAGCGCAGCTCCCTGGCGCATACTGGAGATGCCTGTTGGGGGCGCGTTTGCAGAGTGCTGCACGGAGGGGGCATGGCCTCCGGCACGATGCCAGTCTTTTATTTATTTTAGTTTTTTAAGAAGGGGGGCTGTTTGGTTCCCCTTCTTATTCTAATTTATTGGCCCTGATGACCCCATCCCCCAGGGCCAGTCTCCTAATTATATTTTTTTGACCCCAATCCCCAGGGCCGGCCACTGTTTTTTATTATTTTTAAAAAATATATATTTATAGACACACCTAGGACATGCTGGACAAACCGTACGTACCTATCACCATGACGATTTGCGTGATATTCATTAAAAGGCGACTATGCATGTAATGAATCCACGTGGAATGTATTTACACCACTAGTGAAGCTCTGACATGTCTGATGCCCTACCGTGCCTAATCCTGGTAGACACCCTTGTCGTTTATTTATACAAACATGGGTAGCTATTGACGGGCACATTTAATACACATGCACACCAAGCCATTCAAAGGGGATTCGACAAAAATTCGACCAAAACTATGCAAGAAACCCCCCTCACGGTTAATAAAACACACATCCACTGCCGGATGTGTAATACTTTTTATTTTACTCTCTGGAAAGGGGACGAACATCACTTGAGAGTCACAGCGTGCTCCTGACAGAGCCCAATGCTGTGTTACACCCACCATTGCCTGCCGAGTGCCACACACCTCTGTGTTGTATTCCACTAGCTAGTGCATATGCTATGACACTCTCTAGCCCATGTGCACTGTAACACCACCCCGTGAATATGTCATGCCACACTTGTCTTCGCACGGGTTATATTGCCCCATCTAACGTGCCTTTCTCGATGCCTATGTTATAACGCACAGTGCTATGCCATACATATTACAATCTGGGATCCATATCTTTGTCACAGTGCATATGCAACGTTACACTCCCCAGCACATATTTTATATTACAACTTTAGAGACTAGTTAGGTTACACAACACTGCCCTGTGCATATTACACTCCAAGGCGCATATCGCATAGCACGCGCTAGTGCCTGTGCTATCTCGCGCTCTCCAATGAATCTGTCATTGCGCACAATGTATTGCATATTATATTTCACGCCCAGTTCATCTTATATCACACTTTTTGGTGCATAGTTTATACCATACACTATATCTAGTTTTCATTTTCAATCGTGCTCTCAGGACTATGTTCTATATAACACTGTGTTCACCTACCCTTTTCACGGGCATTACATTTTGCGATAGGGGGTGGAGGGTCAGGGGGTGTTTCTGCCAAGTGAGCCCGGAGTCACAGTCACAAACGTCCTCTTCTTCCTGAATAAAAGTGAGATTATGCTGCATACTTGTTCATATTTTAAGTAGTTCGCACAGACACAATGTTTTAAAAACAATAAAGTTCCTAATACCCGCCTTCTCTGAACAGTTAGCTTGCTGCCCCATCCCCTTCCTCCCTATCCTCTGTTGTGTGAATCCATGGACTAGCCTCCTCCCTCCTGCCATGCATGGTCTGATGTGCTGCCACTGCCCTCAATTTAGTATGATGTACAAGTCCACTCCTCCTGCCCTCCATTGCCCAATTCTATGCCCCATCATTGACCTCCTGCTTAAACTCTGTGCTTAGCTTGCTGCCCCTATTCTCCTTCCCCCTGCCCTTTGATGTCTTTGTGCATGCCCCTGCTCCATCCTTTTTGCCCACCATGTCCCATGGACCTGCCACTCCTATCTACTCTGAGTGTTCTGTTGAGCTGCCACTCCCCTCCCACCTGCCTAGCATTGTCAGATGACTGTAACCTGTCCCTGCCACCTCCACCCTGCCTGTCCACATGCCATGCCCCTATCCTCTTCCTCCTGTCCTACATGTCCATTGTACTGCCACACCCTTCTGCCCTCCCTGGTTTGTTGTGCTGCAACTGCTCCTCCTGCCTGCCCCGTGTGGTCTGTTGTGAGGTCCCTTCCCCTGAACTTTCTTGTCTGTGCACAGGTCCTGACCCTCCCTTCTATCCTCCATCGTCCTTTGTGCATGCCCCTCCACCCTCCTTCTTGCCCATCATAGCCATTGTGCTGCCACTAACCCTCCCACTTGCCATGCATGGTCTTCTGTGCTGCCATGGCCCCTCCCACCTTCCCTGTGTGGTCAGTTAGCTGCCCCTGACCCCCTCCCACCTTCCCTCCATGGTCTGTGTGTATGCCATCACAGTCTCACTGTTGCTCTTCATGGTGTGTCTTGCTTCTAGTGCCCATCCTGCCTGACCTCCATGGCTATCTTGCTGCTTCTGCCCTGCCCCCTTGCCCCCAGCCCTACTCCCTCCCTCCTGGCTTGTCTGTTCCATTGTAATGCCCCTGATCCGTCCCTCCTGCCCTTTATGGTCTGTTATGCTGCAGCTTTCTCTCCTGTCTGTCCATTATGGTCAGCTAGCTACCATTGCCTCTTGCCCCTCTGTTCTCTGTTGTCCATGTGCATGGTCCTGTCCCCTCCCTCTTGCTTTCTATGGATTGTTGTGCTGCACTCCCGTCCTGCATGCCCTGTGTGGTGTATTGTGCTGCTGCAAACCCTGATGCCTGCCCTGCAGGGTCAGTTTGGTGCACCTCTCCATGTCCCTCATGTCCTCTGTTATCCAAGTCCATGTCCCTATCCCATTTCCTTCCATGATCCAATGTACCATACTTGCAAACATTTTGAACTTGGTAAGAGGGAGATTTTGAAAAAAAACTGGGGTATTGAGTTTCCCCTTTGAGTTACATTGAAAAAGAGGATATTGTAGACAGGAGACAGATCAAATAAAGCCCATTTGAGCTTAAAAACATTGGACGTTTCCTGGCTGAATCGGGTCTGTTGGCATGTATGGTTGTACTACCATTGCCTCTTCCTTCTGCCCACAATGGTCTATTACATTGCCACAGCCTTGAAGGAGGGTAGATTTTGTATCACAGGGGGCCCCTGGCCCGTTCTGTCCACACCTGAAGTATGAGACCCTTGTCCTTGCCCTGCCAGCTGCATTTGTAGGCCGTATTAAATTGACCAGCGGGTCCTGTGTTGCTATATAATTATCCTGAGACATCCTTACCACTCAGCCAGCATAAAACCCCTGTGTAGGCCCTTCTGTTCAATATGTAGGCCTCTTTGTTAAATTGACCATAGCTCTGCAATTTTAGTGTATAGCAGTCTGAAGGCAGGTCTGCGAGGCCTTCTGATCCAAACTAGTAGCCCCCACCCTACCCGAGTGCTCCGTGCTCGATATCAAAGTTCAACATCCCCCTGAAGCTGTCGACATATAGTAGGCTGCATCCTGGACTGGTACTTGCTTCCTGGGCAGGTTTCCCGCTTTTGAGGAAGAGGCAACCGCAGAGCGTCAAGTTAGGAGAACTGAGGAGATTTTATACATGAATATATTGAATTCCCGTACAATACCCATTATTTTCTGCTTGCTCTATGGAACTTACGATAAGCGATTGGCCTGAGAGACTGACCTTTTCACCCAGTCCATTGTCAGCATTAAGTGGGTAAATGACGAAATGTCTGGTAAAATCTGCAGACGAAGCTTTTGGGTAGCATACGTAGGTAGATGTAGCGTGCAAAGGAGCCCACAAAATGATATAAAAAGGGAGCACCCACAGATATCGACGGACTACCTTGCCGTCTGTATGTAGGTTAACAGGCAGTGCAGGTTTTCCCCAAGAGCTGGGAGCTCTTGTCTTCCTTTGCTTAAAATGTCTTGCTCTGCTTTGCTTGAAGTATCTTATTCTATTTTACCTATATGAAATGTTATGTTATGTTTAACCATTGTTCTCTTTACTTTTGCATTTAAAAGATTTTGTATTGTAATTGCAGGAATGCTTGCTCTAAGAGTAAACGTGAGTGTTCCTAGGTAACATTTTCCTTGGTGTAACTTGTTTCTCATGATGCATTTATAGATGTGTTTTCTCTCTCTCTCTGTCAGTACATTAATTGAGATACAGAGAATATTATGACAGCTGTATGATTATCTGGATTCTGTATTTTGTACTTTATGTCTCTATTCTGCGGTTTCTTTGAAGTTGCATCTTCTCATTAAACTGCCATTGTATTCTGCCTCCAATTCCATGTCTCATATGTCTGTTTTCTTCATTTTTGGAGCAAGCGTTCCTAGGCACCCCGGCTCAAATTAAGGTGCCCCTTTTGTTTCTGACTCACTCTCCTGCTCAGTTCTGTGGTGGCTCCCGGGAATCTGGGGACCGCCCCTAGCTTCCTTGACCCGTAATAGATCTTCCCTCCAACAGCCTCTCTTGCAAGTCCTGTATTGTTGGTTTGTTGCCCCTGCCCCCCTTTCCACTGCCCTCCATAGTCTGTTGTGCTTCCACGGCCCTTCCTGCCTGCTCAGTGTGGTTAAATTGTTGCCTTTGCACCCTCCTACCTGCCTTCAATTTTCAGAGTCCGTGCCCCTGGCCTCTGCCTCTCAACAGTATCCTAATGAACAACTAGATTGCTAACATTCTATATTTATTACAAAAGTGTGGAACGCCTGACATCATCTTGATGTAATCAAAACTGTAATACCTAGAGCATTTCCTTTAGAAATTACATATATGAGAGGGTCTTATTGGCATCAAAATTATGGTTAGTGCTCTAAAAGACTAAAATAAGGACATATTTTCTGAGTTTTCAAATAGCGACAAAGCACTTTTAAATTATTTGTTATCTTTATGTTTTTTTATCCAGTTGACCACTTGATTAAATGTTGCACTTAGGGAAGAGGATGTGGTGTTACTTCCAGAACTGCAGACTTTGCAACTGGGGAACCAGGATGAAGTTTCTGCTTCAGCTCGACATTCTGTGATTCTGGTCAAATCACTTAGTCTCCCCATGTCTAAAACCAAAATGAATTTGTTCTTGTGTGATGTAACCAATGCTCATGTAAAGCACTCCAATACCTGACAAGTCTGCACTATATAACACTGCATAAACACAAAATAATAAGTGTTTTGCACACTTCTGTCATTGGGCTATATTTGGGCTACATCTGGGTGATTTTGGGCTACATTTGGGCTCTTTTGTCTCCGGTGGCCATCTTGGGAGATTTATTTGTTATGAAGTTTCCTAATTTCCTCATGTACTGCAGTCTCCTCAGTAGGAAATGCTTTCAGTTTTTTACTTTGATTCCATCATGAAGGTATTCAGATATGTCACACATTTGCCATAAATTCTGAATGTTAGCACTCTAGTTGCTCATTAGATCACTGTAGTAAAACTACTGCACCATGGAAGTCTGCTCCTGGTATTAAAAGTGCATGTTTCAGTCTGCATGTCAGAATTTTTTAATGAAATAGAAGAGGATTTGAGAAGTCACTCAAAATGTGCCCTCATTTTCTTTCTTCAGCATTAATCATAATTTCTATGGCAAAATGAACCTCCTCATTGTGTTCCTTTTTAAATTAAATGTTTTAAGTGTTACCAGTTTATTCCAATCAAGATGGCTTCAGGTGTGCCATACTTTTGTCATAATGAAGACAGTAAGCGCTCTAGTTGTTTTTAAGAACATTCTGGGACATTCTGTCATTGGGCTATACTTGGGCTACATCTGGGTGATATTTGGGCTACATTTGGGCTCTTTTGTCTCTGGTGGCCATCTTGGGAGACTTATTTGTTATGAAGTTTCCTAATTTCCTCATTTACTGCAGTCTCCTCAGTAGGAAATACTTTCAGTTTTTTACTTTGATTCCATCAAGAAGGCATTCAGATGTGTCACACATTTGCCATAAATTCAGAATGTTAGCACTCTTTTTGCTCATTAGATCACTGTACTAAAGCTACTGCTCACCAGGGAAAACTGCTGCTGGTATTGAAAGTGCATGTTTCAGTCTGCATGTCAGAATTTTTTAATGAAATAGAAGAGGATTTGAGAAGTCACTCAAAATGTGCCCTAATTTTTCATTCTGCAGCACTAATCATACTTTTTATGGAAAAATGAACCCCCTCATTTTGTTCCTTTTTAAATTAAATGTTTTAAGAGTTACCACTTTAATCCAAGCAAGATGGCTTCAGGTGTGCCATACGTTTATCATAAGTAGGACTGTTAGCGCTCTAGTAGTTCTTTGGAACACTCTGGGAAGCTGCAGTAGAACACAAAGGAATCAACTGACAGTCTCTGCCCTTGTTGGATGTACATGTTTTACTGAGAATGTCAGACTTCATTCTCACATGACTGAGAAAGATAATGTGAATTTACAGAAAATAAGCTCTCAGTTTAGCCTATAGATCACCTTCCAAACCTCTGTGGTAAAAGCATGAGAAAATATTTTTCTCTCAATCATGATATCCCAGCAGAAGGCTTTTTCACATGGTGAAATCACCTTAGAACATACCACAATTCCTAAAATGAGTATGGTACCATCAACAAATGATTTATAATGTAACTAAAGTCTTAAAACCTTCTATTAACTGCAATGCTTTTTAATGAGGTGCTATCATGTATATTGGTCCCAAGATGGCTGCCAACACTTCTTGGATGAAGTGCTGACAGCCAATCAGATCTCAGGATGAGATGTGTGGTTAGGCTCCGCCCACATATATATATGCTTTTAAATGCTATTTTCTCAGGAAATACTGAACAGATTTACACCAGACCTGCAAAAGGCACTTCCTTGACCTTATGGCTACCTCTCTGCCAAATTTCAAGTAATTCTGTTCAGCCGTTCGGGCTGTAGCTGTGTCTAAAGGTCCTATGGAAAAATGCATGGGGAAAACGTGTTTTGGGACCCCCCTTTTTTCTCGGCCCCTGCTTGACGAATCCCCCCGAGACTTTCAGGGTAGGAGCGGAGCGTAGCGCCCCACCTATTTTGAAAATTTTGCGAGGATTCGTCAACCGGCGCCAAAGTTATTCCAAATAGAATGTTGCGGATTTCCTATGGAAACAGGGTCCTAACTATATCTACCTACTGGCGACCGCCAGTAGGTAATGTATATATATATATATTCACTGAAAAAAACATAGGTTTCAGGGGTGTTATAGTTAGCTGGACTTTTCACTTGTACAAAACCATTGAAATTCCCCCGTTATAGTTAGTTCAGCTAACTATAACTCGCGCGCCCGCAATGCACTGCTGATGACGTCACATATTACATCACTCATGACATGGTCAGTGACATCACTCATGACATCACTGATGACATCTCAAATGACATCACTGATGACATCATCCAGTGAATGTGTGTTTTTCTGAAAATTAAATATGTTTTATATATGTATATCTCAAGGTCGATGGAAGAATAAATGGGTATATAAGTGTCTAAATGGATGATTTGTTTTTGAAAAATTGATTGTGTAACTGACTGATTAAGTGTATCATAGTGAATACATGGCTTAGTGAGTAATGTTTAAATATGTAAATATCTGTATCAGTCTCTCACTTTGTGTATAAGTGGCTGCATGGGTTGGTGAGTAGCTACATGGGTGTCTATATAGGTTATTAGTTGGTTTTTTGAGTATCAGTCTGAGTGTCTGCATGGTTCGGGGGGGGTATTATGTAGTGCATAGGTGCATGAATGAGTGACTCACTGTTTGTATGTGTTGAAGGCAGCATGTGTGCAGGACTGTATGGGTGGATGAGTGTGTGTAAGGGTGTGTTAGTGAGTGAATGACTGTCTCAATAGTGTCTTTATGAGTAACTACATATGTTTTAAACTAGTATATGTGACTATTGGTGTATATAAGTGAGTATATGTGAGAGTGAGAGATTGAAAGAGTTCCTGTATGAATAAGTATGTGTTTCTATAAGTGATTGTTTAAAAGACTAAGTATGTGTAAGTTTCAGTAGAAGTAAGTGTGGTGGTGTGTGTATAACTGTATATGCTAGTAAATGTATGTTTGATTCTTTATTAGCATGAGTGACTATGTGTGTGAGTAACTCTATGGATGAGTGGCATTGTGTAACAGGATGTATAGGTGTATGAGTACATATGATGAGTGAGTACATGTATGAGTGACTGTATAGGACTGTTGGTGAATGAGTGGACGTGTATGTGGATCTTAGAATTACTGAAGAGGTTGTTGTAACTGGTATTGGTATGTCCATTGTTTTGAAAATTTTAGTCTCTATTTTTGAATGTGTGTATCAAAGGTTATATTAGGGTGAGAGGAGGTCTGCCACTCTATCACAAAGATGATGTCATCAGTGATGTCATTTGAGATGTCATCAGTGATGTCATGAGTGATTTCACTGACCATGTCATGAGTGATGTAATATGTGACGTCATCAGCAGTGCATTGCGGGCGCGCGAGTTATAGTTAGCTGAACTTACTATAACGGGGGAATTTCAATGGTTTTGTACAAGTGAAAAGTCCAGCTAACTATGACACCCCTGAAACCTATGGTTTTTTCAGTGAATTTCTGAGGTTTTTTAAATGCTAATTCCTGACTATAACGTGCCTGAAACCTATGGTTTTTTCTGTGAATTTCAAAGGTTTTTTAAATGCTAATTTCTAACTATGCCTACAGAGATAGGACATCTGAAGAAAGAAGAAAAAATGCACAGAAAGAAAAAAAAGAAGTGCAGAAAGAAGCAACAGAAGTCCTCAAAGACGAAGAAAAGTGCAGGAAGAAGGATAACGTGCAGAAAGAACAAAAAGAAGAGCAGAAAGAAGCCTTGTTGCAAAATCATCCTGTACCCTCAACTTTTTCAGACGGATACTGGTGGTAACTGAGTCTGACTAACCAGTCCTAGAGCCAGTGCTATGTTAAAAGACACTTAGAATACAGTGAAAACACCTACATACACTAGGGAACCTTATGCGTTGGGGTCCCCCTGTGATTAGCATGACCTCCTCTGTAAGCCCCTAGTATATAATAGGGCAGGGGGATTAAAACTACCTCTTAAAACAGGCCACAAGGCGTTTTTGCACACGTTAACTCAGGCCTCGTCCCCTCCCTTTACCACTGTGTAAACACGCCCTGTGTCTGTTTTTAGTTGGGAGATTAAGTTCATTTGAATCCTGAGGGTCCCTAGGGTCCAACTAGCCCACTAGGTACCTCCAGTAAGTGCCACAGAGCTGCGTTGCAGAGAGGTGTAAAAAGTGGCACGGCCTGGACCACCTCTCTGCAATGCAGCTCAGTGGCGCTTACTGGAAGCACTTGGTGGGCTAGTTAGCCCCCAGGGGCCCTCAGTATTGAAGGGAAATTATATCCCCAATTTAAAACGTGCCATAGTGCGTGTTTGCACACGTCACCTCAGGCCCCGTCCCCTCCCTTCACCACTGTGTAAACGCGCCCTGTGGCTGTTCCAAGTTGAGAGATTAAGTCCCCTTGAATCCTAAGGGTCCCTAGGGTCAAACTAGACCACTAGGTACCTCCAGTAAGCGCCACAGAGCTGCGTTGCAGAGAGGTGTAAAAAGGGGCTTGGCCTCAGAACACCTGTCTGCAGCGCAGCTCCCTGGCGCATACTGGAGAAGCCTGTTGGGCTAGTTGGCCCTCAGGGACCCTCAATATTGAAGAGGAATTAATTCCCCAACTTAAAACTCGCCAGGGGGCGCGTTTGCAGAGTGCTGCAAGGAGGGGGCGTGGAATGTATTTACACCACTAGTGAAGCTCTGACATGTCTGATGCCCTACCGTGCCTAATCCCGGTAGACACCCTTGTCGTTTATTTATACAAACATGGGTAGCTATTGACGGGCACATTTAATACACATGCACACCAAGCCATTCAAAGGGGATTCTACAAAAATTCGACCAAAACTATGCAAGAAACCCCCCTCACGGTTAATAAAACACACATCCACTGCCGGATGTGTAATACTTTTTATTTTACTCTCTGGAAAGGGGACGAACATCACTTGAGAGTCACAGCGCGCTCCTGGCAGAGCCCAATGCTGTGTTACACCCACCATTGCCTGCTGAGTGCCACACACTTCTGTGTTGTATTCCACTAGCTAGTGCATATGCTATGACACTCTCTAGCCCATGTGCACTGTAACACCACCACGTGAATATGTCATGCCACACTTGTCTTCGCACGGGTTATATTGCCCCATCTAACGTGCCTTCCTCGATGCCTATGTTATAACGCACAGTGCTATGCCATACATATTACAATCTGGGATCCATATCTTTGTCACAGTGAATATGCAACGTTACACTCCCCAGCACATATTTTATATTACAACTTTAGGGACTAGTTAGGTTACACAACACTGCCCTGTGCATATTACATTCCAAGGCGCATATTGCATAGCACGCGCTAGTGCCTGTGCTATCTCGCGCTCTCCAATGAATCTGTCATTGCGCACAATGTATTGCATATTATATTTCACGCCCGGTTCATCTTATATCACACTTTTTGGTGCATAGTTTATAACATACACTATATCTAGTTTTCATTTTCAATCGTGCTCTCAGGACTATGTTCTATATAACACTGTGTTCACCTACCCTTTTCACGGGCATTACATTTTGCGATAGGGGGTGGAGGGTCAGGGGGTGTTTCTGCCAAGTGAGCCCGGAGTCACAGTCACAAACGTCCTCTTCTTCCTGAATAAAAGTGAGATTATGCTGCATACTTGTTCATATTTTAAGTAGTTCGCACAGACACACGTTTTAAAAACAATAAAGTTCCTAATACCTGCCTTCTCTGAACAGTTAGCTTGCTGCCCCATCCCCCTCCTCCCTATCCTCTGTTGTGTGAATCCATGGACTAGCTTCCTCCCTCCTGCCATGCATGGTCTGATGTGCTGCCACTGCCCTCAATTTAGTATGATGTACCAGTCCACTCCTCCTGCCCTCCATTGTCCAATTCTATGCCCCATCATGGACCTCCTGCTTAAACTCTGTGCTTAGCTTGCTGCCCCTATTCTCCTTCCCCCTGCCCTTCGATGTCTTTGTGCATGTCCCTGCTCCATCCTTTTTGCCCACCATGTTCCATGGATCTGCCACTCCTATCTACTCTGAGTGCTCTGTTGAGCTGCCACTCCCCTCCCACCTGCCTTGTCAGATGACTGTAACCTGTCCCTGCCACCTCCACCCTGCCTGTCCACATGCCATGCCCCTATCCTCTTCCTCATGTCCTACATGGTCCATTGTACTACCACACCCTTCTGCCCTCCCTGGTCTGTTGTGCTGCAACTGTTCCTCCTGCCTGCCCCGTGCGGTCTGTTGTGATGCCCCTTCCCCTGAACTTTCTTGTCTGTGCACAGGTCCTGACCCTCCCTTCTATCCTCCGTCGTCCTGTGTGCATGCCCCTGCATCCTCCTTCTTGCCCATCATAGCCATTGTGCTGCCACTAACCCTCCCACTTGCCATGCATGGTCTTCTGTGATGCCATGGCCCCTCCCACCTTCCCTGTGTGGTCAGTTAGCTGCCCCTGACCCCCTCCCACCTTCCCTCCATGGTCTGTGTGTATGCCATCACAGTCTCACTGTTGCTCTTCATGGTGTGTCTTGCTTCTAGTGCCCATCCTGCCTGACCTCCGTGGCTATCTTGCTGCTCCTGCCCTGCCCCCTTGCCCCCAGCCCTCTGTTTACATGTGCAGACCCCTACTCCCTCCCTCCTGGCTTGTCTGATCCATTGTAATGCCCCTGATCCGTCCCTCCTGCCCTTTATGGTCTGTTATGCTGCAGCTTTCTCTCCTGTCTGTCCCTTATGGTCAGCTAGCTACCATTGCCTCTTGCCCCTCTGTTCTCTGTTGCCCATGTGCATGGTCCTCTCCCCTCCCTCTTGCTTTCTATGGATTGTTGTGCTGCACTCCCGTCCCGCATGCCCCGTGTGGTGTATTGTGCTGCTGCAAACCCTGATGCCTGCCCTGCAGGGTCAGTTTGGTGCACCTCTCCATGTCCCTCCTGTACTCTGTTATCCAAGTCCATGTCCCTACCCCATTTCCTTCCATGATCCAATGTACCATACTTGCGAACATTTTGAACTTGGTAAGAGGGAGATTTTGAAAAAAAACTGGGGTATTGATTTTCCCCTTTGAGTTACATTGAAAAAGAGGAGATTGTAGACAGGAGACAGATCAAATAAAGCCCATTTGAGCTTAAAAACAATGGACGTTTCCTGGCTGAATCGGGTCTGTTGGCATGTATGGTTGTACTACCATTGCCTCTTCCTTCTGCCCACAATGGTCTATTACATTGCCACAGCCTCTCTTGCAAGTCCTGTATTGTTGGTTTGTTGCCCCTGCCCCCCTTTCCACTGCCCTCGATAGTCTGTTGTGCTGCCACAGCCCTTCCTGCCTGCTCAGTGTGGTTAAATTGTTGCCTTTGCACCCTCCTACCTGCCTTCAATTTTCAGAGTCCGTACCCCTGGCCTCTGCCTCTCAACAGTATCCTAATGAAAAACTAGATTGCTAACATTCTATATTTATTACAAAAGTGTGGAACGCCTGACGTCATCTTGATGTAATCAAAACTGTAATACCTAGAGCATTTCCTTTAGAAATTACATATATGAGAGGGTCTTATTGGCATCAAAATTATGGTTAGTGCTCTAAAAGACTAAAATAGGGACATATTTTCTGAGTTTCAAATAGCGACAAAGCACTTTTAAATTATTTGTTATCTTTCTGTTTTTTTATCCAGTTGACCACTTGATTAAATGTTGCACTTAGGGGAGAGGATGTGGTGTTACTTCCAGAACTGCAGACTTTGCAACTGGGGAACCAGGTTGGAGTTTCTGCTTCAGCTCGACATTCTGTGATTCTGGTGAAATCACTTAGTCTCCCCATGTCTACAACCAAAATGAATTTGTTCTTGTGTGATGTAACCAATGCTCATGTAAAGCACTCCAATACCTGACAAGTCAGCACTATATAACACTGCAAAAACACAAAATAATAAGTGTTTTGCACACTTCTGTCATTGGGCTATATTTGGGCTACATCTGGGTGATTTTGGGCTACATTTGGGCTCTTTTGTCTCCGGTGGCCATCTTGGGAGATTTATTTGTTATGAAGTTTCCTAATTTCCTCATGTACTGCAGTCTCCTCAGTAGGAAATGCTTTCAGTTTTTTACTTTGATTCCATCATGAAGGTATTCAGATATGTCACACATTTGCCATAAATTCTGAATGTTAGCACTCTAGTTGCTCATTAGATCACTGTAGTAAAACTACTGTTCACCGTGGAAGTCTGCTCCTGGTATTAAAAGTGCATGTTTCAGTCTGCATGTCAGAATTTTTTAATGAAATAGAAGAGTATTTGAGAAGTCACTCAAAATGTGCCCTCATTTTCTTTCTTCAGCATTAATCATAATTTCTATGGCAAAATGAACCCCCTCATTGTGTTCCTTTTTAAATTAAATGTTTTAAGTGTTACCAGTTTATTCCAATCAAGATGGCTTCAGGTGTGCCATACTTTTGTCATAATGAAGACAGTAAGCGCTCTAGTTGTTTTTAAGAACACTCTGGGACATTCTGTCATTGGGCTATACTTGGGCTACATCTGGGTGGTATTTGGGCTACATTTGGGCTCTTTTGTCTCTGGTGGCCATCTTGGGAGACTTATTTGTTATGAAGTTTCCTAATTTCCTCATTTACTGCAGTCTCCTCAGTAGGAAATACTTTCAGTTTTTTTACTTTGATTCCATCAAGAAGGCATTCAGATGTGTCACACATTTGCCATAAATTCAGAATGTTAGCACTCTTTTTGCTCATTAGATCACTGTAGTAAAGCTACTGCTCACCAGGGAAAACTGCTGCTGGTATTGAAAGTGCATGTTTCAGTCTGCATGCCAGAATTTTTTAATGAAATAGAAGAGGATTTGAGAAGTCACTCAAAATGTGCCCTAATTTTTCTTTCTGCAGCACTAATCATACTTTTTATGGCAAAATGAACCCCCTCATTTTGTTCCTTTTTAAATTAAATGTTTTAAGAGTTACCACTTTAATCCAAGCAAGATGGCTTCAGGTGTGCCATACGTTCATCATAAGTAGGACTGTTAGTGCTCTCGTTGTTCTTTGGAACACTCTGGGAAGCTGCAGTAGAACACAAAGGAATCAACTGACAGTCTCTGCCCTTGTTGGATGTACATGTTTTACTGAGAATGTCAGACTTCATTCTCACATGACTGAGAAAGATAATGTGAATTTACAGAAAATAAGCTCTCAGTTTAGCTTATAGATCACCTTCCAAACCTCTGTGGGAAAAGCATGAGAAAATATTTTTCTCTCAATCATGATATCCCAGCAGAAGGCTTTTTCACATGGTGAAATCACCTTAGAACATACCACAATTCCTAAAATGAGTATGGTACCATCAACAAATGATTTATAATGTAACTAAAGTTTTAAAACCTTCTATTAACTGCAATGCTTTTTAATGAGGGGCTATCATGTATATTGGTCCCAAGATGGCTGCCAACACTTCTTGGATAAAGTGCTGACCGCCAATCAGATCTCAGGATGAGATGTGTGGTTAGGCTCCGCCCACATATATATATGATTTTACTTTTGATTTTCTCAGGAACTACTGAACAGATTGACTCCATATATGCAAAAGGCACATCCCTGAGCTGAGGACTACCTCTCTGCCAAATTTCAAGTAATTCCGTTCAGCCGTTCGGGCTGTACCTTGGACTAAAGGTCCCTATGGAAAATTGCATGGGGAAAACACGTTTTGGGACCCCCCTTTTTTCTCAGCCCCCGCTTGACGAATCCCCCCGAGACTTTCAGGGTAGGAGCGGACCGGAGTGCCCCACCTATTTTGAAAATTTTGCGAGGATTCGTCAACCGGCGCCAAAGTTATTCCAAATAGAATGTTGCGGATTTCCTATGGAAACACGGTCCTAACTATAACTATCTACTGGCGACCGCCAGTAGATAATATATATATTTATTTATATATACATATATATATATATATATATATATATTCAATGAAAAAACCAAAGGTTTCACACACGTTATAGTTAGCTGGACATTTTACTCGTAAAAAACCATTTAAATTCCCCCGTTATAGTTAGTTAAGCTAACTATAACTCGCGCGCCCGCAATGCACTGCTGATGACGTCACATATTACATCACTCATGACATGGTCAGTGACATCACTCATGACATCACTGATGACATCTCAAATGACATCACTGATGACATCACTGATGACATCATCCAGTGAATGTGTGTTTTTCTGAAAATTAAATGTGTTTTATATATGTATATCTCAAGGTCGATGGAAGAATAAATGGGTATATAAGTGTCTAAATGGATGATTTGTTTTTGAAAAATTGATTGTGTAACTGACTGATTAGGTGTATCATAGTGAATACATGGCTTAGTGAGTAATGTTTAAATATGTATATATCTGTATCAGTCTTTCACTTTGTGTATAAGTGGCTGCATGGGTTGGTGAGCAGCTACATGAGTGTTTATATAGGTTATTAGTTGGTTTTTTGGGTATCAGTATAAGTGTCTGATGTCTTTATGGTTCGATGGGGGGTATTACGTAGTGCATAGGTGCATGAATGAGTGACTTACTGTTGAATGTGTTGAAGATAGTATGTGTGCAGGACTGCATGGGTGGATGAGTGTGTGTATGGGTGTGTTAGTGAGTGAATGACTGTCTCTACAGTGTTTTTATGAGTAACTACATATGTTTTAAACTAGTAAATGTGACTATTGGTGTATATAAGGGAGTATATGTGAGAGTGAGAGATTGAAAGAGTTCCTGTATGAATAAGTATGTGTTTCTATAAGTGATTGTTTAAAAGACTAAGTATGTGTAAGTTTTTGTAGAAGTAAGTGTGGTGGTGTGTGTATAACTGTATATGCAAGTAAATGGATGTTTGATTCTTTATTAGCATGAGTGACTATGTGTGTGAGTAACTCTACGGATGAGTGGCATTGTGTAACAGGATGTATAGGTGTATGAGTACATATGATGAGTGAGTACATGTATGAGTGACTGTATAGGACTGTTGGTGAATGAGTGGATGTGTATGTGGATCTTAGAATTACTGAAGAGGTTGTTGTAACTGGTATTGGTATGTCCATTGTTTTGAAAAGTTTAGTCTCTATTTATGAATGTGTGTATCAAAGGTTATATTAGGGTGAGAGGAGGTCTGCCACTCTATCACAAGGATGATGTCATTAGTGATGTCATCAGTGATGTCATTTGAGATGTCATCAGTGATGTCATGAGTGATGTCACTGACCATGTCATGAGTGATGTAATATGTGACGTCATCAGCAGTGCATTGCGGGCGCGCGAGTTATAGTTAGCTTAACTAACTATAACGGGGGAATTTCAATGGTTTTTTACGAGTAAAATGTCCAGCTAACTATAACGTGTGTGAAACCTTTGGTTTTTTCATTGAATTTCTAAGGTTTTTTAAATGCTAATTCCTAACTATAACGTGTGTGAAACCTATGGTTTTTTCAGTGAATTTGTACGGTTTTTTAAATGCTAAGTTATGTATTTTTTTCTATTTTTTTTACATATTTTTTTTTAAATTTTCTATCCTTTGGACTGTGGTTAAATTTTTAAAATTCTATAATATGTTTTTTAAAAAAATATTTATAATACAAAAAGGTAAAATTTATTAGCAATACATTTTTTCCTTTTTTTTTTTTTTTTTTTTTAGTACGCGTACCGTAAGCTTACGGTAAGCGTACGGTTTACGCAACGCCCGTAATTTTTCTACGCTGTTTGCGTATAGTTACGCAATTTGCGTAGCCGCGCGTACTCCGCGTGGGACGCGTACGCGTGTACGCTACACGCGCACGTTACGCGGAAGTGTCGGGTAGTGACTGTTATGCACATGCGCGCAAGCGCGTGTCTTTTTTACGCGCATGCGCACTTTTGCCGTAAGCGTACCGTAAGCGTACCGTAAGCGTACGGTAGGTCATGTGATCATGAAACACAACTTTTGATTGGTTGAAACTACTTTCAGTTCTAGAACTCTCCTACACCACACCCATTCCCCTCATTTCTGCTTGTGATCCCTTAGGAGAAGGAGCTGGGTTGTCTTTGTGATACGATGGCAGACCAGCAGAGCTCTTCTGAGAGTGAGGCTAGCACTAGCAGCACTACCTTGAGGCAGAGAGCGAGGAAACAAAAGACCTCTTATGTATGGGATTATTTTACTTTTCCTGAAGGCCAGAAAAAGGTAAATGCACCCTTAGTAACTTGCAAGCTGTGTAAGCGTGTACTTTCAAGAGGTAATCCTGACAGGAAGTATTCCTTTGGGAATCATACCATGAAGAGACACCTCAAGGATGTACACAGAAGGACACATGCTCGACTTTTTGGAGGTAACCCTTCAGAAAGTCAACCAAGCACATCCACAGCAGCTCAGCCTGGACCATCATCTGCAGGGCTGACTCCTTCTTCTGCAGGTTAGGTGAGCCCTTCATCTGTGGGGGGAGCATCTCCTTTTGCTGGCCCTCTAGAAATTAACCCTCGATTTCTGAGGGTTGATATTCGATGTGCCTCTTGTCATGATCTAATTTGTCATAGGGAGACCAGTGTTTCCCTAGTGGACCTCAAAATAGATCAGCACACTTGTCACAGAGACTAATTTTCCCATTCTTTCTTTCCTCTCTCCCTGCATGAACACAACGGCTCTTTTAAGAGCCAACCTTATCTTTCATCTTTTTTTTATAGATATTTTTAAAAACTTTTTTTTTTTTTTTTACCGTACGCGTAATTTTTTTTTTTTTTTTTTTAAAAAACACTAAAAATCAATAATCACATTACAAGGACTTTGAAACACTACAATTATTATTATTGACTTACCATACCCACTCAAAAAAATATTTATTCATTTGTTTTTTAAAAAAAAAATTCCTTTAAAAATGGGTCTAGTTTTCGAAAATTTTCTATATCAATCTGAAAAAAAAGAAAAAAGTATTAATATTTTTTAAACATTTTAAAATACAGTACTCGTATTTACATATTTTTAAAAAAATATTTTTGCCTTATTTTTGCTGTTTTCAGAATATATTGCATTTCACTTTAAATTGTGAAAGCAATTGCATTCATCATTTAACAGCGGGCAAAAAAAAAATAACAATCTCAAAGATTGTATTAAAAAAGCCCAGAATCTCTTCTCACTTAAACTTAACATTACAGAAATGCATAATATTCTAAAAAAATATCATCAAAAAACAATACTTATTTCTTTAAAATACCGTCTGATATTTTTGTTTCAGAAGTATAATCACAATATTATATCTCAAATAACTCCACAATACATCTGATTCCATTTCCTTTAGGCAAAATAGTAATTTTAAAAATTTTTGGGGATTAAATTTCCAACGGTAATCCAATAAAATTCTAAAGTTTAATTTGTCCAGATCTCACCGATTCTCTGTAACATTTTGGTTCAAGAAATTTTTTTAAATAATTTAATAAGTCCACAATAGAATTGGTTACTTTTCCGCATGGCCAAATAGTAATTTTTAAAATCATTTTTGAAAAAAATTCCAATGGCACTCCAATAACATTCCAAAATTTAAATTGTGCAGATGTTACCGATTATCTCTAAATTATTGGTTTTTGAAAGTTTCATTAAAAATTAAAAAAGTCAACATTACAATTGGTTATCTTTCCATTAGGCCAAATGATAATTTAAAAAATCTTTTTTTTAGAAATTTCCAATGGTAATCCAGTAAAATGGTAAAATTATTTTGTCCAGATCTTGCCAAGTTTCTCTAAAATGTAGGTTTCAGGAAGATTAGATAGGAATTTGCTAAATCAAAAGGCAAACGTTGTTTGAAAATCAATTGGGAATCATTACACAGTGTCCAGCCTTTTTCACATTTAAGATAAACTGTGTAATGTCCAGAAGTAACAGTAGGTCCATCATGGAAAATTATTGCAACAGTTACAAAAGTTTTTCCTGAAATTGATAATTGCTGTCCTGTAAACTTCTTTATTAAAGTATCCAATTTTGAACCATCAGCTCTACATCGTTGCATCATTAAAATTACATACTTTCCGTATTCGTTTAAAATTAATGTTGAAAACATGTCAGATTTACACTCACCGCATTTCATGCTATGATTAGCATCTTTAACTAATTTTGCAAAAGTGACTGTTTTACTGTCTGGCAATGTCAAATAAATAAACCTTTCATTATCAACATTAGAGCCACATATATTATAACAGTTTTCACAACTATGTTCCCATTTATAAGAGAGACCAAATACATTTTCAATGGGAACCCCTTCTTCTTCCAGTACCTGAAGAAAATACATCAAGAATTCCTGTGCATCTTGCTGTACATTTTGAGAAAACTGTGTTCGTCCTGAACATATATCTAAAAGTTTTCTAATTTCAGTAGCACTTTCTATTTGAGTTTTATCTTTACTCAGCTTTTGAAAAAGGAGACTCAGCTCAGAACAGAATCTTTTTCCCTGATTTACTATTATCTGCTCTTGCAAACTTTCCAGATAAAATGCAACATTCAGCACTACATTTGCGTAGCAGTTGACACCAGAGCTATTTTCAAAATGACATCCTACAACCTGTTCTTCATTTTCCTTTTTCTTTTTGCTTGCAATTACATCACTCCTCTTTTTTTCCTCTTCTCTACATCTTCATTACAGATATTCTCATTTTTTCTTTTACGAGAAACTATACGTTTCTCCAACACAGGATACTGACCTAAATGAGGAGCATAGCTTCTTCTTAATCTATTATACTCCTTTACACAGTTTGTATCAGCACTAACTTTTGAATCATCAAAGTCTATCATGAATAAACCTGATAATGTTTTCACTCGTGACAAAGCAACATATGCCATACCTTCTTTGAATACAGTTGAACCAATGTTCACAAATGCACAATCTACAGTCAATCCTTGAGACTTGTGAATAGTTACAGCATATGCTAGAGAAAACGGAAACTGCTTCCTACGTACATATAAGTCTTTCACAAGCATGAAACGAACTGTACAACGACAAATATCTTTAACTTCTTCTATCTGATCAAATTTTATTTTTAAACATTCAATTCCATCTTTTTTCTGATAATTAATAAAACCCACAACTCTTCCCATAGCTCCATTAACTAAACCTTTTTCAACATCCAAATTTCTTCTTAAAAATACTCTACAGTTCATGCAAACATATAGATTTTTTTCTAATCCAGCTGTTTTGGAGATGTTCTTCTCTAGTGAGTCCAATTTATTTTTCAGTTTGCCTGTTACTGTGACAGTAATTCTTCCATCCTCAATTTTGTCCACTGCTTCCAATTTCCTGATCTCTTCCTTTTCCAATTTCAAAAGCTCCTCATTAAATATTGAGCATTCACGTAGAGTTGGCATTAAGCAGATGACACTTTTGTTTTCTGCAATGTTCTTGTATATCTTCTCTGCAACTATTTCTTCCTTTGGAAATAAATTATGTAGCAGCCGACTCTGTAATGCTTTTTTGCCAACTTCTGTGAGTAGTCCAATTCTGATATCTTTCAGAATACTTCCATATTCTTCATCGCTTGCTTGCCTCATATTAGTAGTAAGTTCCTTGTACTCAAAGAAGGACCAAATATTTGTATTTCCGATGCTTCCCAATGACTTCTTCGTGTCTTCATGTGTGACAGTACTAAACACTGGTTGTCCTTTAACTGGAGTAAGTTACAAAAGATCTCCAAAAACTATGACGTGTTTTCCACCAAATAACATGTCATAGTCTGTCTTCAAAATTTGCTGCATTCTTAAATGCACAAAGGCAAGCATTAAGTTTGATACCATGCTCACCTCATCAATAATGAGAACTTGCATCTTCTTCAATACTCTTGAAACTTCCAAGGATGCTTCTCCAGTTAGCTTGTTGTATTGTATTTTGTTCTCATGCTCCACTGGTAACATTAGCAAACGATGTAAAGTGATTCCTTTTATGTTATATGCTGCTAACCCAGTTGGAGCAGTAACCACACAAGACAAACTAGAATCTGTTTTTTGCTGTAGGTAGCTTCTGATGACTTTTATAAGGAAACTTTTTCCAGTTCCAGCTTGTCCGCTTACATACATCCTGATTGGATGAAATGATGTGCATGAGCACTCTTTTTTTTCATGTAGAAATCCGTGTTCAATTTTGCTTCTGATCTCTTCATAAATTTGTTGCTGCTCTTGATTCAGTTGTCTTTCCAAATTTTCTAAGTCTATAAATTCTTCTTGAGCTTGATTCATAGCCGTTTCCACTTCATTCATGGCTATTGATGCTTCATTTTCAACGATTGGTTGTCCTAGGGGATCTTGACTGAGTGTTCCTGAACTTTGGCTGTCCTGAGAACTGTCTCTAGCTATTTCTGCTGCAATTGTAGTTTCTTGTTCAATTTCTTCATTTAACATTTGCAGATAACTTGAGAATGTACTGCATTGTATGCTGTCTTTGCAAGCATTAAAAGAATCTTCATAGCTTTGAAATTCTCCCAGTAGTTCATCCTCTGTACGCCATGGTTTAAACAACTGTAAAAGAGCCAAGTAGTAAAATTCCTTCTTGTCAGTAGTGTCGCAACTCAGCTTCCTGTGATTTATCAAACTTCCTTTTGTTTGCTTCACCAAACATCCTTCCTCACCAACGACTTTATATTTTCCATTGTTGATGTCTTCTGCGGCTTTCCGTGAATAAATGTAGTTCTGCAGCACTTCATAGAGACACATGTTCTCCAGATGTTGACTTCTCTTGGGATAATATGTGTCCAACATGTTTGATTTCAAAATATCTGTACTTTCTGGGTCATTCTCGGCCAAATATTCAATTTCTCCAACAGATTTCAGTACCCGATTTCTCATTGCTGCAAGGCCTAAACTTGCCCAAATTATTCTTCTTGACTTCGAGTAGAGACTTGCAGAAGATAACCTATCTGAACATTCGTAGGATCCAATTTCTCGATGCGATAACATCTTCAAACTGAAACTGTACAGCTTCTTACTGACAGTCTTCTCGTGAGAAATCTCTTCCCACATTTCCTTCAATTCTGTTTTTTCTGATTTCGTAATGTAAGACGTTACATATCGAGCAACAGCAATGGAATTGTCAGCTACATACTGTATATCCATGTTAGCGTTCCACATGGATAAAATGACTGGGTTGTAGTCATTTATATTTTTGGAATCTTCTTTTCTTTTTAGGTTGTAGGTATTCTTAGGTGATTTCCTTGTGATAGTATGTCTCACAGCTGACATAAAACTGTCGACTCTTCCATTTGAAAGAACAGGTCTAGGAAATCCAAATCGACATTTAGTGTAGTATTTATCTTTGCTCTTGTATTTCCGTCGACAGTATTTTCCACACCGATGACTTTGGAAACGTAAAACTTGCTCCTTTAACTTTTTCTCTTCTGTGCTTTTTGTTATAGCACATGTTGCATATTCTTCAATGAAAGATAACACTGCTTCATCAGTATCTGTTCCAAACTTTGGGGCATCCTTGATCCACAACAGCATATGAATATGAGGAGCACCTCTTGCCTGGTACTCTTTTCTCCAAAAGAAATCTACTACTTCTCCAAGAGGTGGATTTTTTTTATTGCAGATGAAGGACATCATAGCCTCAAATCTATGATTGAAATATCTGCAAACATTAACCGGATCCAATGAGCACAGTTCTCCTGCTGTCTTGTATTCAATGTTTTTAATGTTTGAATTTGCCTCTCGTAGAAAATCCAGTAAATCATCCCAAGCGTACTCCGCACAGCTTAGGGTAACGAACCATGTTGGTGTTCCTAAATTCCGTAACATGCATTTTAGTTCACCATGGCGTCGGTACCAATATTCATTTGTCCCACGCTGACAAGCCATCAGATTGATCAGTTGTGTTTCCAAATGATCATCTCGGTGCTGCACTTTCTCCATAAAATCCTTAGCAGACACATTTTGTAAATGTACTCCACTTTTTAAAATGTGATTTACTGCATAAGACAGTGCAGACAAGTCGCTTTCAAATAAAAGATGGAACAAATAAGGAATACTTTGTCGAAATCTGGGATCTTCAGCATATAGTCTTGTAGTCCGATACTCAGAAGCTGGAATCTGTTCTGGACATTCATCGTATCGTCCTCCTTTTCCTTTAGGAAACAGCTGGGGAAAACATCGAGCTTCCAAGCTCTCCTCCCATACACTCACGGGAGTTCCTTTTGCTTTCTTCATCTGAAAGAGATCAATATTATCTCCCATAACTTCTTTTGATTGAAGAGGATGTATGCTAAAATGTTCATAAATTTCTTCTTCCTTTGACTTGTCCACTTTTTCAATTTGTCCAGTTGGTGTTTCTGTGTCTTCTTGTAAATCTTCTTCTTCTTCTTCTTCTATATAAATTGATTCATACCATTTGTTATTCCTTTTCAAATACAAATTTGCTCTTTGTACTTTCCGCACATCTACCAGCTCCTGCCAAATCTTCTTATTCTTTGTAGGTACACCATTAACCAGAATAATTAATGGTTCAGTTTCCAAAGTATCCGCATCAATAGTTTCCATATTTTTTTTCAAATCCAAGGGCAAATACACCACTCTTCCTTTTAAACCTCTCAGTAAATCAGAAGGAGGCAACTTACCAGTTTTGGGCTCCATACGTACTATGGTCTGGAACGGATGAACACATTGAATGAGTATAGACTCATATGTATTTAATTCAGAAAGTTCAGCAGGAATAGCATCCAATTCTAAATTATTATGTACAGCTCTGGTCGGCATTCTATTTTCCTCTAACTTGTTGTAACAGTATTTACAAATACGCTGATCTTCACCCAAATCAAAACAATTTTCTAGAAATATATATGTGGCAAAATCCTTCCACTTATAATTATCTTCATTTTCACTCTTTCTGTAGAGATCAACATTCCTAGTTTGTTTTCGATAATGAGTTCTGCGGCAACAAATACAAGTAAAATTTGGTCTTTCATTAGAGACTATTGCAAATTTTGTTATATGATCATTAAATGTGTTACTTACAGAGGGTTCTACATTCTCTTCCACTTCTTCCTCATTTACTGTGTCCTTCTCTGCACTGTTTTGTTCAGGACCAAAGTAACAAAACTGAATTTCATCCACAACCTTCTCTACATCTGATACCGTTCCTCGGAACAGAGCCCTATTCAATTCATTTAACTTTATTGCTGGACTTTTGGCAAAATACAACCGTCTCACAAACTTTCTCATTTCAGTATGATGAACAGCCAGCATCCTAAAATGATGGAAAACACTATTGCACACTTTTCTAGATAGACAAGCCAGAGAATGACCCTGCAAACCAGTATTCTCTCTCACTCTGCATGGATCCAGACTTTGAAGCACCTTAATCTTCTGTTTTATACTTTTTTTACTATATTCTCTTAGAAACTCTCGAAATTTGTCAATAGATTCCTGACGCACAGTGCAAATACTACTACAATTCCAAGTGTACACTGGGGCTTTAGGACGTCTCCCCATAGCCTCATCTGCCATCACTTGTACCTCATCTCTTGGAACCATTATCTCCTTCTCCATTATGCAACCATTTTTTACTTCGTAAGAACGACCTCTGGTGTCAACTGCATGCAGCAAACTATTACTTTGAAAATAGCTCTCTTCATTAAAAAAAGGTTCACTACTTGAACTATGCATCCACTTTCCTAAAAACACTTTACAAAAGTTTGTTCTGTTCACTACTCTTTTCCTTTTGCTATGTGATTTCAGTACATTAACCATTTTGTCTAATGTACGCATCCTATTCAAAATTAAAATGAATAGTTTCCTTTTTAATTCTAATGCCTTTGCTGCAATGGCTTCTATTTCTTTTTTTCTTTTATAAAACTTTGTCTTTTTCTTATATTTCTTCACATCCTTCATCAAATTGGACATAACTCTTCTCTGAAACATTTTTCTACGTATCTCTTTAAACGCTGTTTTTCTATTTATATAAATCTTTTCAGTTGCTGAAGGTATATTTGCATTAACTAAATTGTCAATTTTTTCCTCTCCTTTTTTGTTCAAAACATCCTTTCGAGTACAGACATTTTGTACATTTTTCATTCTTTTGAATATATTTTTTAGAAATTGTTTTTTCTGCTTACCAGAAGATTTTTTTCTTTTTCCCAACATGAGCATCTTCTACTAACTTTGGTCCTCTAGTTGTCTTCAAATATAGGTTTTTTTTGTGCGTTTTTTGAACTCTGGATTTTGTAGGCATCTTAAATTTTGTCCACTGCTCTTCAGCAATACCTGAAAAAAACTAAAAAAAAAATCCTTTATTTTATTTAAATATATTACTACATTTCTTTTCACAATAGTCACAAAACGTAATTTCTTTGCCAATTTGAATGCACACTTACTGCTCTTTTTTTTGGCAAGTTAAAATCACTTTTACAGACTGACACATTATGAAACCACTTTTCAGATTTTTAAAAAAGCCCATGTCCAGACTGCTTTTTCAGACCACCACCATGTGTATCCTCGGTGACTACCTACACTCCAGCAAGGGCAACCAGCCTTAGTGATGCTGAATGTATTTGCATTACAGACTGAAACCTGAAAACCCCACTCGCTTCTAAATACTGTGCATGATTATACATGGAAAGGAGCTGGGTGTGTGCTAAGAGTCTGCTTCTTCCCCCAAAAAATCGCTCCCCCTTTTTCCTACTAATGCAACTGTGAAATCACCAGAGCAAAACGCAATAAATCTCTGCCTGTAATTCCTATTTCCACACAGAGTCATGTTTTCACATTAGTCCCAAAACGAAATTTCTTTGCCAATTTGAAAGCAAACTTACTGCTCTTTTTTTTTGGCAAGTGAAAATCACTTTTACAGACTGACACATTATGAAACCACTTTTTAGATTTTTTTTAAAAAGCCCATGTCCAGACTGCTTTTTCAGACCACCACCATGTGTATCCTCGGTGACTGCCTACACTCCAGCAAGGGCAACCAGCCTTAGTGATGCTGAATGTATTTGCATTACAGACTGAAACCTGAAAACCCCACTCGCTTGTAAATACTGTGCATGATTATACATGGAAAGGAGCTGGGTGTGTGCTAAGAGTCTGCTTCTTCCCCCAAAAAATCGCTCCCCCTTTTTCCTACTAATGCAACTGTGAAATCACCAGAGCAAAACGCAATATATCTCTGCCTGTAATTCCTATTTGCACACAGAGTCATGTTTTCACATTAGTCCCAAAACGAAATTTCTTTGCCAATTTGAAAGCACACTTACTGCTCTTTTTTTTTGGCAAGTGAAAATCACTTTTACAGACTGACACATTATGAAACCACTTTTCAGATTTTTTTAAATTGCACATGTCCAGACTGCTTTTTCAGACCACCACCATGTGTATCCTCGGTGACTGCCTACACTCCAGCAAGGGCAACCAGCCTTAGTGATGCAGAATGTATTTGCATTACAGACTGAAACCTGAAAACCCCACTCGCTTGTAAATACTGTGCATGATTATACATGGAAAGGAGCTGGGTGTGTGCTAAGAGTCTGCTTCTTCCCCCAAAAAATCGCTCCCCCTTTTTCCTACTAATGCAACTGTGAAATCACCAGAGCAAAACGCAATATATCTCTGCCTGTAATTCCTATTTGCACACAGAGTCATGTTTTCACATTAGTCCCAAAACGAAATTTCTTTGCCAATTTGAAAGCACACTTACTGCTCTTTTTTTTTGGCAAGTGAAAATCACTTTTACAGACTGACACATTATGAAACCACTTTTCAGATTTTTTAAAAAAAAGCCCATGTCCAGACTGCTTTTTCAGACCACCACCATGTGTATCCTCGGTGACTGCCTACACTCCAGCAAGGGCAACCAGCCTTAGTGATGCAGAATGTATTTGCATTACAGACTGAAACCTGAAAACCCCACTCGCTTGTAAATACTGTGCATGATTATACATGGACAGGAGCTGGGTGTGTGCTAAGAGTCTGCTTCTTCCCCCAAAAAATCGCTCCCCCTTTTTCCTACTAATGCAACTGTGAAATCACCAGAACAAAACGCAATAAATCTCTGCCTGTAATTCCTATTTGCACACAGAGTCATGTTTTCACATTAGTCCCAAAACGAAATTTCTTTGCCAATTTGAATGCACACTTACTGCTCTTTTTTTTTGGCAAGTGAAAATCACTTTTACAGACTGACACATTATGAAACCACTTTTCAGATTTTTTTAAATTGCACATGTCCAGACTGCTTTTTCAGACCACCACCATGTGTATCCTCGGTGACTGCCTACACTCCAGCAAGGGCAACCAGCCTTAGTGATCCTGAATGTATTTGCATTACAGACTGAAACCTGAAAACCCCACTCGCTTCTAAATACTGTGCATGATTATACATGGAAAGGAGCTGGGTGTGTGCTAAGAGTCTGCTTCTTCCCCCAAAAAATCGCTCCCCCTTTTTCCTACTAATGCAACTGTGAAATCACCAGAGCAAAACGCAATAAATCTCTGCCTGTAATTCCTATTTGCACACAGAGTCATGTTTTCACATTAGTCCCAAAACGAAATTTCTTTGCCAATTTGAATGCACACTTACTGCTCTTTTTTTTTGGCAAGTGAAAATCACTTTTACAGACTGACACATTATGAAACCACTTTTCAGATTTTTTTAAATTGCACATGTCCAGACTGCTTTTTCAGACCACCACCATGTGTATCCTCGGTGACTGCCTACACTCCAGCAAGGGCAACCAGCCTTAGTGATGCAGAATGTATTTGCATTACAGACTGAAACCTGAAAACCCCACTCGCTTGTAAATACTGTGCATGATTATACATGGACAGGAGCTGGGTGTGTGCTAAGAGTCTGCTTCTTCCCCCAAAAAATCGCTCCCCCTTTTTCCTACTAATGCAACTGTGAAATCACCAGAACAAAACGCAATAAATCTCTGCCTGTAATTCCTATTTGCACACAGAGTCATGTTTTCACATTAGTCCCAAAACGAAATTTCTTTGCCAATTTGAATGCACACTTACTGCTCTTTTTTTTTGGCAAGTGAAAATCACTTTTACAGACTGACACATTATGAAACCACTTTTCAGATTTTTTTAAATTGCACATGTCCAGACTGCTTTTTCAGACCACCACCATGTGTATCCTCGGTGACTGCCTACACTCCAGCAAGGGCAACCAGCCTTAGTGATGCAGAATGTATTTGCATTACAGACTGAAACCTGAAAACCCCACTCGCTTCTAAATACTGTGCATGATAATACATGGAAAGGAGCTGGGTGTGTGCTAAGAGTCTGCTTCTTCCCCCAAAAAATCGCTCCCCCTTTTTCCTACTAATGCAACTGTGAAATCACCAGAGCAAAACGCAATAAATCTCTGCCTGTAATTCCTATTTCCACACAGAGTCATGTTTTCACATTAGTCCCAAAACGAAATTTCTTTGCCAATTTGAAAGCAAACTTACTGCTCTTTTTTTTTGGCAAGTGAAAATCACTTTTACAGACTGACACATTATGAAACCACTTTTTAGATTTTTTTAAAAAAGCCCATGTCCAGACTGCTTTTTCAGACCACCACCATGTGTATCCTCGGTGACTGCCTACACTTCAGCAAGGGCAACCAGCCTTAGTGATGCTGAATGTATTTGCATTACAGACTGAAACCTGAAAACCCCACTCGCTAGTAAATACTGTGCATGATTATACATGGACAGGAGCTGGGTGTGTGCTAAGAGTCTGCTTCTTCCCCCAAAAAATCGCACCCCTTTTTCCTACTAATGCAACTGTGAAATCACCAGAGCAAAACGCAATAAATCTCTGCCTGTAATTCCTATTTGCACACAGAGTCATGTTTTCACATTAGTCCCAAAACGAAATTTCTTTGCCAATTGGAATGCACACTTACTGCTCTTTTTTTTGGCAAGTGAAAATCACTTTTACAGACTGACACATTATGAAACCACTTTTCAGATTTTTTTTAAAAAGCCCATGTCCAGACTGCTTTTTCAGACCACCACCATGTGTATCCTCGGTGACTGCCTACACTCCAGCAAGGGCAACCAGCCTTAGTGATCCTGATTGTATTTGCATTACAGACTGAAACCTCAAAACCCCACTCGCTTCTAAATACTGTGCATGATTCCACATGGTAAGCAGCTGGGTGTGTGCTAAGAGTCTGCTTCTTCCCCCAAAAAATCGCTCCCCCTTTTTCCTACTAATGCAACTGTGAAATCACCAGAGCAAAACGCAATAAATCTCTGCCTGTAATTCCTATTTGCACACAGAGTCATGTTTTCACATTAGTCCCAAAACGAAATTTCTTTGCCAATTTGAATGCACACTTACTGCTCTTTTTTTTTGGCAAGTGAAAATCACTTTTACAGACTGACACATTATGAAACCACTTTTCAGATTTTTTTAAATTGCACATGTCCAGACTGCTTTTTCAGACCACCACCATGTGTATCCTCGGTGACTGCCTACACTCCAGCAAGGGCAACCAGCCTTAGTGATGCTGAATGTATTTGCATTACAGACTGAAACCTGAAAACCCCACTCGCTTGTAAATACTGTGCATGATTATACATGGACAGGAGCTGGGTGTGTGCTAAGAGTCTGCTTCTGCACCAAAAAATCGCTCCCCCTTTCCATCTAATGCAACTGTGAAATCACCAGAGCAATACGCAATAAATCTCTGCCTGTAATTCCTATTTGCACACAGAGTCATGTTTTCACATTAGTCACAAAACGAAATTTCTTTGCCAATTTAAATGCACACTTACTGCTCTTTTTTTTTGGCAAGTGAAAATCACTTTTACAGACTGACACATTATGAATCCACTTTTTAGATTTTCTTAAAAAGCCCATGTCCAAACTGCTTTTTCAGACCACCACCATGTGTATCCTCGGTGTCTGCCTACACTCCAGCAAGGGCAACCAGCCTTAGTGAGGCTGAATGTATTTGCATTACTGACTGCAACCTCAAACCCTTAAAGTATTCCTTATTTTTACCAGTACACCTTAATTTATCATGAAAAAATTGTCCATATTATTTTACATGTTCCTCACATTTAAATTTCTCCCAAAACAGAAAATAATAAACACAACTTCTACAAAAGGAATTCCAATTCTATTATTCATTTCTTAATTTACCATATACATCCCCTCTCAAACTCTAAACTCACCTTTAAAATTAGTTAGTTGTGAAAGAAATGTGGCACTCAAACAGCAGATTATCAGAGCCAGGATCTCTGTTCTCTACACCTCTCTCCTCTCAGCAGAACCAGATAATGGCAAACTTTCCCTCTATTTTTCCACACATATACATGTAAGTTTCAAATCTCAGTGCTTCCCCCTTTTTTTCAAATGTAATCACACATTTCTATTGGTTGAAAACCAACCCTTTTCCAAAAGTACCCTGCCCCCAACTTGACTTCTGCCTAGTACCCTTCCCCCAACTTGACTTCTGCCTGCTACCATAGCAACAGCTCATGGAACACTGCTGTGTGGAGTTAGGTCAGAAGTTCGCCACACAATGTTTCAATTCCACAGAGCAAGAGTGCTTGACTTTTCAAACCTAACAGCAAATCCATAGTACTGTTCTTTGGTAACACATTTTTTTGTACCAATACAAAACATGCTTCTATTAATTTACACATACAGCCTAGTTTTTATTCTAGAATGGTATGAAACAGCCAATCAGTTCTTTTTGTTTTGAAAAAAATATGTATGCCTCCATTTCCAAACTGTCTTTCTTTTCTTATTGCCATTCTACTGAAAGACACCTCCTGAGTGCATCCAGTTCTCCTTTGAAGATGTTCACAGTGTGGATTGTAGGGCACAGCTATGTCTTCTGGAGTGAAAAGTTTGCAGAGAAAACAGGTATGGTGAGAGACCTTGCTTTGCCAAATGTAGACATTAAATGGATTGGTCAGAGAGGGTTAAAGTGGCACCAATTGATGCCGTTGGTGAAATCCTTCATGCAAATCCAACACCCTGACCTCATAATAGTGCACTGTGGTGGCAATGACCTAGGCACTTTGACTGGGGTAGGTCTGGAAATGCTTATGAAGGACACCTTTGCACAACTGTTTTCACTTTTCCCTAAAACTGCCTTTGTGTTTTCCAACATATGCCAAAGGCAAAAATGGAACTGGTCCAATCATTTCTGTCCGCAAATTGACAAAGCAAGAAAGCACGTCAACAAATCTGTTTCTGCTTTCCTCCGTGACTATGGTATGGGTGCCATTTACCACAACAACTTGCGTTATGACATGCAAGACATTTATAGAGGAGATGGTGTGCACTTCAATGATGAAGGGAACAGAGTCTTCCTCTTGAACCTTAGACTCTGCATCGGTACTTACTTGTAGGTACCACTTAAAAAATCACTTCATAAACACAACGGCTCTTTTTAGAGCCCCCTAATATCTAAACTCTTAAATCTGCATTTCATTTCTTTTTTAATTTTTTTTTTCATCCGTACGCTTACCGTAAGCTTACCGTACGCGTACCCCGTGATTTTTTTTAAAATCCATAAATGTTTTCTTTGTACTTTTCTGTCCTTCTTTGACCCCCTCACAAATGTAAGGGGGTCTGTAACTCTCCTCCTTGCCCCCTTTTCTTGTTTTCACTCTTTTTTTTCTGAGTGAAACACACAAAATGGCGGCCGCCGCTTCCTGGTTTCGGCCGATTCGAATGTTTACTAAGATCTAACAGCCAATCAGAATCGCGCTCGCACACGCCACCGTACGCGTACGGTAAGCTTACGGTAAGCGTACCGTAAGCTGGCTCAGATATATATATTGATTTAAATGCTATTTTCTCAGGACCTACTGAACAGATTTACACCAAACCTACAAAAGGCACTTCCTTGACCTAGGGACTACCTCTCTGCCAAATTTCTAGTAATTCTGTTCAGCCGTTCGGGCTGTAGCCCTGTCTAAAGGTCCTATGGAAAAATGCATGGGAAAAACGCGTTTTGGGACCCCCCTTTTTTCTCAGCCCCCGCTTGACGAATCCCCCCGAGACTTTCAGGGTAGGAGCGGAGCGTAGCGCCCCACCTATTTTGAGAAATTCGCGAGGATTCGTTGACCGGCGCCAAAGTTATTCAAAATAGAATGTTGCGGATTTCCTATGGAAAAGGGGTCCTAACTATAACTACCTACTGGCGACCGCCAGTAGGTAATATATATATATATATATATATTTATATATATATATATATATATATATATTACCTACTGGCGGTCGCCAGTAGGTAGTTATAGTTAGGACCCTGTTTCCATAGGAAATCCGCAACATTCTATTTGGAATAACTTTGGCGCCGGTCGACGAATCCTCGCGAAATTTTCAAAATAGGTGGGGCGCTACGCTCCGCTCCTACCCTGAAAGTCTCGGGGGGATTCGTCAAGCAGGGGCCGAGAAAAAAGGGGGTCCCAAAACACGTTTTCCCCATGCATTTTTCCATAGGACCTTTAGACACAGCTACAGCCCGAACGGCTGAACAGAATTACTTGAAATTTGTCAGAGAGGTAGCCATAAGGTCAAGGAAGTGCCTTTTGTAGGTCTGGTGTAAATCTGTTCAGTATTTCCTGAGAAAATAGCATTTAAAAGCATATATATATGTGGGCGGAGCCTAACCACACATCTCATCCTGAGATCTGATTGGCTGTCAGCACTTCATCCAAGAAGTGTTGGCAGCCATCTTGGGACCAATATACATGATAGCACCTCATTAAAAAGCATTGCAGTTAATAGAAGGTTTTAAGACTTTAGTTACATTATAAATCATTTGTTGATGGTACCATACTCATTTTAGGAATTGTGGTATGTTCTAAGGTGATTTCACCATGTGAAAAAGCCTTCTGCTGGGATATCATGATTGAGAGAAAAATATTTTCTCATGCTTTTACCACAGAGGTTTGGAAGGTGATCTATAGGCTAAACTGAGAGCTTATTTTCTGTAAATTCACATTATCTTTCTCAGTCATGTGAGAATGAAGTCTGACATTCTCAGTAAAACATGTACATCCAACAAGGGCAGAGACTGTCAGTTGATTCCTTTGTGTTCTACTGCAGCTTCCCAGAGTGTTCCAAAGAACTACTAGAGCGCTAACAGTCCTACTTATGATAAACGTATGGCACACCTGAAGCCATCTTGCTTGGATTAAAGTGGTAACTCTTAAAACATTTAATTTAAAAAGGAACAAAATGAGGGGGTTCATTTTTCCATAAAAAGTATGATTAGTGCTGCAGAAAGAAAAATTAGGGCACATTTTGAGTGACTTCTCAAATCCTTTTCTATTTCATTAAAAAATTCTGACATGCAGACTGAAACATGCACTTTCAATACCAGCAGCAGTTTTCCCTGGTGAGCAGTAGCTTTACTACAGTGATCTAATGAGCAAAAAGAGTGCTAACATTCTGAATTTATGGCAAATGTGTGACACATCTGAATGCCTTCTTGATGGAATCAAAGTAAAAAACTGAAAGTATTTCCTACTGAGGAGACTGCAGTAAATGAGGAAATTAGGAAACTTCATAACAAATAAGTCTCCCAAGATGGCCACCAGAGACAAAAGAGCCCAAATGTAGCCCAAATATCACCCAGATGTAGCCCAAGTATAGCCCAATGACAGAATGTCCCAGAATGTTCTTAAAAACAACTAGAGCGCTTACTGTCTTCATTATGACAAAAGTATGGCACACCTGAAGCCATCTTGATTGGAATAAACTGGTAACACTTAAAACATTTAATTTAAAAAGGAACACAATGAGGAGGTTCATTTTGCCATAGAAATTATGATTAATGCTGAAGAAAGAAAATGAGGGCACATTTTGAGTGACTTCTCAAATCCTCTTCTATTTCATTAAAAAATTCTGACATGCAGACTGAAACATGCACTTTTAATACCAGGAGCAGACTTCCATGGTGCAGTAGTTTTACTACAGTGATCTAATGAGCAACTAGAGTGCTAACATTCAGAATTTATGGCAAATGTGTGACATATCTGAATACCTTCATGATGGAATCAAAGTAAAAAACTGAAAGCATTTCCTACTGAGGAGACTGCAGTACATGAGGAAATTAGGAAACTTCATAACAAATAAATCTCCCAAGATGGCCACCGGAGACAAAAGAGCCCAAATGTAGCCCAAAATCACCCAGATGTAGCCCAAATATAGCCCAATGACAGAAGTGTGCAAAACACTTATTATTTTGTGTTTTTGCAGTGTTATATAGTGCAGACTTGTCAGGTATTGGAGTGCTTTACATGAGCATTGGTTACATCACACAAGAACAAATTCATTTTGGTTGTAGACATGGGGAGACTAAGTGATTTGACCAGAATCACAGAATGTCGAGCTGAAGCAGAAACTTCAACCTGCTTCCCCAGTTGTAAAGTCTGCAGTTCTGGAAGTAACACCACATCCTCTCCCCTAAGTGCAACATTTAATCAAGTGGTCAACTGGATAAAAAAACATAAAGATAACAAATAATTTAAAAGTGCTTTGTCGCTATTTGAAAACTCAGAAAATATGTCCTTATTTTAGTCTTTTAGAGCACTAACCATAATTTTGATGCCAATAAGACCCTCTCATATATGTAATTTCTAAAGGAAATGCTCTAGGTATTACAGTTTTGATTACATCAAGATGATGTCAGGCGTTCCACACTTTTGTAATAAATATAGAATGTTAGCAATCTAGTTGTTCATTAGGATACTGTTGAGAGGCAGAGGCCAGGGGCACGGACTCTGAAAATTGAAGGCAGGTAGGAGGGTGCAAAGGCAACAATTTAACCACACTGAGCAGGCAGGAAGGGCCGTGGAAGCACAACAGACTATGGAGGGCAGTGGAAAGGGGGGCAGGGGCAACAAACCAACAATACAGGACTTGCAAGAGAGGCTGTTGGAGGGAAGATCTATTACGGGTCAAGGAAGCTAGGGGCGGTCCCCAGATCCCCGGGAGCCACCACAGAACTGAGCAGGAGAGTGAGTCAGGGACAAAAGGGGTACCTTAATTTGAGCCGGGGTGCCTAGGAACGCTTGCTCCAAAAATGAAGAAAACAGACATATGAGACATGGAATTGGAGGCAGAATACAATGGCAGTTTAATGAGAAGATGCAACTTCAAAGAAACCGCAGAATAGAGACATAAAGTACAAAATACAGAATCCAGATAATCATACAGCTGTCATAATATTCTCTGTATCTCAATTAATGTACTGACAGAGAGAGAGAGAAAACACATCTATAAATGCATCATGAGAAACAAGTTACACCAAGGAAAATGTTACCTAGGAACACTCACGTTTACTCTTAGAGCAAGCATTCCTGCAATTACAATACAAAATCTTTTAAATGCAAAAGTAAAGAGAGCAATGGTTAAACATAACATGACATTTCATATAGGTAAAATAGAATAAGATACTTCAAGCAAAGCAGAGCAAGACATTTTAAGCAAAGGAAGACAAGAGCTCCCAGCTCTTGGGGAAAACCTGCACTGCCTGTTATCCTACATACAGACGGCGAGGTAGTCCGTCGATATCTGTGGGTGCTCCCTTTTTATATCATTTTGTGGGCTCCTTTGCACGCTACATCTACCTACGTATGCTACCCAAAAGCTTCGTCTGCAGATTTTACCAGACATTTCGTCATTTACCCACTTAATGCTGACAATGGACTGGGTGAAAAGGTCAGTCTCTCAGGCCAATCGCTTATCGTAAGTTCCATAGAGCAAGCAGAAAATAATGGGTATTGTACGGGAATTCAATATATTCATGTATAAAATCTCCTCAGTTCTCCTAACTTGACGCTCTGCGGTTGCCACTTCCTTAAAAGCGGGAAACCTGCCCAGGAAGCAAGTACCAGTCCAGGATGCAGCCTACTGTATGTCGACAGCTTCAGGGGGATGTTGAACTTTGATACCGAGCACGGAGCACTCGGGTAGGGTGGGGGCTACTAGTTTGGATCAGAAGGCCTCGCAGACCTGCCTTCAGACTGCTATACACTAAAATTGCAGAGCTATGGTCAATTTAACAAAGAGGCCTACATATTGAACAGAAGGGCCTACACAGGGGTTTTATGCTGGCTGAGTGGTAAGGATGTCTCAGGATAATTATATAGCAACACAGGACCCGCTGGTCAATTTAATACGGCCTACAAATGCAGCTGGCAGGGCAAGGACAAGGGTCTCATACTTCAGGTGTGGACAGAACGGGCCAGGGGCCCCCTGTGATACAAAATCTACCCTCCTTCAAGGCTGTGGCAATGTAATAGACCATTGTGGGCAGAAGGAAGAGGCAATGGTAGTACAACCATACATGCCAGCAGACCTGATTCAGCCAGGAAACGTCCAATGTTTTTAAGCTCAAATGGGCTTTATTTGATCTGTCTCCTGTCTACAATATCCTCTTTTTCAATGTAACTCAAAGGGGAAAATCAATACCCTAGTTTTTTTTCAAAATCTCCCTCTTACCAAGTTCAAAATGTTCGCAAGTATGGTACATTGGATCATGGAAGGAAATGGGATAGGGACATGGACTTGGATAACAGAGGACAGGAGGGACATGGAGAGGTGCACCAAACTGACCCTGCAGGGCAGGCATCAGGGTTTGCAGCAGCACAATACACCACACAGGGCATGCAGGACGGGAGTGCAGCACAACAATCCATAGAAAGCAAGAGGGAGGGGACAGGACCATGCACACGGACAACAGAGAACAGAGGGGCAAGAGGCAATGGTAGCTAGCTGACCATAATGGACAGACAGGAGAGAAAGCTGCAGCATAACAGACCATAAAGGGCAGGAGGGACGGATCAGGGGCATTACAATGGAACAGACAAGCCAGGAGGGAGGGAGTAGGGCTGGGGGCAAGGGGGCAGGGCAGGAGCAGCAAGATAGCCATGGAGGTCAGGCAGGATGGGCACTAGAAGCAAGACACACCATGAAGAGCAACAGTGAGACTGTGATGGCATACACACAGACCATGGAGGGAAGGTGGGAGGGGGTCAGGGGCAGCTAACTGACCACACAGGGAAGGTGGGAGGGGCCATGGCAGCACAGAAGACCATGCATGGCAAGTGGGAGGGTTAGTGGCAGCACAATGGCTATGATGGGCAAGAAGGAGGGTGGAGGGGCATGCACAAAGGACGATGGAGGATAGAAGGGAGGGTCAGGACCTGTGCACAGACAAGAAAGTTCAGGGGAAGGGACCTCACAACAGACCACACGGGGCAGGCAGGAGGAGCAGTTGCAGCACAATAGACCAGGGAGAGCAGAAGGGTGTGGCAGTACAATGGACCATGTAGGACAGGAGGAAGAGGATAGGGGCATGGCATGTGGACAGGCAGGGTGGAGGTGGCAAGGACAGGTTACAGTCATCTGACAATGCTAGGCAGGTGGGAGGGGAGTGGCAGCTCAACAGAGCACTCAGAGTAGATAGGAGTGGCAGGTCCATGGGACATGGTGGGCAAAAAGGATGGAGCAGGGGCATGCACAAAGACATCGGTGGGCAGGGGGAAGGAGAATAGGGGCAGCAAGCTAAGCACAGAGTTTAAGCAGGAGGTCAATGATGGGGCATAGAATTGGGCAATGGAGGGCAGGAGGAGTGGACTGGTACATCATACTAAATTGAGGGCAGTGGCAGCACATCAGACCATGCATGGCAGGAGGGAGGAGGCTAGTCCGTGGATTCACACAACAGAGGATAGGGAGGAAGGGGATGGGGCAGCAAGCTAACTGTTCAGAGAAGGCGGGTATTAGGAACTTTATTGTTTTTAAAACATTGTGTCTGTGCGAACTACTTAAAATATGAACAAGTATGCAGCATAATCTCACTTTTATTAAGGAAGAAGAGGACGTTTGTGACTGTGACTCCGGGCTCACTTGGCAGAAACACCCCCTGACCCTCCACAACCTATCGCAAAATGTAATGCCCGTGAAAAGGGTAGGTGAACACAGTGTTATATAGAACATAGTCCTGAGAGCACGATTGAAAATGAAAACTAGATATAGTGTATGGTATAAACTATGCACCAAAAAGTGTGATATAAGATGAACCGGGCGTGAAATATAATATGCAATACATTGTGCGCAATGACAGATTCATTGGAGAGCGCAAGATAGCACAGGCACTAGCGCGTGCTATGCGATATGCGCCTTGGAGTGTAATATGCACAGGGCAGTGTTGTGTAACCTAACTAGTCTCTAAAGTTGTAATATAAAATATGTGCTGGGGAGTGTAACGTTGCATATGCACTGTGACAAAGATATGGATCCCAGATTGTAATATGTATGGCATAGCACTGTGCGTTATAACATAGGCATCGAGAAAGGCACGTTAGATGGGGCAATATAACCCGTGCGAAGACAAGTGTGGCATGACATATTCACGGGGTGGTGTTACAGTGCACATGGGCTAGAGAGTGTCATAGCATATGCACTAGCTAGTGGAATACAACACAGAGGTGTGTGGCACTCGGCAGGCAATGGTGGGTGTAACACAGCATTGGGCTCTGTCAGGAGCACGCTGTGACTCTCAAGTGATGTTCGTCCCCTTTCCAGAGAGTAAAATAAAAAGTATTACACATCCGGCAGTGGATGTGTGTTTTATTAACCGTGAGGGGGGTTTCTTGCATAGTTTTGGTCGAATTTTTGTCGAATCCCTTTTGAATGGCTTGGTGTGCATGTGTATTAAATGTGCCCGTCAATAGCTACCCATGTTTGTATAAATAAACGACAAGGGTGTCTACCAGGATTAGGCACGGTAGGGCATCAGACATGTCAGAGCTTCACTAGTGGTGTAAATACATTCCACGTGGATTCATTGCATGCATAGTCGCCTTTTAATGAATATCACGCAAATCGTCATGGTGATAGGTACGTACGGTTTGTCCAGCATGTCCTAGGTGTGTCTATAAATATATATTTTTTAAAAATAATAAAAAACAGTGGCCGGCCCTGGGGATTGGGGTCAAAAAAATATAATTAGGAGACTGGCCCTGGGGATGGGGTCATCAGGGCCAATAAATTAGAATAAGAAGGGGAACCAAACAGCCCCCCTTCTTAAAAAACTAAAATAAATAAAAGACTGGCATCGTGCCGGAGGCCATGCCCCCTCCATGCAGCACTCTGCAAACGCGCCCCCAACAGGCATCTCCAGTATGCGCCAGGGAGCTGCGCTGCAGCCAGGTGTTCTGAGGCCAAGCCCCTTTTTACACCTCTCTGCAACACAGCTCTGTGGCACTTACTGGAGGTACCTAGTGGTCTAGTTTGACCCTAGGGACCCTTAGGATTCAAGGGGACTTAATCTCTCAACTTAGAACAGCCACAGGGCGCGTTTACACAGTGGTGAAGGGAGGGGACGGGGCCTGAGGTGACGTGTGCAAACACGCACTATGGCACGTTTTAAATTGGGGATATAATTTCCCTTCAATACTGAGGGCCCCTGGGGGCTAACTAGCCCACCAAGTGCTTCCAGTAAGCGCCACTGAGCTGCATTGCAGAGAGGTGGTCCAGGCCGTGCCACTTTTTACACCTCTCTGCAACGCAGCTCTGTGGCACTTACTGGAGGTACCTAGTGGGCTAGTTGGACCCTAGGGACCCTCAGGATTCAAATGAACTTAATCTCCCAACTAAAAACGGACACAGGGCGTGTTTACACAGTGGTGAAGGGAGGGGACGGGGCCTGAGTTAACATGTGCAAAAACGCCCTGTGGCCTGTTTTAAGAGGTAGTTTTAATCCCCCTGCCCTATTATATACTAGGGGCTTACAGAGAAGGTCATGCTAATCTCAGGGGGACCCCAACGCATAATGTTCCCTAGTGTATGTAGGTGTTTTCACTGTATTCTAAGTGTCTTTTAACATAGCACTGGCTCTAGGACTGGTTAGTCAGACTCAGTTACCACCAGTATCGGTCTGAAAAAGTTGAGGGTACAGGATGATTTTGCAACAAGGCTTCTTTCTGCTCTTCTTTTTGTTCTTTCTGCACGTTATCCTTCTTCCTGCACTTATCTTCGTATTTGAGGACTTCTGTTGCTTCTTTCTGCACTTCTTTTGTTTCTTTCTGTGCATTTTTTCTTCTTTCTTCACATGTCCTATCTCTGTAGGCATAGTTAGAAATTAGCATTTAAAAAACCTTTGAAATTCACAGAAAAAACCATAGGTTTCAGGCACGTTATAGTTAGGAATTAGCATTTAAAAAACCTCAGAAATTCACTGAAAAAACCATAGGTTTCAGGGGTGTTATAGTTAGCTGGACTTTTCACTTGTACAAAACCATTGAAATTCCCCCGTTATAGTTAGTTCAGCTAACTATAACTCGCGCGCCCGCAATGCACTGCTGATGACGTCACATATTACATCACTCATGACATGGTCAGTGACATCACTCATGACATCACTGATGACATCTCAAATGACATCACTGATGACATCACTGATGACATCATCCTTGTGATCGAGTGGCAGACCTCCTCTCACCCTAATATAACCTTTGATACACACATTCAAAAATAGAGACTAAAATTTTCAAAAAAATGGACATACCAATACCAGTTACAACAACCTCTTCAGTAATTCTAAGATCCACATACACATCCACTCATTCACCAACAGTCCTATACAGTCACTCATACATGTACTCACTCATCATATGTACTCATACACCTATACATCCTGTTACACAATGCCACTCATCCATAGAGTTACTCACACACATAGTCACTCATGCTAATAAAGAATCAAACATACATTTACTTGCATATACAGTTATACACACACCACCATACTTACTTCTACGGAAACTTACACATACTTAGTCTTTTAAACAATCACTTATAGAAACACATACTTATTCATACAGGAACTCTTTCAATCTCTCACTCTCACATATACTCACATATATACACCAATAGTCACATATACTAGTTTAAAACATATGTAGTTACTCATAAAGACACTATTGAGACAGTCATTCACTCACTAACACACTCATACACACACTCATCCACCCATACAGTCCTGCACACATGCTGTGTTCAACACATACAAACAGTGAGTCACTCATTCATGCACCTATGCACTACGTAATACCCCCCACCGAACCATGGAGACACTCAGACTGATACTCAAAAAACCAACTAATAACCTATATAGACACCCATGTAGCTACTCACCAACCCATGCAGCCACTTATACACAAAGTGAGAGACTGATACAGATATTTACATATTTAAACATTACTCACTAAGCCATGTATTCACTATGATACACTTAATCAGTCAGTTACACAATCAATTTTTCAAAAACAAATCATCCATTTAGACACTTATATACCCATTTATTCTTCCATCGACCTTGAGATATACATATATAAAACATATTTAATTTTCAGAAAAACACACATTCACTGGATGATGTCATCAGTGATGTCATCAGTGATGTCATTTGAGATGTCATCAGTGATGTCATGAGTGATGTCACTGACCATGTCATGAGTGATGTAATATGTGACGTCATCAGCAGTGCATTGCGGGCGCGCGAGTTATAGTTAGCTGAACTAACTATAACGGGGGAATTTCAATGGTTTTGTACAAGTGAAAAGTCCAGCTAACTATAACACCCCTGAAACCTATGGTTTTTTCAGTGAATATATATATATATATATATATATATACTTACAAGCTTGCTGACACCTGGCTGTGCTGCTTTTCATTTTCCTCAAATCGCAGGGAAATCTGTTTGGATAGTTTTTGGATATATATATGTCAGACCCGTCCTTTATTCAGGAAGCAGGATTGGAGGTGTATATGTGGCAGAGGTCGGCTCTGCATTGTGACACACCTCTTGTTTTGGAGCACCGTGTACAGCTGGCAAAATGTGGCAAAAGTGCATGAGGTTGCACAATGTGGCGCCCCCCCAGCCGTGAGATGTTGTGGCAATGGGGAAAGAGCAGCAGATTCACTGCTGAACAAGCCATTTTTCAGTGAGGAAAACCACCACTGATCCTGCCGGTGAGAGGAGAGGACAGTACAACAGCATTATCGTGTGCACAGGCAGGTTACTGAACCAGGCCCGCAATTTTGGACTGCCCTTGTACTTCTGGCAGGATTGTAGAGGACCTTGGAACAAAGTGAGAGAGGAGAGTACTTACTGTGTGGATACTTTCCAGTCCTCTCTCTGTGTCTACACCAGCGATCCAATGGGGTTCCTTCTGTCAGCATTAAACAAACCCCGCGAAAACTCAGATTTGAACTGTCGAGCACGAAGCTGGCACTGAAGAAGGCATCCGCCTTAGATTTAATATCCATTTGAACAATTATAACAAAGAAACTTAATTTAAAAAAGTTATACAGATATATATAATAATTAATATCTGTATATAAATATATATATTTACTTTAGAGCAATTTTTATGTATTTTAGAATTATATAAAAATGTAACATATATATATATTCACTGAAAAAACCATGGGTTTCACACACGTTATAGTTAGGAATTAGCATTTAAAAAACCTTAGAAATTCAGTGAAAAAACCATAGGTTTCACACACGTTATAGTTAGGAATTAGCATTTGAAAAACCTTAGAAATTCAGTGAAAAAACCATAGGTTTCACACATGTTATAGTTAGCTGGACATTTTACTCGTAAAAAACCAATGAAATTCCCCCGTTATAGTTAGTTCAGCTAACTATAACTCGCGCGCCTGCAATGCACTGCTGATGACGTCACATATTACATCACTCATGACATGGTCAGTGACATCACTCATGACATCACTGATGACATCTCAAATGACATCACTGATGACATCACTGATGACATCATCCAGTGAATGTGTGTTTTTCTGAAAATTAAATATGTTTTATATATGTATATCTCAAGGTCGATGGAAGAATACATGGGTATATTACTGTCTAAATGGATGATTTCTTTTTGAAAAATTGATTGTGTAACTGACTGATTAAGTGTATCATAGTGAATACATGGCTTAGTGAGTAATGTTTAAATATGTAAATATCTGTATCATTTTTTCACTTTGTGTATAAGTGGCTGCATGGGTTGGTGAGTAGCTACATGGGTGTCTATATAGGTTATTAGTTGGTTTTTTGAGTATTAGTCTGAGTGTCTGCATGGATCGGTGGGGGGTATGACGTAGTGCATAGGTGCATGAATGAGTGACTCACTGTTTGTATGTGTTGAACAGAGCATGTGTGCAGGACTGCATGGGTGGATGAGTGTGTGTATGGGTGTGTTAGTGAGTGAATGACTGTCTCAATAATGTCTTTATGAGTAACTACATATGTTTTAAACTAGTATATGTGACTATTGGTGTATATAAGTGAGTATATGTGAGAGTGAGAGATTGAAAGAGTTCCTGTATGAATAAGTATGTATTTCTATAAGTGATTGTTTAAAAGACTAAGTATGTGTAAGTTTCCGTAGAAGTAAGTGTGGTGGTGTGTGTATAACTGTATATGCAAGTAAATGTATGTTTGATTCTTTATTAGCATGAGTGACTATGTGTGTGAGTAGCTCTATGGATGAGTGGCATTGTGTAACAGGATGTATAGGTGTATGAGTACATATGATAAGTGAGTACATGTATGAGTGACTGTAGAGGGCTGTTGGTGAATGAGTGGATGTGTATGTGGATCTTAGAATTACTGAAGAGGTTGTTGTAACTGTTATTGGTATGTCCATTGTTTTGAAAATTTTAGTCTCTATTTTTGAATGTGTGTATCAAAGGTTATATTAGGGGAAGAGGAGGTCTGCCACTCTATCACAAGGATGATGTCATCAGTGATGTCATCAGTGATGTCATTTGAGATGTCATCAGTGATGTCATGAGTGATGTCACTGACAATGTCATGAGTGATGTAATATGTGACGTCATCAGCAGTGCATTGCGGGCGCGCGAGTTATAGTTAGCTGAACTAACTATAACGGGGGAATTTCATTGGTTTTTTACGAGTAAAATGTCCAGCTAACTATAACATGTGTGAAACCTATGGTTTTTTCACTGAATTTCTAAGGTTTTTTAAATGCTAATTCCTAACTATAACGTGTGTGAAACCTATGGTTTTTTCACTGAATTTCTAAGGTTTTTTAAATGCTAATTCCTAACTATAACGTGTGTGAAACCCATGGTTTTTTCAGTGAATTTGCAAGGTTTTTTAAATGCAAATTTTTTTTTTTCTTCTATTTTTTTTAAACATATATTTTTTTTAATTTTCTTACCTTTTATAAAGACTATGGTTAAATTTTTAAAATTCTTTAATATGTTTTTTTTTAATATATTTTTTAAAATAAACATGTAAAATTTATTTGCAGTACATTTTTTATATTTTTTTTATTATTTTTTTTAGTACGCGTACCGTAAGCTTACGGTAAGCGTACGGTTTATGCAACGCCCGTAATTTTTCTACGTTGCTTGCGTATAGTTACGCAATTTGCGTAGCTGCGCGTACTCCGCGTGGGACGCGTGCGCGCGTACGCTACACGCGCACGTTACGCGGAAGTGTCGGGTAGTGACTGTTATGCGCATGCGCGCAAGCGCGTGTCTTTTTTACGCGCATGCGCACTTTTGCCGTAAGCGTACCGTAAGCGTACCGTAAGCGTACGGTAGGTCATGTGATCATGAAACACAACTTTTGATTGGTTGAAACTACTTTCAGTTCTAGAACTCTCCTACACCACACCCATTCCTCTCATTTCTGCTTGTGATCCCTTAGGAGAAGGAGCTGGGTTGTCTTTGTGATACGATGGCAGAACAGCAGAGCTCTTCTGAGAGTGAGGCTAGCACTAGCAGCACTAGTGAGTGGAAGGTTACCCCTGGATACTTTTAGGTCTAAGAGGAGGGGAAAACGACAAATGAAGAAAAGAAGACCTCTTATCTGACCTGTCTTATTCCTATGGAATTAATCTCTTATATACTACACAGACCCCCACATGTGCACAGTTACTCAAAAAACATTTTAATTTCTTTATATGTAATTTTATTTACTTTTTTTATAAAAATAGAGACAAAGATATACATAACAATATATTCATAATTATCAAGTGGACTTCTGATTCACATATAAACATACACTTTGTTTCCTCAAAAGTTAAACAACGTATTTGTATAGAAACAAAATTTTGTTTAGAGACCCCAAAAGGAAAAGATTTTTTTAGAAAAACCGTCACATCCACATTCTCACTTCTCATTCACTCCTACATACTAACAAACATTCTCCACAAATCACTTTTCATTAAAAACCAACAAACCATCTCTAGAACGAGATCCTACTTCAATAGTACTGCAGGCAAAATTAATATCTATCCATAAGATTTTAACACTTATTGATATGCCCTAGAATTCTGAGGTCATGAAGTTTTTAAATCAGATTCTTCTGAGGATCTCTTCAGAGTGTGGTTGTTGTTTCTGGTCGACGTACGTTTCGGAGACTGACTATAAGTACCGTGTCTCCTTCTTCAGGACCAAAGTGTTCTTCCAGAACTCACAGAAAATCTGAGCGGTGACAGATAGGGGTTCTCTCTGCAGAGAAAGAATTTTTGTGAGTGTAAAACTTGCAACTGGGGGTAAGTTAGATTTCAAAAAAAATTCTTGTAAATAAGTAATTGCTCTAGCTTAGTTAGAGCCAAAGCAGCTAAAAATGATTTTTAGAAACACCATAAGCTTACTATGTATCACTAGGCTAGGTAGAAGAAAAGGGGAAGTCTGAGAGAGAGGGCATAAACGTAATATTCTCCTACGTGTATCGTTCAGATTTGCCTCTGTTATCCCGACACCTGAAGAGATCCTCAGAAGAATCTGATTTAAAAACTTCATGACCTCAGAATTCTAGGGCATATCAATAAGTGTTAAAATCTTATGGATAGATATTAATTTTGCCTGCAGTACTATTGAAGTAGGATCTCGTTCTAGAGATGGTTTGTTGGTTTTTAATGAAAAGTGATTTGTGGAGAATGTTTGTTAGTATGTAGGAGTGAATGAGAAGTGAGAATGTGGATGTGACGGTTTTTCTAAAAAAATCTTTTCCTTTTGGGGTCTCTAAACAAAATTTTGTTTCTATACAAATACGTTGTTTAACTTTTGAGGAAACAAAGTGTATGTTTATATGTGAATCAGAAGTCCACTTGATAATTATGAATATATTGTTATGTATATCTTTGTCTCTATTTTTATAAAAAAAGTAAATAAAATTACATATAAAGAAATTAAAATGTTTTTTGAGTAACTGTGCACATGTGGGGGTTTGTGTAGTATATAAGAGATTAATTCCATAGGAATAAGACAGGTCAGATAAGAGGTCTTCTTTTCTTCATTTAGCACTAGCAGCACTACCTTGAGGCAGAGAGCGAGGAAACAAAAGCCCTCTTATGTATGGGATTATTTTACTTTTCCTGAAGGCCAGCAAAAGGTAAATGCACCTTTAGTAACTTGTAAGCTGTGTAAGCGTGTACTTTCAAGAGGTAATCCTGACAAGAAGTATTCCTTTGGGAATCATACCATGAAGAGACACCTCAAGGATGTACACAGAAGGACACATGCTCGACTTTTTGGAGGTAACTCTTCAGAAAGTCAACCAAGCACATCCACAGCAGCTCAGCCTGGACCATCATCTGCAGGGCTGACTCCTTCTTCTGCAGGTCAGGTGAGCCCTTCATCTGTGGGGGGAGCATCTCCTTTTGCTGGCCCTCTGGAAATTAACCCTCGGTTTGCGAGGGTTGATATTCGATGCGCCTCTTGTCATGATCTAATTTGTCATAGGGAGACCAGTGTTTCCCTAGTGAACCTCAAAATAGATCAGCACACTTGTCGCTTTGACTAATTTTCCCAGTCTTTCTTTCCTCTGTCCCTGCATGAACACAACGGCTCTTTTAAGAGCCAACCTTATCTTTCATCTTTTTTTTACATATGTTTTTTAAAAACTTTTTTTTTTTTTTTTACCGTACGCGTACGGTACGAGTAATTTTTTTTTATTTTTTTATAAAAACACTAAAAATCAATTATCACATTACAAGGTCCTTGAGAGACTACAATTATTATTATTGACTTACCATACCCACTCAAAAAAATATTTATTCATTTGTTTTAAAAAAAAATTGCTTGAAAAATGGTTCTAGTTTTCGAAATTTTTCTATATCAATCTGAAAAAAAAGAAAAAAGTATTAATATTTTTAAAACATTTTATAATACAGTACACATATTCATATATTTTTCAAAAAATATTTTTGCCTTATTTTTGCTGTTTTCAGAATATATTGCATATTGCTATAAATTGTGAAAGCAATTGCATTCATCATTTTACAGCGGGCAAAAAAAAATAACAATCTCAAAGATTGTATTAAAAAAGCCCAGAATCTCTTTTTACTTAAACTTAACATTATAGAAATGCATAATATTCTAAAAAAATATCATCTAATACCAATACTTATTTCTTTAAAATACCGTCTGATATGTTTGTTTCAGAAGTATAATCACAATATTATATCTCAAATAACTTCACAATACATCTGATTCCATTTCCTTTAGGCCAAATAGTAATTTTAAAATTTTTTTGGGAATAAATTTCCAACGGTAATCCAATAAAATTCTAAAGTTTAATTTGTCCAGATCTCACCGATTCTCTGTAACATTTTGGTTCACGAAAATTTTTTGAATAATTTATTAAGTCCACAATAGAATTGGTTACTTTTCCGCATGGCCAAATAGTAATTTTTAAAATCATTTTTGAAAAAATTTCCAATGACACTCCAATAACATTCCAAAATTTAAATTGTACAGATGTTAGCGATTATCTCTAAATTATTGGTTTTTGAAAGTTTCATTAAAAATTAAAAAAGTCCACATTACAATTGGTTATCTTTCCATTAGGCCAAATGATAATTTAAAAAATCAAAATGGTAATCCAGTAAAATGGTAAAATTATTTTGTCCAGATCTTGCCAAATCTCTCTAAAATTTAGGTTTCAGGAAGATTAGATAGGAATTTGCTAAATCAAAAGGCAAACGTTGTTTGAAAATCAATTGGGAATCATTACACAGTGTCCAGCCTTTTTCACATTTAAGATAAACTGTGTAATGTCCAGAAGTAACAGTAGGTCCATCATGGAAAATTATTGCAAAAGTTACAAAAGTTTTTCCTGAAATTGATAATTGCTGTCCTGTAAACTTCTTTATTAAAGTATCCAATTTTGAACCATCAGCTCTACATCGTTGCATCATTAAAATTACATACTGTCCGTATTCCTTTAAAATTAATGTTGAAAACATGTCAGATTTACACTCACCGCATTTCATGCTATGATTAGCATCTTTAACTAATTTTGCAAAAGTGACTGTTTTACTCTCTGGCAATGTCAAATAAATAAACCTTTCATTATCAACATTAGAGCCACATATATTATAACAGTTTTCACAACTATGTTCCCATTTATAAGAGAGACCAAACATATTTTCAATGGGAACCCCTTCTTCTTCCAGTACCTGAAGAAAATACATCAAAAATTCGTGTGCATCTTGCTGTTCATTTTGAGAAAACTGTGTTCGTCCTGAACATATATCTAAAAGTTTTCTAATTTCAGTAGCACTTTCTATTTGAGTTTTATCTTTACTCAGCTTTTGAAAAAGGAGACTCAGCTCAGAACAGAATCTTTTTCCCTGATTTACTATTATCTGCTCTTGCAAACTTTCCAGATAAAATGCAACATTCAGCACTACATTTGCGTAGCAGTTGACACCAGAGCTATTTTCAAAATGACATCCTACAACCTGTTCTTCATTTTCCTTTTTCTTTTTGCTTGCAATTACATCACTCCTCTTTTTTTTCCTCTTCTCTACATCTTCATTACAGATATTCTCATTTTTTCTTTTACGAGAAACTACACGTTTCTCCAACACAGGATACTGACCTAAATGAGGAGCATAGCTTCTTCTTAATCTATTATACTCCTTTACACAGTTTGTATCAGCACTAACTTTTGAATCATCAAAGTCTATCATGAATAAACCTGATAATGTTTTCACTCGTGACAAAGCAACATATGCCATACCTTCTTTGAACACAGTTGAACCAATGTTCACAAATGCACAATCTACAGTCAATCCTTGAGACTTGTGAATAGTTACAGCATATGCTAGAGAAAACGGAAACTGCTTCCTACGTACATATAAGTCTTTCACAAGCATGAAACGAACTGTACAACGACAAATATCTTTAACTTCTTCTATCTGATCAAATTTTATTTTTAAATATTCAATTCCATCTTTTTTCTGATAATTAATAAAACCCACAACTCTTCCCATAGCTCCATTACCTAAACCTTTTTCAACATCCAAATTTCTTCTTAAAAATACTCTACAGTTCATGCAAACATATAGATTTTTTTCTAATCCAGCTGTTTTGGAGATGTTCTTCTCTAGTGAGTCCAATTTATTTTTCAGTTTGCCTGTTACTGTGACAGTAATTCTTCCATCCTCAATTTTGTCCACTGCTTCCAATTTCCTGATCTCTTCCTTTTCCAATTTCAAAAGCTCCTCATTAAATATTGAGCATTCACGTAGAGTTGGCATTAAGCAGATGACACTTTTGTTTTCTGCAATATTCTTGTATATTTTCTCTGCAACTATTTCTTCCTTTGGAAATAAATTATGTAGCAGCCGACTCTGTAATGCTTTTTTGCCAACTTCTGTGAGTAGTCCAATTCTGATATCTTTCAGAATACTTCCATATTCTTCATCGCTTGCTTGCCTCATATTAGTAGTAAGTTCCTTGTACTCAAAGAAGGACCAAATATTTGTATTTCCGATGCTTCCTAATGACTTCTTCGTGTCTTCATGTGTGACAGTATTAAACACTGGTTGTCCTTTAACTGGAGTAAGTTGCAAAAGATCTCCAAAAACTATGACGTGTTTTCCACCAAATAACATGTCATAGTCTGTCTTCAGAATTTGCTGCATTCTTAAATGCACAAAGGCAAGCATTAAGTTTGATACCATGCTCACCTCATCAATAATGAGAACTTGCATCTTCTTCAATATTCTTGAAACTTCCAAGGATGCTTCTCCAGTTAGCTTGTTGTATTGTATTTTGTTCTCATGCTCCACTGGTAACATTAGCAAACGATGTAAAGTGATTCCTTTTATGTTATATGCTGCTAACCCAGTTGGAGCAGTAACCACACAAGACAAAGTAGAATCTGTTTTTTGCTGTAGGTAGCTTCTGATGACTTTTATAAGGAAACTTTTTCCAGTTCCAGCTTGTCCGCTTACATACATCCTGATTGGATGAAATGATGTGCATGAGCACTCTTTTTTTTCATGTAGAAATCCGTGATTTTGTTTTTGATCTCTTCATAAATTTGTTGCTGCTCTTGATTCAGTTGTCTTTCCAGATTTTCTAAGTCTATAAATTCTTCTTGAGCTTGATTCATAGCCGTTTCCACTTCATTCATGGCTATTGATGCTTCATTTTCAACGATTGGTTGTCCTAGGGGATCTTGACTGAGTGTTCCTGAACTTTGGCTGTCCTGAGAACTGTCTCTAGCTATTTCTGCTGCAATTGTAGTTTCCTGTTCAATTTCTTCATTTAACATTTGCAGATAACTTGAGAATGTACTGCATTGTATGCTGTCTTTGCAAGCATTAAAAGAATCTTCATAGCTTTGAAATTCTCCCAGTAGTTCATCCTCTGTACGCCATGGTTTAAACAACTGTAAAAGAGCCAAGTAGTAAAATTCCTTCTTGTCAGTAGTGTCGCAATTCAGCTTCCTGTGATTTATCAAACTTCCTTTTGTTTGCTTCACCAAACATCCTTCTTCACCAACGACTTTATATTTTCCATTGTTGATGTCTTCTGCGGCTTTCCGTGAATAAATGTAGTTCTGCAGCACTTCATAGAGACACATGTTCTCCAGATGTTGACTTCTCTTGGGATAATAAGTGTCCAACATGTTTGATTTCAAAATATCTGTACTTTCTGGGTCATTCTCGGCCAAATATTCAATTTCTCCTACAGATTTCAGTACCCGATTTCTCATTGCTGCAAGGCCTAAACTTGCCCAAATTATTCTTCTTGACTTCGAGTAGAGACTTGCAGAAGATAACCTATCTGAACATTCGTAGGATCCAATTTCTCGATGCGATAACATCTTCAAACTGAAACTGTACAGCTTCTTACTGACAGTCTTCTCGTGAGAAATCTCTTCCCACATTTCCTTCAATTCTGTTTTTTCTGATTTCGTAATGTAAGACGTTACATATCGAGCAACAGCAATGGAATTGTCAGCTACATACTGTATATCCATGTTAGCGTTCCACATGGATAAAATGACTGGGTTGTAGTCATTTATATTTTTTGATTCTTCTTTTCTTTTAAGGTTGTAGGTATTCTTAGGTGATTTTCTTGTGATAGCATGTCTCACAGCTGACATAAAACTGTTAACTCTTCCATTTGAAAGAACAGGTCTAGGAAATCCAAATCGACATTTAGTGTAGTATTTTTCTTTGCTCTTGTATTTCCGTCGACAGTATTTTCCACACCGATGACTTTGGAAACGTAAAACTTGCTCCTTTAACTTTTTCTCTTCTGTGCTTTTTGGTATAGCACATGTTGCATATTCTTCAATGTAAGATAACACTGCTTCATCAGTATCTGTTCCAAACTTTGGGGCATCCTTGATCCACAACAGCATATGAATATGAGGAGCACCTCTGGCTTGGTACTCTTTTCTCCAAAAGAAATCCACTACTTCTCCAAGAGGTGGATTTTTTTTATTGCAGATGAAGGACATCATAGCCTCAAATCTATGATTGAAATATCTGCAAACATTAACCGGATCCAATGAGCACAGTTCTCCTGCTGTCTTGTATTCGATGTTTTTAATGTTTGAATTTGCCTCTCGTAGAAAATCCAGTAAATCATCCCAAGCGTACTCGGCACAGCTTAGGGTAAGGAACCATGTTGGAGTTCCTAAATTCCGTAACATGCATTTTAATTCACCATGGCGTCGGTACCAATATTCATTTGTCCCACGCTGACAAGCCATCAGATTGATCAGTTGTGTTTCCAAATGATCATCTCGGTGCTGCACTTTCTCCATAAAATCCTTAGCAGACACATTTTGTAAATGTACTCCACTTTTTAACCCCTTCAGTGCCCATGACGAGCTGGACTCGTCATGGAGCACAGTCGCGCTGTGCCCATGACGAGTCCAGCTCGTCATGGGACCCACCCTTGGGGGAAGCGCTGGCGCTCCCCCCGTGATTCCGCGATCTTAATTTTTTTTGCTTGGGAGGCAGGGGAAGACCTTCCCCTGCCTCCCCCCGCCCCCCCCGTCCGCGTCATCAATGACGTCAGCGCGGGAGCCGCGCTGACGTCACCGGAGGCTTCCCCTTTGCTCTCCGAGGCGCTGGAAGCCATTTGCTTCCTGCGCGTCGGAGAGTAAAGGTCAGTTTTGGGGCTGGGGAGGGGGTATCAGTGGATGTGTGCGGTAGGTAGGGTGGGGGCACAATGTTGGGAGGGGTTTTTGTAAACTCTGCTTTGTTTTTGCTCTTTGATCGTCAAAGCGCAGGCGATTGTATGAGAATTTTGAAAAAAAAAAAACGCTCGTTTTCGTTTCTTTGTCTGTTTCACCTGGGGGGTGCTGCTAGCGTGGGATGGGGGTGGGGGGCGTAATAAAGTCAGTCCTAGGGGTTCCAAAGTGGCCAGATTGATTTTATTTGCTTATAAAAACACCAGCATCCGAGTTTGCCAGTGCAGTGTGACTTTCGTTTTTTTGTCTTCCTTTGAACTGTATTCTTGTACCAAGGGGGGGCGAAAGAAAGTGAGACAGGGGTTGCAAAGTGGCCAGATTGATTTTAATTGCTTCCAAGTACACCAGCATCAGAGTTTGCCAGTGATGTGCTTTTTTCGTTTTTTTGTCTTCCTTTGAACTGTATTGTTGTTCCCAGGGGGCAAAGTAAAGTTAGACAGAGGGATTGCAAAGTGGCCAGATTGATTTCATTTGCATCAAAGCACACCAGCATCAGAGTTTGCCAGTGCAGTGCGACTTTCGTTTTCTCAGCCTAACTTTGAACTGTATTCTTGTTCCCTGGGTGGGCGAAATAAAGTAAGACAGAGGGGTTGCCAAGTGGCCAGATTATTTTTATTTGGATCCAAGTACACCAGCATCAGAGTTTGCCAGTGATGTGCTTCTTTCGTTTTTTTGTCTTCTTTTGAACAGTGTTGTTGTTTCCAGGGGGGGCGAAATAAAGTTAGACTGAGGGATTGCAAAGTGGCCAGATTGATTTTATTTGCATCTAAGCACACCAGCATCAGAGTTTGCCAGTGCAGTGCGTCTTTAGTTTTTTCGCCTAACTTTGACCAGTATTGTTGTTCCCAGGGGGGGCGAAATAAAGTTAGACAGAGGGATTGCAAAGTGGCCAGAATGATTTTATTTGCATCCATGCACACCAGCATGAGAGTTTGCCAGTGCAGTGCGTCTTTAGTTTTCTTGCCTAACTTTGAACAGTATTGTTGTTCCCAGGGGGGGTGAAATAAAGTTAGACAGAGGGATTGCAAAGTGGCCAGATTGATTTTATTTGCATCCAAGCACACCAGCATCAGAGTTTGCCAGTGCAGTGCGTCTTTAGTTTTCTCGCCTAACTTTGAACAGTATTGTTGTTCCCAGGGGGGGCGAAATAAAGTTAGACAGAGGGATTGCAAAGTGGCCAGATTGCTTTTATTTGCATCCAAGCACACCAGCATCAGAGTTTGCCAGTGCAGTGCGTCTTTAGTTTTCTCGCCTAACTTTGAACAGTATTGTTGTTCCCAGGGGGGGGCGAAATAAAGTTAGACAGAGGGATTGCAAAGTGGCCAGATTGATTTTATTTGCATCCAAGCACACCAGCATCAGAGTTTGCCAGTGCAGTGCGTCTTTAGTTTTCTCGCCCAGCTTTGAACAGTATTGTTGTTCCCAGGGGGGGCGAAATAAAGTTAGACAGAGGGATTGCAAAGTGGCCAGATTGATTTTATTTGCATCCAAGCACACCAGCATCAGAGTTTGCCAGTGCAGTGCGTCTTTAGTTTTCTCGCCTAACTTTGAACAGTATTGTTGTTCCCAGGGGGGGCGAAATAAAGTTAGACAGAGGGATTGCAAAGTGGCCAGATTGATTTTATTTGCATCCAAGCACACCAGCATCAGAATTTGCCAGTGCAGTGCGTCTTTAGTTTTCTCGCCTAACTTTGAACAGTATTTTTGTTTCCAGGGGGGGCGAAATAAAGTTAGACAGAGGGATTGCAAAGTGCCCAGATTGATTTTATTTGCATCCAAGCACACCAGCATCTGAGTTTGCCAGTGCAGTGCGTCTTTAGTTTTTTCGCCTAACTTTGAACAGTATTGTTGTTCCCAGGGGGGGGCGAGATAAAGTTAGACAGAGGGATTGCAAAGTGGCCAGATTGATTTTATTTGCATCCAAGCACACCAGCATCAGATTTTGCCAGTGCAGTGCGTCTTTAGTTTTATCGCCTAACTTTGAACAGTATTGTTGTTCCCAGGGGGGGCGAAATAAAGTTAGACAGAGGGATTGCAAAGTGGCCAGATTGATTTTATTTGCATCCAAGCACACCAGCATCAGAGTTGCCAGTGCAGTGCGTCTTTAGTGTTCTCGCCTAACTTTGAACAGTATTGTTGTTCCCAGGGGGGGGCGAAATAAAGTTAGACAGAGGGATTGCAAAGTGGCCAGATTGATTTTATTTGCATCCAAGCACACCAGCATCAGAGTTTGCCAGTGCAGTGCGTCTTTAGTTTTCTCGCCTAACTTTGAACAGTATTGTTGTTCCCAGGGGGGGCAAAATAAAGTTAGACAGAGGGATTGCAAAGTGGCCAGATTGATTTTATTTGCATCCAAGCACACCAGCATCTGAGTTTGCCAGTGCAGTGCGTCTTTAGTTTTTTCGCCTAACTTTGAACAGTATTGTTGTTCCCAGGGGGGGCGAAATAAAGTTAGACAGAGGGATTGCAAAGTGGCCAGATTGATTTTATTTGCATCCAAGCACACCAGCATCAGAGTTTGCCAGTGCAGTGCGTCTTTAGTTTTCTCGCCTAACTTTGAACAGTATTGTTGTTCCCAGGGGGGGCGAAATAAAGTTAGACAGAGGGATTGCAAAGTGGCCAGATTGATTTTATTTGCATCCAAGCACACCAGCATCAGAGTTTGCCAGTGCAGTGCGTCTTTAGTTTTTTTGCCTAACTTTGAACAGTATTGTTGTTCCCAGGGGGGGCGAAATAAAGTTAGACAGAGGGATTGCAAAGTGGCCAGATTGATTTTATTTGCATCCAAGCACACCAGCATCAGAGTTTGCCAGTGCAGTGCGTCTTTAGTTTTCTCGCCTAACTTTGACCAGTATTGTTGTTCCCTGGGGAGGCGAAATAAAGTTAGACAGAGGGATTGCAAAGTGGCCAGATTGATTTTATTTGCATCCAAGCACACCAGCATCAGAGTTTGCCAGTGCAGTGCGTCTTTAGTTTTTTCGCCTAACTTTGAACAGTATTGTTGTTCCCAGGGGGGGGCGAAATAAAGTTAGACAGAGGGATTGCAAAGTGGCCAGATTGATTTTATTTGCATCCAAGCACACCAGCATCAGAGTTTGCCAGTGCAGTGCGTCTTTAGTTTTCTCGCCTAACTTTGAACAGTATTGTTGTTCCCAGGGGGGGCGAAATAAAGTTAGACAGAGGGATTGCAAAGGGGCCAGATTGATTTTATTTGCATCCAAGCACACCAGCATCAGAGTTTGCCAGTGCAGTGCGTCTTTAGTTTTCTCGCCTAACTTTGAACAGTATTGTTGTTCCCAGGGGGGGCGAAATAAAGTTAGACAGAGGGATTGCAAAGTGGCCAGATTGATTTTATTTGCATCCAAGCACACCAGCATCAGAGTTTGCCAGTGCAGTGCGTCTTTAGTTTTCTCGCCTAACTTTGACCAGTATTGTTGTTCCCTGGGGGGGCGAAATAAAGTTAGACAGAGGGATTGCAAAGTGGCCAGACTGATTTTATTTGCACCAAAGCACACCAGCATCAGAGTTTGCCAGTGCAGTGCGTCTTTAGTTTTCTCGCCTAACTTTGACCAGTATTGTTGTTCCCTGGGGGGGCGAAATGAAGTTAGACAGAGGGATTGCAAAGTGGCCAGATTGATTTTATTTGCACCAAAGCACACCAGCATCAGAGTTTGCCAGTGCAGTGCGTCTTTAGTTTTCTCGCCTAACTTTGACCAGTATTGTTGTTCCCTGGGGGGGCGAAATAAAGTTAGACAGAGGGATTGCAAAGTGGCCAGATTTATTTTATTTTTACCAAAGCACACCAGCATCAGAGTTTGCCAGTGCAGTGCGTCTTTAGTTTTTTCGCCTAACTTTGAACAGTATTGTTGTTCCCAGGGTGCGGCGAAATAAAGTTAGACAGAGGGATTGCAAAGTGGCCAGATTGATTTTATTTGCATCCAAGCACACCAGCATCAGAGTTTGCCAGTGCAGTGCGTCTTTAGTTTTCTCGCCTAACTTTGAACAGTATTGTTGTTCCCAGGGGGGGGCGAAATAAAGTTAGACAGAGGGATTGCAAAGTGGCCAGATTGATTTTATTTGCATCCAAGCACACCAGCATCAGAGTTTGCCAGTGCAGTGCGTCTTTAGTTTTCTCGCCTAACTTTGAACAGTATTGTTGTTCCCAGGGGGGGCGAAATAAAGTTAGACAGAGGGATTGCAAAGTGGCCAGATTGATTTCATTTGCATCCAAGCACACCAGCATCAGTTTGCCAGTGCAGTGCGTCTTTAGTTTTCTCGCCTAACTTTGAACAGTATTGTTGTTCCCAGGGGGGGCGAAATAAAGTTAGACAGAGGGATTGCAAAGGGGCCAGATTGATTTTATTTGCATCCAAGCACACCAGCATCAGAGTTTGCCAGTGCAGTGCGTCTTTAGTTTTCTCGCCTAACTTTGAACAGTATTGTTGTTCTCAGGGGGGGGCGAAATAAAGTTAGACAGAGGGATTGCAAAGTGGCCAGATTGATTTTATTTGCATCCAAGCACACCAGCATCAGAGTTTGCCAGTGCAGTGCGTCTTCAGTTTTCTCGCCTAACTTTGAACAGTATTGTTGTTCCCAGGGGGGGCGAAATAAAGTTAGACAGAGGGATTGCAAAGTTGCCAGATTGATTTTATTTGCATCCAAGCACACCAGCATCAGATTTTGCCAGTGCAGTGCGTCTTTAGTTTTCTCGCCTAACTTTGAACAGTATTGTTGTTCCCAGGGGGGGCGAAATAAAGTTAGACAGAGGGATTGCAAAGTGGCCAGATTGATTTTATTTGCACCAAAGCACACCAGCATCAGAGTTTGCCAGTGCAGTGCGTCTTTAGTTTTCTCGCCTAACTTTGACCAGTATTGTTGTTCCCTGGGGGGGCGAAATAAAGTTAGACAGAGGGATTGCAAAGTGGCCAGATTAATTTTATTTGCACCAAAGCACACCAGCATCAGAGTTTGCCAGTGCAGTGCGTCTTTAGTTTTCTCGCCTAACTTTGACCAGTATTGTTGTTCCCTGGGGGGGCGAAATAAAGTTAGACAGAGGGATTGCAAAGTGGCCAGATTTATTTTATTTTACCAAAGCACACCAGCATCAGAGTTTGCCAGTGCAGTGCGTCTTTAGTTTTTTCGCCTAACTATGAACAGTATTGTTGTTCCCAGGGTGGGGCGAAATAAAGTTAGACAGAGGGATTGCAAAGTGGCCAGATTGATTTTAAAAAAAAAAAAAGCAACTGTAAAAGGCTGGAACGCCTCTGGCGGGTCAACTACTGTGAATTAGCAAAAAACCGCTACAAACAAGCCATCCGCGGTCTCCACCTATCCATAAAAAAAGCTAAAAAAGCATTCTTTGCGACCTCCATCCAGCAGGCGGAGCAATCTAGTAAAGAAGTTTTTAAGATTGTTCAATCTTTTTTTAAACCAAAGGCGATCGAGACTGAAATTATTCCGTCAGCAAGACTCTGTGAAAACATCTCAGATTTCTTTGATATAAAAATAACAAAAGTCTACGACACCTTTACGGACCCCGAGCCCACAGTTATGGCTGACTTTGAAATTTGTGAGTTATCCTCCTCACCCTTAAATCAATTCTATCCTATTATCTATGCAGAAGCACTGAGAGAAATACAAAAATGTAAATCAGGAGCCCCTGATGACCCCTGTCCACCGAAGCTCTGGAAGATGATGTCAGACGCAATTGCAGCCCCACTACTACATATATGGAATACGTCCATCGAAACTGGCACGTTCCCGGACTGCTGGAAACATGCTACACTTCTCCCGTTGAAAAAAAAGCCCAATGGTGCCTCGGATGATTTGAGCAATCTCCGCCCCATTTCCTTATTAGCAGCCCCAGGAAAAATGCTCGAAAAGCTGATTCAGCGTCAGCTGATCAGCTTTATCGAGGAAAAAGGAGCCTTACATGAAACACAGTCTGGTTTCAGGACCGGCTTCAGTACCGAGACGGCCCTCATTGAGGTTGCTGAATCAATCAGGTGGTCCCTAGATTCAGGGGCATCAGCTATGCTGGTGCTCCTGGATCTATCAGCCGCATTTGATACGGTGGATCACGACAGACTGCTGCTACGATTGAAGGACATAGGTCTGGCAGACAAGGCACTAAGCTGGCTTCACTCCTACCTCACAGATCGGTCCCAGAAAGTGGCGCTGGGCACCTTCTCCTCTAAGCCTAAACGCCTTTGGTGCGGTGTCCCTCAGGGGTCGGCGCTCAGCCCGCTGCTTTTCAATGTCTATCTAGCCCCACTTTTTACCTTGATTGCCAAATGGGGGGTCAAGGCGATTTCGTATGCAGATGATACGCAATTAGTCTTCCCCTATACAGAGGTATCGGAGGCAGCTTTTAGTAAAATAATAGGCTGCCTTCGAGATGTGGCTAGCTGGATGAATACAAACAAATTAAAATTGAATGCAAGTAAAACGGAGGTGCTATTTTTTGGTAAAAATACACATCCCTCCCCCGTTCTGTGGTGGCCTCCTGAAATGGGTCCAGCACCTTCTCCCGGCACCCATGCAAAGAACTTAGGAGTAAGATGGGATGAGAATCTTTCCTTCGCCTCTCATATACAGCAGACTACTACCTGCTGTCTTCGCAAACTCAGAAACCTTCGCAAATTTCTTTCTCTTCTTCCTATTGAGTGCCGAAAAACGGTAGTCCATGCGACAGTCACATCTAGATTAGACTACTCAAACGGCCTCTACCTCAGTCTGCCTAAATATCTGGTGCAACGACTGCAGATCGTGCAGAATGCGGCTGCGAGACTGATAAAGCATATTCCCTTTAGACATCATGTCTCTCCTTATCTGCACGAACTTCACTGGCTCCCTGTGGCGAACAGAATAAAATTCAAAGTTCTCACCCTGGCGTTCAGAGCACTGAAAGGGACCTGCCCCAACTACTTAAAACTTAGACTTCCCCGCTATCACCAGGAGCGACACCTGCGCTCTAACTCCCTGCTACAGCTAAGCATCCCACGAGTTAAAAAAGCCAGACTTGGGGGCTGGTCCTTCTCTGTGGGCACGGCGAAACTTTGGAACGCTTTGCCATCTGTCATCCAATCTGCTACGACAGAAGCTAGTTTTAGGAAGCTCCTAAAGACCTGGCTTTTTATGCAGAAAACCTAGAATTTCTCTATGGTTTCAAGCCTACTGCTGCAGCACTCTTTCAGCGCCGGGACACCTCCTTGCGAGGTAGCTGTTCGCGCTATACAAGCATCAGTATTATTATTATTATTATTATTATTATTATTATTAATATTATTATTTATTATTATTTGCATCCAAGCACACCAGCATCAGAGTTTGCCAGTGCAGTGCGTCTTTAGTTTTCTCGCCTAACTTTGAACAGTATTGTTGTTCCCAGGGGGGGGCGAAATAAAGTTAGACAGAGGGATTGCAAAGTGGCCAGATTGATTTTATTTGCATCCAAGCACACCAGCATCAGAGTTTGCCAGTGCAGTGCGTCTTTAGTTTTCTCGCCTAACTTTGAACAGTATTGTTGTTCCCAGGGGGGGCGAAATAAAGTTAGACAGAGGGATTGCAAAGTGGCCAGATTGATTTTATTTGCATCCAAGCACACCAGCATCAGTTTGCCAGTGCAGTGCGTCTTTAGTTTTCTCGCCTAACTTTGAACAGTATTGTTGTTCCCAGGGGGGGCGAAATAAAGTTAGACAGAGGGATTGCAAAGTGGCCAGATTGATTTTATTTGCATCCAAGCACACCAGCATCAGAGTTTGCCAGTGCAGTGCGTCTTTAGTTTTCTCGCCTAACTTTGAACAGTATTGTTGTTCTCAGGGGGGGGCGAAATAAAGTTAGACAGAGGGATTGCAAAGTGGCCAGATTGATTTTATTTGCATCCAAGCACACCAGCATCAGAGTTTGCCAGTGCAGTGCGTCTTCAGTTTTCTCGCCTAACTTTGAACAGTATTGTTGTTCCCAGGGGGGGCGAAATAAAGTTAGACAGAGGGATTGCAAAGTTGCCAGATTGATTTTATTTGCATCCAAGCACACCAGCATCAGAGTTTGCCAGTGCAGTGCGTCTTTAGTTTTCTCGCCTAACTTTGAACAGTATTGTTGTTCCCAGGGGGGGCGAAATAAAGTTAGACAGAGGGATTGCAAAGTGGCCAGATTGATTTTATTTGCATCCAAGCACACCAGCATCAGAGTTTGCCAGTGCAGTGCGTCTTTAGTTTTTTCGCCTAACTTTGAACAGTATTGTTGTTCCCAGGGGGGGCGAAATAAAGTCAGACTGAGGGGTTGCCAAGTTGCCAGATTGTTTTTATTTGCATCCAAGTACACCAGCTTCAGAGTTTTCCAGTGTATTGCTACTTTCGTTTTCTCATCTAACTTTGAACAGCATTGTTGTTTTCAGGGGGGGCGAAATAATGTAAGACAGAGGGGTTGCAAAGTGGCCAGATTGATTTCATTTGCATCCAAGTACACCAGCGTCAGAGTTTGCCAGTGTTTTGCTACTTTTGTTTTCTCGTCTTCCTTTGAACAGCATTGTTGTTTCTAGGGTGGGAGAGGTTACCATTTCTGTAGGTACTGCAATACCTGGTTGATGGGTGAATTGGAAAACACAATGTGCACCATGGTTCTGTGTTTATGGATGTGGTCTACCATACTGCTTATGTTTTGTAAGGATGTAAGCAATGGACAGTGAAACGTTTCCCTTCATGGCCCTCTAGTCATGTCCATAACTCTTCCGGTGCAACCACTCGCTGATTTCTGAATAGGTAGTGAGAGATCGTTTAGGTAACCATGTTGTTTCTGCTTACATTTCACATGCTTGGCATTCCCTAGGAGTTTTTTTTTTTTGTCTGCGTATTACTCTTATCAAGTGCATAATTTGAATTGTGCCACATCCAAGAGTTTGTAGCGGGCACAATTAGGTTGTAGCTGAAGGCAGTGCGAGTTTCTCTCAGTGGGCAAGTATGGCGTTCAGTGGGGATGTGGCACTATGGCCGGAGCTGTTGAATTTGGAAATGGGGAACCGGGTTCAGCATTCATGACCAGTCCACCACACCACTGTACTGAGGGAGCGCATTCCCATGCTACACCGTAGAAGGCCCCAATGGACCTTAGAAGGCTTGATGTCTTAGCACAAGCAGGTGTAATGTAGTGGTGTCAACTTACAAAGTGTATAAAGTACAAGTAGAGGTATAAAAGTGCAATAAATGGCAGACACGCAAAACACAGGAACACACTGGGTAGGCACTTCTACGGGCATGGAGAACAGAATTTCCTATAATGTAAAGACTTACTTCACACAATGGAGAGGGTGTGAATTAAGTTTGGAAGTGTCTTTGCAGGAGGAGAAATTTGAGGTTAGTTTTGAAGGACTGGGAAGAGGGAGGGGGTGGTCCGGAGCTGAGGCTCAGTTCCAGAATCTTGCCGCGTTGCTTGTAAAGGATTGGGCCATCAATCTTTCCTTTTTGAAAGTGGGAGGGTCAAGCAATACATTTTGCGCAGTACGTGATGGTCTAGAGCATTATATGCATATGTTACAATAAAGTTTTTTTTCCTCTTTTTTTTCTAGACTAAAGCTTTTCAACGGTGGCTGTTCTGCAGTTTTGTGTAGTTGCATTGTGTTGGTAAGAATTTTTTTGTTGTTGTATTTACACCAAATGAGTAATAATATAATGTCCGAATGAATTTTTTTGTAAGTGATGTCATAATGGCGGCATATTTACTTAGTGGTTTGAGCATGAAAATCTTTGCGATGTGTTTTGCATAGTCTTATGTGTAATTGTTTTTCTCTTTCTTTTTTAGTGGGATATTGTTGATCCATACTGTGTCTGTACAGAGTAGGTGGTGGTGAGTAGTTTTGCTGCCTCTGGCAAGTGAGTGGTATTGTTTTGGAGTATATTTGAGTTTTTGATAAAGGTGCTTTTTGCTTATTACTTATTTTACAAAGAGTTTGTTGTTGTTGACAAGTTACATTTATTAGTAAGCAATATGGCTAGCCGTAGAATGACTGCTCAGCAGGTGGTTGGTATGCTTCTTGAATCTTCCTCTGATCATGATTATGAGACTGACAGTGCGTCTGAGGGAGAGGAGGGAGGGGAAGATTCTGGCAGTGAGTTTTCACTCAACATGGAATCATCGGATGATGAAGGTACTCTCAGTGCAGATGAAGGTACTCTTGGTGTGGATGAAGCAACTCTCAGTGCGGATGAAGTGCCTGTCTTAGAGGAGGAAACTGCTGTGCCGATGGTGCAAGAGGCATCTGGATTGCAGTCTGAGGCTGCTAGGCTTCCTACTGGAAGTGCTGGACTTTGGGTTGATCCAAACATGGTGCAGCCGGTGTTGCCTGCCTTTAGTGGTGTTGCAGGGTGTACAGTGAATTGTGAAAACTTTTTGCCTATTCAGTTTTTTCAGTTGTTTATGGATGATGTATTTTTGGGTGAGATTGTTGAGCAGACGAATTTGTATGCTGAACAGTTTTTGAGGATCAACAGCGACAAACTTAGGCCCCAGTCTAGAGCTACCCGGTGGACTCCCACATATCTGGAAGAGATTAAGAAGTTTTTGGGTTTGACTTTATTGATGGGTGTGGTAAGGAAGCCAACCTTGGCTTCATATTGGTCTACTAGCCCCTTGTTGGCAACTGCCATATTTCCTGCAGTTATGACTCGTAATCGGTATTTACTTTTGCTACGTATGCTGCATTTTGTTGATAATTCAATGGCGTTGCCACGAGATCACCCTGACTGTGACCGTCTTTTTAAGATTCGGCCCGTTCTTGATCACTTTGTGGATCGGTTTTCTGAGATCTATACTCCAGGGAAAGAAATATCTATTGATGAGTCTTTGGTCTTGTTCAAGGGCCGTTTGGTTTTTAGGCAGTACATCCCTAGCAAGAGGGCACGCTATGGAATTAAGCTGTATATGTTGTTTGAGAGTAGGACAGGATATGTATTTAATTTTCGTGTGTATACTGGTAGAGATTCTGCCATTGACCCCCCTGGATGTCCGTCCACTTTTGGAGTTGCAGAGAAAATTGTGTGGGATCTTGCTAGGAGACTGTTTAACAGAGGCCACCATTTGTACCTTGATAACTTCTATACTGCTGTGCAATTATTTAAGGAATTGTATAAAGTGGACACTTTTGCATGTGGCACAATCCGCTCTAACCGTAAAGCTTATCCGAAAGAGCTTGTTTGCAAAAAACTTCAGAGGGGGCAGTGCAGTTCCTTGCGTAGTGATGAACTACTAGCTGTGAAATTTGTGGACAGGAGGGATGTGTACATGCTGTCTACCATCCATGATGAGAGTACTTCACCTGTGGCTGTTTGGGGTCAGGCTGCTGAAGTGCGCAAACCTGTGTGCATTCTAGACTACAATAAGAACATGGGTGGTGTTGACAGAGTAGATCAGAGGTTGGAACCTTACTCTGCTATTCGTAAGGCTTATGTTTGGTATAAGAAGTTGGCCATCCATTTCTTCGAATTAGCAATGTTCAATGCTTTTATTGTGTTCAAGGAGTGTTCTCCTGCGTCAAAGTTGACATTTATTCAGTTTCAGCACTCTGTGATAGCTAGCCTTGTTGTTGTGGAACAGGCAAGTGTTCCTAGATTTGGAGTGGTGGAGGATGTGGTTCGATTGAAAGATCACCACTTTCCTGATTTCATCCCTCCCACACCGGCAAAAGATTTTCCCACTAGGAGATGTAGAGTCTGTTGGCGAAGAGATAAGCGGAAGGAGACTCGTATGTACTGCTCCGACTGTCCATCTAAACCTGGGCTGTGTGTCCCTGCTTGTTTTAGAGCGTACCATACCCAAAAGAAGTTTTGGGAGCAATCATGAGTGGTAAAGTTAACTGATTGGTTTGTTTTCTTTGGAACATGTGATTCTGTTTCAAGGTTGGCTTTAGTGCAATGTGTTAAGTTTCTGATTTTGTGTTTGTAGATTTTTATGTATTTGTGATTTGTTTGTGTTTTTATTTTTGGCTAAAAAAATCCTAAATGTGTTGGCAGTGTGTGTGGACTGGCACTTCTTTGGCGGTGTACGTGGAATGGTGCTTGGCTGTTGGCGTGTGTGGCCTGGTGCTTGGCTGGCGGTGTGTGTGGACTGGTGATTGGCCGGCGGTGTGCGTGGACTGGTGCTTGGCTGGCGGTGTGCGTGGACTGGTGCTTGGCTGGCGGTGTGCGTGGACTGGTGCTTGGCTGGCGGTGTGCGTGGACTGGTGCTTGGCTGGCGGTGTGCGTGGACTGGTGCTTGGCTGGCGGTGTGCGTGGACTGGTGCTTGGCTGGCGGTGTGCGTGGACTGGTGCTTGGCTGGCGGTGTGCGTGGACTGGTGCTTGGCTGGCGGTGTGCGTGGACTGGTGTTTAGCTGGCGGTGTGCGTGAACTGGTGCTCGGCTAGCGGTGTGCGTGGACTGGCGCTCGGCTGGCTGTGTGAGTAGTGACTTGCTGCTGGTCACTACACACACTGCTAGCTGAGTGCCACTCCACGCAATCCATCTACTTGTGTAGTTTCTGTTTCAGGAATGTGGGCGTGTGAAAGTGATGGGCCCTTGAATGGCGCTGTGTGCTGGTGGGAGTTTTGTTATGTGATGGGCCCGCGGCTGGCGGTATGAATGGTTTTGTATGTCTCACGCGTATGAAAGGTGTATGAATGGCCTGTAAAGAGGTTGGTGCCTTGTCGTGGCTTTACAGCTCACGAGCTGTGAGTCAATGGTTCAGTTTCTCGCCCTTTCAATTATTAACAGTGCATTTCATTGTTGTGAAATCACTTGCTAATACAATTGTATATTCTAAACCATCACTCACTCTCGTGCCAAATCCAACCAGTATGTGTGTGTGCTTGAGGATTAGATGGCTGTGCAGTAATATTTGCCTTTCTGAAGCAGGGTGTACCTTGTCCCTTTTGTGAATTTTGTAATGTGTTTTTTTTGTGCCTGGTGGTGTGAATGGTCTTGTGTGTATCACGTATGAAAGATGTGTGAATGGCCTGTAAAGCGGTTGGTGCCTTGCCGTGGCTTTACAGCTCACGAGCTGCGAGTCATTGGTTCAGTTTTTTCTCCATTGAATTATTGACAGTGCATTTCATTTTTGTGAAATCTCTTGTTAATAAAATTTAATATACTGAACCATCACTCGCCCTCGTGCCAAATCCAACCAGTATGTGTGTGTGTTTTAGGAATAGGTGGCTGTGCAGGATTCTTTGTCTTTTTAGTTTCTCTGCCAAAGTGTATGTTCCATGTAAAAATAACCCACCGACTGTAGATATTGTGGTAAACCCATGGGAGTTCATGGTGATGTCTCTCTTGTGAATTTCAAAAAGGTTTTTTATCCTCAATGTCCTGCAAACCTCAAAATATCGATCACATTGTCCATGCAATATTGTTTCAAAATTCTCACGTTGTAGAAACAATGTCGAAACTTTCTTGTTTTGTAAGGGGGTCAACTGTCTTTTTGGCCCGTGCTCGGCGGCCATCTAGGGAAACCTACCAAACCCACAATTTCTGAAAACTAGACACCCGGCGGCTTCCAGGGAGGTATGGCTTGCGTGGATCCCCCAACATTTCCTTACCCAGAATCCCCTGCAAACCTCAATTTTTGCTGAAAAAATCACTTTTTTCACACATTTTGGGGTGGGAAAGTAGTGGCATCACCGGGCTCACACAAATTTACCACCACCCAGCGTTCCCCCAGGTCTCCCGGTAAAAATGGTGCCTCACTTGTGTAGGAGGCCCAAGTACCCGCCGCAGGCAAGGGCCCAAAACGCAGTGAGGCGACATCAAAATGGCCTGTCGCAAAACCACCTGGTTTTGCAAGGGGGGTCAATTGGGTTTTTGGCCCGGTGCTCGGCGGCCATCTAGGGAAACCAACCAAACCCACACATTTCTGAAAACTAGACACCCGGCGGCTTCCAGGGAGGTATGGCTTGCGTGGATCCCCCAACGTTTCCTTACCCAGAATCCCCTGCAAACCTCAATTTTTGCAGAAAAAATCACTTTTTTCACACATTTTGGGGTGGGAAAGTAGTGGCATCACCGGGCTCACACAAATTTACCACCACCCAGCGTTCCCCCAGGTCTCCCGGTAAAAATGGTGCCTCACTTGTGTGGGAGGCCCAAGTACCCGCCGCAGGCAAGGGCCCAAAACGCAGTGAGGCGACATCAAAAGGGCCTGTCGCAAAACCACCTGGTTTTGCAAGGAGGGTCACTTGGGTTTTTGGCCCGGTGCTCGGCGGCCATCTAGGGAAACCTACCAAACCCATGCATTTCTGAAAACTAGACACCCGGCGGCTTCCAGGGAGGTATGGCTTGCGTGGATCCCACAACGTTTCCTTACCCAGAATCCCCTGCAAACCTCAATTTTTGCTGAAAAAAGAACTTTTTTCTCACATTTTGGGGTGGGAAAGTAGTGGCATCACCGGGCTCACACAAATTTACCACCACCCAGCGTTCCCCCAGGTCTCCCGGTAAAAATGGTGCCTCACTTGTGTGGGAGGCCCAAGTACCCGCCGCAGGCAAGGGCCCAAAACGCAGTGAGGCAACATCAAAATGGCCTGTCGCAAAACCACCTGGTTTTGCAAGGGGGGTCACTTGGGTTTTTGGCCCGGTGCTCGGCGGCCATCTAGGGAAACCTACCAAACCCACGCATTTCTGAAAACTAGACACCCGGCGGCTTCCAGGGAGGTATGGCTTGCGTGGATCCCACAACGTTTCCTTACCCAGAATCCCCTGCAAACCTCAATTTTTGCTGAAAAAAGCACTTTTTTCACACATTTTGGGGTGGGAAAGTAGTGGCATCACCGGGCTCACACAAATTTACCACCACCCAGCGTTCCCCCAGGTCTCCCGGTCAAAATGGTGCCTCACTTGTGTGGGAGGCCCAAGTACCCGCCGCAGGCAAGGGCCCAAAACGCAGTGAGGCGACATCAAAAGGGCCTGTCGCAAAACCACCTGGTTTTGCAAGGGGGGTCACTTGGGTTTTTGGCCCGGTGCTCGGCGGCCATCTAGGGAAACCTACCAAACCCACACATTTCTGAAAACTAGACACCCGGCGGCTTCCAGGGAGGTATGGCTTGCGTGGATCCCCCAACGTTTCCTTACCCAGAATCCCCTGCAAACCTCAATTTTTGCTGGAAAAATCACTTTTTTCACACATTTTGGGGTGGGAAAGTAGTGGCATCACCGGGCTCACACAAATTGACCACCACCCAGCGTTCCCCCAGGTCTCCAGGTAAAAATGGTGCCTCACTTGTGTGGGAGGCCCAAGTACCCGCCGCAGGCAAGGGCCCAAAACGCAGTGAGGCAACATCAAAATGGCCTGTCGCAAAACCACCTGGTTTTGCAAGGGGGGTCACTTGGGTTTTTGGCCCGGTGCTCGGCGGCCATCTAGGGAAACCTACCAAACCCACGCATTTCTGAAAACCAGACACCCGGCGGCTTCCAGGGAGGTATGGCTTGCGTGGATCCCACAACGTTTCCTTACCCAGAATCCCCTGCAAACCTCAATTTTTGCTGAAAAAAGCACTTTTTTCACACATTTTGGGGTGGGAAAGTAGTGGCATCACCGGGCTCACACAAATTTACCACCACCCAGCGTTCCCCCAGGTCTCCCGGTAAAAATGGTGCCTCACTTGTGTGGGAGGCCCAAGTACCCGCCGCAGGCAAGGGCCCAAAACGCAGTGAGGCGACATCAAAATGGCCTGTCGCAAAACCACCTGGTTTGGCAAGGGGGGTCACTTGGGTTTTTGGCCCGGTGCTCGGCGGCCATCTAGGGAAACCTACCAAACCCACACATTTCTGAAAACTAGACACCCGGCGGCTTCCAGGGAGGTATGGCTTGCGTGGATCCCCCAACGTTTCCTTACCCAGAATCCCCTGCAAACCTCAATTTTTGCTGGAAAAATCACTTTTTTCACACATTTTGGGGTGGGAAAGTAGTGGCATCACTGGGCTCACACAAATTGACCTCCACCCAGCGTTCCCCCAGGTCTCCTGGTAAAAATGGTGCCTCACTTGTGTGGGAGGCCCAAGTACCCGCCGCAGGCAAGGGCCCAAAACGCAGTGAGGCAACATCAAAATGGCCTGTCGCAAAACCACCTGGTTTTGCAAGGGGGGTCACTTGGGTTTTTGGCCCGGTGCTCGGCGGCCATCTAGGGAAACCTACCAAACCCATGCATTTCTGAAAACTAGACACCCGGCGGCTTCCAGGGAGGTATGGCTTGCGTGGATCCCCCAACGTTTCCTTACCCAGAATCCCCTGCTAACCTCAATTTTTGCTGAAAAAATCACTTTTTTCACACATTTTGGGGTGGGAAAGTAGTGGCATCACCGGGCTCACACAAATTTACCACCACCCAGCGTTCCCCCAGGTCTCCCGGTAAAAATGGTGCCTCACTTGTGTGGGAGGCCCAAGTACCCGCCGCAGGCAAGGGCCCAAAACGCAGTGAGGCGACATCAAAATGGCCTGTCGCAAAACCACCTGGTTTTGCAAGGGGGGTCACTTGGGTTTTTGGCCCGGTGCTCGGCGGCCATCTAGGGAAACCAACCAAACCCACACATTTCTGAAAACTAGACACCCGGCGGCTTCCAGGGAGGTATGGCTTGCGTGGATCCCCCAACGTTTCCTTACCCAGAATCCCCTGCAAACCTCAATTTTTGCTGAAAAAATCACTTTTTTCACACATTTTGGGGTGGGAAAGTAGTGGCATCACCGGGCTCACACAAATTTACCACCACCCAGCGTTCCCCCAGGTCTCCCGGTAAAAATGGTGCCTCACTTGTGTGGGAGGCCCAAGTACCCGCCGCAGGCAAGGGCCCAAAACGCAGTGAGGCGACATCAAAATGGCCTGTCGCAAAACCGCCTGGTTTTGCAAGGCGGGTCACTTGGGTTTTTGGCCCGGTGCTCGGCGGCCATCTAGGGAAACCTACCAAACCCATGCATTTCTGAAAACTAGACACCCGGCGGCTTCCAGGAAGGTATGGCTTGCGTGGATCCCCCAACGTTTCCTTACCCAGAATCCCCTGCAAACCTCAATTTTTGCTGAAAAAAGCACTTTTTTCACACATTTTGGGGTGGGAAAGTAGTGGCATCACCGGGCTCACACAAATTTACCACCACCCAGCGTTCCCCCAGGTCTCCCGGTAAAAATGGTGCCTCACTTGTGTGGGAGGCCCAAGTACCCGCCGCAGGCAAGGGCCCAAAACGCAGTGAGGCGACATCAAAATGGCCTGTCGCAAAACCACCTGGTTTTGCAAGGGGGGTCACTTGGGTTTTTGGCCCGGTGCTCGGCGGCCATCTAGGGAAACCTACCAAACCCATGCATTTCTGAAAACTAGACACCCGGCGGCTTCCAGGGAGGTATGGCTTGCGTGGATCCCCCAACGTTTCCTTACCCAGAATCCCCTGCTAACCTCAATTTTTGCTGAAAAAATCACTTTTTTCACACATTTTGGGGTGGGAAAGTAGTGGCATCACCGGGCTCACACAAATTTACCACCACCCAGCGTTCCCCCAGGTCTCCCGGTAAAAATGGTGCCTCACTTGTGTGGGAGGCCCAAGTACCCGCCGCAGGCAAGGGCACAAAACTTAGTGATGCGGCATCAACATTGCCTATCCCAAATGTTGCATCACTACGTTTGTTGCCCTTGCCTGCCGCGGGTAGTTGGGCCTCCCACACAAGTGAGGCACCATTTTTACCGGGAGACCTGGGGGAACGCTGGGTGGTGGTAAATTTGTGTGAGCCCCGTGTTGCCACTACTTTCCCACCCCAAAATGTGTGAAAAAAGTGCTTTTTTCTGCATAAATTGAGGTTTGCAGGGGATTCTGGGTAAGGAAACGTTGGGGGATCCACGCAAGCCATACCTCCCTGGAAGCCGCCGGGTGTCTAGTTTTCAGAAATGCGTGGGTTTGGTAGGTTTCCCTAGATGGCCGCCGAGCACCGGGCCAAAAACCCAAGTGACCCCCCTTGCAAAACCAGGTGGTTTTGCGACTGGCCCTTTTGATGTCGCCTCACTGCGTTTTGGGCCCTTGCCTGCGGCGGGTACTTGGGCCTCCCACACAAGTGAGGCACCATTTTTACCGGGAGACCTGCGGGAACGCTGGGTGGTGGTAAATTTGTGTGAGCCCGGTGATGCCACTACTTTCCCACCCCAAAATGTGTGAAAAAAGTGCTTTTTTCAGCAAAAATTGAGGTTTGCAGGGGATTCTGGGTAAGGAAACGTTGGGGGATCCACGCAAGCCATACCTCCCTGGAAGCCGCCGGGTGTCTAGTTTTCAGAAATGCGTGGGTTTGGTAGGTTTCCCTAGATGGCCGCCGAGCACCGGGCTAAAAACCCAAGTGACCCCCCTTGCAAAACCAGGTGGTTTTGCGACAGGCCATTTTGATGTTGCCTCACTGCGTTTTGGGCCCTTGCCTGCGGCGGGTACTTGGGCCTCCCACACAAGTGAGGCACCATTTTTACCGGGAGACCTGGGGGAACGCTGGGTGGTGGTAAATTTGTGTGAGCCCGGTGTTGCCACTACTTTCCCACCCCAAAATGTGTGAAAAAAGTGCTGTTTTCAGCAAAAATTGAGGTTTGCAGGGGATTCTGGGTAAGGAAACGTTGGGGGATCCACGCAAGCCATACCTCCCTGGAAGCCGCCGGTTGTCTAGTTTTCAGAAATGCGTGGGTTTGGTAGGTTTCCCTAGATGGCCGCCGATCACCGGGCCAAAAACCCAAGTGACCCCCCTTGCAAATCCAGGTGGTTTTGCGACAGGCCATTTTGATGTTGCCTCACTGCGTTTTGGGCCCTTGCCTGCGGCGGGTACTTGGGCCTCCCACACAAGTGAGGCACCATTTTTACCGGGAGACCTGGGGGAATGCTGGGTGGTGGTAAATTTGTGTGAGCCCGGTGATGCCACTACTTTCCCACCCCAAAATGTGTGAAAAAAGTGCTTTTTTCAGCAAAAATTGAGGTTTGCAGGGGATTCTGGGTAAGGAAACGTTGTGGGATCCACGCAAGCCATACCTCCCTGGAAGCCGCCGGGTGTCTAGTTTTCAGAAATGCGTGGGTTTGGTAGGTTTCCCTAGATGGCCGCCGAGCACCGGGCCAAAAACCCAAGTGACCCCCCTTGCAAAACCAGGTGGTTTTGCGACAGGCCATTTTGATGTTGCCTCACTGCGTTTTGGGCCCTTGCCTGCGGCGGGTACTTGGGCCTCCCACACAAGTGAGGCACCATTTTTACCGGGAGACCTGGGGGAACGCTGGGTGGTGGTAAATTTGTGTGAGCCCGGTGTTGCCACTACTTTCCCACCCCAAAATGTGTGAAAAAAGTGCTGTTTTCAGCAAAAATTGAGGTTTGCAGGGGATTCTGGGTAAGGAAACGTTGGGGGATCCACGCAAGCCATACCACCCTGGAAGCCGCCGGTTGTCTAGTTTTCAGAAATGCGTGGGTTTGGTAGGTTTCCCTAGATGGCCGCCGATCACCGGGCCAAAAACCCAAGTGACCCCCCTTGCAAATCCAGGTGGTTTTGCGACAGGCCATTTTGATGTTGCCTCACTGCGTTTTGGGCCCTTGCCTGCGGCGGGTACTTGGGCCTCCCACACAAGTGAGGCACCATTTTTACCGGGAGACCTGGGGGAACGCTGGGTGGTGGTAAATTTGTGTGAGCCCGGTGATGCCACTACTTTCCCACCCCAAAATGTGTGAAAAAAGTGCTTTTTTCAGCAAAAATTGAGGTTTGCAGGGGATTCTGGGTAAGGAAACGTTGTGGGATCCACGCAAGCCATACCTCCCTGGAAGCCGCCGGGTGTCTAGTTTTCAGAAATGCATGGGTTTGGTAGGTTTCCCTAGATGGCCGCCGAGCACCGGGCCAAAAACCCAAGTGACCCCCCTTGCAAAACCAGGTGGTTTTGCGACAGGCCATTTTGATGTTGCCTCACTGCGTTTTGGGCCCTTGCCTGCGGCGGGTACTTGGGCCTCCCACACAAGTGAGGCACCATTTTTACCGGGAGATCTGGGGGAACGCTGGGTGGTGGTAAATTTGTGTGAGCCCAGTGATGCCACTACTTTCCCACCCCAAAATGTGTGAAAAAAGTGCTTTTTTCAGCAAAAATTGAGGTTTGCATGGGATTCTGGGTAAGGAAACGTTGTGGGATCCACGCAAGCCATACCTCCCTGGAAGCCGCCGGGTGTCTAGTTTTCAGAAATGCATGGGTTTGGTAGGTTTCCCTAGATGGCCGCCGAGCACCGGGCCAAAAACCCAAGTGACCCCCCTTGCAAAACCAGGTGGTTTTGCGACAGGCAATTTTGATGTTGCCTCACTGCGTTTTGGGCCCTTGCCTGCGGCGGGTACTTGGGCCTCCCACACAAGTGAGGCACCATTTTTACCGGGAGACCTGGGGGAACGTTGGGTGGTGATAAATTTGTGTGAGCCCGGTGTTGCCACTACTTTCCCACCCCAAAATGTGTGGAAAAAGTGCTTTTTTCAGCAAAAATTGAGGTTTGCAGGGGATTCTGGGTAAGGAAACGTTGGGGGATCCACGCAAGCCATACCTCCCTGGAAGCCGCCGGTTGTCTAGTTTTCAGAAATGCGTGGGTTTGGTAGGTTTCCCTAGATGGCCGCCGAGTACCGGGCCAAAAACCCAAGTGACCCCCCTTGCAAATCCAGGTGGTTTTGCGACAGGCCATTTTGATGTTGCCTCACTGCGTTTTGGGCCCTTGCCTGCGGCGGGTACTTGGGCCTCCCACACAAGTGAGGCACCATTTTTACCGGGAGACCTGGGGGAACGCTGGGTGGTGGTAAATTTGTATGAGCCCGGTGATGCCACTACTTTCCCACCCCAAAAAGTGTGAAAAAAGTGATTTTTTCTGCAAAAATTGAGGTTTGCAGGGGATTCTGGGTAAGGAAACGTTGGGGGATCCACGCAAGCCATACCTCCCTGGAAGCCGCCGGGTGTCTAGTTTTCAGAAATGTGTGGGTTTGGTAGGTTTCCCTAGATGGCCGCCGAGCACCGGGCCAAAAACCCAAGTGACCCCCCTTGCAAAACCAGGTCGTTTTGCGACAGGTCATTTTGATGTCGCCTCACTGTGTTTTGGGCCCTTGCCTGCGGCGGGTACTTGGGCCTCCCACACAAGTGAGGCACCATTTTTACCGGGAGACCTTGCGGAACGCTGGGTGGTGGTAACTTTGTGTGAGCCCGGTGATGCCACTACTTTCCCACCCCAAAAACTGTGAAAAAAGTGATTTTTTCAGCAAAAATTGAGGTTTGCAGGGGATTCTGGGTAAGGAAACGTTGGGGGATCCACGCAAGCCATACCTCCCTGGAAGCCGCCGGGTGTCTAGTTTTCAGAAATGCGTGGGTTTGGTAGGTTTCCCTAGATGGCCGCCGTGCCCCGGGCCAAAAAGCCAAGAGACCCCCCTTGCAAAACCAGGTGGTTTTGAGATAGGCAATTTTGATGTCACCTCACTATGTTTTGCGCCGTTTCCTGTCGCGGGCACTAGGCCGACCCACACAAGTGAGGTACCGTTTTTCTCGAAAGACTTTGGGGAACGCGGGGTGGGTGGAAATTCGTGGATCCACGCAGATTCCAGAACTTTCCACGACAGAATTGTGGGGAAAATGTGGTTTTTTTTGCCATTTTTTTAAGTTTGCAAGGGATTCTGGGTAACAGACCCTGGTGGGAGGCAGTCAAGTCACCCCATCCTGGATTCCCCTGGGTGTCTAGTTTTCAAAAATGTATAGGTTTGCTAGGTTTCCCCAGGTACCCGCAGAGCTAGGGTTCAAAAACTACAGCTAGTCATTTTTCCAAAAAAGGGTCATTTTTCACTGCGAAATAGAGGTGTGACCAGGTTGCGTTTTGCGCCGTTTCCTGTCGCGGGCACTAGGCCGATCCACACAAGTGAGGTACCGTTTTTCTCGTAAGACTTTGGGTAACGCGGGGTGGGTGGAAATTTGTGGATCCACGCAGATTCCGGAACTTTCCACGACAGAAATGTGTGGAAAATGTGTTTTTTTTGCCAATTTTTTAGGTTTGCAAGGGATTCTGGGTAACAGACCCTGGTGGGAGGCAGTCAAGTCACCCCATCCTGGATTCCCCTGGGTGTCTAGTTTTCAAAAATGTATAGGTTTGCTAGGTTTCCCCAGGTGCCCGCAGAGCTAGGGTTCAAAAACTACAGCTAGTCATTTTTCCAAAAAAGGGTCACTTTTCACTGCGAAATTGAGGTGTGACCAGGTTGCGTTTTGCGCCGTTTCCTGTCGCGGGCACTAGGCCTATCCACACAAGTGAGGTACCATTTTTCTCGTAAGACTTTGGGGAACGCGGGGTGGGTGGAAATTTGTGGATCCACGCAGATTCCGGAACTTTCCACGACAGAAATGTGTGGAAAATGTGGTTTTTTTGCCAATTTTTTAGGTTTGCAAGGGATTCTGGGTAACAGACCCTGGTGGGAGGCAGTCAAGTCACCCCATCCTGGATTCCCCTGGGTGTCTAGTTTTCAAAAATGTATAGGTTTGCTAGGTTTCCCCAGGTACCCGCAGAGCTAGGGTTCAAAAACTACAGCTAGTCATTTTTCCAAAAAAGGGTCATTTTTCACTGCGAAATAGAGGTGTGACCAGGTTGCGTTTTGCGCCGTTTCCTGTCGCGGGCACTAGGCCGATCCACACAAGTGAGGTACCGTTTTTCTCGTAAGACTTTGGGTAACGCGGGGTGGGTGGAAATTTGTGGATCCACGCAGATTCCGGAACTTTCCACGACAGAAATGTGTGGAAAATGTGTTTTTTTTGCCAATTTTTTAGGTTTGCAAGGGATTCTGGGTAACAGACCCTGGTGGGAGGCAGTCAAGTCACCCCATCCTGGATTCCCCTGGGTGTCTAGTTTTCAAAAATGTATAGGTTTGCTAGGTTTCCCCAGGTGCCCGCAGAGCTAGGGTTCAAAAACTACAGCTAGTCATTTTTCCAAAAAAGGGTCACTTTTCACTGCGAAATTGAGTTGTGACCAGGTTGCGTTTTGCGCCGTTTCATGACGCGGGCACTAGGCCTATCCACACAAGTGAGGTACCGTTTTTCTCGTAAGACTTTGGGGAACGCGGGGTGGGTGGAAATTTGTGGATCCACGCAGATTCCGGAACTTTCCACGACAGAAATGTGTGGAAAATGTGGTTTTTTTGCCAATTTTTTAGGTTTGCAAGGGATTCTGGGTAACAGACTCTGGTGGGAGGCAGTCAAGTCACCCCATCCTGGATTCCCCTGGGTGTCTAGTTTTCAAAAATGTATAGGTTTGCTAGGTTTCCCCAGGTGCCCGCAGAGCTAGGGTTCAAAAACTACAGCTAGTCATTTTTCCAAAAAAGGGTCATTTTTCACTGCAAAATTGAGGTGTGACCAGGTTGCGTTTTGCGCCGTTTCCTGTCGCGGGCACTAGGCCGATCCACACAAGTGCGGTACCGTTTTTCTCGTAAGACTTTGGGGAACGCGGGGTGGGTGGAAATTTGTGGATCCACGCAGATTCCGGAACTTTCCACGACCAAAATGTGGGGAAAATTTGTTTTTTTTGCCAATTTTTTAGGTTTGCAAGGGATTCTGGGTAACAGACCCTGGTGGGAGGCAGTCAAGTCACCCCATCCTGGATTCCCCTCGGTGTCTAGTTTTCAAAAATGTATAGGTTTGCTAGGTTTCCCCAGGTGCCCGCAGAGCTAGGGTTCAAAAACTACAGCTAGTCATTTTTCCAAAAAAGGGTCATTTTTCACTGCGAAATTGAGGTGTGACCAGGTTGCGTTTTGCGCCGTTTCCTGTCGCGGGCACTAGGCCGATTCACACAAGTGAGGTACCGTTTTTCTCGTAAGACTTTGGGGAACGCGGGGTGGGTGGAAATTTGTGGATCCACGCAGATTCCAGAACTTTCCACGACAGAAATGTGTGGAAAATGTGTTTTTTTTGCCAATTTTTTAGGTTTGCAAGGGATTCTGGGTAACAGACCCTGGTGGGAGGCAGTCAAGTCACCCCATCCTGGATTCCCCTGGGTGTCTAGTTTTCAAAAATGTATAGGTTTGCTAGGTTTCCCCAGGTGCCCGCAGAGCTAGGGTTCAAAAACTACAGCTAGTCATTTTTCCAAAAAAGGGTCATTTTTCACTGCGAAATTGAGTTGTGACCAGGTTGCGTTTTGCGCCGTTTCCTGTCGCGGGCACTAGGCCGATCCACACAAGTGAGGTACCGTTTTTCTCGTAAGACTTTGGGGAACGCGGGGTGGGTGGAAATTTGTGGATCCACGCAGATTCCGGAACTTTCCACGACAGAATTGTGGGGAAAATGTGGTTTTTTTGCCAATTTTTTAGGTTTGCAAGGGATTCTGGGTAACAGACCCTGGTGGGAGGCAGTCAAGTCACCCCATCCTGGATTTCCCTGGGTGTCTAGTTTTCAAAAATGTATAGGTTTGCTAGGTTTCCCCAAGTGCCCGCAGAGCTAGGGTTCAAAAACTACAGCTAGTCATTTTTCCAAAAAAGGGTCATTTTTCACTGCGAAATTGAGTTGTGACCAGGTTGCGTTTTGCGCCGTTTTATGACGCGGGCACTAGGCCTATCCACACAAGTGAGGTACCGTTTTTCTCGTAAGACTTTGGGGAACGCGGGGTGGGTGGAAATTTGTGGATCCACGCAGATTCCGGAACTTTCCACGACAGAAATGTGTGGAAAATGTGTTTTTTTTGCCAATTTTTTAGGTTTGCAAGGGATTCTGGGTAACAGACCCTGGTGGGAGGCAGTCAAGTCACCCCATCCTGGATTCCCCTGGGTGTCTAGTTTTCAAAAATGTATAGGTTTGCTAGGTTTCCCCAGGTGCCCGCAGAGCTAGGGTTCAAAAACTACAGCTAGTCATTTTTCCAAAAAAGGGTCATTTTTCACTGCGAAATTGAGGTGTGACCAGGTTGCGTTTTGCGCCGTTTCCTGTCGCGGGCACTAGGCCGATCCACACAAGTGAGGTACCGTTTTTCTCGTAAGACTTTGGGGAACGCGGGGTGGGTGGAAATGTGTGGATCCACGCAGATTCCGGAACTTTCCACGACCGAAATGTGGGGAAAATGTGTTTTTTTTGCCAATTTTTTAGGTTTGCAAGGGATTCTGGGTAACAGACCCTGGTGGGAGGCAGTCAAGTCACCCCATCCTGGATTCCCCTGGGTGTCTAGTTTTCAAAAATGTATAGGTTTGCTAGGTTTCCCCAGGTGCCCGCAGAGCTAGGGTTCAAAAACTACAGCTAGTCATTTTTCCAAAAAAGGGTCATTTTTCACTGCGAAATTGAGGTGTGACCAGGTTGCGTTTTCCGCCGTTTCCTGTCGCGGGCACTAGGCCGACCCACACAAGTGAGGTACCGTTTTTCTTTTAAGACTTTGGGGAACGCGGGGTGGGTGGAAATTTGTGGATCCACGCAGATTCCGGAACTTTCCACGACAGCATTGTGGGGAAAATGTGTTTTTTTTGCCAATTTTTTAGGTTTGCAAGGGATTCTGGGTAACAGACCCTGGTGGGAGGCAGTCAAGCCACCCCATCCTGGATTCCCCTGGGTGTCTAGTTTTCAAAAATGTATAGGTTTGCTAGGTTTCCCCAGGTGCCCGCAGAGCTAGGGTTCAAAAACTACAGCTAGTCATTTTTCCAAAAAAGGGTCATTTTTCACTGCGAAATTGAGGTGTGACCAGGTTGCGTTTTGCGCCGTTTCCTGTCATGGGGACTAGGCCGACCCACACAAGTGAGGTACCGTTTTTCTCGTAAGACTTTGGGGAACGCGGGGTGGGTGGAAATTTGTGGATCCACGCAGATTCCGGAACTTTCCACGACCGAAATGTGGGGAAAATGTGTTTTTTTTGCCAATTTTTTAGGTTTGCAAGGGATTCTGGGAAACAGACCCTGGTGGGAGGCAGTCAAGTCACCCCATCCTGGATTCCCCTGGGTGTCTAGTTTTCAAAAATGTATAGGTTTGCTAGGTTTCCCCAGGTGCCCGCAGAGCTAGGGTTCAAAAACTACAGCTAGTCATTTTTCCAAAAAAGGGTCATTTTTCACTGCGAAATTGAGGTGTGACCAGGTTGCGTTTTGCGCCGTTTCCTGTCGCGGGCACTAGGCTGATCCACACAAGTGAGGTACCGTTTTTCTCGTAAGACTTTGGGGAACGCGGGGTGGGTGGAAATTTGTGGATCCACGCAGATTCCGGAACTTTCCACGACAGCATTGTGGGGAAAATGTGTTTTTTTTGCCAATTTTTTAGGTTTGCAAGGGATTCTGGGTAACAGACCCTGGTGGGAGGCAGTCAAGCCACCCCATCCTGGATTCCCCTGGGTGTCTAGTTTTCAAAAATGTATAGGTTTGCTAGGTTTCCCCAGGTGCCCGCAGAGCTAGGGTTCAAAAACTACAGCTAGTCATTTTTCCAAAAAAGGGTCCTTTTTCACTGCGAAATTGAGGTGTGACCAGGTTGCGTTTTGCGCCGTTTCCTGTCGCGGGCACTAGGCCGATTCACACAAGTGAGGTACCGTTTTTCTCGTAAGACTTTGGGGAACGCGGGGTGGGTGGAAATTTGTGGATCCACGCAGATTCCAGAACTTTCCACGACAGAAATGTGTGGAAAATGTGTTTTTTTTGCCAATTTTTTAGGTTTGCAAGGGATTCTGGGTAACAGACCCTGGTGGGAGGCAGTCAAGTCACCCCATCCTGGATTCCCCTGGGTGTCTAGTTTTCAAAAATGTATAGGTTTGCTAGGTTTCCCCAGGTGCCCGCAGAGCTAGGGTTCAAAAACTACAGCTAGTCATTTTTCCAAAAAAGGGTCATTTTTCACTGCGAAATTGAGTTGTGACCAGGTTGCGTTTTGCGCCGTTTCCTGTCGCGGGCACTAGGCTGATCCACACAAGTGAGGTACCGTTTTTCTCGTAAGACTTTGGGGAACGCGGGGTGGGTGGAAATTTGTGGATCCACGCAGATTCCGGAACTTTCCACGACAGAATTGTGGGGAAAATGTGGTTTTTTTGCCAATTTTTTAGGTTTGCAAGGGATTCTGGGTAACAGACCCTGGTGGGAGGCAGTCAAGTCACCCCATCCTGGATTCCCCTGGGTGTCTAGTTTTCAAAAATGTATAGGTTTGCTAGGTTTCCCCAGGTGCCCGCAGAGCTAGGGTTCAAAAACTACAGCTAGTCATTTTTCCAAAAAAGGGTCATTTTTCACTGCGAAATTGAGGTGTGACCAGGTTGCGTTTTGCGCCGTTTCCTGTCGCGGGCACTAGGCCGATTCACACAAGTGAGGTACCGTTTTTCTCGTAAGACTTTGGGGAACGCGGGGTGGGTGGAAATTTGTGGATCCACGCAGATTCCGGAACTTTCCACGACAGAAATGTGTGGAAAATGTGTTTTTTTTGCCAATTTTTTAGGTTTGCAAGGGATTCTGGGTAACAGACCCTGGTGGGAGGCAGTCAAGTCACCCCATCCTGGATTCCCCTGGGTGTCTAGTTTTCAAAAATGTATAGGTTTGCTAGGTTTCCCCAGGTGCCCGCAGAGCTAGGGTTCAAAAACTACAGCTAGTCATTTTTCCAAAAAAGGGTCATTTTTCACTGCGAAATTGAGTTGTGACCAGGTTGCGTTTTGCGCCGTTTCCTGTCACGGGCACTAGGCCGATCCACACAAGTGAGGTACCGTTTTTCTCGTAAGACTTTGGGGAACGCGGGGTGGGTGGAAATTTGTGGATCCACGCAGATTCCGGAACTTTCTACGACAGAAATGTGTGGAAAATGTGTTTTTTTTGCCAATTTTTTAGGTTTGCAAGGGATTCTGGGTAACAGACCCTGGTGGGAGGCAGTCAAGTCACCCCATCCTGGATTTCCCTGGGTGTCTAGTTTTCAAAAATGTATAGGTTTGCTAGGTTTCCCCAGGTGCCCGCAGAGCTAGGGTTCAAAAACTACAGCTAGTCATTTTTCCAAAAAAGGGTCATTTTTCACTGCGAAATTGAGGTGTGACCAGGTTGCGTTTTGCGCCGTTTCCTGTCGCGGGCACTAGGCCGATCCACACAAGTGAGGTACCGTTTTTCTCGTAAGACTTTGGGGAACGCGGGGTGGGTGGAAATTTGTGGAACCACGCAGATTCCGGAACTTTCCACGACAGAAATGTGTGGAAAATGTGTTTTTTTTGCCAATTTTTTAGGTTTGCAAGGGATTCTGGGTAACAGACCCTGGTCGGAGACAGTCAAGTCACCCCATCCTGGATTCCCCTGGGTGTCTAGTTTTCAAAAATGTATAGGTTTGCTAGGTTTCCCCAGGTGCCCGCAGAGCTAGGGTTCAAAAACTACAGCTAGTCATTTTTCCAAAAAAGGGTCATTTTTCACTGCGAAATTGAGGTGTGACCAGGTTGCGTTTTGCGCCGTTTCCTGTCGCGGACACTAGGCCGATCCACACAAGTGAGGTACCGTTTTTCTCGTAAGACTTTGGGGAACGCGGGGTGGGTGGAAATTTGTGGATCCACGCAGATTCCGGAACTTTCCACGACCGAAATGTGGGGAAAATGTGTTTTTTTTGCCAATTTTTTAGGTTTGCAAGGGATTCTGGGTAACAGACCCTGGTGGGAGGCAGTCAAGTCACCCCATCCTGGATTCCCCTGGGTGTCTAGTTTTCAAAAGAGTATAGGTTTGCTAGGTTTCCCCAGGTGCCCGCAGAGATAGGGTTCAAAAACTACAGCTAGTCATTTTTCCAAAAAAGGGTCATTTTTCTCTGCGAAATTGAGGTGTGACCAGGTTGCGTTTTGCGCCGTTTCCTGTCATGGGGACTAGGCCGACCCACACAAGTGAGGTACCGTTTTTCTCGTAAGACTTTGGGGAACGCGGGGTGGGTGGAAATTTGTGGATCCACGCAGATTCCGGAACTTTCCACGACCGAAATGTGGGGAAAATGTGTTTTTTTTGCCAATTTTTTAGGTTTGCAAGGGATTCTGGGAAACAGACCCTGGTGGGAGGCAGTCAAGTCACCCCATCCTGGATTCCCCTGGGTGTCTAGTTTTCAAAAATGTATAGGTTTGCTAGGTTTCCCCAGGTGCCCGCAGAGCTAGGGTTCAAAAACTACAGCTAGTCATTTTTCCAAAAAAGGGTCATTTTTCACTGCGAAATTGAGGTGTGACCAGGTTGCGTTTTGCGCCGTTTCCTGTCGCGGGCACTAGGCCGACCCACACAAGTGAGGTACCGTTTTTCTCGTAAGACTCTGGGGAACGCGGGGTGGGTGGAAATTTGTGGATCCACACAGATTCCGGAACTTTCCACGACAGAAATGTGGGGAAAATGTGTTTTTTTTGCCAATTTTTTAGGTTTGCAAGGGATTCTGGGTAACAGACCCTGGTGGGAGGCAGTCAAGTCACCCCATCCTGGATTCCCCTGGGTGTCTAGTTTTCAAAAATGTATAGGTTTGCTAGGTTTCCCCAGGTGCCCGCAGAGCTAGGGTTCAAAAACTACAGCTAGTCATTTTTCCAAAAAAGGGTCATTTTTCACTGCGAAATTGAGGTGTGCCCAGGTTGCGTTTTGCGCCGTTTCCTGTCGCGGGCACTAGGCCGACCCACACAAGTGAGGTACCGTTTTTCTCGTAAGACTTTGGGGAACGCGGGGTGGGTGGAAATTTGTGGATCCACGCAGATTCCGGAACTTTCCACGACCGAAATGTGGGGAAAATGTGTTTTTTTTGCAAATTTTTTAGGTTTGCAAGGGATTCTGGGTAACAGACCCTGGTGGAAGGCAGTCAAGTCACCCCATCCTGGATTCCCCTGGGTGTCTAGTTTTCAAAAATGTATAGGTTTGCTAGGTTTCCCCAGGTGCCCGCAGAGCTAGGGTTCAAAAACTACAGCTAGTCATTTTTCCAAAAAAGGGTCATTTTTCACTGCGAAATTGAGGTGTGACCAGGTTGCGTTTTGCGCCATTTCCTGTCGCGGGCACTAGGCCGACCCACACAAGTGAGGTACCGTTTTTCTTGTAAGACTTTGGGGAACGCGGGGTGGGTGGAAATTTGTGGATCCACGCAGATTCCGGAACTTTCCACGACAGAATTGTGGGGAAAATGTGGTTTTTTTGCCAATTTTTTAGGTTTGCAAGGGATTCTGGGTAACAGACCCTGGTGGGAGGCAGTCAAGTCACCCCATCCTGGATTCCCCTGGGTGTCTAGTTTTCAAAAATGTATAGGTTTGCTAGGTTTCCCCAGGTGCCCGCAGAGCTAGGGTTCAAAAACTACAGCTAGTCATTTTTCCAAAAAAGGGTCATTTTTCAATGCGAAATTGAGGTGTGACCAGGTTGCGTTTTGCGCCGTTTCCTGTCGCGGGCACTAGGCCGATCCACACAAGTGAGGTACCGTTTTTCTCGTAAGACTTTGGGGAACGCGGGGTGGGTGGAAATTTGTGGATCCACGCAGATTCCGGAACTTTCCACGACAGAAATGTGTGGAAAATGTGTTTTTTTTGCCAATTTTTTAGGTTTGCAAGGGATTCTGGGTAACAGACCCTGGTGGGAGGCAGTCAAGTCACCCCATCCTGGATTCCCCTGGGTGTCTAGTTTTCAAACATGTATAGGTTTGCTAGGTTTCCCCAGGTGCCCGCAGAGCTAGGGTTCAAAAACTACAGCTAGTCATTTTTCCAAAAAAGGGTCATTTTTCACTGCGAAATTGAGTTGTGACCAGGTTGCGTTTTGCGCCGTTTCCTGTCGCGGGCACTAGGCCGATCCACACAAGTGAGGTACCGTTTTTCTCGTAAGACTTTGGGGAACGCGGGGTGGGTGGAAATTTGTGGATCCACGCAGATTCCGGAACTTTCCACGACAGAAATGTGTGGAAAATGTGTTTTTTTTGCCAATTTTTTAGGTTTGCAAGGGATTCTGGGTAACAGACCCTGGTGGGAGGCAGTCAAGTCACCCCATCCTGGATTCCCCTGGGTGTCTAGTTTTCAAAAATGTATAGGTTTGCTAGGTTTCCCCAGGTGCCCGCAGAGCTAGGGTTCAAAAACTACAGCTAGTCATTTTTCAAAAAAAGGGTCATTTTTCCCTGCAAAATTGAGGTGTGACCAGGTTGCGTTTTGCGCCGTTTCCTGTCGCGGGCACTAGGCCGATCCACACAAGTGAGGTACCGTTCTTCTCGTAAGACTTTGGGGAACGCGGGGTGGGTGGAAATTTGTAGAACCACGCAGATTCCGGAACTTTCCACGACAGAAATGTGGGGAAAATGTGGTTTTTTTGCCAATTTTTTAGGTTTGCAAGGGATTCTGGGTAACACACCCTGGTGGGAGGCAGTCAAGTCACCCCATCCTGGATTCCCCTGGGTGTCTAGTTTTCAAAAATGTATAGGTTTGCTAGGTTTCCCCAGGTGCCCGCAGAGATAGGGTTCAAAAACTACAGCTAGTCATTTTTCCAAAAAAGGGTCATTTTTCTCTGCGAAATTGAGGTGTGACCAGGTTGCGTTTTGCGCCGTTTCCTGTCGCGGCCACTGGGCCGATCCACACAAGTGAGGTACCGTTTTTCTCGTAAGACTTTGGGGAACGCGGGGTGGGTGGAAATTTGTGGATCCACGCAGATTCCGGAACTTTCCACGACCGAAATGTGGGGAAAATGTGTTTTTTTTGCCAATTTTTTAGGTTTGCAAGGGATTCTGGGTAACAGACCCTGGTGGGAGGCAGTCAAGTCACCCCATCCTGGATTCCCCTGGGTGTCTAGTTTTCAAAAATGTATAGGTTTGCTAGGTTTCCCCAGGTGCCCGCAGAGCTAGGGTTCAAAAACTACAGCTAGTCATTTTTCCAAAAAAGGGTCATTTTTCACTGCGAAATTGAGGTGTGACCAGGTTGCGTTTTGCGCCGTTTCCTGTCGCGGGCACTAGGCCGACCCACACAAGTGAGGTACCGTTTTTCTCGTAAGACTTTGGGGAACGCGGGGTGGGTGGAAATTTGTGGATCCACGCAGATTCCGGAACTTTCCACGACCGAAATGTGGGGAAAATGTGTTTTTTTTGCCAATTTTTTAGGTTTGCAAGGGATTCTGGGTAACAGACCCTGGTGGGAGGCAGTCAAGTCACCCCATCCTGGATTCCCCTGGGTGTCTAGTTTTCAAAAATGTATAGGTTTGCTAGGTTTCCCCAGGTGCCCGCAGAGCTAGGGTTCAAAAACTACAGCTAGTCATTTTTCCAAAAAAGGGTCATTTTTCACTGCGAAATTGAGGTGTGACCAGGTTGCGTTTTGCGCCGTTTCCTGTCGCGGGCACTAGGCCGATCCACACAAGTGAGGTACCATTTTTCTCGTAAGACTTTGGGGAACGCGGGGTGGGTGGAAATTTGTGGATCCACGCAGATTCCGGAACTTTCCACGACAGAAATGTGTGGAAAATGTGTTTTTTTTGCCAATTTTTTAGGTTTGCAAGGGATTTTGGGTAACAGACCCTGGTGGGAGGCAGTCAAGTAACCCCATCCTGGATTCCCCTGGGTGTCTAGTTTTCAAAAATGTATAGGTTTGCTATGTTTCCCCAGGTGCCCGCAGAGCTAGGGTTCAAAAACTACAGCTAGTCATTTTTCAAAAAAAGAGTCAATTTTCACTGCGAAATTGAGGTGTGACCAGGTTGCGTTTTGCGCCGTTTCCTGTCGCGGGCACTAGGCCGATCCACACAAGTGAGGTACCGTTTTTCTCGTAAGACTTTGGGGAACGCGGGGTGGGTGGAAATTTGTAGAACCACGCAGATTCCGGAACTTTCCACGACCGAAATGTGGGGAAAATGTGTTTTTTTTGCCAATTTTTTAGGTTTGCAAGGGATTCTGGGTAACAGACCCTGGTGGGAGTCAGTCAAGTCACCCCATCCTGGATTCCCCTGGGTGTCTAGTTTTCAAAAATGTATAGGTTTGCTAGGTTTCCCCAGGTGCCCGCAGAGATAGGGTTCAAAAACTACAGCTAGTCATTTTTCCAAAAAAGGGTCATTTTTCTCTGCGAAATTGAGGTGTGACCAGGTTGCGTTTTGCGCCGTTTCCTGTCGCGGGGACTAGGCCGACCCACACAAGTGAGGTACTGTTTTTCTCGTAAGACTTTGGGGAACGCGGGGTGGGTGGAAATTTGTGGATCCACGCAGATTCCGGAACTTTCCACGACCGAAATGTGGGGAAAATGTGTTTTTTTTGCCAATTTTTTAGGTTTGCAAGGGATTCTGGGAAACAGACCCTGGTGGGAGGCAGTCAAGTCACCCCATCCTGGATTCCCCTGGGTGTCTAGTTTTCAAAAATGTATAGGTTTGCTAGGTTTCCCCAGGTGCCCGCAGAGCTAGGGTTCAAAAACTACAGCTAGTCATTTTTCCAAAAAAGGGTCATTTTTCACTGCGAAATTGAGGTGTGACCAGGTTGCGTTTTGCGCCGTTTCCTGTCGCGGGCACTAGGCCGACCCACACAAGTGAGGTACCGTTTTTCTCGTAAGACTCTGGGGAACGCGGGGTGGGTGGAAATTTGTGGATCCACGCAGATTCCGGAACTTTCCACGACAGAAATGTGGGGAAAATGTATTTTTTTTGCCAATTTTTTAGGTTTGCAAGGGATTCTGGGTAACAGACCCTGGTGGGAGGCAGTCAAGTCACCCCATCCTAGGTTCCCCTGGGTGTCTAGTTTTCAAAAATGTATAGGTTTGCTAGGTTTCCCCAGGTGCCCGCAGAGCTAGGGTTCAAAAACTACAGCTAGTCATTTTTCCAAAAAAGGGTCATTTTTCACTGCGAAATTGAGGTGTGACCAGGTTGCGTTTTGCGCCGTTTCCTGTCGCGGGCACTAGGCCGACCCACACAAGTGAGGTACCGTTTTTCTCGTAAGACTTTGGGGAACGCGGGGTGGGTGGAAATTTGTGGATCCACGCAGATTCCGGAACTTTCCACGACCAAAATGTGGGGAAAATGTGTTTTTTTTGCCAATTTTTTAGGTTTGCAAGGGATTCTGGGTAACAGACCCTGGTGGGAGGCAGTCAAGTCACCCCATCCTGGATTCCCCTGGGTGTCTAGTTTTCAAAAATGTATAGGTTTGCTAGGTTTCCCCAGGTGCCCGCAGAGCTAGGGTTCAAAAACTACAGCTAGTCATTTTTCCAAAAAAGGGTCATTTTTCACTGTGAAATTGAGGTGTGACCAGGTTGCGTTTTGCGCCGTTTCCTGTCGCGGGCACTAGGCCGACCCACACAAGTGAGGTACCGTTTTTCTCGTAAGACTTTGGGGAACGCGGGGTGGGTGGAAATTTGTGGATCCACGCAGATTCCGGAACTTTCCACGACAGAATTGTGGGGAAAATGTGGTTTTTTTGCCAATTTTTTAGGTTTGCAAGGGATTCTGGGTAACAGACCCTGGTGGGAGGCAGTCAAGTCACCCCATCCTGGATTCCCCTGGGTGTCTAGTTTTCAAAAATGTATAGGTTTGCTAGGTTTCCCCAGGTGCCCGCAGAGCTAGGGTTCAAAAACTACAGCTAGTCATTTTTCCAAAAAAGGGTCATTTTTCACTGCGAAATTGAGGTGTGACCAGGTTGCGTTTTGCGCCGTTTCCTGTCGCGGGCACTAGGCCGATCCACACAAGTGAGGTACCGTTTTTCTCGTAAGACTTTGGGGAACGCGGGGTGGGTGGAAATTTGTGGATCCACGCAGATTCCGGAACTTTCCACGACAGAAATGTGTGGAAAATGTATTTTTTTTGCCAATTTTTTAGGTTTGCAAGGGATTCTGGGTAACAGACCCTGGTGGGAGGCAGTCAAGTCACCCCATCCTGGATTCCCCTGGGTGTCTAGTTTTCAAACATGTATAGGATTGCTAGGTTTCCCCAGGTGCCCGCAGAGCTAGGGTTCAAAAACTACAGCTAGTCATTTTTCCAAAAAAGGGTCATTTTTCACTGCGAAATTGAGTTGTGACCAGGTTGCGTTTTGCGCCGTTTCCTGTCGCGGGCACTAGGCCGATCCACACAAGTGAGGTACCGTTTTTCTCCTAAGACTTTGGGGAACGCGGGGTAGGTGGAAATTTGTGGATCCACGCAGATTCCGGAACTTTCCACGACAGAAATGTGTGGAAAATGTGTTTTTTTTGCCAATTTTTTAGGTTTGCAAGGGATTCTGGGTAACAGACCCTGGTGGGAGGCAGTCAAGTCACCCCATCCTGGATTCCCCTGGGTGTCTAGTTTTCAAAAATGTATAGGTTTGCTAGGTTTCCCCAGGTGCCCGCAGAGCTAGGGTTCAAAAACTACAGCTAGTCATTTTTCTAAAAAAGGGTCATTTTTCACTGCGAAATTGAGGTGTGACCAGGTTGCGTTTTGCGCCGTTTCCTGTCGCGGGCACTAGGCCGATCCACACAAGTGAGGTACCGTTTTTCTCGTAAGACTTTGGGGAACGCGGGGTGGGTGGAAATTTGTAGAACCACGCAGATTCCGGAACTTTCCACGACAGAAATGTGGGGAAAATGTGGTTTTTTTGCCAATTTTTTAGGTTTGCAAGGGATTCTGGGTAACACACCCTGGTGGGAGGCAGTCAAGTCACCCCATCCTGGATTCCCCTGGGTGTCTAGTTTTCAAAAATGTATAGGTTTGCTAGGTTTCCCCAGGTGCCCGCAGAGCTAGGGTTCAAAAACTACAGCTAGTCATTTTTCCAAAAAAGGGTCATTTTTCACTGCGAAATTGAGGTGTGACCAGGTTGCGTTTTGCGCCGTTTTCTGTCGCGGGCACTAGGCCGATCCACACAAGTGAGGTACCGTTTTTCTCGTAAGACTTTGGGGAACGCGGGGTGGGTGGAAATTTGTGGATTCACGCAGATTCCGGAACTTTCCACGACAGAAATGTGTGGAAAATGTGGTTTTTTTCACAATTTTTTAGGTTTGCAAGGGATTCTGGGTAACAGACCCTGGTGGGAGGCAGTCAAGTCACCCCATCCTGAATTCCCCTGGGTGTCTAGTTTTCAAAAATGTATAGGTTTGCTAGGTTTCCCCAGGTGCCCGCAGAGCTAGGGTTCAAAAACTACAGCTAATCATTTTTCCAAAAAAGGGTCTTTTTTCACTGCGAAATAGTGGTGTGACCAGGTTGCGTTTTGCGCCGTTTCCTGTCGCGGGGACTAGGCCGACCCACACAAGTGAGGTACTGTTTTTCTCGTAAGACTTTGGGGAACGCGGGGTGGGTGGAAATTTGTGGATCTATGCAGATTCCGGAACTTTCCACGACAGAAATGTGTGGAAAATGTGTTTTTTTGCCAATTTTTTAGGTTTGCAAGGGATTCTGGGTAACAGACCCTGGTGGGAGGCAGTCAAGTCACCCCATCCTGGATTCCCCTGGTTGTCTACTTTTCAAAAATGTATAGGTTTGCTAGGTTTCCCCAGGTGCCCGCAGAGCTAGGGTTCAAAAACTACAGCTAGTCATTTTTCACTGCGAAATTGAGGTGTGACCAGGTTGCGTTTTGCGCCGTTTCCTGTCGCGGGCACTAGGCCGATCCACACAAGTGAGGTACCGTTTTTCTCGTAAGACTTTGGGGAACGCGGGGTGGGTGGAAATTTGTGGAACCACGCAGATTCCGGAACTTTCCACGACAGAAATGTGTGGAAAATGTGTTTTTTTTGCCAATTTTTTAGGTTTGCAAGGGATTCTGGGTAACAGACCCTGGTCGGAGGCAGTCAAGTCACCCCATCCTGGATTCCCCTGGGTGTCTAGTTTTCAAAAATGTATAGGTTTGCTAGGTTTCCCCAGGTGCCCGCAGAGCTAGGGTTCAAAAACTACAGCTAGTCATTTTTCCAAAAAAGGGTCATTTTTCACTGCGAAATTGAGGTGTGACCAGGTTGCGTTTTGCGCCGTTTCCTGTCGCGGCCACTAGGCCGATCCACACAAGTGAGGTACCGTTTTTCTCGTAAGACTTTGGGGAACGCGGGGTGGGTGGAAATTTGTGGATCCACGCAGATTCCGGAACTTTCCACGACCGAAATGTGGGGAAAATGTGTTTTTTTTGCCAATTTTTTAGGTTTGCAAGGGATTCTGGGTAACAGACCCTGGTGGGAGGCAGTCAAGTCCCCCCATCCTGGATTCCCCTGGGTGTCTAGTTTTCAAAAATGTATAGGTTTGCTAGGTTTCCCCAGGTGCCCGCAGAGATAGGGTTCAAAAACTACAGCTAGTCATTTTTCCAAAAAAGGGTCATTTTTCTCTGCGAAATTGAGGTGTGACCAGGTTGCGTTTTGCGCCGTTTCCTGTCGTGGGGACTAGGCCGACCCACACAAGTGAGGTACCGTTTTTCTCGTAAGACTTTGGGGAACGAGGGGTGGGTGGAAATTTGTGGATCCACGCAGATTCCGGAACTTTCCACGACCGAAATGTGGGGAAAATGTGTTTTTTTTGCCAATTTTTTAGGTTTGCAAGGGATTCTGGGAAACAGACCCTGGTGGGAGGCAGTCAAGTCACCCCATCCTGGATTCCCCTGGGTGTCTAGTTTTCAAAAATGTATAGGTTTGCTAGGTTTCCCCAGGTGCCCGCAGAGCTAGGGTTCAAAAACTACAGCTAGTCATTTTTCCAAAAAAGGGTCATTTTTCACTGCGAAATTGAGGTGTGACCAGGTTGCGTTTTGCGCCGTTTCCTGTCGCGGGCACTAGGCCGACCCACACAAGTGAGGTACCGTTTTTCTCGTAAGACTCTGGGGAACGCGGGGTGGGTGGAAATTTGTGGATCCACACAGATTCCGGAACTTTCCACGACAGAAATGTGGGGAAAATGTGTTTTTTTTGCCAATTTTTTAGGTTTGCAAGGGATTCTGGGTAACAGACCCTGGTGGGAGGCAGTCAAGTCACCCCATCCTGGATTCCCCTGGGTGTCTAGTTTTCAAAAATGTATAGGTTTGCTAGGTTTCCCCAGGTGCCCGCAGAGCTAGGGTTCAAAAACTACAGCTAGTCATTTTTCCAAAAAAGGGTCATTTTTCACTGCGAAATTGAGGTGTGACCAGGTTGCGTTTTGCGCCATTTCCTGTCGCGGGCACTAGGCCGACCCACACAAGTGAGGTACCGTTTTTCTCGTAAGACTTTGGGGAACGCGGGGTGGGTGGAAATTTGTGGATCCACGCAGATTCCGGAACTTTCCACGACAGAATTGTGGGGAAAATGTGGTTTTTTTGCCAATTTTTTAGGTTCGCAAGGGATTCTGGGTAACAGACCCTGGTGGGAGGCAGTCAGGTCACCCCATCCTGGATTCCCCTGGGTGTCTAGTTTTCAAAAATGTATAGGTTTGCTAGGTTTCCCCAGGTGCCCGCAGAGCTAGGGTTCAAAAACTACAGCTAGTCATTTTTCCAAAAAAGGGTCATTTTTCACTGCGAAATTGAGGTGTGACCAGGTTGCGTTTTGCGCCGTTTCCTGTCGCGGGCACTAGGCCGATCCACACAAGTGAGGTACCGTTTTTCTCGTAAGACTTTGGGGAACGCGGGGTGGGTGGAAATTTGTGGATCCACGCAGATTCCGGAACTTTCCACGACAGAAATGTGTGGAAAATGTGTTTTTTTTGCCAATTTTTTAGGTTTGCAAGGGATTCTGGGAAACAGACCCTGGTGGGAGGCAGTCAAGTCACCCCATCCTGGATTCCCCTGGGTGTCTAGTTTTCAAAAATGTATAGGTTTGCTAGGTTTCCCCAGGTGCCCGCAGAGCTAGGGTTCAAAAACTACAGCTAGTCATTTTTCCAAAAAAGGGTCATTTTTCACTGCGAAATTGAGTTGTGACCAGGTTGCGTTTTGCGCCGTTTCCTGTCGCGGGCACTAGGCCGATCCACACAAGTGAGGTACCGTTTTTCTCGTAAGACTTTGGGGAACGCGGGGTGGGTGGAAATTTGTGGATCCACGCAGATTCCGGAACTTTCCACGACAGAAATGTGTGGAAAATGTGTTTTTTTTGCCAATTTTTTAGGTTTGCAAGGGATTCTGGGTAACAGACCCTGGTGGGAGGCAGTCAAGTCACCCCATCCTGGATTCCCCTGGGTGTCTAGTTTTCAAAAATGTATAGGTTTGCTAGGTTTCCCCAGGTGCCCGCAGAGCTAGGGTTCAAAAACTACAGCTAGTCATTTTTAAAAAAAAGGGTCATTTTTCACTGCGAAATTGAGGTGTGACCAGGTTGCGTTTTGCGCCGTTTCCTGTCGCGGGCACTAGGCCGATCCACACAAGTGAGGTACCGTTTTTCTCGTAAGACTTTGGGGAACGCGGGGTGGGTGGAAATTTGTAGAACCACGCAGATTCCGGAACTTTCCACGACAGAAATGTGGGGAAAATGTGGTTTTTTTGCCAATTTTTTAGGTTTGCAAGGGATTCTGGGTAACACACCCTGGTGGGAGGCAGTCAAGTCACCCCATCCTGGATTCCCCTGGGTGTCTAGTTTTCAAAAATGTATAGGTTTGCTAGGTTTCCCCAGGTGCCCGCAGAGATAGGGTTCAAGAACTACAGCTAGTCATTTTTCCAAAAAAGGGTCATTTTTCTCTGCGAAATTGAGGTGTGACCAGGTTGCGTTTTGCGCCGTTTCCTGTCGCGGCCACTAGGCCGATCCACAAAAGTGAGGTACCGTTTTTCTCGTAAGACTTTGGGGAACGCGGGGTGGGTGGAAATTTGTGGATCCACGCAGATTCCGGAACTTTCCACGACCGAAATGTGGGGAAAATGTGTTTTTTTTGCCAATTTTTTAGGTTTGCAAGGAATTCTGGGTAACAGACCCTGGTGGGAGTCAGTCAAGTCACCCCATCCTGGATTCCCCTGGGTGTCTAGTTTTCAAAAATGTATAGGTTTGCTAGGTTTCCCCAGGTGCCCGCAGAGATAGGGTTCAAAAACTACAGCTAGTCATTTTTCCAAAAAAGGGTCATTTTTCTCTGCGAAATTGAGGTGTGACCAGGTTGCGTTTTGCGCCATTTCCTGTCGCGGGCACTAGGCCGACCCACACAAGTGAGGTACCGTTTTTCTCGTAAGACTTTGGGGAACGCGGGGTGGGTGGAAATTTGTGGATCCACGCAGATTCCGGAACTTTCCACGACAGAATTGTGGGGAAAATGTGGTTTTTTTGCCAATTTTTTAGGTTCGCAAGGGATTCTGGGTAACAGACCCTGGTGGGAGGCAGTCAGGTCACCCCATCCTGGATTCCCCTGGGTGTCTAGTTTTCAAAAATGTATAGGTTTGCTAGGTTTCCCCAGGTGCCCGCAGAGATAGGGTTCAAAAACTACAGCTAGTCATTTTTCCAAAAAAGGGTCATTTTTCTCTGCGAAATTGAGGTGTGACCAGGTTGCGTTTTGCGCCATTTCCTGTCGCGGGCACTAGGCCGACCCACACAAGTGAGGTACCGTTTTTCTCGTAAGACTTTGGGGAACGCGGGGTGGGTGGAAATTTGTGGATCCACGCAGATTCCGGAACTTTCCACGACAGAATTGTGGGGAAAATGTGGTTTTTTTGCCAATTTTTTAGGTTCGCAAGGGATTCTGGGTAACAGACCCTGGTGGGAGGCAGTCAGGTCACCCCATCCTGGATTCCCCTGGGTGTCTAGTTTTCAAAAATGTATAGGTTTGCTAGGTTTCCCCAGGTGCCCGCAGAGCTAGGGTTCAAAAACTACAGCTAGTCATTTTTCCAAAAAAGGGTCATTTTTCACTGCGAAATTGAGGTGTGACCAGGTTGCGTTTTGCGCCGTTTCCTGTCGCGGGCACTAGGCCGATCCACACAAGTGAGGTACCGTTTTTCTCGTAAGACTTTGGGGAACGCGGGGTGGGTGGAAATTTGTGGATCCACGCAGATTCCGGAACTTTCCACGACAGAAATGTGTGGAAAATGTGTTTTTTTTGCCAATTTTTTAGGTTTGCAAGGGATTCTGGGTAACAGACCCTGGTGGGAGGCAGTCAAGTCACCCCATCCTGGATTCCCCTGGGTGTCTAGTTTTCAAAAATGTATAGGTTTGCTAGGTTTCCCCAGGTGCCCGCAGAGCTAGGGTTCAAAAACTACAGCTAGTCATTTTTCCAAAAAAGGGTCATTTTTCTCTGCGAAATTGAGGTGTGACCAGGTTGCGTTTTGCGCCGTTTCCTGTCGCGGCCACTAGGCCGATCCACAAAAGTGAGGTACCGTTTTTCTCGTAAGACTTTGGGGAACGCGGGGTGGGTGGAAATTTGTGGATCCACGCAGATTCCGGAACTTTCCACGACCGAAATGTGGGGAAAATGTGTTTTTTTTGCCAATTTTTTAGGTTTGCAAGGAATTCTGGGTAACAGACCCTGGTGGGAGTCAGTCAAGTCACCCCATCCTGGATTCCCCTGGGTGTCTAGTTTTCAAAAATGTATAGGTTTGCTAGGTTTCCCCAGGTGCCCGCAGAGATAGGGTTCAAAAACTACAGCTAGTCATTTTTCCAAAAAAGGGTCATTTTTCTCTGCGAAATTGAGGTGTGACCAGGTTGCGTTTTGCGCCATTTCCTGTCGCGGGCACTAGGCCGACCCACACAAGTGAGGTACCGTTTTTCTCGTAAGACTTTGGGGAACGCGGGGTGGGTGGAAATTTGTGGATCCACGCAGATTCCGGAACTTTCCACGACAGAATTGTGGGGAAAATGTGGTTTTTTTGCCAATTTTTTAGGTTCGCAAGGGATTCTGGGTAACAGACCCTGGTGGGAGGCAGTCAGGTCACCCCATCCTGGATTCCCCTGGGTGTCTAGTTTTCAAAAATGTATAGGTTTGCTAGGTTTCCCCAGGTGCCCGCAGAGATAGGGTTCAAAAACTACAGCTAGTCATTTTTCCAAAAAAGGGTCATTTTTCTCTGCGAAATTGAGGTGTGACCAGGTTGCGTTTTGCGCCATTTCCTGTCGCGGGCACTAGGCCGACCCACACAAGTGAGGTACCGTTTTTCTCGTAAGACTTTGGGGAACGCGGGGTGGGTGGAAATTTGTGGATCCACGCAGATTCCGGAACTTTCCACGACAGAATTGTGGGGAAAATGTGGTTTTTTTGCCAATTTTTTAGGTTCGCAAGGGATTCTGGGTAACAGACCCTGGTGGGAGGCAGTCAGGTCACCCCATCCTGGATTCCCCTGGGTGTCTAGTTTTCAAAAATGTATAGGTTTGCTAGGTTTCCCCAGGTGCCCGCAGAGATAGGGTTCAAAAACTACAGCTAGTCATTTTTCCAAAAAAGGGTCATTTTTCTCTGCGAAATTGAGGTGTGACCAGGTTGCGTTTTGCGCCATTTCCTGTCGCGGGCACTAGGCCGACCCACACAAGTGAGGTACCGTTTTTCTCGTAAGACTTTGGGGAACGCGGGGTGGGTGGAAATTTGTGGATCCACGCAGATTCCGGAACTTTCCACGACAGAATTGTGGGGAAAATGTGGTTTTTTTGCCAATTTTTTAGGTTCGCAAGGGATTCTGGGTAACAGACCCTGGTGGGAGGCAGTCAGGTCACCCCATCCTGGATTCCCCTGGGTGTCTAGTTTTCAAAAATGTATAGGTTTGCTAGGTTTCCCCAGGTGCCCGCAGAGCTAGGGTTCAAAAACTACAGCTAGTCATTTTTCCAAAAAAGGGTCATTTTTCACTGCGAAATTGAGGTGTGACCAGGTTGCGTTTTGCGCCGTTTCCTGTCGCGGGCACTAGGCCGATCCACACAAGTGAGGTACCGTTTTTCTCGTAAGACTTTGGGGAACGCGGGGTGGGTGGAAATTTGTGGATCCACGCAGATTCCGGAACTTTCCACGACAGAAATGTGTGGAAAATGTGTTTTTTTTGCCAATTTTTTAGGTTTGCAAGGGATTCTGGGTAACAGACCCTGGTGGGAGGCAGTCAAGTCACCCCATCCTGGATTCCCCTGGGTGTCTAGTTTTCAAAAATGTATAGGTTTGCTAGGTTTCCCCAGGTGCCCGCAGAGCTAGGGTTCAAAAACTACAGCTAGTCATTTTTCCAAAAAAGGGTCATTTTTCACTGCGAAATTGAGTTGTGACCAGGTTGCGTTTTGCGCCGTTTCCTGTCGCGGGCACTAGGCCGATCCACACAAGTGAGGTACCGTTTTTCTCGTAAGACTTTGGGGAACGCGGGGTGGGTGGAAATTTGTGGATCCACGCAGATTCCGGAACTTTCCACGACAGAAATGTGTGGAACATGTGTTTTTTTTGCCAATTTTTTAGGTTTGCAAGGGATTCTGGGTAACAGACCCTGGTGGGAGGCAGTCAAGTCACCCCATCCTGGATTCCCCTGGGTGTCTAGTTTTCAAAAATGTATAGGTTTGCTAGGTTTCCCCAGGTGCCCGCAGAGCTAGGGTTCAAAAACTACAGCTAGTCATTTTTAAAAAAAAGGGTCATTTTTCACTGCGAAATTGAGGTGTGACCAGGTTGCGTTTTGCGCCGTTTCCTGTCGCGGGCACTAGGCCGATCCACACAAGTGAGGTACCGTTTTTCTCGTAAGACTTTGGGGAACGCGGGGTGGGTGGAAATTTGTAGAACCACGCAGATTCCGGAACTTTCCACGACAGAAATGTGGGGAAAATGTGGTTTTTTTGCCAATTTTTTAGGTTTGCAAGGGATTCTGGGTAACACACCCTGGTGGGAGGCAGTCAAGTCACCCCATCCTGGATTCCCCTGGGTGTCTAGTTTTCAAAAATGTATAGGTTTGCTAGGTTTCCCCAGGTGCCCGCAGAGATAGGGTTCAAGAACTACAGCTAGTCATTTTTCCAAAAAAGGGTCATTTTTCTCTGCGAAATTGAGGTGTGACCAGGTTGCGTTTTGCGCCGTTTCCTGTCGCGGCCACTAGGCCGATCCACACAAGTGAGGTACCGTTTTTCTCGTAAGACTTTGGGGAACGCGGGGTGGGTGGAAATTTGTGGATCCACGCAGATTCCGGAACTTTCCACGACCGAAATGTGGGGAAAATGTGTTTTTTTTGCCAATTTTTTAGGTTTGCAAGGAATTCTGGGTAACAGACCCTGGTGGGAGTCAGTCAAGTCACCCCATCCTGGATTCCCCTGGGTGTCTAGTTTTCAAAAATGTATAGGTTTGCTAGGTTTCCCCAGGTGCCCGCAGAGATAGGGTTCAAAAACTACAGCTAGTCATTTTTCCAAAAAAGGGTCATTTTTCTCTGCGAAATTGAGGTGTGACCAGGTTGCGTTTTGCGCCGTTTCCTGTCGCGGGGACTAGGCCGACCCACACAAGTGAGGTACTGTTTTTCTCGTAAGACTTTGGGGAACGCGGGGTGGGTGGAAATTTGTGGATCCACGCAGATTCCGGAACTTTCCACGACCTAAATGTGGGGAAAATGTGTTTTTTTTGCCAATTTTTTAGGTTTGCAAGGGATTCTGGGAAACAGACCCTGGTGGGAGGCAGTCAAGTCACCCCATCCTGGATTCCCCTGGGTGTCTAGTTTTCAAAAATGTATAGGTTTGCTAGGTTTCCCCAGGTGCCCGCAGAGCTAGGGTTCAAAAACTACAGCTAGTCATTTTTCCAAAAAAGGGTCATTTTTCACTGCGAAATTGAGGTGTGACCAGGTTGCGTTTTGCGCCGTTTCCTGTCGCGGGCACTAGGCCGACCCACACAAGTGAGGTACCGTTTTTCTCGTAAGACTCTGGGGAACGCGGGGTGGGTGGAAATTTGTGGATCCACGCAGATTCCGGAACTTTCCACGACAGAAATGTGGGGAAAATGTGTTTTTTTTGCCAATTTTTTAGGTTTGCAAGGGATTCTGGGTAACAGACCCTGGTGGGAGGCAGTCAAGTCACCCCATCCTGGATTCCCCTGGGTGTCTAGTTTTCAAAAATGTATAGGTTTGCTAGGTTTCCCCAGGTGCCCGCAGAGCTAGGGTTCAAAAACTACAGCTAGTCATTTTTCCAAAAAAGGGTCATTTTTCACTGCGAAATTGAGGTGTGACCAGGTTGCGTTTTGCGCCGTTTCCTGTCGCGGGCACTAGGCCGACCCACACAAGTGAGGTACCGTTTTTCTCGTAAGACTTTGGGGAACGCGGGGTGGGTGGAAATTTGTGGATCCACGCAGATTCCGGAACTTTCCACGACCGAAATGTGGGAAAAATGTGTTTTTTTTGCCAATTTTTTAGGTTTGCAAGGGATTCTGGGTAACAGACCCTGGTGGGAGGCAGTCAAGTCACCCCATCCTGGATTCCCCTGGGTGTCTAGTTTTCAAAAATGTATAGGTTTGCTAGGTTTCCCCAGGTGCCCGCAGAGCTAGGGTTCAAAAACTACAGCTAGTCATTTTTCCAAAAAAGGGTCATTTTTCACTGCGAAATTGAGGTGTGACCAGGTTGCGTTTTGCGCCATTTCCTGTCGCGGGCACTAGGCCGACCCACACAAGTGAGGTACCGTTTTTCTCGTAAGACTTTGGGGAACGCGGGGTGGGTGGAAATTTGTGGATCCACGCAGATTCCGGAACTTTCCACGACAGAATTGTGGGGAAAATGTGGTTTTTTTGCCAATTTTTTAGGTTTGCAAGGGATTCTGGGTAACAGACCCTGGTGGGAGGCAGTCAAGTCACCCCATCCTGGATTCCCCTGGGTGTCTAGTTTTTAAAAATGTATAGGTTTGCTAGGTTTCCCCAGGTGCCCGCAGAGCTAGGGTTCAAAAACTACAGCTAGTCATTTTTCCAAAAAAGGGTCATTTTTCACTGCGAAATTGAGGTGTGACCAGGTTGCGTTTTGCGCCGTTTCCTGTCGCGGGCACTAGGCCGATCCACACAAGTGAGGTACCATTTTTCTCGTAAGACTTTGGGGAACGCGGGGTGGGTGGAAATTTGTGGATCCACGCAGATTCCGGAACTTTCCACGACAGAAATGTGTGGAAAATGTGTTTTTTTTGCCAATTTTTTAGGTTTGCAAGGGATTCTGGGTAACAGACCCTGGTGGGAGGCAGTCAAGTCACCCCATCCTGGATTCCCCTGGGTGTCTAGTTTTCAAACATGTATAGGTTTGCTAGGTTTCCCCAGGTGCCCGCAGAGCTAGGGTTCAAAAACTACAGCTAGTCATTTTTCCAAAAAAGGGTCATTTTTCACTGCGAAATTGAGTTGTGACCAGGTTGCGTTTTGCGCCGTTTCCTGTCGCGGGCACTAGGCCGATCCACACAAGTGAGGTACCGTTTTTCTCGTAAGACTTTGGGGAACGCGGGGTGGGTGGAAATTTGTGGATCCACGCAGATTCCGGAACTTTCCACGACAGAAATGTGTGGAAAATGTGTTTTTTTTGCCAATTTTTTAGGTTTGCAAGGGATTCTGGGTAACAGACCCTGGTGGGAGGCAGTCAAGTCACCCCATCCTGGATTCCCCTGGGTGTCTAGTTTTCAAACATGTATAGGTTTGCTAGGTTTCCCCAGGTGCCCGCAGAGCTAGGGTTCAAAAACTACAGCTAGTCATTTTTAAAAAAAAGGGTCATTTTTCACTGCGAAATTGAGGTGTGACCAGGTTGCGTTTTGCGCCGTTTCCTGTCGCGGGCACTAGGCCGATCCACACAAGTGAGGTACCGTTTTTCTCGTAAGACTTTGGGGAACGCGGGGTGGGTGGAAATTTGTAGAACCACGCAGATTCCGGAACTTTCCACGACAGAAATGTGGGGAAAATGTGGTTTTTTTGCCAATTTTTTAGGTTTGCAAGGGATTCTGGGTAACACACCCTGGTGGGAGGCAGTCAAGTCACCCCATCCTGGATTCCCCTGGGTGTCTAGTTTTCAAAAATGTATAGGTTTGCTAGGTTTCCCCAGGTGCCCGCAGAGATAGGGTTCAAGAACTACAGCTAGTCATTTTTCCAAAAAAGGGTCATTTTTCTCTGCGAAATTGAGGTGTGACCAGGTTGCGTTTTGCGCCGTTTCCTGACGCGGCCACTAGGCCGATCCACACAAGTGAGGTACCGTTTTTCTCGTAAGACTTTGGGGAACGCGGGGTGGGTGGAAATTTGTGGATCCACGCAGATTCCGGAACTTTCCACGACCGAAATGTGGGGAAAATGTGTTTTTTTTGCCAATTTTTTAGGTTTGCAAGGAATTCTGGGTAACAGACCCTGGTGGGAGTCAGTCAAGTCACCCCATCCTGGATTCCCCTGGGTGTCTAGTTTTCAAAAATGTATAGGTTTGCTAGGTTTCCCCAGGTGCCCGCAGAGATAGGGTTCAAAAACTACAGCTAGTCATTTTTCCAAAAAAGGGTCATTTTTCTCTGCGAAATTGAGGTGTGACCAGGTTGCGTTTTGCGCCATTTCCTGTCGCGGGGACTAGGCCGACCCACACAAGTGAGGTACTGTTTTTCTCGTAAGACTTTGGGGAACGCGGGGTGGGTGGAAATTTGTGGATCCACGCAGATTCCGGAACTTTCCACGACCGAAATGTGGGGAAAATGTGTTTTTTTTGCCAATTTTTTAGGTTTGCAAGGGATTCTGGGAAACAGACCCTGGTGGGAGGCAGTCAAGTCACCCCATCCTGGATTCCCCTGGGTGTCTAGTTTTCAAAAATGTATAGGTTTGCTAGGTTTCCCCAGGTGCCCGCAGAGCTAGGGTTCAAAAACTACAGCTAGTCATTTTTCCAAAAAAGGGTCATTTTTCACTGCGAAATTGAGGTGTGACCAGGTTGCGTTTTGCGCCGTTTCCTGTCGCGGGCACTAGGCCGACCCACACAAGTGAGGTACCGTTTTTCTCGTAAGACTCTGGGGAACGCGGGGTGGGTGGAAATTTGTGGATCCACGCAGATTCCGGAACTTTCCACGACAGAAATGTGGGGAAAATGTGTTTTTTTTGCCAATTTTTTAGGTTTGCAAGGGATTCTGGGTAACAGACCCTGGTGGGAGGCAGTCAAGTCACCCCATCCTGGATTCCCCTGGGTGTCTAGTTTTCAAAAATGTATAGGTTTGCTGGGTTTCCCCAGGTGCCCGCAGAGCTAGGGTTCAAAAACTACAGCTAGTCATTTTTCCAAAAAAGGGTCATTTTTCACTGCGAAATTGAGGTGTGACCAGGTTGCGTTTTGCGCCGTTTCCTGTCGCGGGCACTAGGCCGACCCACACAAGTGAGGTACCGTTTTTCTCGTAAGACTTTGGGGAACGCGGGGTGGGTGGAAATTTGTGGATCCACGCAGATTCCGGAACTTTCCACGACCGAAATGTGGGGAAAATGTGTTTTTTTTGCCAATTTTTTAGGTTTGCAAGGGATTCTGGGTAACAGACCCTGGTGGGAGGCAGTCAAGTCACCCCATCCTGGATTCCCCTGGGTGTCTAGTTTTCAAAAATGTATAGGTTTGCTAGGTTTCCCCAGGTGCCCGCAGAGCTAGGGTTCAAAAACTACAGCTAGTCATTTTTCCAAAAAAGGGTCATTTTTCACTGCGAAATTGAGGTGTGACCAGGTTGCGTTTTGCGCCGTTTCCTGTCGCGGGCACTAGGCCGACCCACACAAGTGAGGTACCGTTTTTCTCGTAAGACTTTGGGGAACGCGGGGTGGGTGGAAATTTGTGGATCCACGCAGATTCCGGAACTTTCCACGACAGAATTGTGGGGAAAATGTGGTTTTTTTGCCAATTTTTTAGGTTTGCAAGGGATTCTGGGTAACAGACCCTGGTGGGAGGCAGTCAAGTCACCCCATCCTGGATTCCCCTGGGTGTCTAGTTTTCAAAAATGTATAGGTTTGCTAGGTTTCCCCAGGTGCCCGCAGAGCTAGGGTTCAAAAACTACAGCTAGTCATTTTTCCAAAAAAGGGTCATTTTTCACTGCGAAATTGAGGTGTGACCAGGTTGCGTTTTGCGCCGTTTCCTGTCGCGGGCACTAGGCCGATCCACACAAGTGAGGTACCGTTTTTCTCGTAAGACTTTGGGGAACGCGGGGTGGGTGGAAATTTGTGGATCCACGCAGATTCCGGAACTTTCCACGACAGAAATGTGTGGAAAATGTGTTTTTTTTGCCAATTTTTTAGGTTTGCAAGGGATTCTGGGTAACAGACCCTGGTGGGAGGCAGTCAAGTCACCCCATCCTGGATTCCCCTGGGTGTCTAGTTTTCAAACATGTATAGGTTTGCTAGGTTTCCCCAGGTGCCCGCAGAGCTAGGGTTCAAAAACTACAGCTAGTCCTTTTTCCAAAAAAGGGTCATTTTTCACTGCGAAATTGAGTTGTGACCAGGTTGCGTTTTGCGCCGTTTCCTGTCGCGGGCACTAGGCCGATCCACACAAGTGAGGTACCGTTTTTCTCGTAAGACTTTGGGGAACGCGGGGTAGGTGGAAATTTGTGGATCCACGCAGATTCCGGAACTTTCCACGACAGAAATGTGTGGAAAATGTGTTTTTTTTGCCAATTTTTTAGGTTTGCAAGGGATTCTGGGTAACAGACCCTGGTGGGAGGCAGTCAAGTCACCCCATCCTGGATTCCCCTGGGTGTCTAGTTTTCAAAAATGTATAGGTTTGCTAGGTTTCCCCAGGTGCCCGCAGAGCTAGGGTTCAAAAACTACAGCTAGTCATTTTTCCAAAAAAGGGTCATTTTTCACTGCGAAATTGAGGTGTGACCAGGTTGCGTTTTGCGCCGTTTCCTGTCGCGGGCACTAGGCCGATCCACACAAGTGAGGTACCGTTTTTCTCGTAAGACTTTGGGGAACGCGGGGTGGGTGGAAATTTGTAGAACCACGCAGATTCCGGAACTTTCCACGACAGAAATGTGGGGAAAATGTGGTTTTTTTGCCAATTTTTTAGGTTTGCAAGGGATTCTGGGTAACACACCCTGGTGGGAGGCAGTCAAGTCACCCCATCCTGGATTCCCCTGGGTGTCTAGTTTTCAAAAATGTATAGGTTTGCTAGGTTTCCCCAGGTGCCCGCAGAGCTAGGGTTCAAAAACTACAGCTAGTCATTTTTCCAAAAAAGGGTCATTTTTCACTGCGAAATTGAGGTGTGACCAGGTTGCGTTTTGCGCCGTTTTCTGTCGCGGGCACTAGGCCGATCCACACAAGTGAGGTACCGTTTTTCTCGTAAGACTTTGGGGAACGCGGGGTGGGTGGAAATTTGTGGATTCACGCAGATTCCGGAACTTTCCACGACAGAAATGTGTGGAAAATGTGGTTTTTTTCACAATTTTTTAGGTTTGCAAGGGATTCTGGGTAACAGACCCTGGTGGGAGGCAGTCAAGTCACCCCATCCTGAATTCCCCTGGGTGTCTAGTTTTCAAAAATGTATAGGTTTGCTAGGTTTCCCCAGGTGCCCGCAGAGCTAGGGTTCAAAAACTACAGCTAATCATTTTTCCAAAAAAGGGTCTTTTTTCACTGCGAAATAGTGGTGTGACCAGGTTGCGTTTTGCGCCGTTTCCTGTCGCGGGGACTAGGCCGACCCACACAAGTGAGGTACTGTTTTTCTCGTAAGACTTTGGGGAACGCGGGGTGGGTGGAAATTTGTGGATCCATGCAGATTCCGGAACTTTCCACGACAGAAATGTGTGGAAAATGTGGTTTTTTTGCCAATTTTTTAGGTTTGCAAGGGATTCTGGGTAACAGACCCTGGTGGGAGGCAGTCAAGTCACCCCATCCTGGATTCCCCTGGTTGTCTACTTTTCAAAAATGTATAGGTTTGCTAGGTTTCCCAAGGTGCCCGCAGAGCTAGGGTTCAAAAACTACAGCTAGTCATTTTTCCAAAAAAGGGTCATTTTTCACTGCGAAATTGAGGTGTGACCAGGTTGCGTTTTGCGCCGTTTTCTGTCGCGGGCACTAGGCCGATCCACACAAGTGAGGTACCGTTTTTCTCGTAAGACTTTGGGGAACGCGGGGTGGGTGGAAATTTGTGGATTCACGCAGATTCCGGAACTTTCCACGACAGAAATGTGTGGAAAATGTGGTTTTTTTCACAATTTTTTAGGTTTGCAAGGGATTCTGGGTAACAGACCCTGGTGGGAGGCAGTCAAGTCACCCCATCCTGAATTCCCCTGGGTGTCTAGTTTTCAAAAATGTATAGGTTTGCTAGGTTTCCCCAGGTGCCCGCAGAGCTAGGGTTCAAAAACTACAGCTAATCATTTTTCCAAAAAAGGGTCTTTTTTCACTGCGAAATAGTGGTGTGACCAGGTTGCGTTTTGCGCCGTTTCCTGTCGCGGGGACTAGGCCGACCCACACAAGTGAGGTACTGTTTTTCTCGTAAGACTTTGGGGAACGCGGGGTGGGTGGAAATTTGTGGATCCATGCAGATTCCGGAACTTTCCACGACAGAAATGTGTGGAAAATGTGTTTTTTTTGCCAATTTTTTAGGTTTGCAAGGGATTCTGGGTAACAGACCCTGGTGGGAGGCAGTCAAGTCACCCCATCCTGGATTCCCCTGGTTGTCTACTTTTCAAAAATGTATAGGTTTGCTAGGTTTCCCAAGGTGCCCGCAGAGCTAGGGTTCAAAAACTACAGCTAGTCCTTTTTCCAAAAAAGGGTCATTTTTCACTGCGAAATTGAGTTGTGACCAGGTTGCGTTTTGCGCCGTTTCCTGTCGCGGGCACTAGGCCGATCCACACAAGTGAGGTACCGTTTTTCTCGTAAGACTTTGGGGAACGCGGGGTAGGTGGAAATTTGTGGATCCACGCAGATTCCGGAACTTTCCACGACAGAAATGTGGGGAAAATGTGTTTTTTTTGCCAATTTTTTAGGTTTGCAAGGGATTCTGGGTAACAGACCCTGGTGGGAGGCAGTCAAGTCACCCCATCCTGGATTCCCCTGGGTGTCTAGTTTTCAAAAATGTATAGGTTTGCTAGGTTTCCCCAGGTGCCCGCAGAGCTAGGGTTCAAAAACTACAGCTAGTCATTTTTCCAAAAAAGGGTCATTTTTCACTGCGAAATTGAGGTGTGACCAGGTTGCGTTTTGCGCCGTTTCCTGTCGCGGGCACTAGGCCGACCCACACAAGTGAGGTACCGTTTTTCTCGTAAGACTTTGGGGAACGCGGGGTGGGTGGAAATTTGTGGATCCACGCAGATTCCGGAACTTTCCACGACCGAAATGTGGGGAAAATGTGTTTTTTTTGCCAATTTTTTAGGTTTGCAAGGGATTCTGGGTAACAGACCCTGGTGGGAGGCAGTCAAGTCACCCCATCCTGGATTCCCCTGGGTGTCTAGTTTTCAAAAATGTATAGGTTTGCTAGGTTTCCCCAGGTGCCCGCAGAGCTAGGGTTCAAAAACTACAGCTAGTCATTTTTCCAAAAAAGGGTCATTTTTCACTGCGAAATTGAGGTGTGACCAGGTTGCGTTTTGCGCCGTTTCCTGTCGCGGGCACTAGGCCGACCCACACAAGTGAGGTACCGTTTTTCTCGTAAGACTTTGGGGAACGCGGGGTGGGTGGAAATTTGTGGATCCACGCAGATTCCGGAACTTTCCACGACAGAATTGTGGGGAAAATGTGGTTTTTTTGCCAATTTTTTAGGTTTGCAAGGGATTCTGGGTAACAGACCCTGGTGGGAGGCAGTCAAGTCACCCCATCCTGGATTCCCCTGGGTGTCTAGTTTTCAAAAATGTATAGGTTTGCTAGGTTTCCCCAGGTGCCCGCAGAGCTAGGGTTCAAAAACTACAGCTAGTCATTTTTCCAAAAAAGGGTCATTTTTCACTGCGAAATTGAGGTGTGACCAGGTTGCGTTTTGCGCCGTTTCCTGTCGCGGGCACTAGGCCGATCCACACAAGTGAGGTACCGTTTTTCTCGTAAGACTTTGGGGAACGCGGGGTGGGTGGAAATTTGTGGATCCACGCAGATTCCGGAACTTTCCACGACAGAAATGTGTGGAAAATGTGTTTTTTTTGCCAATTTTTTAGGTTTGCAAGGGATTCTGGGTAACAGACCCTGGTGGGAGGCAGTCAAGTCACCCCATCCTGGATTCCCCTGGGTGTCTAGTTTTCAAACATGTATAGGTTTGCTAGGTTTCCCCAGGTGCCCGCAGAGCTAGGGTTCAAAAACTACAGCTAGTCCTTTTTCCAAAAAAGGGTCATTTTTCACTGCGAAATTGAGTTGTGACCAGGTTGCGTTTTGCGCCGTTTCCTGTCGCGGGCACTAGGCCGATCCACACAAGTGAGGTACCGTTTTTCTCGTAAGACTTTGGGGAACGCGGGGTAGGTGGAAATTTGTGGATCCACGCAGATTCCGGAACTTTCCACGACAGAAATGTGTGGAAAATGTGTTTTTTTTGCCAATGTTTTAGGTTTGCAAGGGATTCTGGGTAACAGACCCTGGTGGGAGGCAGTCAAGTCACCCCATCCTGGATTCCCCTGGGTGTCTAGTTTTCAAAAATGTATAGGTTTGCTAGGTTTCCCCAGGTGCCCGCAGAGCTAGGGTTCAAAAACTACAGCTAGTCATTTTTCCAAAAAAGGGTCATTTTTCACTGCGAAATTGAGGTGTGACCAGGTTGCGTTTTGCGCCGTTTCCTGTCGCGGGCACTAGGCCGATCCACACAAGTGAGGTACCGTTTTTCTCGTAAGACTTTGGGGAACGCGGGGTGGGTGGAAATTTGTAGAACCACGCAGATTCCGGAACTTTCCACGACAGAAATGTGGGGAAAATGTGGTTTTTTTGCCAATTTTTTAGGTTTGCAAGGGATTCTGGGTAACACACCCTGGTGGGAGGCAGTCAAGTCACCCCATCCTGGATTCCCCTGGGTGTCTAGTTTTCAAAAATGTATAGGTTTGCTAGGTTTCCCCAGGTGCCCGCAGAGCTAGGGTTCAAAAACTACAGCTAGTCATTTTTCCAAAAAAGGGTCATTTTTCACTGCGAAATTGAGGTGTGACCAGGTTGCGTTTTGCGCCGTTTTCTGTCGCGGGCACTAGGCCGATCCACACAAGTGAGGTACCGTTTTTCTCGTAAGACTTTGGGGAACGCGGGGTGGGTGGAAATTTGTGGATTCACGCAGATTCCGGAACTTTCCACGACAGAAATGTGTGGAAAATGTGGTTTTTTTCACAATTTTTTAGGTTTGCAAGGGATTCTGGGTAACAGACCCTGGTGGGAGGCAGTCAAGTCACCCCATCCTGAATTCCCCTGGGTGTCTAGTTTTCAAAAATGTATAGGTTTGCTAGGTTTCCCCAGGTGCCCGCAGAGCTAGGGTTCAAAAACTACAGCTAATCATTTTTCCAAAAAAGGGTCTTTTTTCACTGCGAAATAGTGGTGTGACCAGGTTGCGTTTTGCGCCGTTTCCTGTCGCGGGGACTAGGCCGACCCACACAAGTGAGGTACTGTTTTTCTCGTAAGACTTTGGGGAACGCGGGGTGGGTGGAAATTTGTGGATCCATGCAGATTCCGGAACTTTCCACGACAGAAATGTGTGGAAAATGTGTTTTTTTTGCCAATTTTTTAGGTTTGCAAGGGATTCTGGGTAACAGACCCTGGTGGGAGGCAGTCAAGTCACCCCATCCTGGATTCCCCTGGTTGTCTACTTTTCAAAAATGTATAGGTTTGCTAGGTTTCCCAAGGTGCCCGCAGAGCTAGGGTTCAAAAACTAGAGCTAGGCACTTTGCAAAAAAAGGGTAATTTTGCATTGTGAAAATGTGGTGTGACCACGTTGCGTTTTGCGCCGTTTCCTGTCGTGGGCACTATGCCTACCCACACAAGTGAGGTACCATTTTTATCGGGAGACTTAGGGTAATTCAGATTTGTAAAGGAACTGTTATTATCTATTGACTTTCCATGCATTTCTGCTTTCCAAATGAAAGATATTGTGTAAAAAAGAAGTCATTCTAAAAAATGACTGATAATTCTCATGCTAGTATGAGTATTCCCAATTTCAGAAATGTGCAAATATCTACTGTTTCTAAACTCTATATTTTGTTCCCAAATCAGAAATACATAGGTGTCTTTCATACCGTTTTTTCCATGTACACTTTTTTACAGAATAATTACTATATACCCGATACATAATAAAAAACCATTGCAAGTTACTACTCAGTTTTTGGCTCTGGGTTCGTCGGGTTCTTGGTGAACCTACAAGTCCTATATATCCCCACAACCAGTAATGTCCAGCGGATGCAACGGTAAATTGCTTTCAAAGAGCTGTCATAATTAGAAGAAGTTACAGGTGAAAACGTTGACACAAAAGGCTGTTTTTTTCCACTGAATTTCAATTTATCCTACATTTAACTGTTTGTTTCTATAAAAAAAACCTTGATGGATCTACACAAATGACCCCTTGCTGAATTCAGAATGTTGTCTTCTTTTAAAAAATGTATAGCTTTCCAGGATCCACTATTGCTTTTGTACCCATTTCAGCCACTAACTGGAAGGAGGTCAAAAGCACAAAAAATTGCAAAAATAGGCTATGTCCCAGAAAAATGCCAAAACTGTGTAAAAAATGTTGGATTTCCATCAAAAGTCAAGTATCCCCGAAAAGCTGGGAAAATGGTGATTACAACCCCACAAACCCTTTTTTGATAACATTTGCAGGGAAAAACCCAGATGCTTTCATTTGCAGCCCGTTTTTCAAATTTTTCCAAAAAAACCCAAAATGTTGCTGTATTTTGGCTCTTTTCTGTGACCCCTCCAGGGGAATCCACAAACCCTGGGTACCTTTAGAATCCCCATGATGTTGGAAGAAAAGGACGCAAATTTGGCGTGGCTACCTAATGCGGTCAAAAAGTTACAGGGGCCTAAGCGCGCACTACCCCAAATAGCCAAAAAAAGGCCTGGCACAGGAGGGGGAAAAGGCCTGGCAGCGAAGGGGTTAAAATGTGATTTACTGCATAAGACAGTGCAGACAAGTCGCTTTCAAATAAAAGATGGAACAAATAAGGAATACTTTGTCGAAATCTGGGATCTTCAGCATATAGTCTTGTAGTCCGATACTCAGAAGCTGGAATCTGTTCTGGACGTTCATCGTATCGTCCTCCTTTTCCTTTAGGAAACAGCTGGGGAAAACATCGAGCTTCCAAGCTCTCCTCCCATACACTCACGGGAGTCCCTTTTGCTTTCTTCATCTGAAAGAGATCAATATTGTCTCCCATAACTTCTTTTGAATGAAGAGGATGTATGCTAAAATGTTCATAAATTTCTTCTTCCTTTGACTTGTCCACTTTTTCAATTTGTCCAGTTGGTGTTTCTGTGTCTTCTTGTAAATCTTCTTCTTCTTCTTCTTCTATATAAATTGATTCATACCATTTGTTATTCCTTTTCAAATACAAATTTGCTCTTTGTACTTTCCGTACATCTACCAGCTCCTGCCAAATCTTCTTATTCTTTGTAGGTACACCATTAACCAGAATAACTAATGGTTCAGTTTCCAAAGTATCCGCATCAATAGTTTCCATATTTTTTTTCAAATCCAAGGGCAAATACACCACTCTACCTTTTAAACCTCTCAGTAAATCAGAAGGAGGTAATTTACCAGTTTTGGGCTCCATATGTACTATGGTCTGGAACGGATGAACACATTGAATAAGTATAGACTCATAAGTATTTAATTCAGAAAGTTCAGCAGGAATAGCATCCAATTCTAAATTATTATGTACAGCTCTGGTCGGCATTCTATTTTCTTCTAACTTGTTGTAACAGTATTTACAAATACGCTGAACTTCACCCAATTCAAAACAATTTTCAAGAAATATATATGTGGCAAAATCCTTCCACTTATAATTATCTTCATTTTCACTCTTTCTGTACAGATCAACATACCTGGTTTGTTTTCTATAATGAGTTCTGCGGCAACAAATACAAGTAATATTTGGTCTTTCATTAGAGATTTTTTCAAATTTTGTTATGTGATCATTAAATGTCTTACTTACAAATGGTTCTACATTCTCTTCCACTTCTTCCTCATTTAGTGTGTCCTTCTCTGCACTGTTTTGTTCAGGACCAAAGTAACAAAACTGAATTTCATCAACAACCTTCTCTACATCTGATACCGTTCCTCGGAACAGAGCCCTATTCAATTCATTTAACTTTATTGCTGGACTTTTAGCAAAATACAACCGTCTCACAAACTTTCTCATTTCAGTATGATGAACAGCCAGCATCCTAAAATGATGGAAAACACTATTGCACACTTTTCTAGATAGACAAGCCAGAGAATGACCCTGCAAACCAGTATTCTCTCTCACTCTGCATGGATCCAGACTTTGAAGCACCTTAATCTTCTGTTTTATACTTTTTTTACTATATTCTCTTAGAAACTCTCGAAATTTGTCAATAGATTCCTGACGCACAGTGCAAATACTACTACAATTCCAAGTGTACACTGGGGCTTTAGGACGTCTCCCCATTGCCTCATCTGCCATCACTTGTACCTCATCTCTTGGAACCATTATCTCCTTCTCCATTATGCAACCATTTTTTACTTCGTATGAACGACCTCTGGTGTCAACTGCATGCAGCAAACTATTACTTTGAAAATAGCTTTCTTCATTAAAAAAAGGTTCACTACTTGAACTATGCATCCACTTGCCTAAAAACACTTTACAAAAGTTTGTTCTGTTCACTACTCTTTTCCTTTTGCTATGTGATTTCAGTACATTAACCATTTTGTCTAATGTACGCATCCTATTCAAAATTAATATGAATAGTTTCCTTTTTAATTCTAATGCCTTTGCTGCAATGGCTTCTATTTCTTTTTTTCTTTTATAAAACTTTGTCTTTTTCTTATATTTCTTCACATCCTTCATCAAATTAGACATAACTCTTCTCTGAAACATTTTTCTACGTATCTCTTTAAACGCTGTTTTTCTATTTATATAAATCTTTTCAGTTGCTGAAGGTATATTTGCATTAACTAAATTGTCAATTTTTTCCTCTCCTTTTTTTTTAAAAACATCCTTTCGAGTACAGACATTTTGTACATTTTTCATTCTTTTGAATATATTTTTAAGAAATTGTTTTTTGTGCTTACCAGAAGATTTTTTCTTTTTCCCAACATCAGCATCTTCTACTAACTTTGGTCCTCTAGTTGTCTTCAAATATTTTTTTTAGCGTTTTTTGAACTCTGGATTTTGTAGGCATCTTAAATTTTGTTCACTGCTCTTCAGCAATACCTGAAAAAAACTAAAAAAAAAATTCTCTCTGCCAAATTTCTAGTAATTCTGTTCAGCCGTTCGTGCTGTAGCCCTGTCTAAAGGTCCTATGGAAAAATGCATGGGAAAAACGCGTTTTGGGACCCCCCTTTTATCCCAGCCCCCGCTTGACGAATCCCCCCGAGACTTTCAGGATAGGAGCGGAGCGTAGCGCCCCACCTATTTTGAGAAATTCGCGAGGATTCATCGACCGGCGCCAAAGTTATTCAAAATAGAATGTTGCGGATTTCCTATGGAAAAGGGGTCCTAACTATAACTACCTACTGGCGACCGCCAGTAGGTAATATATATATATATATATATTACCTACTGGCGGTCGCCAGTAGGTAGTTATAGTTAGGACCACGTTTCCATAGGAAATCCGCAACATTCTATTTTGAATAACTTTGGCGCCGGTCGACGAATCCTCGCGAATTTTTCAAAATAGGTGGGGCGCTACGCTCCGCTCCTACCCTGAAAGTCTCGGGGGGATTCGTCAAGCGGGGGCTGAGATAAAAGGGGGGTCCCAAAACGCGTTTTTCCCATGCATTTTTCCATAGGACCTTTAGACAGGGCTACAGCCCGAACGGCTGAACAGAATTACTAGAAATTTGGCAGAGAGGTAGTCCTCAGGTCAAGGAAGTGCCTTTTGTAGGTCTGGTGTAAATCTGTTCAGTAGGTCCTGAGAAAATAGCCTTTAAATCAATATATATATCTGAGCCAGCTTACGGTACGCTTACGGTACGCTTACCGTACGCGTACGGTGGCGTGCGCGAGCGCGATTCTGATTGGCTCTTAGATCTTAGTAAACATTCGAATCGGCCGAAACCAGGAAGCGGCGGCCGCCATTTCGTGTGTTTCACTCAGAAAAAAAAGAGTGATAACAAGAAAAGGGGGCAAGGAGGAGAGTTACAGACCCCCTTACATTTGTGAGGGGGTCAAAGAAGGACAGAAAAGTACAAAGAAAACATTTATTGATTTTAAAAAAAATCACGGGGTACGCGTACGGTAAGCGTACGGTAACAAAAAAAAAAATAAAAGAAATGAAATGCAGATTTAAGAGTTTAGATATTAGGGGGCTCTAAAAAGAGCCGTTGTGTTTATGAAGTTATTTTTTAGTGGTACCCACAAGTAAGTACCGATGCAGAGTCTAAGGTTCAAGAGGAAGACTCTGTTCCCTTCATCATTGAAGTGCACACCATCTCCTCTATAAATGTCTTGCATGTCGTAACGCAAGTTGTTGTGGTAAATGGAACCCATACCATAGTCACGGAGGAAAGCAGAAACAGATTTGTTGACGTGCTTTCTTGCTTTGTCAATCTGCGGACAGAAATGATTGGACCAGTTCCATTTTTGCCTTTGGCATATGTTAGAAAACACAAAGGCAGTTTTAGGGAAAAGTGAAAACAGTTGTGCAAAGGTGTCCTTCATAAGCATTTCCAGACCTACCCCAGTCAAAGTGCCTAGGTCATTGCCACCACAGTGCACTATTATGAGGTCAGGGTGTTGGATTTGCATGAAGGATTTCACCAATGGCATCAATTGGTGCCACTTTAACCCTCTCTGACAAATCCATTTAATGTCTACATTTGGCAAAGCAAGGTCTCTCACCATACCTGTTTTCTCTGCAAACTTTTCACTCCAGAAGACATAGCTGTGTCCTACAATCCACACTGTGAACATCTTCAAAGGAGATCTGGATGCACTCAGGAGGTGTTTTTCAGTAGAATGGTAAAAAGAAATGAAAGACAGTTTGGAAATGGAGGCATACATATTTTTTTATAAAAAAAAAAGAACTGATTGGCTGTTTCATACCATTCTACACTAAAAACTAGGCTGTATGTGTAAATTTATAGAAGCATGTTTTGTATTGGTACAGAAAAATGTGTTACCAAAGAACAGTACTATGGATTTGCTGTTAGGTTAGAAAAGTCAAGCACTCTTGCTCTGTGGAATTGAAACATTGTTTGGCGAACTTCTGACCTAACTCCACACAGCAGTGTTCCATGAGCTGTTGCTATGGTAGCAGGCAGAAGTCAAGTTGGGGGAAGGGTACTAGGCAGAAGTCAAGTTGGGGGAAGGGTACTTTTGGAAAAGGGTTGGTTTTCAACCAATAGAAATGTGTGATTACATTTGAAAAAAAGGGGGAAGCACTGAGATTTGAAACTTACTGTATATGTGTGGAAAAATAGAGGGAAACTTTGCCATTATCTGGTTCTGCTGAGAGGAGAGAGGTGTAAAGAACAGAGATCCTGGCTCTGATAATCTGCTGTTTGAGTGCCACATTTCATTCACAACTAACTAATTTTAAAGGTGAGTTTAGAGTTTGAGAGGGGATGTATATGGTAAATTAAGAAATGAATAATAGAAATGGAATTCCTTTTGTTGAAGTTGTGTTTATTATTTTCTGTTTTGGGAGAAATTTAAATGTGAGGAACATGTAAAATAATATGGACTATGTTTTCACGATAAATTAAGGTGTATTGGTATAAAAAAAGAATAGTTTAAGGGTTTGAGGTTGGACTCAGTAATGCAAATACATTCAGCATCACTAAGGCTGGTTGCCCTTGCTGGAATGTAGGCAGTCACCCAGGTTACACATGTTGGGAAATATAGGCAGAGATTTATTGTGTACTACTCTGGTAATTTTATATTTGCATTAGTAGGAAAAAGGGAGAGCCATTTTTTGGTGCAGAAGCAGACTCTTAGCACACACCCAGCTGCTTTCCATGTAGAATCATGCACAGTATTTACAAGCGAGTGGGGTTTGAGGTTTCAGTCTGTAATGCAAATACATTCAGCATCACTAAGGCTGGTTGCCCTTGCTGGTATGTAGGCAGTCACCCAGGTTACACATGGTGGTGGACTGAAAAAGCAGTCTGGACATGTGCTTTTTTAAGAATCTGAAAAGTGGATTCATAATGTGTCAGTCTGTAAAAGTGATTGTCACTTGTCAAAAAAAAGAGCACTAAGTGTGCTTTCAAATTGGCAAAGAAATTTCGTTTTGTGACTAATGTGAAAACATGACTCTGTGTGCATATAGGAATTACAGGCAGAGATTTATTGCGTTTTGCTCTGGTGATTTCACAGTTGCATTAGTAGGAAAAAGGGGGAGCCATTTTTTGGTGCAGAAGCAGACTCTTAGCACACACCCAGCTGCTTTCCATGTAGAATCATGCACAGTATTTACAAGCGAGTGGGGTTTGAGGTTTCAGTCTGTAATGCAAATACATTCAGCATCACTAAGGCTGGTTGCCCTTGCTGGTATGTAGGCAGTCACCCAGGTTACACATGGTGGTGGTCTGAAAAAGCAGTCTGGACATGTGCTTTTTAAGAATCTGAAAAGTAGATTCATAATGTGTCAGTCTGTAAAAGTGATTGTCACTTGTCAAAAAATAGAGCAGTAAGTGTGCTTTCAAATTGGCAAAGAAATTTCGTTTTGTGACTAATGTGAAAACATGACTCTGTGTGCATATAGGAATTACAGGCAGAGATTTATTGTGTACTACTCTGGTGATTTTACATTTGCATTAGTAGGAAAAAGGGGGAGCCATTTTTTGGTGCAGAAGCAGACTCTTAGCACACACCCAGCTGCTTTCCATGTGGAATCATGCACAGTATTTACAAGCGAGTGGGGTTTGAGGTTTCAGTCAGTAATGCAAATACATTCAGCATCACTAAGGCTGGTTGCCCTTGCTGGTATATAGGCAGTCACCCAGGTTACACATGGTGGTGGTCTGAAAAAGCAGTCTGGACATGGGCTTTTTAAAAAATCTGAAAAGTGGATTCATAATGTGTCAGTCTGTAAAAGTGATTGTCACTTGTCAAAAAAAAGAGCACTAAGTGTGCTTTCAAATTGGCAAAGAAATTTCGTTTTGTGACTATTGTGAAAAGAAATGTAGTAACATATTTAAATAAAATAAAGGAATTTTTTTTTAGTTTTTTTCAGGTATTGCTGAAGAGCAGTGAACAAAATTTAAGATGCCTACAAAATCCAGAGTTAAAAAAGACCACAAAAAAAACCTATATTTGAAGACAACTGGAGGACCTAAGTTAGTAGAAGATGCTCATGTTGGGAAAAAGAAAAAATCTTCTGGTAAGCAGACAAAACAATTTCTAAAAAACATATTCAAAAAAAGGAAAAATATACAAAATGTCTGTACTGGAAAGAATGTTTTGAAAAGAAAAGGACAGGAAAAAAATGAGAATTTAGTTAATGCAAATATACCTTCTGCAACTGAAAAGATTTACATAAACAGAAAAACAGCGTTTAAAGAGATACGTAGAAAAATGTTTCAGAGAAGAGTTATGTCCAATTTGATAAAGGATGTGAAGAAATATAAGCAAAAGGCTAAGTTTTATAAGAGAAAAAAAGAAATTGAAGCCATTGCAGCAAAGGCATTAGAATTAAAAAGGAAACTATTCATTTTAATTTTGAATAGGATGCGTACATTAGACAAAATGGTTAATGTACTGAAATCACATAGCAAAAGGAAAAGAGTAGTGAACAGAACAAACTTTTGTAAAGTGTTTTTAGGAAAGTGGATGCATAGTTCAAGTAGTGAACCTTTTTTTAATGAAGAGAGCTATTTTCAAAGTAATAGTTTGCTGCATGCAGTTGACACCAGAGGTCGTGCTTACGAAGTGAAAAATGGTTGCATAATGGAGAAGGAGATAATGGTTCCAAGAGATGAGGTACAAGTGATGGCGGATGAGGCTATGGGGAGACGTCCTAAAGCCCCAGTGTACACTTGGAATTGTAGTAGTATTTGCACTGTGCGTCAGGAATCTATTGATAAATTTCGTGAGTTTCTAAGAGAATATAGTAAAAAAAGTATAAAACAGAAGATTAAGGTGCTTCAAAGTCTGGATCCATGCAGAGTGAGAGAGAATACTGGTTTGCAGGGTCATTCTCTGGCTTGTCTATCTAGAAAAGTGTGTAATAGTGTTTTCCATCATTTTAGGATGCTGGCTGTTCATCATACTGAAATGAGAAAGTTTGTGAGACGGTTGTATTTTGCTAAAAGTCCAGCAATAAAGTTAAATGAATTGAATAGGGCTCTGTTCCGAGGAACGGTATCAGATGTAGAGAAGGTTGTTGATGAAATTCAGTTTTGTTACTTTGGTCCTGAACAAAACAGTGCAGAGAAGGACACAGTAAATGAGGAAGAAGTGGAAGAGAATGTAGAACCCTCTGTAAGTAAGACATTTAATGATCACATAACAAAATTTGCAATAATCTCTAATGAAAGACCAAATTTTACTTGTATTTGTTGCCACAGAACTCATTATAGAAAACAAACTAGGAATGTTGATCTCTACAGAAAGAGTGAAAATGAAGATAATTATAAGTGGAAGGATTTTGCCACATATATATTTCTTGAAAATTGTTTTGAATTGGGTGAAGATCAGCGTATTTGTAAATACTGTTACAACAAGTTAGAGGAAAATAGAATGCCGACCAGAGCTGTACATAATAATTTAGAATTGGATGCTATTCCTGCTGAACTTTCTGAATTAAATACATATGAGTCTATACTCATTCAATGTGTTCATCCGTTCCAGACCATAGTACGTATGGAGCCCAAAACTGGTAAATTACCTCCTTCAGATTTACTGAGAGGTTTAAAAGGTAGAGTGGTGTATTTGCCCTTGGATTTGAAAAAAAATATGGAAACTATTGATGCGGATACTTTGGAAACTGAACCATTAATTATTCTGGTTAATGGTGTACCTACAAAGAATAAGAAGATTTGGCAGGAGCTGGTAGATGTGCGGAAAGTACAAAGAGCAAATTTGTATTTGAAAAGGAATAACAAATGGTATGAATCAATTTATATAGAAGAAGAAGAAGAAGAAGATTTACAAGAAGACACAGAAACACCAACAGGACAAATTGAAAAAGTGGACAAGTCAAAGGAAGAAGAAATTTATGAACATTTTAGCATACATCCTCTTCATTCAAAAGAAGTTATGGGTGACAATATTGATCTCTTTCAGATGAAGAAAGCAAAAGGAACTCCCGTGAGTGTATGGGAGGAGAGCTTGGAAGCTCGATGTTTTCCCCAGCTGTTTCCTAAAGGAAAAGGAGGACGATACGATGAACGTCCGGAACAGATTCCAGCTTCTGAGTATCGGACTACAAGACTATATGCTGAAGATCCCAGAATTCGACAAAGTATTCCTTATTTGTTCCATCTTTTATTTGAAAGCGATTTGTCTGCACTGTCTTATGCAGTAAATCACATTTTAAAAAGTGGAGTACATTTACAAAATGTGTCTGCTAAGGATTTTATGGAGAAAGTGCAGCACCAAGATGATCATTTGGAAACACAACTGATCAATCTGATGGCTTGTCAGCGTGGGACAAATGAATATTGGTACAGACGCCATGGTGAATTAAAATGCATGTTACGGAATTTAGGAACACCAACATGGTTCGTTACCCTAAGCTGTGCCGAGTACGCTTGGGATGATTTACTGGATTTTCTACGAGAGGCAAATTCAAACATTAAAAACATCGAATACAAGACAGCAGGAGAACTGTGCTCATTGGATCCGGTTAATGTTTGCAGATATTTCAATCATAGATTTGAGGCTATGATGTCCTTCATCTGCAATAAAAAAAATCCACCTCTAGGAGAAGTAGTGGATTTCTTTTGGAGAAAAGAGTACCAGGCAAGAGGTGCTCCTCATATTCATATGCTGTTGTGGATCAAGGATGCCCCAAAGTTTGGAACAGATACTGATGAAGCAGTGTTATCTTACATTGAAGAATATGCAACATGTGCTATACCAAAAAGCACAGAAGAGAAAAAGTTAAAGGAGCAAGTTTTACGTTTCCAAAGTCATCGGTGTGGAAAATACTGTCGACGGAAATACAAGAGCAAAGATAAATACTACACTAAATGTCGATTTGGATTTCCTAGACCTGTTCTTTCAAATGGAAGAGTAAACAGTTTTATGTCAGCTGTGAGACATACTATCACAAGAAAATCACCTAAGAATACCTACAACCTAAAAAGAAAAGAAGAATCAAAAAATATAAATGACTACAACCCAGTCATTTTATCCATGTGGAACGCTAACATGGATATACAGTATGTAGCTGACAATTCCATTGCTGTTGCTCGATATGTAACGTCTTACATTACGAAATCAGAAAAAACAGAATTGAAGGAAATGTGGGAAGAGATTTCTCACGAGAAGACTGTCAGTAAGAAGCTGTACAGTTTCAGTTTGAAGGTGTTATCGCATCGAGAAATTGGATCCTACGAATGTTCAGATAGGTTATCATCTGCAAGTCTCTACTCGAAATCAAGAAGAATAATTTGGGCAAGTTTAGGCCTTGCAGCAATGAGAAATCGGGTACTGAAATCTGTTGGAGAAATTGAATATTTGGCCGAGAATGACCCAGAAAGTACAGATATTTTAAAATCAAACATGTTGGACACATATTATCCCAAGAGAAGTCATCATCTGGAGAACATGTCTCTCTATGAAGTGCTGCAGAACTACATTTATTCACGGAAAGCCACAGAAGACATCAACAATGGAAAATATAAAGTCATTGGTGAGGAAGGATGTTTGGTGAAGCAAACAAAAGGAAGTTTGATAAATCACAGGAAGCTGAGTTGCGACACTACTGACAAGAAGGAATTTTACTACTTGGCTCTTTTACAGTTGTTTAAACCATGGCGTACAGAGGATGAACTACTGGGAGAATTTCAAAGCTATGAAGATTCTTTTAATGCTTGCAAAGACAGCATACAATGCAGTACATTCTCAAGTTATCTGCAAATGTTAAATGAAGAAATTGAACAGGAAACTACAATTGCAGCAGAAATAGCTAGAGACAGTTCTCAGGACAGCCAAAGTTCAGGAACACTCAGTCAAGATCCCCTAGGACAACCAATCGTTGAAAATGAAGCATCAATAGCCATGAATGAAGTGGAAACGGCTATGAATCAAGCTCAAGAAGAATTTATAGACTTACAAAATTTGGAAAGACAACTGAATGAAGAGCAGCAACAAATTTATGAAGAGATCAGAAACAAAATTGATCATGGATTTCTACATGAAAAAAAAGAGTGCTCATGCACATCATTTCATCCAATCAGGATGTATGTAAGCGGACAAGCTGGAACTGGAAAAAGTTTCCTAATTAAAGTCATCAGAAGCTACCTACAGCAAAAAACGGATTCTACTTTGTCTTGTGTGGTTACTGCTCCAACTGGGTTAGCAGCATATAACATAAAAGGAATCACTTTACATCGTTTGCTAATGTTACCAGTGGAGCATGAGAACAAAATACAATACAACAAGCTAACTGGAGAAGCATCCTTGGAAGTTTCAAGAGTATTGAAGAAGATGCAAGTTCTCATTATTGATGAGGTGAGCATGGTTTCAAACTTAATGCTTGCCTTTGTGCATTTAAGAATGCAGCAAATTCTGAAGACAGACTATGACATGTTATTTGGTGGAAAACACGTCATAGTTTTTGGAGATCTTTTGCAACTTACTCCAGTTAAAGGACAACCAGTGTTTAATACTGTCACACATGAAGACACGAAGAAGTCATTGGGAAGCATCGGAAATACAAATATTTGGTCCTTCTTTGAGTACAAGGAACTTACTGCTAATATGAGGCAAGCAAGCGATGAAGAATATGGAAGTATTCTGAAAGATATCAGAATTGGACTACTCACTGAAGTTGGCAAAAAAGCATTACAGAGTCGGCTGCTACATAATTTATTTCCAAAGGAAGAAATAGTTGCAGAGAAGATATACAAGAACATTGCAGAAAACAAAAGTGTCATCTGCTTAATGCCAACTCTACGTGAATGCTCAATATTCAATGAGGAGCTTTTGAAATTGGAAAAGGAAGAGATCAGGAAATTGGAAGCAGTGGACAAAATTGAGGATGGAAGAATTACTATCACATTAACAGGCACACTGAAAAATAAATTGGATTCACTAGAGAAGAACATTTCCAAAACAGCTGGATTAGAAAAAAATCTATATGTTTGCATGAACTGTAGAGTATTTTTAAGGAGAAATTTGGATGTTGAAAAAGGTTTAGTTAATGGAGCTATGGGAAGAGTTGTGGGTTTTATTAATTATCAGAAAAAAGATGGAATTGAATGTTTAAAAATAAAATTTGATCAGATAGAAGAAGTTAAAGACATTTGTCGTTGTACAGTTCGTTTCATGCTTGTGAAAGACTTATATGTACGTAGGAAGCAGTTTCCGTTTTCGCTAGCATATGCTGTAACTATTCACAAGTCTCAAGGATTGACTGTAGATTGTGCATTTGTGAACATTGGTTCAACTGTGTTCAAAGAAGGTATGGCATATGTTGCTTTGTCACGAGTGAAAACATTATCAGGTTTATTCATGATAGACTTTGATGACTCAAAAGTTAGTGCTGATACAAATTGTGTAAAGGAGTATAATAGATTAAGAAGAAGCTATGCTCCTCATTTAGGTCAGTATCCTGTGTTGGAGAAACGTTTAGTTTCTCGTAAAAGGAGAAATGAGAATATCTGTAATGAAAATGTAGAGAGGAGGAAAAAAAAGAGGAGTGATGTAATTGCAAGCAAAAAGAATAAGGAAAAAGAAGAACAGGTTGTAGGATGTCATTTTGAAAATAGCTCTGGTGTCAACTGCTACGCTAATGTAGTTCTGAATGTTGCATTTTATCTGGAAAGTTTGCAAGAGCAGATAATAGTAAATCAGGGAAAAAAATTCTGTTCTGTGCTGAGTCTCCTTTTTGAAAAGCTGAGTATTGATAAAACTAAAATAGAAAGTGCTACTGAAATTAGAAAACTTTTAGATGTATGTTCAGGACGAACACAGTTTTCTCAAAATGTACAGCAAGACGCACAGGAATTCTTGATGTATTTTTTTCAGGTACTGGAAGAAGAAGAATTTGCCATTGATAATTTATTTGGTCTCTCTTATAAATGGGAACATAGTTGTGAAAACTGTTATAATATATGTGGCTCTAATGTTGATAATGAAAGGTTTATTTATTTGACATTGCCAGAGAGTAAAACAGTCACTTTTGCTAAATTAGTTAAAGATGCTAATCATAGCATGCAATGCGGTGAGTGTAAATCTGACATGTTTTCAACTTTAATTTTAAAGGAATACGGACAGTATGTAATTTTAATGATGCAACGATGTAGAGCTGATGGTTCAAAATTGGATACTTTAATAAAGAAGTTTACAGGACAGCAATTATCAATTTCAGGAAAAACTTTTGTAACTGTTGCAATAATTTTCCATGAAGGACCTACTGTTACTTCTGGACATTACACAGTTTATCTTAAATGTGAAAAAGGCTGGACACTGTGTAATGATTCCCAATTGGTTTTTAAACAACGTTTGCCTTTTGATTTAGCAAATTCCTATCTAATCTTCCTGAAACCTAAATTTTAGAGAGACTTGGCAAGATCTGGACAAAACAATTTTACCATTGTATTGGATTACCATTGGAATTTAAAAAAAAAAAGATTTTTTAAATTATCATTTGGCCTAATGGAAAGATAACCAATTGTAATGTGGACTTTTTTAATTTTTAATGAAACTTTCGAAAACCAAAAATTTAGAGAAAATCGGTAACATCTGCACAATTTAAATTTTGGAATGTTATTGGAGTGCCATTGGAAATTTTTTCAAAAAAGATTTTTTAAATTACTATTTGGCCATGCGGAAAGGTAACCAATTCTATTGTGGACTTAATAAATTATTAATAAATCTTTCGGGAACCAATATGTTACAGAGAATCGGTGAGATCTGTACAAATTAAACTTTAGAATTTTATTGGATTACCATTGGAAATTTAAACAAAAAAGAATTTTAAAATTACTATTTGGCCTAAAGGAAATGGAACCAGATGTATTGTGGAGTTATTTGAGATATAATATTGTGATTATACTTCTGAAACAAAAATATCAGACGGTATTTTAAAGAAATAAGTATTGATATTAGATGATATTTTTTTAGAATATTATGCATTTCTATATTGTTAAGTTTAAGTAAAAAGAGATTCTGGGCTTTTTTAATACAATCTTTGAGATTGTTATTTTTTTTTTGCCCGCTGTTAAATGATGAATGCAATTGCTTTCACAATTTATAGTGAAATGCAATATATTCTGAAAACAGCAAAAATAAGGCAAAAATATTTTTTGATAAATATGTAAATATGTGTACTGTATTCTAAAATGTTTTAAAAAATATTAATACTTTTTTCTTTTTTTTCAGATTGATATAGAAAATTTTCAAAACCTAGAACCATTTTTAAAGCAATTTTTAAAAAAAACAAATGAATAAATATTTTTTTGAGCGGGTATGGTAAGTCAATAGTATCATGGTTCCTTTTTTTCTACTTCTCTACAATCACATTTTCAGTTTTTAATTGTAGTCTCTCAAGGACCTTGTAATGTGATAATTGATTTTTAGTGTTTTTAAAAAAAAAAAAAAAAAAATTACGCGCACCGTACGCGTACGGTAAAAAAAAAAAAAAAAAAAGTTTTTAAAAACATATATAAAAAAAAGATGAAAGATAAGGTTGGCTCTTAAAAGAGCCGTTGTGTTCATGCAGGGACAGAGGAAAGAAAGATTGGGAAAATTAGTCTCTGCGACAAGTGTGCTGATCTATTTTGTTGTTCACTAGGGAAACACTGGTCTCCCTATGACAAATTAGATCATGACAAGAGGCGCATCGAATATCAACCCTCAGAAACCGAGGGTTAATTTCCAGAGGGCCAGCAAAAGGAGATGCTCCCCCCACAGATGAAGGGCTCACCTGACCTGCAGAAAAAGGACTCGGCCCTGCAGATGATGGTCCAGGCTGAGCTGCTGTGGATGTGCTTGGTTGACTTACTGAAGGGTTACCTCCAGTAAGTCGAGCATGTGTCCTTTTGTGTACATCCTTAAGGTGTCTCATCATGGTATGATTCCCAAAGGAATACTTCCTGTCAGGATTCCCTCTTGAAAGTACACGACCACGCAGCTTACAAGTCACTAAGGGTGCATTTACCTTTTGCTGGCCTTCTGGAAAAGTAAAATAATCCCATACATAAGAGGTCTTTTGTTTCCTCGCTCTCTGCCTCAAGGTAGTGCTGCTAGCCTCACTCTCAGAAGGGCTCTGCTGTTCTGCCATCGTATCACAAAGACAACCCAGCTCCTTCTCCTAAGGGATCACAAGCAGAAATGAGGGGAATGGGTGTGGTGTAGGAGAGTTCTAGAACTGAAAGTAGTTTCAACCAATCAAAAGTTGTGTTTCATGATCACATGACCTACCGTACGCTTACGGTACGCTTACGGTGCGCTTACGGCAAAAAGTACGCATGCGCATAAAAAAGACACGCTCACGCGCACATGCGCAAAATTGGCACGCCCCTCCACTTCCGCGTAACGTGCGCGTGCAGCGTACGCGTTACGCGCTATGCGCGCGTGACGTATGACTACGTAAATTGCGTAAATGAACGCAAACAGCGTAGGAAACTAGCGTAATTATCTCGCGACGTGCGCTTACGGTACGCGCTCGGTAAAAAAAAAAAAAAAAAAAAATTTGCTAATAAATTTTACCTGTTTATTTTTAAAAAAATATAAAATAAAAACATATTGTAGAATTTTTAAATTTTAACCATAGTCTTTAAAAAAGGATAGAAAATTAAAATAAAAATATGTAAAAAAAAAAGAAAAAAATAAATAAATTAGCATTTAAAAAACCTTGCAAATTCACTGAAAAAACCATGAGTTTCACTCACATTATAGTTAGGAATTAGCATTTAAAAAACCTTGCAAATTCACTGAAAAAACCATGGGTTTCACACACGTTATAGTTAGGAATTAGCATTTAAAAAACCTTAGAAAGTCAATGAAAAAACCAAAGGTTTCACACATGTTATAGTTAGCTGGACATTTCACTCGTAAAAAACCAATGAAATTCCCCCGTTATAGTTAGTTCACCTAACTATAACTCGCGTGCCCGCAATGCACTACTGATGACGTCACATATTACATCACTCATGACATGGTCACTGACATCACTCATGACATATGATGAGTGAGTGCATGTATGAGTGACTGTAGAGGACTGTTGGTGAATGAGTGGATGTGTATGTGTTTCTTAGAATTACTGAATAGGTTGTTGTAACTGGTATTGGTATGTCCATTGTTTTGAAAATTTTAGTCTCTATTTTTGAATGTGTGTTTCAATGGTTATATTAGGGGAAGAGGAGGTCTACCACTCTATCACAAGGATGATGTCATCAGTGATGTCATCAGTGATGTCATTTGAGATGTCATCAGTGATGTCATGAGTGATGTCACTGACAATGTCATGAGTGATGTAATATGTGACGTCATCAGCAGTGCATTGCGGGCGCGCGAGTTATAGTTAGCTGAACTAACTATAACGGGGGAATTTCATTGGTTTTTTACGAGTGAAATGTCCAGCTAACTATAACATGTGTGAAACCTTTGGTTTTTTCATTGAATTTCTAAGGTTTTTTAAATGCTAATTCCTAACTATAACGTGTGTGAAACCCATGGTTTTTTCAGTGAATATATATATATATAACATCCTAGGGGTATTGCACGATTTAGAACATAACATACCAGCGAGCACCTTGTCTCCTTCCTCTCAATCTATCTTGGCGCAACAGCACCTAAATACAAGTCAGAGACCCAAAACCAACTTCAAACCTAAGTCCAAGTTTGTGCCAATCCTACCCAGAGACAACATTGACATATTCAGTGAAACAGTGGTTGCTGAAATTAAAAAATTGAATTACAAGACAGCAGGCATGAAAAAGAAATATTCTTTTCAACAACAAAAATACCATCAACTGATCAAAAAACTGAAGGAACAAGACAAAGTGGTCATCCGCAATTCTGATAAGGGTGGAAATGTGGTGTTATGGCCCTTGCATCAATACACCGAAGAAGCACTGTCTCAATTAAATGATCGGTTATGCTACAGGATCAGCAACAAACAAGCAACATCACAGGCTCAAAATGAACTTTTTACAAAACTACTAGCATGGAAGAGTATGGGCCTCCTCAACCAAGATGAATATAAATTTATGAAAAAAGATCATCCTATCATGCCAGTAATATACTTCATACCGAAAATTCATAAAGACATCCAACACCCACCAGGACGGCCAATAATATCGGCCAAACAAAGTCTGCTCGAAAATGTTTCTATTTACATAGACTCTTTCCTACAAGATCTAGTCCAAGGACTACCATCATACTTCCAAGATACATCTGATTTCCTGAGACAAATACATAATTACCAGTGGAAAGATGATTACCTTTTAATAACTTTGGACGTTTCTAACCTCTACACTTCAATCAATCATAAAGATGGACTGAGAGCGGTAGAATATTTCTTATCCAGCAGACTGATCCAATTCCACCAACACAACAAAATGCGGATCAGTCTTATCCTTTTTTGTTTAAACAACAATTATTTTATGTTTAATCAACAAATCTACCAGCAACTACGAGGAGTAGCCATGGGGGCTAGTTTTTCACCAAGCTATGCTTGCCTCCATATGGGCTTTTGGGAAGAGACTGTTTTAAAAACTAAGCATGCAATAACAATGACTAATCATGTGATGAAATGGATGCGCTACATCGATGATCTTTTTATAATTTGGCGTGGTAGTGAAAGAGAGGCTCTGAGTTTTATAGAGGGTATCAATGACAACAATCTCAATTTGCATTTTACCAGTACTATTGACACAATAGAGGTTTGTTTTCTTGATGTGAAGGTATATGTTGCTAACAACCAGCTTCATACAAAACTCTATCGCAAACCCACAGCAGGAAACACCACGCTGCATTCCTACGGTTTCCACCCCAAACACACTATTCACAGCATTCCGTATGGGGAGATGCTAAGGATTCGAAGAATCTGCAGTACTGAAAATGACCTAGCAATTGCACAACAAGAAAGTAAAAATAGATTCATACAAAGAGGATATAGCAATAAAATCATTGATGAGGCTATACAAAAAACTAGGTCCATGAGAAGGGAGGATTTATTGTTTAAACCATTATTTGAACATCTAGTGCACCGTCAAACATGGAGGGAGCCCGGCATTTGCTGCGCTAAAGGAATGAGAATTGCCGAAATAGTATCATCATTTGACATGTTTGAAGTGCATGATGGAACTTGTATGTCCATAGACAGTCACGTGGGCAAAACCTTGAAATGCACGCATTGACGCACTTTGTGGATGACTTCCTTCCGTGAACAAGGCTTACTTGCCGAAACATGTCGGAGAAGGGGAAGCTATGAGAATGCCGCATGACTCCAAATAAAAAGTCTGAGTCCTCAGTATTGGGCCTCTTTGCTTTTTTCATTTGCGAGATGGTTTGACGGGCCCCTCCGTGCCCGCCTCAAGAGGTCGCCCTGAAGGGTCGGGGGCTCCACTTCGGAGACTTTTGCTGTGGATGTTTATGATGGAGCATGACCCACTCGCAACACTGTAACCTACTAAGGTAACGCTAAACAGCAAATCACAGTGCAGCGTTGGAAGGGATTCAGTGGGGAGGACGTCCTCGCTGATCGTGCTGGGGTCTCAAGACTTTTTACGGAATCCGAAAAATACCAAACATGGCTGCAATATATACTTACGTGACTTTACATTATTTGAACATCTAGTGCACCGTCAAACATGGAGGGAGCCCGGCATTTGCTGCGCTAAAGGAATGAGAATTGCCAAAATATTATCATCATTTGACATGTTTGAAGTGCATGATGGAACTTGTATGTCCATAGACAGTCACGTGGGCAAAACCTTGAAATGCACGCATTGACGCACTTTGTGGATGACTTCCTTCCGTGAACAAGGCTTACTTGCCGAAACATGTCGGAGAAGGGGAAGCTATGAGAATGCCGCATGACTCCAAATAAAAAGTCTGAGTCCTCAGTATTGGGCCTCTTTGCTTTTTTCATTTGCGAGATGGTTTGACGGGCCCCTCCGTGCCCGCCTCAAGAGGTCGCCCTGAAGGGTCGGGGGCTCCACTTCGGACACTTTTGCTGTGGATGTTTATGATGGAGCATGACCCACTCGCAACACTGTAACCTAATAAGGTAACGCTAAACAGCAAATCACAGTGCAGCGTTGGAAGGGATTCAGTGGGGAGGACGTCCTCGCTGATCGTGCTGGGGTCTCAAGACTTTTTACGGAATCCGAAAAATACCAAACATGGCTGCAATATATACTTACGTGACTTTACATTATTTGAACATCTAGTGCACCGTCAAACATGGAGGGAGCCCGGCATTTGCTGCGCTAAAGGAATGAGAATTGCTGAAATATTATCATCATTTGACATGTTTGAAGTGCATGATGGAACTTGTATGTCCATAGACAGTCACGTGGGCAAAACCTTGAAATGCACGAATTGACGCACTTTGTGGATGACTTCCTTCTGTGAACAAGGCTTACTTGCCGAAACATGTCGGAGAAGGGGAAGCTATGAGAATGCCGCATGACTCCAAATAAAAAGTCTGAGTCCTCAGTATTGGGCCTCTTTGCTTTTTTCATTTGCGAGATGGTTTGACGGGCCCCTCCGTGCCCGCCTCAAGAGGTCGCCCTGAAGGGTCGGGGGCTCCACTTCGGAGACTTTTGCTGTGGATGTTTATGATGGAGCATGACCCACTCGCAACACTGTAACCTACTAAGGTAACGCTAAACAGCAAATCACAGTGCAGTGTTGGAAGGGATTCAGTGGGGAGGACGTCCTCGCTGATCGTGCTGGGGTCTCAAGACTTTTTACGGAATCCGAAAAATACCAAACATGGCTGCAATATATACTTACGTGACTTTACATTATTTGAACATCTGGTGCACCGTCAAACATGGAGGGAGCCCGGCATTTGCTGCGCTAAAGGAATGAGAATTGCCGAAATATTATCATCATTTGACATGTTTGAAGTGCATGATGGAACTTGTATGTCCATAGACAGTCACGTGGGCAAAACCTTGAAATGCACGCATTGACGCACTTTGTGGATGACTTCCTTCCGTGAACAAGGCTTACTTGCCGAAACATGTCAGAGAAGGGGAAGCTATGAGAATGCCGCATGACTCCAAATAAAAAGTCTGAGTCCTCAGTATTGGGCCTCTTTGCTTTTTTCATTTGCGAGATGGTTTGACGGGCCCCTCCGTGCCCGCCTCAAGAGGTCGCCCTGAAGGGTCGGGGGCTCCACTTCGGAGACTTTTGCTGTGGATGTTTATGATGGAGCATGACCCACTCGCAACACTGTAACCTACTAAGGCAACGCTAAACAGCATATCACAGTGCAGCGTTGGAAGGGATTCAGTGGGGAGGACGTCCTCGCTGATCGTGCTGGGGTCTCAAGACTTTTTTACGGAATCCGAAAAATACCAAACATGGCTGCAATATATACTTACGTGACTTTACATTATTTGAACATCTAGTGCACCGTCAAACATGGAGGGAGCCCGGCATTTGCTGCGCTAAAGGAATGAGAATTGCCGAAATATTATCATCATTTGACATGTTTGAAGTGCATGATGGAACTTGTATGTCCATAGACAGTCACGTGGGCAAAACCTTGAAATGCACGCATTGACGCACTTTGTGGATGACTTCCTTCCGTGAACAAGGCTTACTTGCCGAAACATGTCGGAGAAGGGGAAGCTATGAGAATGCCGCATGACTCCAAATAAAAAGTCTGAGTCCTCAGTATTGGGCCTCTTTGCTTTTTTCATTTGCGAGATGGTTTGACGGGCCCCTCCGTGCCCACCTCAAGAGGTCGCCCTGAAGGGTCGGGGCTCCACTTCGGAGACTTTTGCTGTGGATGTTTATGATGGAGCATGACCCACTCGCAACACTGTAACCTACTAAGGTAACGCTAAACAGCAAATCACAGTGCAGCGTTGGAAGGGATTCAGTGGGGAGGACGTCCTCGCTGATCGTGCTGGGGTCTCAAGACTTTTTACGGAATCCGAAAAATACCAAACATGGCTGCAATATATACTTACGTGACTTTACATTATTTGAACATCTAGTGCACCGTCAAACATGGAGGGAGCCCGGCACTTGCTGCGCTAAAGGAATGAGAATTGCCGAAATATTATCATCATTTGACATGTTTGAAGTGCATGATGGAACTTGTATGTCCATAGACAGTCACGTGGGCAAAACCTTGAAATGCACGCATTGACGCACTTTGTGGATGACTTCCTTCCGTGAACAAGGCTTACTTGCCGAAACATGTCGGAGAAGGGGAAGCTATGAGAATGCCGCATGACTCCAAATAAAAAGTCTGAGTCCTCAGTATTGGGCCTCTTTGCTTTTTTCATTTGCGAGATGGTTTGACGGGCCCCTCCGTGCCCGCCTCAAGAGGTCGCCCTGAAGGGTCGGGGGCTCCACTTCGGAGACTTTTGCTGTGGATGTTTATGATGGAGCATGACCCACTCGCAACACTGTAACCTACTAAGGTAACACTAAACAGCAAATCACAGTGCAGCGTTGGAAGGGATTCAGTGGGGAGGACGTCCTCGCTGATCGTGCTGGGGTCTCAAGACTTTTTACGGAATCCGAAAAATACCAAACATGTCTGCAATATATACTTACGTGACTTTACATTATTTGAACATCTAGTGCACCGTCAAACATGGAGGGAGCCCGGCATTTGCTGCGCTAAAGGAATGAGAATTGCCGAAATATTATCATCATTTGACATGTTTAAAGTGCATGATGGAACTTGTATGTCCATAGACAGTCACGTGGGCAAAACCTTGAAATGCACGCATTGACGCACTTTGTGGATGACTTCCTTCTGTGAACAAGGCTTACTTGCCGAAACATGTCGGAGAAGGGGAAGCTATGAGAATGCCGCATGACTCCAAATAAAAAGTCTGAGTCCTCAGTATTGGGCCTCTTTGCTTTTTTCATTTGCGAGATGGTTTGACGGGCCCCTCCGTGCCCGCCTCAAGAGGTCGCCCTGAAGGGTCGGGGGCTCCACTTCGGAGACTTTTGCTGTGGATGTTTATGATGGAGCATGACCCACTCGCAACACTGTAACCTACTAAGGTAACGCTAAACAGCAAATCACAGTGCAGTGTTGGAAGGGATTCAGTGGGGAGGACGTCCTCGCTGATCGTGCTGGGGTCTCAAGACTTTTTACGGAATCCGAAAAATACCAAACATGGCTGCAATATATACTTACGTGACTTTACATTATTTGAACATCTGGTGCACCGTCAAACATGGAGGGAGCCCGGCATTTGCTGCGCTAAAGGAATGAGAATTGCCGAAATATTATCATCATTTGACATGTTTGAAGTGCATGATGGAACTTGTATGTCCATAGACAGTCACGTGGGCAAAACCTTGAAATGCACGCATTGACGCACTTTGTGGATGACTTCCTTCCGTGAACAAGGCTTACTTGCCGAAACATGTCAGAGAAGGGGAAGCTATGAGAATGCCGCATGACTCCAAATAAAAAGTCTGAGTCCTCAGTATTGGGCCTCTTTGCTTTTTTCATTTGCGAGATGGTTTGACGGGCCCCTCCGTGCCCGCCTCAAGAGGTCGCCCTGAAGGGTCGGGGGCTCCACTTCGGAGACTTTTGCTGTGGATGTTTATGATGGAGCATGACCCACTCGCAACACTGTAACCTACTAAGGTAACGCTAAACAGCAAATCACAGTGCAGCGTTGGAAGGGATTCAGTGGGGAGGACGTCCTCGCTGATCGTGCTGGGGTCTCAAGACTTTTTACGGAATCCGAAAAATACCAAACATGGCTGCAATATATACTTACGTGACTTTACATTATTTGAACATCTAGTGCACCGTCAAACATGGAGGGAGCCCGGCATTTGCTGCGCTAAAGGAATGAGAATTGCCGAAATATTATCATCATTTGACATGTTTGAAGTGCATGATGGAACTTGTATGTCCATAGACAGTCACGTGGGCAAAACCTTGAAATGCACGCATTGACGCACTTTGTGGATGACTTCCTTCCGTGAACAAGGCTTACTTGCCGAAACATGTCGGAGAAGGGGAAGCTATGAGAATGCCGCATGACTCCAAATAAAAAGTCTGAGTCCTCAGTATTGGGCCTCTTTGCTTTTTTCATTTGCGAGATGGTTTGACGGGCCCCTCCGTGCCCGCCTCAAGAGGTCGCCCTGAAGGGTCGGGGGCTCCACTTCGGAGACTTTTGCTGTGGATGTTTATGATGGAGCATGACCCACTCGCAACACTGTAACCTACTAAGGTAACGCTAAACAGCATATCACAGTGCAGCGTTGGAAGGGATTCAGTGGGGAGGACGTCCTCGCTGATCGTGCTGGGGTCTCAAGACTTTTTACGGAATCCGAAAAATACCAAACATGGCTGCAATATATACTTACGTGACTTTACATTATTTGAACATCTAGTGCACCGTCAAACATGGAGGGAGCCCGGCATTTGCTGCGCTAAAGGAATGAGAATTGCCGAAATATTATCATCATTTGACATGTTTGAAGTGCATGATGGAACTTGTATGTCCATAGACAGTCACGTGGGCAAAACCTTGAAATGCACGCATTGACGCACTTTGTGGATGACTTCCTTCCGTGAACAAGGCTTACTTGCCGAAACATGTCGGAGAAGGGGAAGCTATGAGAATGCCGCATGACTCCAAATAAAAAGTCTGAGTCCTCAGTATTGGGCCTCTTTGCTTTTTTCATTTGCGAGATGGTTTGACGGGCCCCTCCGTGCCCACCTCAAGAGGTCGCCCTGAAGGGTCGGGGCTCCACTTCGGAGACTTTTGCTGTGGATGTTTATGATGGAGCATGACCCACTCGCAACACTGTAACCTACTAAGGTAACGCTAAACAGCAAATCACAGTGCAGCGTTGGAAGGGATTCAGTGGGGAGGACGTCCTCGCTGATCGTGCTGGGGTCTCAAGACTTTTTACGGAATCCGAAAAATACCAAACATGGCTGCAATATATACTTACGTGACTTTACATTATTTGAACATCTAGTGCACCGTCAAACATGGAGGGAGCCCGGCACTTGCTGCGCTAAAGGAATGAGAATTGCCGAAATATTATCATCATTTGACATGTTTGAAGTGCATGATGGAACTTGTATGTCCATAGACAGTCACGTGGGCAAAACCTTGAAATGCACGCATTGACGTACTTTGTGGATGACTTCCTTCCGTGAACAAGGCTTACTTGCCGAAACATGTCGGAGAAGGGGAAGCTATGAGAATGCCGCATGACTCCAAATAAAAAGTCTGAGTCCTCAGTATTGGGCCTCTTTGCTTTTTTCATTTGCGAGATGGTTTGACGGGCCCCTCCGTGCCCGCCTCAAGAGGTCGCCCTGAAGGGTCGGGGGCTCCACTTCGGAGACTTTTGCTGTGGATGTTTATGATGGAGCATGACCCACTCGCAACACTGTAACCTACTAAGGTAACACTAAACAGCAAATCACAGTGCAGCGTTGGAAGGGATTCAGTGGGGAGGACGTCCTCGCTGATCGTGCTGGGGTCTCAAGACTTTTTACGGAATCCGAAAAATACGAAACATGTCTGCAATATATACTTACGTGACTTTACATTATTTGAACATCTAGTGCACCGTCAAACATGGAGGGAGCCCGGCATTTGCTGCGCTAAAGGAATGAGAATTGCCGAAATATTATCATCATTTGACATGTTTAAAGTGCATGATGGAACTTGTATGTCCATAGACAGTCACGTGGGCAAAACCTTGAAATGCACGCATTGACGCACTTTGTGGATGACTTCCTTCCGTGAACAAGGCTTACTTGCCGAAACATGTCGGAGAAGGGGAAGCTATGAGAATGCCGCATGACTCCAAATAAAAAGTCTGAGTCCTCAGTATTGGGCCTCTTTGCTTTTTTCATTTGCGAGATGGTTTGACGGGCCCCTCCGTGCCCGCCTCAAGAGGTCGCCCTGAAGGGTCGGGGGCTCCACTTCGGACACTTTTGCTGTGGATGTTTATGATGGAGCATGACCCACTCGCAACACTGTAACCTAATAAGGTAACGCTAAACAGCAAATCACAGTGCAGCGTTGGAAGGGATTCAGTGGGGAGGACGTCCTCGCTGATCGTGCTGGGGTCTCAAGACTTTTTACGGAATCCGAAAAATACCAAACATGGCTGCAATATATACTTACGTGACTTTACATTATTTGAACATCTAGTGCACCGTCAAACATGGAGGGAGCCCGGCATTTGCTGCGCTAAAGGAATGAGAATTGCTGAAATATTATCATCATTTGACATGTTTGAAGTGCATGATGGAACTTGTATGTCCATAGACAGTCACGTGGGCAAAACCTTGAAATGCACGAATTGACGCACTTTGTGGATGACTTCCTTCTGTGAACAAGGCTTACTTGCCGAAACATGTCGGAGAAGGGGAAGCTATGAGAATGCCGCATGACTCCAAATAAAAAGTCTGAGTCCTCAGTATTGGGAGTCTTTGCTTTTTTCATTTGCGAGATGGTTTGACGGGCCCCTCCGTGCCCGCCTCAAGAGGTCGCCCTGAAGGGTCGGGGGCTCCACTTCGGAGACTTTTGCTGTGGATGTTTATGATGGAGCATGACCCACTCGCAACACTGTAACCTACTAAGGTAACGCTAAACAGCAAATCACAGTGCAGTGTTGGAAGGGATTCAGTGGGGAGGACGTCCTCGCTGATCGTGCTGGGGTCTCAAGACTTTTTACGGAATCCGAAAAATACCAAACATGGCTGCAATATATACTTACGTGACTTTACATTATTTGAACATCTAGTGCACCGTCAAACATGGAGGGAGCCCGGCATTTGCTGCGCTAAAGGAATGAGAATTGCCGAAATATTATCATCATTTGACATGTTTGAAGTGCATGATGGAACTTGTATGTCCATAGACAGTCACGTGGGCAAAACCTTGAAATGCACGCATTGACGCACTTTGTGGATGACTTCCTTCCGTGAACAAGGCTTACTTGCCGAAACATGTCGGAGAAGGGGAAGCTATGAGAATGCCGCATGACTCCAAATAAAAAGTCTGAGTCCTCAGTATTGGGCCTCTTTGCTTTTTTCATTTGCGAGATGGTTTGACGGGCCCCTCCGTGCCCGCCTCAAGAGGTCGCCCTGAAGGGTCGGGGGCTCCACTTCGGAGACTTTTGCTGTGGATGTTTATGATGGAGCATGACCCACTCGCAACACTGTAACCTACTAAGGTAACACTAAACAGCAAATCACAGTGCAGCGTTGGAAGGGATTCAGTGGGGAGGACGTCCTCGCTGATCGTGCTGGGGTCTCAAGACTTTTTACGGAATCCGAAAAATACCAAACATGGCTGCAATATATACTTACGTGACTTTACATTATTTGAACATCTAGTGCACCGTCAAACATGGAGGGAGCCCGGCATTTGCTGCGCTAAAGGAATGAGAATTGCCGAAATATTATCATCATTTGACATGTTTGAAGTGCATGATGGAACTTGTATGTCCATAGACAGTCACGTGGGCAAAACCTTGAAATGCACGCATTGACGCACTTTGTGGATGACTTCCTTCCGTGAACAAGGCTTACTTGCCGAAACATGTCGGAGAAGGGGAAGCTATGAGAATGCCGCATGACTCCAAATAAAAAGTCTGAGTCCTCAGTATTGGGCCTCTTTGCTTTTTTCATTTGCGAGATGGTTTGACGGGCCCCTCCGTGCCCGCCTCAAGAGGTCGCCCTGAAGGGTCGGGGGCTCAACTTCGGAGACTTTTGCTGTGGATGTTTATGATGGAGCATGACCCACTCGCAACACTGTAACCTACTAAGGTAACGCTAAACAGCAAATCACAGTGCAGCGTTGGAAGGGATTCAGTGGGGAGGACGTCCTCGCTGATCGTGCTGGGGTCTCAAGACTTTTTACGGAATCCGAAAAATACCAAACATGGCTGCAATATATACTTACGTGACTTTACATTATTTGAACATCTAGTGCACCGTCAAACATGGAGGGAGCCCGGCATTTGCTGCGCTAAAGGAATGAGAATTGCCGAAATATTATCATCATTTGACATGTTTGAAGTGCATGATGGAACTTGTATGTCCATAGACAGTCACGTGGGCAAAACCTTGAAATGCACGCATTGACGCACTTTGTGGATGACTTCCTTCCGTGAACAAGGCTTACTTGCCGAAACATGTCGGAGAAGGGGAAGCTATGAGAATGCCGCATGACTCCAAATAAAAAGTCTGAGTCCTCAGTATTGGGCCTCTTTGCTTTTTTCATTTGCGAGATGGTTTGACGGGCCCCTCCATGCCCGCCTCAAGAGGTCGCCCTGAAGGGTCGGGGGCTCCACTTCGGAGACTTTTGCTGTGGATGTTTATGATGGAGCATGACCCACTCGCAACACTGTAACCTACTAAGGTAACGCTAAACAGCAAATCACAGTGCAGCGTTGGAAGGGATTCAGTGGGGAGGACGTCCTCGCTGATCGTGCTGGGGTCTCAAGACTTTTTACGGAATCCAAAAAATACCAAACATGGCTGCAATATATACTTATGTGACTTTACATTATTTGAACATCTAGTGCACCGTCAAACATGGAGGGAGCCCGGCACTTGCTGCGCTAAAGGAATGAGAATTGCCGAAATATTATCATCATTTGACATGTTTGAAGTGCATGATGGAACTTGTATGTCCATAGACAGTCACGTGGGCAAAACCTTGAAATGCACGCATTGACGCACTTTGTGGATGACTTCCTTCCGTGAACAAGGCTTACTTGCCGAAACATGTCGGAGAAGGGGAAGCTATGAGAATGCCGCATGACTCCAAATAAAAAGTCTGAGTCCTCAGTATTGGGCCTCTTTGCTTTTTTCATTTGCGAGATGGTTTGACGGGCCCCTCCGTGCCCGCCTCAAGAGGTCGCCCTGAAGGGTCGGGGGCTCCACTTCGGAGACTTTTGCTGTGGATGTTTATGATGGAGCATGACCCACTCGCAACACTGTAACCTACTAAGGTAACACTAAACAGCAAATCACAGTGCAGCGTTGGAAGGGATTCAGTGGGGAGGACGTCCTCGCTGATCGTGCTGGGGTCTCAAGAATTTTTACGGAATCCGAAAAATACCAAACATGGCTGCAATATATACTTACGTGACTTTACATTATTTGAACATCTAGTGCACCGTCAAACATGGAGGGAGCCCGGCATTTGCTGCGCTAAAGGAATGAGAATTGCCGAAATATTATCATCATTTGACATGTTTAAAGTGCATGATGGAACTTGTATGTCCATAGACAGTCACGTGGGCAAAACCTTGAAATGCACGCATTGACGCACTTTGTGGATGACTTCCTTCCGTGAACAAGGCTTACTTGCCGAAACATGTCGGAGAAGGGGAAGCTATGAGAATGCCGCATGACTCCAAATAAAAAGTCTGAGTCCTCAGTATTGGGCCTCTTTGCTTTTTTCATTTGCGAGATGGTTTGACGGGCCCCTCCGTGCCCACCTCAAGAGGTCGCCCTGAAGGGTCGGGGGCTCCACTTCGGAGACTTTTGCTGTGGATATATATATATATATATATATATATATATATATATAACATCCTAGGGGTATTGCACGATTTAGAACATAACATACCAGCAAGCACCATGTCTCCTTCCTCTCAATCTATCTTGGCGCAACAGCACCTAAATACAAGTCAGAGACCCAAAACCAACTTCAAACCTAAGTCCAAGTTTGTGCCAATCCTACCCAGAGACAACATTGACATATTCAGTGAAACAGTGGTTGCTGAAATTAAAAAATTTAAATTACAAGACAGCAGGCATGAAAAAGAAATATTCTTTTCAACAACAAAAATACCATCAACTGATCAAAAAACTGAAGGAACAAGACAAAGTGGTCATCCGCAATTCTGATAAGGGTGGAAATGTGGTGTTATGGCCCTTGCATCAATACACCGAAGAAGCACTGTCTCAATTAAATGATCGGTTATGCTACAGGATCAGCAACAAACAAGCAACATCACAGGCTCAAAATGAACTTTTTACAAAACTACTAGCATGGAAGAGTATGGGCCTCCTCAACCAAGATGAATATAAATTTATGAAAAAAGATCATCCTATCATGCCAGTAATATACTTCATACCGAAAATTCATAAAGACATCCAACACCCACCAGGACGGCCAATAATATCGGCCAAACAAAGTCTGCTCGAAAATGTTTCTATTTACATAGACTCTTTCCTACAAGATCTAGTCCAAGGACTACCATCATACGTCCAAGATACATCTGATTTCCTGAGACAAATACATAATTACCAGTGGAAAGATGATTACCTTTTAATAACTTTGGACGTTTCTAACCTCTACACTTCAATCAATCATAAAGATGGACTGAGAGCGGTAGAATATTTCTTATCCAGCAGACTGATCCAATTCCACCAACACAACAAAATGCGGATCAGTCTTATCCATTTTTGTTTAAACAACAATTATTTTATGTTTAATCAACAAATCTACCAGCAACTACGAGGAGTAGCCATGGGGGCTAGCTTTTCACCAAGCTATGCTTGCCTCCATATGGGCTTTTGGGAAGAGACTGTTTTAAAAACTAAGCATGCAATAACAATGACTAATCATGTGATGAAATGGATGCGCTACATCGATGATCTTTTTATAATTTGGCGTGGTAGTGAAAGAGAGGCTCTGAGTTTTATAGAGGGCATCAATGACAACAATCTCAATTTGCATTTTACCAGTACTATTGACACAATAGAGGTTTGTTTTCTTGATGTGAAGGTATATGTTGCTAACAACCAGCTTCATACAAAACTCTATCGCAAACCCACAGCAGGAAACACCACGCTGCATTCCTACGGTTTCCACCCCAAACACACTATTCACAGCATTCCGTATGGGGAGATGCTAAGGATTCGAAGAATCTGCAGTACTGAAAATGACCTAGCAATTGCACAACAAGAAAGTAAAAATAGATTCATACAAAGAGGATATAGCAATAAAATCATTGATGAGGCTATACAAAAAACTAGGTCCATGAGAAGGGAGGATTTATTGTTTAAACCATTATTTGAACATCTAGTGCACCGTCAAACATGGAGGGAGCCCGGCATTTGCTGCGCTAAAGGAATGAGAATTGCCGAAATATTATCATCATTTGACATGTTTGAAGTGCATGATGGAACTTGTATGTCCATAGACAGTCACGTGGGCAAAACCTTGAAATGCACGCATTGACGCACTTTGTGGATGACTTCCTTCCGTGAACAAGGCTTACTTGCCGAAACATGTCGGAGAAGGGGAAGCTATGAGAATGCCGCATGACTCCAATAATCATGCACAGTATTTACAAGCGAGTGGGGTTTTCAGGTTTCAGTCTGTAATGCAAATACATTCAGCATCACTAAGGCTGGTTGCCCTTGCTGGAGTGAAGGCAGTCACCGAGGATACACATGGTGGTGGTCTGAAAAAGCAGTCTGGACATGGGCTTTTTTAAAAAAATCTGAAAAGTGGTTTCATAATGTGTCAGTCTGTAAAAGTGATTTTCACTTGCCAAAAAAAAAGAGCAGTAAGTGTGCATTTAAATTGGCAAAGAAATTTCGTTTTGGGACTAATGTGAAAACATGACTCTGTGTGCAAATAGGAATTACAGGCAGAGATTTATTGCGTTTTGCTCTGGTGATTTCACAGTTGCATTAGTAGGAAAAAGGGGGAGCGATTTTTTGGGGAAAGAAGCAGACTCTTAGCACACACCCAGCTGCTTACCATGTGGAATTATGCACAGTATTTAGAAGCGAGTGGGGTTTTGAGGTTTCAGTCTGTAATGCAAATACATTCAGCATCACTAAGGCTGGTTGCCCTTGCTGGAGTGTAGGCAGTCCCCGAGGATACACATGGTGGTGGTCTGAAAAAGCAGTCTGGACATGGGCTTTTTTAAAAAAATCTGAAAAGTGGTTTCATAATGTGTCAGTCTGTAAAAGTGATTTTCACTTGCCCAAAAAAAAGAGCAGTAAGTGTGCTTTCAAAATGGCAAAGAAATTTCGTTTTGGGACTAATGTGAAAACATGACTCTGTGTGGAAATAGGAATTACAGGCAGAGATTTATTGAGTTTTGCTCTGGTGATTTCACAGTTGCATTAGTAGGAAAAAGGGGGAGCGATTTTTTGGGGGAAGAAGCAGACTCTTAGCACACACCCAGCTCCTTTCCATGTATAATCATGCACAGTATTTAGAAGCGAGTGGGGTTTTGAGGTTTCAGTCTGTAATGCAAATACATTCAGCATCACTAAGGCTGGTTGCCCTTGCTGGAGTGTAGGCAGTCACCGAGGATACACATGGTGGTGGTCTGAAAAAGCAGTCTGGACATGGGCTTTTTAAAAAAACTGAAAAGTGGTTTCATAATGTGTCAGTCTGTAAAAGTGATTTTAACTTGCCAAAAAAAAAGAGCAGTAAGTGTGCATTCAAATTGGCAAAGAAATTACGTTTTGTGACTATTGTGAAAAGAAATGTAGTAATATATTTAAATAAAATAAAGGAATTTTTTTTTAGTTTTTTTCAGGTATTGCTGAAGAGCAGTGGACAAAATTTAAGATGCCTACAAAATCCAGAGTTCAAAAAACGCACAAAAAAAACCTATATTTGAAGACAACTAGAGGACCAAGGTTAGTAGAAGATGCTCATCTTGGGAAAAAGAAAAAATCTTCTGGTAAGCAGAAAAAACAATTTCTAAAAAATATATTCAAAAGAATGAAAAATGTACAAAATGTCTGTACTCGAAAGGATGTTTTGAACAAAAAAGGAGAGGAAAAAATTGACAATTTAGTTAATGCAAATATACCTTCAGCAACTGAAAAGATTTATATAAATAGAAAAACAGCGTTTAAAGAGATACGTAGAAAAATGTTTCAGAGAAGAGTTATGTCCAATTTTATGAAGGATGTGAAGAAATATAAGAAAAAGACAAAGTTTTATAAAAGAAAAAAAGAAATAGAAGCCATTGCAGCAAAGGCATTAGAATTAAAAAGGAAACTATTCATTTTAATTTTGAATAGGATGCGTACATTAGACAAAATGGTTAATGTACTGAAATCACATAGCAAAAGGAAAAGAGTAGTGAACAGAACAAACTTTTGTAAAGTGTTTTTAGGAAAGTGGATGCATAGTTCAAGTAGTGAACCTTTTTTTAATGAAGAGAGCTATTTTCAAAGTAATAGTTTGCTGCATGCAGTTGACACCAGAGGTCGTTCTTACGAAGTAAAAAATGGTTGCATAATGGAGTAGGAGATAATGGTTCCAAGAGATGAGGTACAAGTGATGGCAGATGAGGCTATGGGGAGACGTCCTAAAGCCCCAGTGTACACTTGGAATTGTAGTAGTATTTGCACTGTGCGTCAGGAATCTATTGACAAATTTCGAGAGTTTCTAAGAGAATATAGTAAAAAAAGTATAAAACAGAAGATTAAGGTGCTTCAAAGTCTGGATCCATGCAGAGTGAGAGAGAATAGTGGTTTGCAGGGTCATTCTCTGGCTTGTCTATCTAGAAAAGTGTGCAATAGTGTTTTCCATCATTTTAGGATGCTGGCTGTTCATCATACTGAAATGAGAAAGTTTGTGAGACGGTTGTATTTTGCCAAAAGTCCAGCAATAAAGTTAAATGAATTGAATAGGGCTCTGTTCCGAGGAACGGCATCAGATGTAGAGAAGGTTGTTGATGAAATTCAGTTTTGTTACTTTGGTCCTGAACAAAACAGTGCAGAGAAGGACACAGTAAATGAGGAAGAAGTGGAAGAGAATGTAGAACCCTCTGTAAGTAACACATTTAATGATCACATAACAAAATTTGCAATAGTCTCTAATGAAAGACCAAATTTTACTTGTATTTGTTGCCGCAGAACTCATTATAGAAAACAAACTAGGAATGTTGATCTCTACAGAAAGAGTGAAAATGAAGATAATTATAAGTGGAAGGATTTTGCCACATATATATTTCTAGAAAATTGTTTTGATTTGGGTGAAGATCAGCGTATTTGTAAATACTGTTACAACAAGTTAGAGGAAAATAGAATGCCGACCAGAGCTGTACATAATAATTTAGAATTGGATGCTATTCCTGCTGAACTTTCTGAATTAAATACATATGAGTCTATACTCATTCAATGTGTTCATCCGTTCCAGACCATAGTACGTATGGAGCCCAAAACTGGTAAATTACCTCCTTCTGATTTACTGAGAGGTTTAAAAGGAAGAGTGGTGTATTTGCCCTTGGATTTGAAAAAAAATATGGAAACTATTGATGCGGATACTTTGGAAACTGAACCATTAGTTATTCTGGTTAATGGTGTACCTACAAAGAATAAGAAGATTTGGCAGGAGCTGGTAGATGTGCGGAAAGTACAAAGAGCAAATTTGTATTTGAAAAGGAATAACAAATGGTATGAATCAATTTATATAGAAGAAGAAGAAGATTTACAAGAAGACACAGAAACACCAACTGGACAAATTGAAAAAGTGGACAAGTCAAAGGAAGAAGAAATTTATGAACATTTTAGCATACATCCTCTTCATTCAAAAGAAGTTATGGGAGATAATATTGATCTCTTTCAGATGAAGAAAGCAAAAGGAACTCCCGTGAGTGTATGGGAGGAGAGCTTGGAAGCTCGATGTTTTCCCCAGCTGTTTCCTAAAGGAAAAGGAGGACGATACGATGAATGTCCAGAACAGATTCCAGCTTCTGAGTATCGGACTACAAGACTATATGCTGAAGATCCCAGATTTCGACAAAGTATTCCTTATTTGTTCCATCTTTTATTTGAAAGCGACTTGTCTGCACTGTCTTATGCAGTAAATCACATTTTAAAAAGTGGAGTACATTTACAAAATGTGTTTGCTAAGGATTTTATGGAGAAAGTGCAGCACCGAGATGATCATTTGGAAACACAACTGATCAATCTGATGGCTTGTCAGCGTGGGACAAATGAATATTGGTACCGACGCCATGGAGAATTAAAATGCATGTTACGGAATTTAGGAACACCAACATGGTTCGTTACCCTAAGCTGTGCGGAGTACGCTTGGGATGATTTACTGGATTTTCTACGAGAGGCAAATTCAAACATTAAAAACATCGAATACAAGACAGCAGGAGAACTGTGCTCATTGGATCCGGTTAATGTTTGCAGATATTTCAATCATAGATTTGAGGCTATGATGTCCTTCATCTGCAATAAAAAAAATCCACCTCTAGGAGAAGTAGTGGATTTCTTTTGGAGAAAAGAGTACCAGGCAAGAGGTGCTCCTCATATTCATATGCTGTTGTGGATCAAGGATGCCCCAAAGTTTGGAACAGATACTGATGAAGCAGTGTTATCTTTCATTGAAGAATATGCAACATGTGCTATACCAAAAAGCACAGAAGAGAAAAAGTTAAAGGAGCAAGTTTTACGTTTCCAAAGTCATCGGTGTGGAAAATACTGTCGACGGAAGTACAAGACAAAAGATAAATTCTACACTAAATGTCGATTTGGATTTCCTAGACCTGTTCTTTCAAATGGAAGAGTCAACAGTTTTATGTCAGCTGTGAGACATACTATCACAAGAAAATCACCTAAGAATACCTACAACCTAAAAAGAAAAGAAGAATCAAAAAATATAAATGACTACAACCCAGTCATTTTATCCATGTGGAACGCTAACATGGATATACAGTATGTAGCTGACAATTCCATTGCTGTTGCTCGATATGTAACGTCTTACATTACGAAATCAGAAAAAACAGAATTGAAGGAAATGTGGGAAGAGATTTCTCACGAGAAGACTGTCAGTAAGAAGCTGTACAGTTTCAGTTTGAAGATGTTATCGCATCGAGAAATTGGATCCTACGAATGTTCAGATAGGTTATCTTCTGCAAGTCTCTACTCGAAGTCAAGAAGAATAATTTGGGCAACTTTAGGCCTTGCAGCAATGAGAAATCGGGTACTGCAATCTGTTGGAGAAATTGAATATTTAGCACAGTTCGAACCTGAAAGTACAGACATTTTAAAAACAAACATGTTGGACACATATTACCCAAAAAGAAGTCATCACCTTGAAAACATGTGTCTCTATGAAGTGCTGCAGAACTTCATTTTTAAACGGAATGCCACAGAAGACATCAACAATGGAAAATATAAAGTCAGTGGTGAGGAAGGATGTTTGGTGAAGCAAACAAAAGGAAGTTTGATAAATCACCGGAAGCTGAGTTGCGACACTACTGACAATAAGGAATTTTACTACTTGGCACTTTTACAGCTGTTCAAACCATGGCGTTCAGAGGATGAACTACTTGGAGAATTCCAGAGCTATGAGGACTCATTTAATGCATGTAAAGATACGATTGAATGCAGTACTTTCACAAATTATGTCCAAATGTTAAATGAAGAAATTGAACAGGAAGCTACAATTGCAGCTGAAGTCGCTAGAGACAGTTCTCAAGACAGCCAAAGTTCAGGAACGCTCAGTCAAGATCCCCTTGGACAACCAATCGTAGAAAATGAAGCTGCAATAGCCATGACTGAAGTGGAAATGGCTATGAATCAAGCTCAAGAAGAATTAACAGACTTACCAAATTTGGAAGAACAACTGAATGAAGAACAGCAACAAATTTATGAAGAGATCAGAAACAAAATTGATCACGGATTACTACATGAAAAAAAAGAGTGCTCATGCACATCATTTGAACCAATCAGGATGTATGTGAGCGGACAAGCTGGAACTGGAAAAAGTTTCTTAATAAAAGTCATCAGAAGCTACCTACAGCAAAAAACGGATTCAACTTTGTCTTGTGTTGTTACTGCTCCAAATGGGCTAGCAGCATATAACATAAAAGGAATTACCTTACATCGTTTGCTAATGTTACCAGTGGAGCATGAGAACAAAATAGAATACCACAAGCTAACAGGAGAAGCATGCTTCGAAGTGTCAAGAGTGTTGAAGAAGATGCAAGTTCTCATTATTGATGAGGTGAGCATGGTATCAAACTTAATGCTTGCCTTTGTGCATTTAAGAATGAAGCAAATTCTAAGGAGAGACTATGACGTGTTATTTGGTGGAAAACATGTCATAGTTTTTGGGGATCTTCTACAGCTTACTCCAGTTAAAGGACAACCAGTGTTTAATACTGTGACACATGAAGACACAAAGAAGTCATTGGGAAGCATTGGTAATGCAAATATTTGGTCCTTCTTTGAGTACAAGGAGCTTACTACTAATATGAGGCAAGCAAACGATGAAGATTATGCAAGTATTCTGAAAGATATCAGAATTGGACTACTCACTGAAGTTGGCAGGGAAGCATTACAGAGTCGGTTGCTACATAATTTATTCCCAAAGGAAGAAATAGTTGCAGAGAAAATATACAAGAACATTACAGAAAAGAAAAGTGTAATCTGCTTAATGCCAACTCTACGTGAATGCTCAATATTCAATGAGGAACTTTTGAAATTGGAAAAGGAAGAGATTAAGAAATTGGAAGCAGTGGACAAAATTCAGCATGAAAGAATTACAATTACATTAACAGGCGAACTGAGAAAGAAATTGGATTCTCTAGAGAAGAAAATTTCGAAAACAGCTGGATTAGAAAAAAATCTATATGTTTGCATGAACTGTAGAGTATTTTTAAGGAGAAATTTGGATGTTGAAAAAGGTTTAGTGAATGGAGCTATGGGTAAAGTTGTGGGTTTTGTGAACTACCAGAAAAAAGATGGGATTGAATTTTTAAAAATAAAGTTTGATCAGATTGAAGAGGTTAAAGACATTTGTCGTTGTTCAGTCCGTTTTTTGCTTGTGAAAGACTTATATGTACGTAGGAAGCAGTTTCCGTTTTCTCTAGCATATGCTGTAACTATTCACAAGTCTCAAGCATTAACTGTAGATTGTGCTTTTGTGAACATTGGTTCAACTGTGTTCAAAGAAGGTATGGCTTATGTTGCTTTGTCACGAGTGAAAACATTATCTGGTTTATGCATGATAGACTTTGATGACTCAAAAGTTAGTGCTGATGCAAATTGTGTAAAGGAGTATAATAGATTAAGAAGAACCTATGCTCCTCATTTAGGTCAGTATCCTGTGTTGGAAAAACGTGTTGTTTCTCGTAAAAGGAGAATTGAGAATATCTGTAATGAGGATGTAGAGAAGAGAAAAGAAAAGAAGAGTGATGTAATTGCAAGCAAAAAGAAAAAGGACAATGTTGAAGAGGTTGTTGGTTGTCAACTGCTACGCTAATGTAGTGCTGAATTTTGTATTTTATCTTGAAAGTTTGCAAGAGCAGATAATAGTAAATCAGGGAAAAAGATTCTGTTCTGTGCTGAGTCTCCTTTTTGAAAAGCTGAGTATTGATAAAACTAAAATAGAAAGTGCTACTGAAATTAGAAAACTTTTAGATGTATGTTCAGGATGTACACAGTTTTCTCAAAATGTACAGCAAGATGCACAGGAATTCTTGATGTATTTTCTTCAGGTACTGGAAGAAGAAGGGGTACAAATAGAAAATATGTTTGGTCTCTCTTATAAATGGGAACATAGTTGTGAAAACTGTTTCAATACATGTGGCTCTAATGTTGATTCTGAAAGGTTTATTTATTTAAAATTGCCAGAGAGTAAATCAGTCACTTTTACTAAATTAGTTAAAGATGCTGATCATAGCATGGAATGCGGTGAATGTAAATCTGACATGTTTTCAATGTTAATTTTAAAGGAATACGGACAGTATGTAATTTTATTGATGCAACGATGTAGAGCTGATGGTTCAAAATTGGATACTTTAATAAAGAAGTTTACAGGACAGCAATTATCAATTTCAGGAAAAACTTTTGTAACAATTGCAATAATTTTCCATGATGGACCTACTGTAACTTCTGGTCATTACACAGTTTATCTAAAATGTGAAAAAGGCTGGACAATGTGTAATGATTGTCAATTGGTTTTTAAGCAACGTTTGCCTTTTGATTTAGCAAATTCCTATCTAATCTTCCTGAAACCTAAATTTTAGAGAGAATTGGCAACATCTGTACAAATCAATTTTACCATTTTATTGGATTACCATTGGAATTTTCAAATAAAAAGATTTTTAAAATTACCATTTGGCCTAAAGGAAAGGTAACCAATTGTATTGTGGACTTATTTAATTCCTAATTATTCTTTCGGAAACCAAAATTTTAGAGAGAATTGGTAACATCTGTACAAATCAAATTTTGGAATTTTATTGGATTACCATTGGAAATTTAATCAAAAAAGAATTTAAAAATTACCATTTGGCCTAAAGGAAAGATAACCAGATGTATTGTGGAGTTATTTGAGATATATTATTTTTGTGAGTATGCTTCTGTAACAAAATTGTCAGACGGTATGTTTTAGAAATAGTTATTGTTATTAGATGATATTTTTATTGAATATTTTGCATTTCTATAATGTTATGTTTAAGTGAGAAGAGATTCTGGGCTTTTTTAAAACAATCTTTGAGATTGTTATTTTTTTTTTGCCCGCTGTTAAGTGATGAATGCAATTGCTTTCACAATTTATAGTGAAATGCAATATAGCAAAAAAATGGCAAAAAATTGTTTTTGGAAAATATGTAAATACGTGTACTGTATTATAAAATGTTTTATTAAATATTAATACTTTTTTCTTTTTTTTTCAGATTGAGAAAGAAAATTTTCGAAAAATAAAACCATTTTTCTAGCAATTTAAATAAAATTTTAATTGATATTTAATTTTTTGGGTGGGTCAGGTAAGTCAGAAATTTCATGGTCCCTTTTTTCCACTTCTCCTCAATCACATTTTCAGTTTTTCGTTATAATCCCTCAAGGACCTTGTAAAGTGTGGTAATTGTTTTTTAGTGTTTTTAAAAAATAAAAAATAAAAAAAATACGCTTACCGTACGCGTACGGTAAAAAAAAAGATAAAAAAGTAAAAAAAAAAAAAATAAAAAAAGTTGAAAGGTAAGGTTGGCTCTTAAAAGAGCCGTTGTGTTCATACAGGGACAGAGGAAAGAAAGAATGGGAATATTAGCTGGTAGGACAAATGTGCTGGTCTATTCTGTTGTTAATTAGGGGGACACTGGTCTCCCCACGAACAATTAGACCATGACAATTTGAGCACCGCATTGTAACTCTCGCAAATCGAGGGTTAGTTTCCAGAGGACCAGAAAAAGGTGATTCTCCCCCCACAGATGAAGGGCTCAGCTGAGCTGCCGAAGATGTACTCGGCTGAGCTGCTGTGGATGTGCTCGGTCGACTTACTGAAGGGTTTGCTCCAGTATGTCGAGCATTTGTCCTAGGGTGTACATCCTGAAGGTGTCTTAACATAGTGTGATTCCCAAAGGAATACTTCTTGTTAGGATTACCTCTAGAAAGTACACGCTGGCAAAGCTTGCAAGTCACTAAAGGAGCATTTACCTTTTTTTGGCCCTCTGGAAACGTAAAATACTCCCATATAAAAGAGCTCTTTTGTTTCCTTCTTCTCTGCCTGATGGTGGTGCTGCTAGCCTCACTCGAAGAAGAGGACTGCTGGTCTGCCATTGTATCCCAAAGACAACTCAGCTCCTTCTCCTAAGGGATCACAAGCAGAAATGAGGGGAATGGGTGTGGTGTAGGAGAGTTCTAGAACTGAAAGTAGTTTAAACCAATCAAAAGTGTTGTTTCTTGATCACATGACCCACCGTGCGCGTACGTTACGCTTACGGAGCGTTTACGGAGCGCTTACGGTAAAAGTACGCATGCGCGTATAAAAGACACGCGCGCATGCGCATAACAGGCACGCCCCAACACTTCCGCGTAACGTACGCGTGTAACGTATGCGCTTACGCGCCGCGTACGCAGTACGCACGTCTACGTAAATTGCGTAGCCATACGTAAACAGAGTAGAAATATTACGTACATAAAGCAAACCGTGCGCTTACGGTAAGCTTACCGTACGCGCACGTAAAAAAAAAAAAAAAAAAATTGGACAAAAAGAATCACTATGTTATACTAATATATCTTACCTGTTTGGTTAAAAAAAAAGGTGAAAAAAATATATATTGCAGAAGTTTTTAAATTTTACAATAGTGTTTAAAGAGAATATAAAGAAAAAATAAAAAGATGTAAAAAACCTTGCAAAAAAAAAAAAAAAAAAAAATCACACACGTTAAATATAAGAATTAGCATTTAAAAAACCATACAAATTCACTGAAAAAACCATGGGTTTCACACACGTTATAGTTAGGAATTATCATTTAAAAAACCTCGCAAATTCAGTGAAAAAAACATAGGTTTCACAGACGTTATAGTTAGCTGGACATTTTACTCGTAAAAAACCAATGAAATTCCCCCGTTATAGTTAGTTAAGCTAACTATAACTCGCGCACCCGCAATCCACTGCTGATGACGTCACATATAACATCACTCATGACATGGTCACTGACATCACTCATGACATCACTGATGACATCTCAAATGACATCACTGATGACATCACTGATGACATCATCCTTGTGATAAAGTGGCAGACCTCCTCTCACCCTAATATAACCTTTGATACACACATTAAAAAATAGAGACTAAAAAATAAAAAATTAATGGAAATTCCAATACCAGTTTCAACAAACTCTTCTGTAATTCTAAGAACCACATACACATCTACTCATTTACCAACAGTCCTATACAGTCACTCATACATGTACTCACTCATATGTACTCATACACCTGTACATCCTGTTACACAATGCCACTCATCCATAGAGTTACTCACACACATAGTCACTCATGCTAATAAAGAATCAAACATCCATTTACCTTCATATACAGTTATACACACACCACCACACTTACTTCTACGGAAACTTACACATACTTGGTCTTTTAAACAATCACTTATAGAAACACATACTTATTGATACAGGAAATCTTCAAATCTCTCACTATCACATATAGTCACTTATATACACCAATAGTCACATATACTAGTTTAAAACATAAGTAGTTACTCATGGAGACACTATTGAGACAGTCATTCACTCACTAACACACCCATACACACACTCATCCACCCATACAGTCCTGCACACATGCTGTCTTCAACACATATAGTGAGTCACTCATTCATGCACCTATGCACTACGTAATACCCCCCACCAAACCATGCAGACACTCAGACTGATACTAAAAAAACCAACTAATAACCTATATAGACACCCATGTAGCTACTCACCAACCCATGCAGCCACTTATACACAAAGTGAGAGACTGATACAGATATTTACATATTAAAACATTACTCACTAAGCCATGTATTCACTTTGATACACTTTATCAGTCAGTTACAAAATATATTTTTCAAAAAAAATCATCCATTTAGACACTTATATACCCATTTATTCTTCCATCGACCTTGAGATATACATATATAAAACATATTTAATTTTCAGAAAAACACACATTCACTGGATGATGTCATCAGTGATGTCATCAGTGATGTCATTTGAGATGTCATCAGTGATGTCATGAGTGATGTCAGTGACCATGTCATGAGTGATGTTATATGTGACGTCATCAGCAGTGGATTGCGGGTGCGCGAGTTATAGTTAGCTTAACTAACTATAACGGGGGAATTTCATTGGTTTTTTACGAGTAAAATGTCCAGCTAACTATAACGTCTGTGAAACCTATGGTTTTTTCACTGAATTTGCAAGGTTTTTTAAATGATAATTCCTAACTATAACGTGTGTGAAACCCATGGTTTTTTCAGTGAATATATATATATATGAAACCACGATTGCCACAAACTTGAAGAGACCACTCCGGTGAGTAAACCCATTTATTCTGATGGTTGCAAAAACCCTCTGCCAAGCACATGCAGAGCACAAATGTCCAGCCAGACGCGTTTCGGGCATTTTCCGCTCTTGTTCACTGGCCCAGGCACACTCGACAGCAAGCGGACCACCTGCACACAATTAAATATCCCGCCCCAGTGGGCGTGTGTGCGAGTGCATCATGGTCCTCGTAGTCCGCTTTGAAATAAACCCTTGTGGGTGCCGCTGAATGTCCCAAATAAACACTTCTTCCCATGTGGGCATGCTTAAGAGTACAAAGCATCAAGTCTGTGCCAATACATGCCCTCAGAACGGACTCACCGCACATGCAGCGTCTCTTTGTTTCTGCCGCTGCTGTCCCGCATAATCTGCAGTGGGGCTCTTCGCGACCTGGATGGGCCGCTCAACATGAAACCACGATTGCCACAAACTTGAAGAGACCACTCCCGGTGAGTAAACCCATTTATTCTGATGGTTGCACAAACCCTCTGCCAAGCACATGCAGAGCACAAATGTCCAGCCAGACGTGTTTCGGGTATTTCCCGCCCTTGTTCACTGGCCCAGGCACACTCGACAGCAAGCAGACCACCTGCACACAATTAAATATCCCGCCCCAGTGGGCGTGTGTGCGAGTGCATCATGGTCCTTGTAGTCCGCTTTGAAATAAACCCTTGTGGGTGCCGCTGAATGTCCCAAATAAACACTTCTTCCCATGTGGGCATGCTTACAGAGTACAAGGCATCAAGTCCGTGCCAATACATGCCCTCAGAACGGACTCACCGCACATGCAGCGTCTCTTTGTTTCTGCCGCTGCTGTCCCGCATAATCTGCAGTGGGGCTCTTCGCGACCTGGACGGGCCGCTCAACATGAAACCACGATTGCCACAAACTTGAAGAGACCACTCCCGGTGAGTAAAACCATTTATTCTGATGGTTGCACAAACCCTCTGCCAAGCACATGCAGAGCACAAATGTCCAGCCAGACGCGTTTCGGGCATTTCCCGCCCTTGTTCACTGGCTTATGCTAGGGCAAAAAGTGTTATAGCAAACAAATGATTGATGGAATGCTGACAATGCAAACATTCTCCCCCAGGTTAAAGATCTGGGTTAAAGCCATTGTTCTTTTGCCCACTATGCCACCCCAGTTGGGACCCAGCCATATGCAAATCAGTCTTGACCCTGTGCCCTACGGGAACAGTCCAGACTGAACTGCCAGGCCAGGTCCTCCCTGGACCAGAAACAAGCATCCTGGGACCGGTTTAAGGGTATGTCACCCTTCTTCAGCCAGGCTAGCTTGAATCCAGTGGCACAGTAAGCAAGGGACCCACGTCTGAGCATATCCATCCCACTTAGGGTGAAAAGTGTTACAGCAAACAAATGATGGACGGAATGCTGTCAATGCAAACATTCTCCCCCAGTCAAAAGATCTGGGTTAAATCCATTGTTCTTTTGCCCACTACGCCACCCCAGTTTGGACCCAGCCATATGCAAATCAGTCTTGACCCTGTGCCCAATGGGAACAGTCCAGACCGAATTGTCACGCCAGGTCCTCCCTGGACCGGAAACAAGCATCCTGGGACCGGTTTCAGGGTATGTCGCCCTTCTTCAGCCAGGATAGCTTGAATCCAGTGGCACAGTGAGCAAGGGACCCACGTCTTGGCATACCCATCCCACTTAGGGCGAAAAGTGTTACAGCAAACAAATGATGGACGGAATGCTGACAATGCAAACATTCTCCCCAGTCAAAAGATCTGGGTTAAAACCATCGTTCTTTTACCCAATATGCCACCCCAGTTGGGACCCAGCCATATGCAAATCAGTCTTGACCCTGTGCCCCATGGGAACAGTCCGGAACGAACTGCCACTAATAAAAATTCAAAAATCAATATTTTAAACAAGTGTATTTTTGCAAACGATATTAATGGCGTCTATATTTTTAAAATCGATATTTCTTACCTTTAAGCAGATATTCTTGATCCCAATATTCTTGCTGTCGATATTTCTGTGTCACGATATTTAAAACTTGATATTAGTGTAAGTCGACATTTCCAACTCAATATTTTGACTGAATACCGAGAGGAGAAGGGCGTACATGCCTACAATAAAATGAACATAACAGGTGTGATTGAGACACTTCGAAGACCACTAAACCATTATAACTTGAATACTCCAGGCACAAGAGTGCAAAAGGTTTCAGGGTGGGACGAGCTCCTCACATGTGGAATTTATAAAGTTGAGGACTTTGGAGCACCAGCTTCTTGTCAACCTCCCTGCCATGGTTTTACTGCCGGTCTGCTTTTGGTGCTGCTGGGAACAGTCGCAATGCTTGAGTGCAGCTGAACTTACATCTGAGGGATTCTTTATGCTGCTATGGTTGTACCTCTGAATTGGGACAGTACATCTGTGATGAAGCGTCACTCAAGGTTTCACACAAACGATAACTTAGTCCTGGGATCACATGCAGCTCTGTCAACACATCTGCAGCCTTCCCCGCTTCCCAGTGCTGGACCAAAACATTGCTCTGCCAATGGACCTCAGGGCTTCCCTGGAACCATCCTGTGAGAGCATGAGTGGGAGAAAGCTCTTTCAGTGCACCCCAACCCCCCCACACAGCCGGTCTGCAGCACCAAACTCATAGCTCCACCAGGGCACCTCAATCCTGGCCTCTACCAGCCCACTGCCACTTCAGGAAACTTAGGGCTCTATCAATGCAACTAAACCTTAAATCTTGACCTGTTAGCCAAATCATCGTTGCGCCAGTGTACCCAAATTCGATTACATGATTGTGCGTCCGCAGTGACTTTCGCATCATTGTAGATTTGCTGCATTTGCCATCTAATCCACCATCTGCCACTTAGGTGCTGATTCCGATCCGGGTCGGAAAGCACTCCGACCGAGCCGGATCCGGAGTGTTTTCCGACCGAGCCGGAGTCCTGCAGTCCGATCGAGCGAGTACGATGCGGCCGTATGCTGCCGGACTCGGTTCGGTCGGACTCCCATGGAAGTCAATGGGAGCCGGTCATACGACGCGTACATGGGCTCCCATTGACTGAATGGGTACGTCTCGCGCAAGGTGCGTACCCCTACAGCGGGTACGCATCGGTGCCATCCGCACCGTACATGCCTGTGTTGGAGAGACCCTTGGGTTTCCCCCTGTGTCCGAGTTGTAGGGCTGCAGGTGACAGGGGTCTGACGTGGACCCCCAAAGGCAACCACCCGGACGATTTGCGAGCCTGACACTCCGGCTCGCACAGGCTGTCCGACGCGTGCATCGTACTGGCTCGGTCGTGAATCACTTCCATTGCACACCACGGTTAGCTTACGACCGAGACGTATGGAGCGGTTCGGACCCGGAAACGACTCGGTTGGTGAATTTCATGTAGCTTGCATCGTACTTGCTCACTCGTACAGCTGTACGAATCGGGCAGAAAACACGCGTATAGCTCGTAGTTTTTTCCGGCCAGCTCGCGTTCGGTGCCCTTCCATCCCGGATCGGAATCAACCCCTGTATCTATAGATTTTCACAAAAAACATTGTTTCTAGCTCAAACTGTTCAAATGTTACTAAAAACGCAGGTACACGTGTAGCCACACAGTGGAAGGCCCTTTGCAGAGGTTGACTGGTCAACTTTCTGTAGTTTATTGCTATATTTAGGTGTTAACTGATAGTAATGAAGTGCAACAGACGCCCAGACAGTGTGAAGTTTCAAAATGCAAAAAGAATGAAGTAATACTATCACAAAATGTCTCGCATGCTGCCACATAATTTGCCTTTTCTTGCTGCATAATTTACATAAGCCTGCTGCATAATTTGCTCTTCCCCTGCCGCATAATTCCAGTCTATAGAAGTGGGCTCTGGTCTGAGCAGGCATGAGTCTCCTGGAAAGGGTCGTGAGGTGCCTTACCCTGTTAGGGGAGGCAGTGACACCCAGCGCTGTCACCTCTACAGTCACTGCATCCCACGCACCTAGAGGCTTGTCAATGTGGCATGAAAAACACACCTGTTGTGTATTGTTATTTTAGCTCTCTCAATGTAGCACCATGAGCTGGTAATCCAATTAAAAATACATACATTCCAGAATGTAATCAGCAACAACCTGCCTGTCACACTGCTCATGCCCACCTGTGCATGCCAGTACATTAAAGACCTGGCTTCTAGTCGCAGCTTCATAACCTGATGACAAATTGTGTGATCCTGGTCCTCAGAGTGTAAGGAGGGTCCCTTTTGAGGCAGCCCTGCCAGTGGCCCCCTGCCCGCCTTTCCAGGTGAGTGTTTGTGGTCCACCAGTAAGGGATGCTGCACTGCAGGTCACTGGTGGACTGAAGCTGGGGGGCGGGGCACACATAAGAACTCGTGGCAGTAGGCCCCGCTATTACATGGAAACCAACCCCCCCTTGCCTCACTGGCACCAAGGAATCCCTCACTCCCATCCCACGCTGTCCAGTCCGTCACAAATCTTCACTTTTCCTCTGTGTAAGGAGGAGGTTTTGGTGACTCAGAACCCATGGGTGTCAGATTAAGAGAGGTTCCTGACACACACACACACACACTTATTGTGCATAACTTACATAAAATGTTTTTAAAGAACCTTCACCAACAAGTAATCTGTACTTCATTTGGAAGAAAGCTTTCTAGGGAGACAATATAAATTGTTCCTCAGATCATCAGGGGATTAAGGGACCTTGTAATGTCCCTCCTCAGTGTGCATCTAAAAATGTCACCCTCTCAGATCCAGAGCGGTGTTTTGGTATCAACGAAGAGCCTGAGCTTTACACTGATTAGGTAAAATGATATATTAATCTGTGGTTCCAATGCAAAAGGAGTAAAAGCGCTAGGCAATCATTGAGGCACAAAGGAAACAGTCAATTCAATGAACTTTGGGGTCGATTAGGATGGCGGTCGGAAAACCATTCTGACCGCCGTGGTAGCGGAAATTAACCGCAGGTAGCGTGCGGAGCTGGTGAAAATCCGTCCGCGGCAGTCAGATTCACGGTGGAAAAACCCAAAACCGCTGCACGGTCAGCGGATTGACCGCATGTGAAATTAGGATACCATTGAGGTGACAGCGGAATGATCCGCTGTTTCCGACTACCGGGATCGCAACCATTGATGAATGGGAGATCCGGCGGAAGGGCGGTTGTATACCCACCGCCGAGGCCGCTCTGGAACAATTATGGTGGTCGACCTAAAAAAAAACAAGGCTAACATGTGTACCCATTAACCTGGCTCAACCTCAAAAAACACCTAACACACCCCCAATGACACATCTCCATGGAAACTAAAAAAATACAAATCCCAGGTCAACCCACACAACACACCTGACAGCAATACTCCATTTTGACACAGCCACATAGCTGAGTGTACAACCAGCCCCTTCCCTGGCCAGAATCCTTTGCAATACTCCACTACTGAAGGAACCAACCCCACAGCACAAAGGAGAGGCAAATCACCGCACATCTCACCAGCACAACAACACACACACACACACACCACACACATCACCAACATCACTCTCACACCTGCACCTTTAACCCATTTGCACATCACACACCATGTCACAGAAGAAAATGCCCAAATTCACTGACAATGAGTTGTCAGGCATGGTAGATGAGGTAATCAGAGTAGAACCACATTTGTTTGGAAACCTGGTCCAACAGACACCATTAGCCACCAGAACACAAATGTGGGGAAGGATAGTCAGCAAGGTCAATGCAGTAGGGACCGTCCCGCACACCAAGAAGGAGACCGTGAAGCGGTGGCATGACCTCAAGACCAAGGTGAAAGAGAAGAACAACAAGAACTGTTAGTTGGCTCAGAGGACTGGCGGTGGCCCTCCCATTCCACTAAGAAGATTCACCACATGGGAGGAGAAGGTGCTTGGCATAATGCATCCAGAGAGTCTCACAGGAATACCCGGGGGAGTGGAGGCTGGTAAGCACCAACAATTGTCTACCATCACACCGCTATGTACTGTCTTGCACAATTACAAAGCGACACATCCTAGGCCCAAATGCACTCATGTGCACCACACACTCCCCAACACATGTCTCACAGATCCAACATTCACTCCCTCTGATTCTCCCCAAAGGTAGCTAGCAACATTACCATAGGGGCATGTGTACAGGCAACCAACAGGATGTAACACTCCACCCCACATCCACAACCATGTGTAAGCCATTGCATTTCACTCATCAAACTAACATGTAGGTAGCTATCTTAACATTGAGGGGTGTTTGTGGGTGGGAAGCCTGCACTACAACTCCCACCAGTCCCCCTGTCCTAAAGCTCAGATGGATGGAGCACTCCCCCCACCTAGAAGCATGTGGCAGACATTGCATTGCTCACCTTCACCTAACAGGTAGGTAGACATCTTAACAGGGAGGGGTGTTTGCTCAAATCAAACTTACAGGTAGGTAGCCATCTTAACAGGAAGGGGTGTTTCTGGGTAGGAGCCAGCAGTACAACTCCCACCAGGCCCCCCTGTCCCAAAGCTGATCCGGATGGAACACTCCCCCCACCCAAGAGCCATGCGTAACCATTCCCTTGCTCTGCTCCACAGGGAGCCAGCCATCTTAACAGGGAGGGGTGTCTGTGGATAGGCAGCCAGCACTACAACTCCCACCAGGCCCCCTGTCCCACAGCTGAGCAGGATGGAACACTCCCCCCACCCAAGAGCCATGTGTAACCATTCCCTTCCTCTGCTTCACAGGGAGTCAACCATCTTAACAGGGAAGGGGGGTGTGATTGGGAAGACTGCACTAAAACTCCCACCAGGCAACCTTGTCCCACAGCTCAGCAGGATGGAGCACTCCCCCCACCCAGAAGCATGTGTCAGCAATTGTATTGCTCACCTTCACCGAACAGGTAGGTAGCCATCTTAACAGGGAAGGGTGTTGTGAGTGGGAGCTAGCACTACAACTCCCACCAGGCCCCCCTGTCCCAAAGCTGAGCCGGATGATCCACTCCACCCCCCCCCCACCTACAACCATGTGGCAGCCATTGTATTTCACTCTTTAAACTTACAGGTAGGTAGCCATCTTATGCTCTCCTGTCCCACCCCTGAGCAGGATGAAACACTCCCCCATCCAAGAGCCATGTGTAGCCTATTCCCTTCCTCTTCTCCACTTCACAGGTAGGTATCCATCTTAACAGGGAGTGGTGTTTGTGGGTGGGAATACTGTACCACTACTCCCACCAGGCACCCTTGTCCCACAGCTCAGCAGGATGAAACACTACACCCACCCAGAACCATGTGGCAGACATTGCATTTCTCACCTTCACCCAACAGGTAGGTAGCCATCTTAACAGGGAAGGGTGTCTGTGGGTAGGAAGGCTGCACCACAAATCCCACCAGGCTTCCTTGTCCCACAGCTCAGCAGGATGGAGCACTAACCCCACACCCAGAAGCACGTGACAGACATTGCATTGCCCTCATCAAACTAACAGGTAGGTAGCCATCTTAACAGGAAAGGGTGTCTGTGGGTGGCAAGCCTGCACTACAACTCCCACCAGGCCCCCTTGTCCCACAGCTGAGCAAGATGGAGCACTCCCCACAACCATGTGGCAGCCATTCTAATGCTCACCTTCACCTAACAGGTAGGTAGCCATCTTAACAGGGAGGGGTGTTTGTGGGTGGGAAGACTGTACTACTACTCCCACCAGGCACCCTTGTCCAACAGCTCAGCAGGATGAAACTCCTCCCCACCCAGAAACACGTGGCTGACATTGCATTGCTCACCTTCACCTTACAGGTAAGTAGCCATCTTAACAGGGAAGGGTGTCTGTGGGTGGGAAGACTGCACCACAACTCTCACCAGCCCCCCTTGTCCCACAGCTCAGCAGGATGGCGCACTCACCCCACACTCAGAAACATGTGTCAGCAATTCCCCTCAACTGTGCCACACAACAGGTAGGTAGACAGTGCATTCACCCTGCCATTCCTCTCAAAAAGCATGGAGCCATATGACCACACCAGCCCTCAGATCCCACCCAACTTGGCACAGATCCAATAGGCACTTCCAGTGTGCAGACAGCTAAGCGTATGTAACCGTTACGGAAATTAAAGTTTGACTCACTGTAGGAAGGTGGATATCTGACTATGGTTACCCCCAAATTTTTGCCTAGTGTCTAGCTGGTTTTTCGACTTAGTTGGCCTGAGATCCTGCCATTCAGGCTCTCGGGCTATCTGCTCTCTCTTTAAAATGGACTCCATGTACCCTAGGTACATACCCAATTGGTTGGATCACCCTGTCAGCCCCTGTACCAGTGTACACTAGGTACCCAGGGCATTGGTGTACCCCAGGCCTGCCAAGGGCTGCAGCATGTATTATGCCACCCCAGGCTTGGCCTAACAATCTGACACAACTGGCTGATCACTCAGCTGGGGTAAGTTGGTGTAATCACCTCTTACTTAGGTGTAGTATACCTATACCTAAACTTAAATGGGACACCTGGTAACCTATAAGTCACTCCTATGGCAGGCCTTAACAATCCTGAAGGCAGAGTGCTTGGTTCCATGTGAGATGGTGCTCTGGCATGAGCTGAGCCTGTCTGCAGTGGTCGGAACAACTTCCTTCTACTGTTTCCAGATATCGTCATACCATATACTCTTAAGTGCATTATGAACCTCGCGGTTAAATGCTATCTTTGGTTTGGCTTTATCAAAACATGTCGAGTAAGGTGTCATACGAATTGGAATACTAACCCCTCGCCAATTCTGGCGACGGGGTTAGCATTCCACCCTTCTAGAGGGACACGACATGTACAGTACCTGAAACCCGGGTAAAATCAGACATAGCCTCAGCTCCACAAAATGGATGCTGCCACCACAGACACAAGTCTGCCCTCCTGCTGCTGGGAGTCCTTCCAGCTTGGGAGGTGTGGACAAAGGGTTTCCTGCCAGGGGAGGTGCGTGCACCACCCCAGACAGGATTTTGTGTATTGGTCAGGTAGGGCTTGAAAGAAACCAGACATGCCTGTGGCTCACAAGGAGCCTCGGTGCATATGCCAGTTCAAACCGGTCCTGGGGCACACCAGTCCCGGGCCTGGGGCGAGCTGGACAAAGGATTGGGGGTGTAACCACCCCCCTTCCTGGTCCCACCCATAGGGAGGGACCTAGCAGGTAGTCCGGCCCCTAGAATCCGAATAAAGGTAGGAGCTGTGTCCTAAGACTTCAGACATCCTGGAATCAACTTGAAACTAAGAAGAAGACGGGAACTTCGACATTCTGCTGCACAGAAGACTGAAGAAAATCTCCCCTGTGGTCAGGGAGTGACCACCTTGCTAACGCAAGCACCATCCAGCGAATCACCGTCTGCTTTGCCGCCGCCTCCCGCCGGAGCCCGAGCCCAGAGACTGACAAGACCTGGACCTCCAGACTTCTCACCGCCCGATCCACAGTCCCTGAAAAGAGGAGACCCGTGGAGGCACCGAGACACGTGGAGCCAGCCATCTTGGAACGACTACGACAAGCTGACCAGTGCAACAACCGAGGCTCCCTCCAAGTTGTGCTTTGGGTCCTGAGAAGCCCAACCCTCGAGCAGCATCTGCACCAAAGGTGAGCCCTCCAGCATCTCCACGATCTGCGTGGGGCCCTTCTGCATTTTGCCACTCGACGCGCCTAACCGGTTGCTGGCCCGTTGGCTAGTGGCCATCTTGGCGACGAAATCTACGACAAACACCGCTGGTCTGGTTGCTCCAGACTGGCCCTTGCTCCCCTCCAAAGGAGCAATCCCTCTGACCTTGCTGGTCAGAACCAACAGCTGATTTCCGAATCCTCCTGCAATTGCTTTTGCCAAGGCTTGTTTGCTTCGATCAAGTCGCCGACACCGCCGACAGCGAGAGCCTGCGTGGGACAGCTCGTGAGCCGACTCCTGGACGTCGTCGACCTTCAGGGACCACGTGGCTGCGGAGACAAGCTACCCCTCCTCACCTGTTTGCACCCGACATCGCCTGGTACCCACCTGGTACCACGCTGGTCACTGGCTAGTGACTGTGAACACTGTCCCCTCTGCTTACAGGTCTTCAACATCTCCGATCCACTCTTGGATCCACTGCATCTCTCCCGGACCGACCGCCTGCAGCATCTTTGTCTTCAAGCTCCACGGAACAGATAGAAGAAACCCGACGCACTTTGAGGCCTATGCACCCGCTTCCTGTGGGTGAGGTAAAGCTGGCACTCCGGTGCCCATGTGTAGTAATACATCTCTAGTGCCTGTGTTCCAAATCTTAAGTTCCTAGTCAACCCGGAAGATTCCTTTTGCAGTAACTTTGTACTTTTTACGCACCCATTGAAACCTATGGGAGCACGCGTGTGACTATTTGCTCTGCACACGCCACCCGTGGACCTCCTGGTCACTAACTGACGTTAGCTCCTTGTAGGCCCAGCGATTCCAGAGGCCCTAGGCCTTTTCCCTTTTCTGTTCGTGGTACTTATACCACTATTTTAGTATATGGGTTGAGTGGCCACCAGGGCCTATCCATATAAAGTGCAACTTCTGTGTATTCTGTGATAATCTTGTTTGACGATTTGTGCTCCTGTGCTCATAAAGAGACTAGGGGTTACTTTGAGAAATAAATACATATATATTTTGAATATATATCTGTGTGGTGTCCTTTCATTGGTATAAAAGGGGGTTACTATTGGTAAAACAGCTTGCTTAACACGCATCACGAGTTTAGCCTCAAAGACTGCTTAGCCTACGCTACCACTAGGGCAGCTAGTCCGAAAAGGTTGACTTACAACCACACCATAAGGGTTGCTTGGCATGGTACAAGGTGGTCACTAGAACTAGTGAACAGCATATACCAGGCCAACTTCTCACATTGGTGAGCAGCGGTTGGATTTGAGCTTGCTGTGTTTTACCATTGTAATCTCTTGGTTACCAATTGAAAGATCACATAGGTACCTGTAGGTACATATAAAACAAGATTAGATATACATAAGTTCTACTGAACTTAGTTGTTGTAGAGCAAAGGGAGTAGCACACCCTGACTACAACTACTAGATAGGTTTAGTAGGTAAACCCAAGTGTAGGTAGATTGCAACACATCCACCCACACTTAAGAGCAATGGCCGGGGCAGAGGGGTCCACTGTACCCATCTCTGTTGAGAGTGACCCCCAGAGGGCACCATCCAGCTTTGCTACCCTTAATCAGAATGAGCTCAGGCATTTGGCAACTCTTAGAGGCCTTAAACAGCCCAAGAACCCAAACTCTGCTGAGCTCAGAGAGCTCTTACAGAATGATGAGAATCAGAGAGCACTCAAGAAAGCTTCCCAGTTAGCCCCCTTAGGGTCAGGAACAGGAGGCCCCCCTTCTGAAGATACTACAGAGGTACCCAGTTCCAATAGCCATCCCTTAGATGAGAACCATACTACAGGGGAGGAAAGTGGTGAGGATACAGAAAGTAGTGATGATGAAGGGAGAACTAGCCCAGTGCCAAGTATTATACTTGGCCCAGCTAAACTAAGGCTATTGGGGACTGACAATGGGTTCCCCCCATTGGATCTCCCCAGTGGACTTAACACAGGGCTTGGGAGGCAAAGGAATCGCTCAGGTGACTCCAATGCTTCTCATGGCTCTAGAGGCTCTCAAGGTCACTCCAGGAAAAGGATGACCACCCCTCAGAGGAGGGAACATGAGGCCAGAATGCAGGAAGCCCAGCTGAGGATCAGGAAGCAGGAGCTAGAAGTAGCCCTGATGGAAGAAAAACTGAGCAAGGCTAGGCAGCATAGAGAGAGTGGGTCTATACCCACTGGTGGCAGCAATGTCCCTAGGGACAAAGATAGGGTCTTTGACAATAGGAACCTGTCCAAGATTGTGCCCCCCTACAAAAGTGGGGATGACATCCACAAATGGATGACTGCTCTTGAGAGAGCCTGCAAAGTGCAGCAGGTTCCTGAAGACCAGTGGGCAGCAATCTTATGGCTCTCCTTTGAGGGGAGAGGCAGAGATAGACTCCTCACTGTTAGAGAAGAGGATGTCAGAAATTACAGAGTCCTGAAGAGTGTCCTAGTTGATGGGTTAGGCTTAACCACTGAACAGTACAGGTTAATGTTCAGAGACACCCAGAAGACACAGACTCAGGACTGGTCTGAATATGTGGAATGTGCCACTAAGGCTTTGGAGGGTTGGTTGCTGGGAAGTAAGGTGTCTGATTATACAGGATTGTACAATTTGATGATGAGAGAGCAGATTTTAAGTAATTGTCAAAACCAGCTTCTCCATCAACACCTGGTAGACTCAGATTTGACCTCTCCCCAAGAATTGGGAAAGAGGGCAGATAAATGGGTCAGGACCAGGATCAGGCCTAAAAACCAGGGTGGTGACCAAAAGAAAGATACCACCAAGCCTCAAGAGAAGGGTGGGGATAAAGAAAAAGAGAAACCTTCCTCAGGGCCCCAAAACTCCACACAGGGTGGTGGGTCCCAAGCTCCCTCCTCTACCACAGCTAAAAAGCCCTACTGCCATGAGTGTAAAACTCCTGGGCATTGGAAAACTGACAGCGGTTGCCCAAGGGCTAAAAACAAAACTGTTCCTCCAATTACTCCTGTCACACCACCTATTACTGTCAGCAGTAATCCCCCAGGTGGTGGGAGTGCCCCCAGAAATCTGGGTGGGTTTACTTGGGGAACACAGGGGGACCCTGGCTTAGCCAATTCCCCTACAGCAACCACTCTTGTCTGTGATGGTGGCATGGGGTTTGCCAACTTCACTGCCTGTCCCAACACTTTGGGTAGGTACAGACAGGAGCCCTACATCAATGGTACAAAAGCTGAGGCCTACAGAGACACTGGGGCTAGCATCACAATGGTGGCCCATTGGCTAGTTCCCTCTGAGCAGCTTTTGCCCGGTTTCTCCTACCAGGTGACTAACATTGATGGCAAACAGAACAGTCATCCCATGGCAGAGGTATGTCTCAGCTGGGGAGGGGTCACTGGCCCTAAAAGGGTAGCAGTGTCCCCAACCTTGCCTGTAGACTGCTTACTGGGGAATGACTTAGAACTCTCAGCTTGGGCTGGAGTTGAACAAGACACCCATTCTAAAATGGTAGGCCTTTCACAAAAGGGTAGGGGGGTTGTGCCATTCACAACCCCTGTCCAAATAGATTTCCTCCCTGAAAAGGTTGGAAGGGCAGTGGTAGCCACAGCCCAGGCACAGACAGACTTCCCTGTAGGGACTGGCAGAGCTGTGACAGTCACAGCTCAAACACAAACTGAGTGCCCCCCTGAAAAGGTTAGCAAGGCTGTAATGGTCTCAGCCTATACTCAGACTGACATAGGTGTAGTGAAGCCTGAAACAATGGATCACTCCACACAAACTGAGAGTAGTGGGGAGGAAGAAAAGTCTCCCTCTCCCCAGACATTAGGAAAAGGTCAGCCTCCTCAGGGATCTGACCTCACCCCTTGTGAAGGAACTGCCCCAGAGGTAGCCAGGCCTGGCCTGGCAGAGCCTCTGATGTCAGTGGCCCCTTCCAAGGTGGGATCCAGTCTGGTGCAGGTAGCCTGCCTCTCTCTACCCTGCCTCAGTCAGCCCAGGGCTGCAGAGGTCAGGGAGGCCAGTGGACCCCCAGAGGGCCCCTGTCCACAAGAACCCCCCCATCAAAAGAATGAGGATTGCCTGGCTAGTAGCCCTAGTCAGGTGATGGGTAAAAACATTCCTGAGGGATCTCCTTTACAGGTAGTTAGGGACCTCCCCCAGGGGGATTCTGTTGGGCACAGGCAAACATGGGACCTTAGGGCCCCAAACCTGACCCGTCCCTCCAGTAAGCCCACAAAAGGGACCCAGCCTCCAGCTTTAGGTAGCCAGAGGCTGACCCTGAGAGCACAGTGCAACTCAGTTAAAGAAAGAAAGGCATCCATGGTGGAGGATGATTGGAGGAAGCTGAGGCCTCACTTTGAGGACACTCACTTCAGTACTCCATCTCAACACCAGCCTTTTACTTTGCCAAGACACACCACAGGTAGAGATTCCCTATGGTGGAGACCCTCTGATACCCTTAGGGTGAGGGATTGCTTAGTGGACCATGAGACAGGGGGTAACCATGCCAGTGCTGGTTCCTCCTTATATGGCCACTTGGGCAATATAGGCTTACCTGGTCAAGGTCAGCCTTATCTCCCTTCGTTTGGGGGGGGGTTGTGTAGGAAGGTGGATATCTGACTATGGTTACCCCCAAATTTTTGCCTAGTGTCTAGCTGGTTTTTCGACTTAGTTGGCCTGAGATCCTGCCATTCAGGCTCTCGGGCTATCTGCTCTCTCTTTAAAATGGACTCCATGTACCCTAGGTACATACCCAATTGGTTGGATCACCCTGTCAGCCCCTGTACCAGTGTACACTAGGTACCCAGGGCATTGGTGTACCCCAGGCCTGCCAAGGGCTGCAGCATGTATTATGCCACCCCAGGCTTGGCCTAACAATCTGACACAACTGGCTGATCACTCAGCTGGGGTAAGTTGGTGTAATCACCTCTTACTTAGGTGTAGTATACCTATACCTAAACTTAAATGGGACACCTGGTAACCTATAAGTCACTCCTATGGCAGGCCTTAACAATCCTGAAGGCAGAGTGCTTGGTTCCATGTGAGATGGTGCTCTGGCATGAGCTGAGCCTGTCTGCAGTGGTCGGAACAACTTCCTTCTACTGTTTCCAGATATCGTCATACCATATACTCTTAAGTGCATTATGAACCTCGCGGTTAAATGCTATCTTTGGTTTGGCTTTATCAAAACATGTCGAGTAAGGTGTCATACGAATTGGAATACTAACCCCTCGCCAATTCTGGCGACGGGGTTAGCATTCCACCCTTCTAGAGGGACACGACATGTACAGTACCTGAAACCCGGGTAAAATCAGACATAGCCTCAGCTCCACAAAATGGATGCTGCCACCACAGACACAAGTCTGCCCTCCTGCTGCTGGGAGTCCTTCCAGCTTGGGAGGTGTGGACAAAGGGTTTCCTGCCAGGGGAGGTGCGTGCACCACCCCAGACAGGATTTTGTGTATTGGTCAGGTAGGGCTTGAAAGAAACCAGACATGCCTGTGGCTCACAAGGAGCCTCGGTGCATATGCCAGTTCAAACCGGTCCTGGGGCACACCAGTCCCGGGCCTGGGGCGAGCTGGACAAAGGATTGGGGGTGTAACCACCCCCCTTCCTGGTCCCACCCATAGGGAGGGACCTAGCAGGTAGTCCGGCCCCTAGAATCCGAATAAAGGTAGGAGCTGTGTCCTAAGACTTCAGACATCCTGGAATCAACTTGAAACTAAGAAGAAGACGGGAACTTCGACATTCTGCTGCACAGAAGACTGAAGAAAATCTCCCCTGTGGTCAGGGAGTGACCACCTTGCTAACGCAAGCACCATCCAGCGAATCACCGTCTGCTTTGCCGCCGCCTCCCGCCGGAGCCCGAGCCCAGAGACTGACAAGACCTGGACCTCCAGACTTCTCACCGCCCGATCCACAGTCCCTGAAAAGAGGAGACCCGTGGAGGCACCGAGACACGTGGAGCCAGCCATCTTGGAACGACTACGACAAGCTGACCAGTGCAACAACCGAGGCTCCCTCCAAGTTGTGCTTTGGGTCCTGAGAAGCCCAACCCTCGAGCAGCATCTGCACCAAAGGTGAGCCCTCCAGCATCTCCACGATCTGCGTGGGGCCCTTCTGCATTTTGCCACTCGACGCGCCTAACCGGTTGCTGGCCCGTTGGCTAGTGGCCATCTTGGCGACGAAATCTACGACAAACACCGCTGGTCTGGTTGCTCCAGACTGGCCCTTGCTCCCCTCCAAAGGAGCAATCCCTCTGACCTTGCTGGTCAGAACCAACAGCTGATTTCCGAATCCTCCTGCAATTGCTTTTGCCAAGGCTTGTTTGCTTCGATCAAGTCGCCGACACCGCCGACAGCGAGAGCCTGCGTGGGACAGCTCGTGAGCCGACTCCTGGACGTCGTCGACCTTCAGGGACCACGTGGCTGCGGAGACAAGCTACCCCTCCTCACCTGTTTGCACCCGACATCGCCTGGTACCCACCTGGTACCACGCTGGTCACTGGCTAGTGACTGTGAACACTGTCCCCTCTGCTTACAGGTCTTCAACATCTCCGATCCACTCTTGGATCCACTGCATCTCTCCCGGACCGACCGCCTGCAGCATCTTTGTCTTCAAGCTCCACGGAACAGATAGAAGAAACCCGACGCACTTTGAGGCCTATGCACCCGCTTCCTGTGGGTGAGGTAAAGCTGGCACTCCGGTGCCCATGTGTAGTAATACATCTCTAGTGCCTGTGTTCCAAATCTTAAGTTCCTAGTCAACCCGGAAGATTCCTTTTGCAGTAACTTTGTACTTTTTACGCACCCATTGAAACCTATGGGAGCACGCGTGTGACTATTTGCTCTGCACACGCCACCCGTGGACCTCCTGGTCACTAACTGACGTTAGCTCCTTGTAGGCCCAGCGATTCCAGAGGCCCTAGGCCTTTTCCCTTTTCTGTTCGTGGTACTTATACCACTATTTTAGTATATGGGTTGAGTGGCCACCAGGGCCTATCCATATAAAGTGCAACTTCTGTGTATTCTGTGATAATCTTGTTTGACGATTTGTGCTCCTGTGCTCATAAAGAGACTAGGGGTTACTTTGAGAAATAAATACATATATATTTTGAATATATATCTGTGTGGTGTCCTTTCATTGGTATAAAAGGGGGTTACTATTGGTAAAACAGCTTGCTTAACACGCATCACGAGTTTAGCCTCAAAGACTGCTTAGCCTACGCTACCACTAGGGCAGCTAGTCCGAAAAGGTTGACTTACAACCACACCATAAGGGTTGCTTGGCATGGTACAAGGTGGTCACTAGAACTAGTGAACAGCATATACCAGGCCAACTTCTCACACTCACCAAATCACATGTTGAAGAAATTCAGGGCACTTAATGGTATCTGTAAGTGCCATGGAGGCAGAGCATCAAGGCCCATATGAAAACAAAACAAGCATGGTCACTTGTAAAAAGAAAGCAAAGCACATGATATGAAAGAGGGATGCATGAGATAACAATGGCTAGTACATACTCATAATGAACGTCTTCCATGCAGAGTAAACAACAAAGATGCTGCACATAAAGTTGTTGTGCTGCTAGTTGTTATATGACGACATGTACTTGTAATCACACAATCTGTACGTGGAACATGTTCTCCATTGACATGTCACACCATGGACAAGTAATGTTACTACCTCCACATCATGTCATGATGCTCAGTACCCTGCAGCCATACAAAGTGATCTCAATGTAAACTGTGTGGTGTATAACATGTAACATCCAAACATTTAACACCAAGCTAGTGGGGTGCACTTCAATGACCATTTCATCTCTGTCCAACAGGTGACCAAGATTTTACTGCTGCAGATGACAACACCAACCTGCAGAGCCAGTCTCCCCCCCCGTAACATGGACTCTCGGAGGCAGACTCCCTAAATTCCTTGGATACGGACCCCGAACCTGGCCCATCAGGCCTGCACCAGGTCCCAGGCCCCCCACTGTCACCACCACCTCAGCAACAACAACTGCGCTGACCCCTGCTGCAACGACCTGTGCGGCCTCCACCACCACCAATGCTGCCTGCAACACTCTCCCTGCCTCAGAGGATACCCACACCACCCCACAATCTGAGGAGGGCAGGGAGAGTCAGCGAGTACGTCGAGTGGTGATGCCACAGGTCCGGAACAGCAGGGCAGGTGGGAGGGCAACTGGGGGACAAAATCAAAAGGACACTGGGGCCGAAGCCCTGGCCAACATTGCCAGAGTCCTTGGGGCATATGAACAAACCCAGGGCCACATGGGCCAGGTTCTGGAAGAAGTGCGTGAGCTCCGCCTGCTGGTGAGGTCCATGGACACGCGTATGGGCCCAATCGTGGACCTCTTGGGCCGGCTTGTAGGTGTTCTGAGGGACAGGACTGTGGCCCAAAGGACAGCTCAACCTCCTTCCAGTGGCCCGCAGGATGACAATCCCACCACCTCACCTGCGGCTATAGGGGAGCTGGAGATCCTGGTTGACGAGGTGATCACACAGTATGGGAGGCTATATGGTGCTCCTGATGTCATGGTAAGTGTTTCAGAGTGGAAGTGAGAGTGCAGGGAGTGCACACATGAAGTTGATCTGCTGCGGTATGTGCCTGAGAGTGTGGGTTTGTGTGATACACTGCCTAGCATCCTGACTTCAGGAAAATGGGGCGTGTAGCCTATTTTACACTTATCCCGGACCGAATTTCAGGATGGGAGGGACATGCAGTGTTTTTGCAGTGATACAGTGACACTGCTGGTTTGGAAAGTGGAAGTCAGAACAGACATTGCCTGTGCTAATGGATGTTTGAGTCCATGAGGTCTTCACATGCTCATTTGTGACATTACAAAGACTTTTCGTCCAGAGGGTACTGATGGAAGTGTATTTTACTTTGTATTGCCACCATGGATCTGTGAGCATTATGCACTAGAGTGAAATGCCTGAGGGTGACACTCTTCGTGGAAATTACCATATGACACAGCTGATTGTTGTACTTCTGAAACATCCCCCTCACATTGGTTTCATTATGTGACCTGACTCGCATGTGTAGGCACTGTTTGCCCTCTCATATTGTACATGCATGTGACTGTTCTGATGGCCCACGTTTAACCTCAGTGTGAGCCCCCCTGGCCTGCACAGTTACTGCCCAATTTGACAGTGACCCATCACTGAATGGACAGAGTGAGACATATGTGTTGTCTTCCACCCTATTCCTCAATGAGCTATCATAGGCCTGGGGATTGCACAAGACAGACTTTGTGAGAAGGGTGTGCGAATGTAAGATCATGTCCCGACGTGTGACCTCCATAACACAATGAGCCATTCACAGGCCAAGGACATCGAGGGGTGTGCAGTGTTGGACACAGTGAGTCTGCCCCGACACATCATTTTCAATGTAATGTATGTCTTGCTCCCTCACATACTGCATTGCAGATGTGGGCCATCTTCATCTTGCTTTCTGTGCTGGCATTCTGCATGTGCATGAGATGGCCAGGTACTATGTCCATCCTCATAACTGCATGCATTTAGGTACGATTGTCTTATGCTAATTTGATTTGATTTGATTTGAAGTGTTATTTGTAAAGCGCGCGAATGCCGTGGCGTCTTGGCGCTAACCGTGAAACGTGAATATAGTTCCCTAAGTCCTACTCCTATGTCATACAAAATGGACTAACTATTAATATAAAAAAGACAAAAATAATGACTATGGGAAAGGGTAAATCGAGAATAAAAGAATGGAAAATTAACGGCCTGGTGATTGAAAATGTTAAAACATAAATACTTGGGTATTATTTTTGATGACGGACTGATATTTAGGCAGCATTTTAATAAACTTGAAGCTAGGGGTTTATCCCTCGCTTTTGCTTTTAGAAAATTGAGAGACAAATTGGTCTGTCCTAATTATGAACATTTAATGAGGGTGATGAGAGCAAAATTAATTCCATCCTTAGATTATTGTTCCATCATCTTTAGGGGCAAAGACGCAAAATTGCTTGATGGTATAGAAATTAGGACATACAAATCTGTTTTTAAGATACCTAAATATATTAGTCGTGCCAATATAAGATTAGAATTTGGTTTGAAGAACCAATTATTGGCACGCCAGTCTGTATTTTTAAAGTCTTTATTATCATTAGTCCGATCAGAGGAAGGATCTTTAGCGAAGTTGTGTTGGCTCGAAATTTCAGAAGGTGAATATTCGAGAAGTTGGCAGTCATATTTAAATGAATGTTTAAGCAATTATAAATGTTTAAAATTAGAAGACGAAATGAGGAGTAAAACTGTATTTAAGAAAGAAATGAATCAAATGGCTGCATTGCTTAGCACTATAGTGGACAAGGATGACCTAAGAAAAAAAACTCATTTTTGGACAATAGCTAACTCTTTTGTTAGGTTGTCCCCCCAACTTTATTTGTCATACCATTTGAGACCTTTGATTAAGAACAAATTTATTCATTTAAGGTTGGGAAGATATCCAACAAAAGATGGAATACCAAAATGGGAAAGTAAATGGTCATCTAATGTCTGCAGGCTCTGTGGGTTAAGTGAATAAACCTTAATGCATAGTGTAACAATATGCCCAGGGCTAACAGATGCTTGAAAGTCTATCCTTAAACCGATTTTTAATGAATCGGGAGTTAGAACATGTAGGAATGCAATTATTGCCTGTTTAAGTGGTGATGATATTAAATTTGTTCATCTCTTTATTAAGTTCATCACTATTGTGGAAAAGAAATTACAAAAAATAGCTGCTTGAAGAATAATATTACACGACTATAGAGTACCAGCAACTTAATATAATTTAGGAGTTTGTAGACAATTATTAGAGATAACATTCTTTTTTTAGTTGGTATGATCTCTTAATGTCTAATTATTGAAATTATGAAATGTGTTACTATTAGAAGTTATTGTAGCTCACAGGTCATATTATATCAACTGTGTTGCTGTTAAAATATCTGACGTTAAAACATGGTACTTTAATTAGATGTAGTTAAAACAATATTTGCTGCTAACATAAAGCTCCTTAGTAATCATAATGCACTTTATAGTAGTTTATGAATGGATAATAGTAAAAGGATCTCAACTGTAATATCTGCTGCTAATATATGTCACTTTAGAAAGATGTTGCTAAAATATTTTTTGCGGTCAGTAAAAGGTATTTTTGTAAGCATAATGCTGTTTTATCATCAAACATGAAATGATAATAGTGAAATAATTGCAAATTACAATAACCGCTGCTAATATATGTTGTTTTATTTTGTTGCATTTTAAATGGTAATTATTGGAAGTATAATGCACTTTATTGATTATAATGCTTTTTAATTACTGTTTTTTGTAAAGGTTTTAATGTTAGGTTGAAAAATTGTTAATTATTAATTTACAAGTAGTGGTTCTTTTCAAAGGTGTTTTTATTTTTTATTTTTCTGTGTGTGTGCACATGTTTGTAATGATTTTAATTAATTAACAAATAAATTACTACCTTACCTACCTTACCTTAGTTCCCTAAGTGTGCGTTTAATTTTTGCCAAAAACCAGGTTTTTAATTCCTTCCTGAACCGTATCCGGTTCGGTTGACAGCGCAGAAGGTATGGCATCTGGTTCCATAATTTTGCCGCACAAAAGGATAGTGTGCGGCCTCCCCATCTGACCTTCCGTGTTTTTGGGACACAGACAAGTCCTTCTGTGGATGATCTAAGAGTTCTGGCAGGGAGATATCTTGTAAAGAGTTTCCCTACTTCCCCGGAAATGCCTCCATAGAGGGCCTTATGTACTAGACACAGGGCTTTGAAATTAGCCCTTTGATGGACTGGAAGCCAGTGTAGAGTTTTGAAGGCCTCTGAGGTGGGGCTGCCCTTAGGAATGTTCATAAGCAATCTAGCCGCCGCATTCTGAAGTGACTGAAGCTTCCTCTCCTGTGCTTTATCAATTCCCACAAAGAGAGCGTTGCAATAGTCTAATTTAGATAGAAAAAGTGCAACTACAATTGTTTTTTGAAGTTCCTTTGCTATAAAAGGGAATATTTTCCTCAAAGTTTTTAGAAGGAGGAAGCAAGAGGAAGTTAATTGATTAATGTGGGCGGATAGATTAAGCTGCTTGTCTAGGGTCACCCCTAGATTTTTAACCTTAGCAACGGGGGTAGGACAAACTCCCGCCTCCGTAGGCCACCAGCTAGTATTCCATACCGATGGTCCTTTACCAAATTCAAGGACCTCAGTTTTATCGGTATTTATTTTCAAGAAATTTGAACTCATCCAGTGCATAATGTCCGTCAGACAGGCATGGAAACCGATAACTACTGTATCTAAAGATTCAGCAACTGAAATAGTAAGCTGAGAGTCATCGGCATACATGATTAATGAAAATCCATGTTTCCTGACCAAATTAGCCAGCGGGGCAACGTATATATTAAAAAGGGTCGGAGATAAGGCAGACCCCTGCGGAACACCGCATGGGAGTCGAAACATTCCAGACCGCATGTTCTCCCAGTTTATATTTTGCTGTCTGGCATCCAAAAAAGAGGAAAGTAGGTTTAATGCAGTATCCTCCACCCCTGTCTCTTTCAGCCGTTGCACCAACACCGTATGGTTTACGCTGTCGAACGCCGCCGACAGATCTAGTAGGACCAGAATTGCTCTACTAGCCCCATCTACTGTCCTTCGAATCTCCTCAGTTGCCAGTACCAGTGCTGTTTCTGTCGAATGACAAGGCCTAAATCCATGTTGAGTACAATCCAGCAAGGAATTATCTTCTAGATACTGAATTAACTCCTTATTTATGGCCTTTTCCAGAATCTTTGCTGGTAACGATAATCGGGAGATTGGCCGATAATTTTTCGGTTCAAGTGGATCTGAGGTCGTTTTTTTTAGGATTGGCCTTATACAGGCCTTTTTCCATGCCTCAGGATATTTGCCACTTTCCAGAACTTGATTTAAAAGAGGGGTAAGATATGTGCTAATGACCTCAGAGGCCAGAAGAAAAACAGTTGGGGGGCATGGGTCGTTTGGGGAACCGGATTTAGTAGATATCAGGAGGTCATTGACCTCCTCAACATTAAGGTGCCGATTCCAATCCTGTAAAACCCGGGTACGATCCGTCGTACGGAGCGTTTTCTCCGTCCGACTCGTACCCAGGAAAACCACCTTACAAACCCGCAAGTACGATTCGTACAGAAATACCATTTCCGTACGAATCGTACAAAACACCGACCGGCTAAAATATACCCACAATTCCGATCCGGGACACCGCGTACGTGACGTCCGGACGGAGTCAGCCAGCGTTTTACGAACCAGCAAGTACGATTCATGCCTACGTCACTCCGCACGTAGCATTTTTTATGGGAGCCAAAAACTGCAGGGAAATTGAGCAGGACACGAGGAAGGAGCACCTGTATGCGACGGACAGCCATGGACCCCATCCTACGTGTCATCCCGGCCCTCATAGCCTAAGAACTGGTGCACAGGAACCGACGCAGACGCCGCAGAAGGACAGAACAACACCCAGGGGCAAAGGTGGGGGGCAGGGGCAGGAAACATAACCCCCACCCAACGCAAAATGTATACATGCCCTGTACATACTGTACCTCCAGGGACTGGTCACTCCGGAGGGGGGGGGGCGTGTCCAGAAAGGCCTGCGTCCTGCCACAACGGAAGTGGACGCGGACGCGTCCCGTCACCACAACAATTGTGGTACGCACCGTACCCACGCCTTAAGAGCGTGGGTATGGGTCGTACCATGCCTACCCCTACGTCACCACAACATTGGGGGTACGGCCCGTACACAGGCCTTAAGAGCGTGGGTACAGGTCATACCATGCCTACCCCTACATCACCCCAACAATGGTGGTACGCCCCGTACCCACGTTCTGTAGGCCTGGGTACGGGCCGTACACCTACGGCACCCCAACAATGGTGGTACGGCCCGTACCCACGCTCTTCAGGCCTATGTACGGGCCGTACCACCATTCTTGGGGTGAGGCAGGGGTATGCGTGGTGCGACTGTACCCATGCTCTGAAGGCCTGGTACGGGCCGTACCCCTACGTCACCCCAAGAATGGTGGCACGGCCCGTACCCAGGCCTGAAGAGCGAGGGTACGGGTCGCACCACGCGTACCCCTACATCACCCCAAGAATGGTGGTACGGCCCGTACCCAGGCCTGAAGAGTGTGGGTACGGGCCGTACCACCATTGTTGGGGTGACGTAGGGGTATGCATGGTACGACCCGTACCCACGCTCATAAGGCCTGGGTACGGGCCGTGCCCCTACGTCACCCCAACAATGGTGGTACAGGTCGTACCCACATTCTGTAGGCCTGGGTACATGCCGTACCCCTATGTCACCCCAACATTGGGGGTACGACCCGTACCCAGGCCTGAAGAGCGTGGGTACGGGCCGTACCACCATTGTTGGGGTGACGTAGGGGTAGGCGGGGTCCGACCTGTACCCACGCTCTTAAAGCCTGGGTACGGGTCGTACCCCCAATGTTGGGGTGACGTAGGGGTAGGCGTGGTACGACCCGTACCCACGCTCTTCAGGCCTGGGTACGGGCCGTACGCCTACGGCACCGCAACATTTGGGGTACGGCCCGTACCCAGGCCTGAAGAGCGTGTGGGCGGGCGGGTGGGTGTCGTGCTACGATCCACATCAGTGGACAGAGACATAGGGGTGGGCGCCTATCACTCCCGCAGTGCCCAGACATATGAGGGGTGGGTGCCTATCACTCCCAGCAGTGCCCAGACATATGAGGGGTGGGTGCAGAGGACCCCCAGCAGTGCCCAGACATATGAGGGGTGGGTGCCTATCACTCTCAGCAGTGCCCAGACATATGAGGGGGGGGTGCAGAGGACCCCCAGCAGTGCCTACACATATGAGGGGTGGGTGCCTATTACTCCCAGCAGTGCCCAGACATACGAGGGGTGGGTGCAGAGGACCCCAAGCTGTGCCCAGACATATGAGGGGTGGGTGCAGAGGACTCCCAGCAGTGCCCAGTCATATGAGGGGTGGGTGCCTATCACTCCCAGCAGTGCCCAGACATATGAGGGGTGGGTGCAGAGGACACCCAACAGTGCCCAGACATAAGAGGGGTGGGTGCCTATCACTCCCAGCAGTGCCCAGACATATGAGGGGTGGGTGCAGACGACCCCCAGCAGTGCCCAGACATATGAGGGGTGGGTGCAGAGGACTCTCAGCAGTGCCCAGACATATGAGGGGTGGGTGTCTATCACTCCCAGCAGTGCCCAGACATATGAGGGGTGGGTGCCGATCACTCCCAGCAGTGCCCAGACATATGAGGGGTGGGTGCCTATCACTCTCAGCAGTGCCCAGACATATGAGGGGTGGGTGCAGAGGACCCCCAGCAGGGCCCAGACATATGAGGGGTGGGTGCCTATCACTCCCAGCAGTACCCAGACATATGAGGGGTGTGTGCCTATCACTCCCAGCAGTCCCCAGACATATGAGGAGTGGGTGCCTATCACTCCCAGCATCCCAGCAATGCCCAGACATATGATGGGTGTGTGCCTATCACTCCCAGCAGTGCCCAGACATATGAGGGGTGGGTGCAGAGGCCTCCCAGCAGTGGACAGAGACATGGGGGTGTGTACATCATTCTCCCATTAGCAATACTCCATGGGTGCATGAAGGCATCCACAATGTGCGACTATGTTGATAGTGCCATGACAACACATCACTGACAGCAGTGTCCCACTCCCATGAGGATGGATGTCCTTCCCCCACTGCATGACACACTACATGTGGGTGTGATGACAAATTACACATGCATACCCACCCCTGGCGGTGGCAGCACAATACACACACTGAGATCATGCAACAAGACTGTATCCTCCTGTTAAACCCCACTCAACTAAGAGAGCCTAAGGGAACACACACGGTCACCCACATTCCAGGACTGATAGGCATGTACAGGTGCTGGGGCTGCCAACAAGTTGTTGCCTCCCATGGAGGGAAAAGGGTGGAGTACCCACAGATACAATGCCCCCAATTGTCAGTCAGGTGCCCAAATACCCTGCAGAACAAGTAACACATGTGTGCTAGGCTGGGAGTACACACATGCATAGTGCGGAAAAGGGACCATGTCCACATTAAGCCATGGCAACATACTCCATACACAAGTACAGTGACTACCAAGGATGGCACAAATGATGCAGGCGGAGACATTGCTGAGCAGGCATGGGCAAAGTTGAAGGGATCCCTCACACAGCAAGGAAATGTAGACACAGGTCAGCACAACAATTGGGAAACACCCTGCAGGGAAGAAGTCAGGTGCCACAGAGGAAGGAACACTCATTGGGACAATGTCACCATACAGTAAGAGCTTACATGACCAAAGATTATTTGCAGAGACCTTGTGATGGCACGCAGATACCAGGGTCCTCCCCATGAGCAGCACACTACAACATTTCCCAGACACCTAACACATTATCATCACCCCAACTCAGGGAGCAGCAGCACCAACAGCAATACCAGAAAAGCATTTGTGTGCAAATGAAAAACAAAATGCTTTATTCAGCATAAAAAAAGATTGGATTTGAAATGTACACTATATACAAGGCCCATAGGCCAGTCCAAATGCGAATTCCGGGGGGGGGGACACATTGGGACGCGTCTCCCCTAGCTTGCCTGCACAGTTCAGAGTTCCTTTCCATCCACAGGGGGGGGGCATCATGTGGGGGGGAAGGACCAGGCACCGCAGGGACAGGAGGGGCAAGGGTAGGTGTTGTGGGTGCAGGGACGGACGACTCCACCACAGGGGGTGGGGTAGTGCCAAAGGTGGTGGTTAGGATGGCGCTGCACATGGTTGCAAGGTCTCCCAGCTTCTCCCCTGCACCCGAAGGAACCACAGGCCCCAAGGAGGGGGGGGGGGTCGGAGGGATGGGTTTCAGCGCTACTGGGGGAGGGTGTGGATGGGGGGGGGGACTCAACTCCCCTGCCTGGGGACTTCCTCGACCGCTTGCGGGGTGGTGTCACACTGGGTCTGAGGGACAGACTGGCCATGAAGGACTCTTTGTCCGACTGTTGGGCAGGGGAGCTAAGGGGAGTGGTTTTGGAGGAAGTGGGTCATGAGGACTGCGGACTCCCACTGTGGCTGCGTGGCTGCCGTTTGCCCCCCGACCCAGTGGGTGTGCCTACTTCCCCGTGTGTGCGTGACTGGAGGTGTGTGCTTGGCCTTCCCTGTTGATGTGCTGCCTGTGTCTGGTGGGGTGCGTGCATGGGGATGTCTGGGTGTGCTTGGGACAGGCATGGGAGTGGGAAGTGTGGATGGTGCAGGGGTAGGGGGGGACGGAGCATTGCAGGAGACCCACTGCTGCCGTCAGTGACGAGTCCATGGACCTCAGCAACATCCGTTGGTCAGACATCGCTGCTGACATGCCCTCCATGTACGACACCATCTGTGTCAGCAGTCTGGTGTGGCCATGGAGGACATTAAGCAGCGATGTCTGACCAACCTGCAACTGCCACAGGATGTCCACAGACTCGGCATTGACGGCAGCAGGGGAGACAGGGGCAGGGGGTGCGGTGCCTGGCACGAAGGAGACATGTGGTCACCTAGCACGGACAGAAGGGACCCGAGAAAGTGGGAGGGCGGTGATGGGAATGGAGGGGGCGGCGAGAGATGTACTGCTGCTTTCAGCTGTGGGAGCAGACTCCGCCCCCTCTGGGAGCTCAGCCTCAGACCCGTCAGCGTCATAGTCGGTTTGGGACTGGACAGGTCCTCCGCCTGACTCCCCTCGCCCTCCGTGCCACTTTCTGCACCAGACTTCCCAGCACCGGTGGCACCAGTGCTGGATCCCTCCTTCACGTCCGTGCCGGTGTCTTCCTCGGTGTCCCCCGACGATGCTGTGGGCAAGGAAATAATCAGACACCTGTATACATATGACACATGAGTTCAAACTACATAGGTCAGAGTGCATAGCATGAAAAGCATCATGAGTAACATCTACAATACTACGCACATATGTAGGCCCTGCACTACACAGTTGGTTGACCCACCATGCCACTTTGAAACAATGGAGAGCATGACACAACAGCAAAGAACTTGATATCGAACTATACAGAGAAGCTAGTGTCTGTGGATAGTCGAGCACAGCATCTGGACCACACACCGTTGCCAAAAATGGATGAGCAGGAACCATGTCTATTAACTTTTGACACATGCTGCAAAGCACAAACATTAAACCCTGCACAACATGACTGGGTCAATACTTGTTGAGTGTCTGTTCCGACTATCATCACACACAGGCCAGACCTGGCAAGGAGACATAAGCTTTGGACATGTAGGCCTTGCCCGCACAAACCCCCCCCCCTACCTGAGACAATGTGATTGAGACAGAGGAAGGACTTAATCAGGGATCACAAAAATGGGCCCCATTAAATCCTAATTGCACTCTAACTACCCCTCATGGGGCTGACCACACATATTATTGACAAACAACCATCATCAGATAGTTGTACACAGACACACAGGCACTGGCCAGTGTGAGGATGCACAAGCCACATTGGGTCACCCTGTATAGTGTGCCCATGTAGCACACTTTACGTAAATACAAATGAGGCCAGGGTACAATGCCACAGAGGCCAACCTATGCTGAAGACACTGAGAATGTCCACAGTTTTGGATGACACACATGATTCCTAGGAAAAGGTGTCTCAGGGGACTGTAGTGGCCACACTGCTCCATGGTCCTGGATAGATCTGACTGCAACAGGAGCAACCGTCCCCGCACTATGCATATCTCCCCCTCATGCACATCAAGTCTGAGGCCACAACATCGGTCATGCATGCTGCAAGGCAGTTCATTTTAAGCCTCACACTCCTATGTTGAGACTCTGCATCAGTGCCAACAATCATGGACCCCCAAATGACTGAACTGGACAGGGCACAGGCAAGGTCCCAACACATGTCACAGACCACTCCCACACATGATGCTGCAAGCATTGGGCACTTGGATTAACTGCCAGCCTAGATTACCTTATGCAAGAGTGACTACACACAGACCAGGGAACACATGTCAAGGAGGGGAAGGGAGGAAGAACAGGACCGGTTGACTTTGGGGAACAGGATATGCACTGCACATATAAACCCTGGCAGTGTATCCAGGTGACTGAGAACTTCCAAAAGCTGGTAACACACAACAAACACAAATGTACCTACCCCCTTCCTGCTGCTGCTTCTCCTGTAACCGCCTATCCATGTCAGGGAAGACCACCGCCAGGACACGCTTCATTTGGAGGGTCAGGCACCGGCGCCGGCCGTGTTTGCGTGTAGGTGAGTCCTCCAGCAGGACCCGGGCGATCCTCCTGGTCCAGCATTGGATATCCTGCCAGCGTTTCCTCACCTGGGCCAGGCGCCGACTACGACCCTCCACCGACCTCCCGGCCCTGACGGCCCGCTTTCAAATCTCCCCCTTGGCGTAGGCGGCTACCTGTGAGGATGACAAAGTGAGACAACATCAATACACCTGCTCCATGTCACAGAGACACACATTAGAACTATTGGGCTTGTTGGAACAGGGCATAGTATGCAGCCAACTCATTGCACCTTTGTCATAGGGACATTATCCTCTGGGGAAGGCCAAATGCACTATGTGGCATTTAAAGTACACAGGTGGCATGAGGGGTGCGACAGAATCAATGATCATGGCTCACACTGTGCATCACAAGCAACACCAGGATTATGGACAGCACCTCAAAGCAGTCATATGCCCCAGGCCACTGACGCAACCTCAGCGGAGTACACAGACACACACAGGCACAGGACAATCATCTGCCATTGGCAACTGCGGAAACATACATCACTCTGCACATGTGCCACTTGACTGGGGGGAGTCACAGGTGTGGGGCTAGCTCAGCACGTCAGACACACAGCACGGCTCCCTGCTCAGATGGGTAGGGCATATGTATCCTCCATGCAGCTGGGGTGCAACACTCCACATAGACACTCACCCACATGACAGGGGAATTGCACACACACCAATGTCCAGGGGCCGTACACATCATTTGGACACTATCACCACAGGTACACTCAACTCACACACATCTGTGGGTACAGTCACCTGTCACACTGGGGGGACCACAGAATCACATCAGGACTACAGAAACAACATTCCCAAAAGGATTAGCCAGGCTGAATGTGGCATGCACCATGCAGTGATTGTCACAGTAAGCACAATGCAAGTGAGGAGTGCAGATATGAACCACATCAGGCTCTGCATGGGAGACATAAGGCATTCCCCCCCTGGGACCCACCATGAACAACATTGCATGTCTGTCACACCTGGACACAATGCCAGAAGTGACAGACACAAAAAAGGGGCACAGTCACAGCTAGTGGAGTCAGCACTCACCTGCTCCCCTGGTCTCCCATACAGGCAGGGGTACTGTGGGAGGATGACGTCCAGCAACGCCTCATTCTCCTCTTGGGTGAAAGGCTGGGCCCTCTCCACAGACCTGGACATGGTGCCAGAGGAATCACGAGCAGCAGCAGTGGTGTGGAATGAAAGGTTGTGCAGGCAAGTGCTCTCTCATGGGTCCTGGCTGCCTTATATCTGTCTTGCTGGGCTGTTTCAATTACAGGAGTACAGAGTGATTGGTCAATCTCATTTGCATCCTACGTTTCCTCCAATCCCTTTAAACCTACCCCAGTGAGGGCCTTTGCATGGTTCAAAATTTGAGCATGATGTCAAGTCAACAACCACTTTGCAACATAGTATATTGTCTCCAACCGACTTTTGCTGGCCACCTGATGAAAAATTTTGAACTGGAAACTCGGTCTCCATGACAACCAGCATGCATTCAGGCCCTTATACTTGTCCCTCATGTGTCCCCTATGTAATTTCACTATCCACACACAGGTACGGTGCGTTCCACACGTACCCCCAGGGCACCACTACTTCAGTGATACGGTCCGTACACGCGTGTGTAGGGCCCGTATCAATTTGGTAGTGTTGCCGTAGGCGTACGCCACTGTGATACGGGCTGTACACGCGTGTGTAGGGCCCGTAGCACTATGGCGTACGCCTACGCCAACACTACCATAGTGCTACGGGCCCAACACACGCGGGTACGGCCCGTAGCACTAGGGTAGTGTTTGCATAGTGCCGTACATACGTCCCCCGGCCTGCGACACTCCCAAAGGCCCGGGACGGGGTTCCGCTGTGTCCGGGGAGCCTCCCCTCGCTCGTCTGGGTTCAGGAGTTCCGTCCGGGCCCCTGGGGCCCCGGGGTCCGGGGGCCCGGGGATGCTTCCCCTGCCCTTTCCCCTTTCCCCTCGGCCATCTGGTCGCGCCTGTCCCCTCGGCCATCTGGTCGTGCACGTCCCTTCGGCCATCTGGTCGCGCACGTCCCTTCGGCCATCTGGTCGTGCACAATGCTTTCCAATGGGGTGACCAGATGGCCAAGCTTGCCTGGAAGTCTCGATGAGGGTCCATTTGCCTCCCGGATCCCAGCGAGGGCTCCAGGAGGTCGGGTACATTCGCGCCTTGGGTCCCCTTTGTCACCTTGTGCGCACGGATTACAAGAAAGGGGGGTAATTTTCCTCCGGATTACTAGGGAGAGGGTCAGTCGGACCTCCATGAGGTTTGGCGATTCTGAATCAGGGGAAGGCAGACCCGGGGCCCGCCCGCCGGGGCCCCCAGTGGCCCAGGTACACTCCTGCCTCTCAGCCCCTTCCCGATGGTCCTTTCTCTCCGAGTTTTTCTGGGTCAGAGCCCCGATGACGAGGCATTTGGCTATCTGTACCCCCTCGCGGTGGCTCATTCTGGGTTATTATGCTGCCCATCAGCGTCAAATCGGGTTTGCTTCCAACAATACAAAATTTGTTCGCTCCGGAGAACAGCCACACTTTAAGCTGTCCTCACTGGAACTGGGGTCACGTATAGGCCAGAGATAGTAGACCATGCAGTACTATTCCAACAATATAAAATTGTCTACGAACAGTCCTGATTAGCAGGACATCAATAATCAATGCTTTAAGTAGTGACTATGTGTATGTATTTATTTGAGACCTATTTTATTCAAGACGCATGATGTACACAATTGTATCTAAATCATTATAATATAAGCACACAACTATAAAAAGAATACACATCTATAAATTGCACATCTAGTTTGAAAATACATTTCTATAAACTTCACATCTATAAAATACACATCTATACTAATTCTTGTGTCAACTATTAACTATTACGTGACCACATGTAAATATTAGTGAATCAACATTTAGGTTAATACTTTTGTAAAAGTGACATGTGTGCTGTACGATAGTGTACATCTCAGTGTTTGACCTGAAATTTAGTTGTCCATGAATACTTGGCACATTGAGTGTCCATTAATGTAGTCAGGCAAACATTCTTCTTGAATGGGAACGACATTTGCAGACCAAGATCAGCCAGAGCAACATCATTACATTGAGGCCAAATACCCCGACATCCTACAATAAAGCCATGAAATTTTACAGTTTTACAGTTGGTAAGATCTTTGATCTTTGATTTGCTGTGATAGATCCTGATAGTATTTAACTTTACTCTCATACGCTAATTCAAGGGAATTCTGTGAGTTTTCATAACGAACTGAAACATCAACCACAACAGCAGTACCATTTTTGGTGAACACTACATCTGGTTTTCTTAGCTAACCTTGACTATTTTTGACATGAGGTTCTCTGTATGTCATCCACCCACACCTTTTTGCTCTATCAATTAGCAATTCCAACACTTTGTTATGTCTTTTTATTCTTATGTCCTTGGTTTTAGGACATGCACCTGAAATGTGTGCAATTGTTTCACACACATCTTTACAGTATCTACAAGTAGCAAATGTACGATTTCTTCCCCTAGTGATGGTTTCTCTAGTATACAAGACATTTGCTCTCAACATTAGCGCTGCTATGTATTGATTTTCTTTTATTTTGTTATGTTTGCCGATCCAAAAATTGGAGGTTGGATTACTTGCTAAGTATTTTATACCATCACCTTGGACAGGGAGATTTGCCCATTTCTCAAATTCTTATTTCCTCCAGTCATATGTTGCTACCAAATTCAATTCATGACTAAGAAATCTACTGTCTACAATCTTGAGTTTGTGTGTTTTAATGATGCTATCAATTTTTTCATTGATTACTTCTCCTGCATACATGAATGAATGAGCTATGTACAGATCTGGAGCTTCCCTGAGGTACAATAAGTTATTAACTTTGTTCAGACCAATTGTCGTACATAACTTTGGAATACTGAAGCCCCCAAAGGATCTTTTCGAATACAGGAGACCATCACATGTGTATGCAGGTAGGTGTAGAAAATGTTTGATATACTTTCTAATTGTTTGATCCAGAATGCCTTAAGAGAGTCATAGTTACTCCCACCGTTTACCCACGCTTCATTGAATTTCTTCACTTGGGACAGGCATGGGAGTGGGAAGTGTATATCTATGGCGTACGCCTACGCCAACACTACCCTAGTGCTATGGGCCGTACCCGCGTGTGTAGGACCCGTAGCACTATGGTAGTGTTGCCGTAGGCGTACGCCATAGTGCTACGGGCCGTACATACGCGGGTACGAGCCGTATCTCTATGGCGTACGCCTACGCCAACACTACCCTAGTGCTACGGGCCGTACCCGCATGTGTAGGGCCCGTAGCACTATGGTAGTGGTGCCGTAGGCGTACGCCATAGTGCTACGGGCCGTACATATGCGGGTACGGCCCGTATCTCTATGGCGTACGCCTACGCCAACACTACCATGGGGATAGGACCAGTGTGTACATGTACGTGTGTACGGTCCTTGCACACACGCGTACTCCTACCCAAACCCCATATTGTGATACGACCATACACACGCCCTCAGAGCGTGTGTACGGTGCGTTTCACAGCTTACACTGGTGATAGGAGGCGCACAGGAAAGGAATGGAGGTGTATGACTCGCACAAGGATGGACATCAAGTCATTGTCAGTGCAGTGCATCATGTGTAGTGCCTAGGTGTGTTAGACAGTGAGCTGGCACATGTCTCCTCATGTTTTAACCCAATAGTTGTGTGATGACCTGTGTACACATGTCATGTGTGATGGGGCACCATGTGGCGCACTTCCCCTTCACACCTTTTACATCTGTGCATGTATTTCAAACTTGTCAAGCACTGCATCACTGGCATGGCACAGTCCCCAACACCCGCAACTGTCCCCTGATGCCAGGTACACGGATGATGACACCTGACATCTCACTACCAGCGTGCCACGATGTGACTATGTCATGTGTGTGTCATGTGTTCCCATGATCTTGCTGTTGGTGTTCCGTCAACGGCATCTGCTGTAGCTGCATCCAACATGTGTCTGTGTGTAGATGCCCATGACACACTATTACGCACACAAGGACACATGTGGAATAACACGTGACGTGTCTCTGTAAGCATCTAACAGGGACTTGCGAGCTTAGGACATATCTGCGTAGTCTCAATGTCTGTGTGATCATATTTGACATGTACCCCTTCATGGTAAGGTGCGTCTAGCTTGCCGGCAGCTGTCTGTATGAGATGACATCCTTCAAATGCACATATGTGGATGTATGTCACTCCTGTAATGTGTCTGGCTGTTCACTCACACTGGCCCACAGCTAATTTCATGGCATGTCATGTAGACCTTGACAATCCATGTTTGTAGCTGGCTCTTGGAAGGAGTATCACCTGGCTGGCATACGTGTGCAGGATGTATTGCACAGACCAGACTCTGTATGTGGCATATGTGTATTAGCTGTTGAACATATGCTCAGTTCATTGACATTGGTGTAGTAATGTACTCAATCTTCGTTATTCCTTCCAATTTTCTGCAGGGCACCGCTTCTCCCCCGACCAATGCCAGACTTGGCTGCCATGAGGGAACGTGACTGCATACGCCGCTACAGATTCCCCCAACGGTTAATTGTGGACCTGACAAACAGGCTGGCACCACACCTCCAACCGCGACAGAGTTATCTGACTGCGCTGACCCCCAAGATGAAGGTGATGTCAGCCCTACATTTCTTTGCCACCGGTACATTTCAATTGACCATAACTGATGTGGGTGGCATGTCTCAGACATGTTCAGCCGTGTCCTGCATGATGTTTTAGAAGCCATTTTGGAGCACCTGGATGATTTCATCCATTTTCCAACTCGTGAGCAGTTGACAGGTATCAAGGGTGAGTTCTATGCCCTGGGAGGGATGCCCCATGTAATTGGGTCCATTGATGGGACATATGTGGCTTTGGTACCACCACAGGCACAGGAGGTAGCCTTCCGTAACTGTAAACATTACCACTCCATTAATGCCCTTGTGGTGTGTCTTGCTAACATGGTGATTTCCCATGTCTGTGCACGTTTTCCAGGGTCAGCACACGATGCCTACATCATGAGGCGTAGCAGGGTGCCAGAAATGATGCTGCAGCTGCACAACGAACGAGCATGTCTTGTTGGTGAGTAAACTCTGTCCAGTATTCAGCGGTATCTTAGTATGTGACGGCATCTCCTGACCCACTTCTTTACATGATGTTTCCATGTAGGGGACTCTGGCTATCCCAACATGCCATGGCTGGTGACGCCTCTCCGCAACCTGAGAACAGCTGCAGATCACCGTTACAACAACGCCCATGGGCAGACCAGGCGAGTGATTGAGAGGACGTTTGGCCTCCTGAAGAGCCGATTCCGGTGCCTACACAAGACCGGCGGGTCCCTCCCATATGCGCCGGTGAAGGTCTGCAAAATCTACCTCGTGTGCTGCATGCTGCACAACATGGCAGTGGAGAAAGCTGTGCCACTCATCCTGGATCCCGATGAGCAGGAACATCCACCCGTGGAGGATGACGGCATTGGTCACGAGGCAAGTGAGGAGGAGGAGGAGGAGGAGGACATCCGGAGTCAGCTCATACGCAACTTCTTCTCATAATGGTGAGTCCCTGGGTCTGAGTGTGCACGCTTTGAGCCTTGTGTGGCATGTGTTGCAATGTGTGTGTCCAGCTGACTGTATGCTAAGTGACTTTGAGGTGTGTGCTATTGTGTGTCACTCGAGTGCTGATGTCATTCCACACATTTTAGCTGACACACTCAATTGGCAACTGGCATGGTGTCAACCTTATTCATGTAGAGTTCATGACCATGCATGCGGATGACTATGTTTTTCCTGACTTCTTGTGTGTCTCTCATCCCCAGCCAGGTAGTTGCGCATGCTGTCTGCTCGTGGCATCGTTGTGCTCCTGCTATTCCTCATGAGTAATGCAACGTGTGCTGAATCAGCGTTATATGCACGGACATGGTGAAAATTCTCCTTTGGGTAAGGATTGCAGCAAGGCTTTTTGGGTGTGGTAGTTGTTTGTATGTGCAGGTTATGTTACTATGCATACATGTCGACTCACCATGGGGCACATGACATGTGGCATGACTCACATGAATTGATAGTCACACTTTGTGACAGTCATCTGTTATGGGATTGTGGTTTGTGATGAAGGCATCAATGTGTGTACAACTTCCCTCGGAAACATACGGGAGGCTACGGGTGGACATATTGCGGGACATCCCCATATGATGCTCAATGGGGAATTGCAGCCTCTCCGTGTGCAGCAGGGGATGTTTGGCTCAACCCCTTCACTTGTGTGCCAGTAAAATGGATTTAGAGCATCTGTGGTGCAAAGGGGGTGTCCGGTGTAGGTCCCACATGTTAATCCAATAGACCTGTGAGTCTGTTAATGTTGATGCTTTTGCATAGGTGTGAGCCTGAGTCATAAAGGTGTTCCTCAGCCTCCAAGGTGCCTCATCTCTGTCAATGCAGGTCTCTTGCCACTGTGCATGCGGCATCTCTGGCATGGTTGTCAAGGACTGTGCATATGAGTCTATGTGTAGACTAGCAACCTGCATGCTGTTATTCATGTATTTGATTCTCTATTGTGCATGATGTGCATGGCTGTGTATGTGTTTTGGCATGTTAGTCCCCCCCACGGGCCATCAACACCTTCTGGGGTGTGTTTCCTGTGCGCAGCTCGGCCTTCAGTTTCATGATCCGGTGTCAGTCATCTTTGGTGATTGTGCATTCTTTGTCTCTGGGTGTGCCATTGCAAACCAGTAACTCCTTCCTTGACATACACCTGTTGCAGTAGTCCTTTCTGACATCCTAGTCTTTGTGTGGATATTGTGGCATAATTCCCAGGACATGCCGCCTGCTGTTGCAGCAAGGGCACACGTAGTTTCCAGATTTGGCAACACACACACATCAAAGGTGCTCCTCCCTTCCTCCCTCAACACATTCATTTGGCTTTCTTCGGCTTGTCTGTGCCACAGTTGCGGCCACGCGGTACCAAAGGCTGGACCGTCTGCACATGCAACGTGCACATTGCACGACCTTCAGGTCCTTGCATGACCCACATCACACTACAGTGTTATGTTGCAGCCACCCTCCAAGCAAGGTCCATCCACACATCTCCCGCCTGCTCTCAGGCATGCACTGAGCGCACACACAACACCTTTGCATGATGAGTGTGCAACTCCGACTGCCTACACAGCGCTGCCACACCTTCCAGGACCTGTCACACCCACCAGGTCATGTCCCTCCTACTCCCCACCGGATCTGTACCCCTGCAAGGCCATGGGAGTGGGACTCAAGGCTTTGGCATGTAGTATGCTTTCGTCGTGAGGCACATGGCACAGGTATCATCTTTCAGTGTGTCAATCTACAATGTGTCCAGGACCCCCCTATCCACCGTCACATGCGCACACGACCTCATCATCAACTCGTATGCCATTGACAGTCAGGCGCTCCTCACCCTCACCAAGGACGCAGACATTTCTAGTTCCAATATTCAAGATTGCATGGGATCCATAGATGAATGGCAGAACAGCAGCCACCTGAGGCTGGACTTGTACAGGACTGAGGTCAACATCTGAGGATTGTCCCCTTACAACTGGCTCAACTGCTTGTGTCCCACCCACAGAAGCCCCGCACAGGCACCCAGTGTTCACGTACACAAGATGTTGTGCATCATGGATTGCTTGCTCTAATTTGCCATGGTAATCCCCAGCATCTGTACCTCACACTGCAACACCCTCAGCATTATGCACATGATCCCCAGATAGATCCACTCCAAGGTAAGACGGACCATCCCCCAGGTCCACGACAACATCCGTGTCAAATACTGCCCTGCCCTCTACGGAGCAGCCACATCCAAAATCCAGGGACACTTGTCCACATCCAGGCTGCATCTGCACACCTCAGCATCAACATCCCGCGCCCCAGCCACATCACCGTCCAGCAGAGATAGCTGCAATGGATCACTGTGTGCTGCAGGATGACCTTCAGACTCCTCACCCACACTCAGGAGGCAGGCCACAACCCTGACCCAAAACCAACCTTGTACCACTGTCATCCGAGACCCCGTAGTGCCATCTCCATGCATCCAACCTTGACCTGGCCACCATTCTTCTGATCCACCGTACTCCTGCATGCAGGACATAGTTCTCCCACCTGGGAACACATACCTGGGACTCCCTCCCTGGGAACCTCCAAATGAGGCATGACCTCTACGCCTTAATGTTACTCTTCCAAATAGGTGTGTCCTCCTAGTTTCCCTAGCACCCCCTCAGCAGCTTGAGGCCATCACAGGTGAGTATTGTGCTCCATGTCTGCATTTAATGATACATTGTGACCCATGTGTGTCCTGTACCAGACTCCGATCCCAGGGTATGGATGTGTGGAGTTAGTTCAACACTCAGGCATAGTTTGACATTTACACACACATATGTTGGTGAATAATGCCAAATGACAGCAACATCTCATGACAAAATAAAGTATTTATTTTTGGTGGGGTAAGTCTTTTGGTGGATGAAGTAAGGTGCTCTACCGGGTGCATTGAATCCAAAGTTCACAGGGGGAGATGGCATCCTTGTCAGTTGGAGTCATCAGAGTCCAGACCACAGTGTTGGTCATCATTGGTCAGACTGTGACCAGCAAGTCCATGTGGCAGAGAATGTCATTGGGTGAGGTGGTGCTGTTGCGCCAGAGGGCCAGGTGCCAGGCCAGGTGACCTGGGAGATGTGGATGGTCCGCTGACTCTCACGGTCTTTTCCGTGGACGACCCACCTTCCTCCGAGGACCCTCAGATGCAGGCCTTGATGATGCTTGTGATGCTCCGTCGGACGAATCCTCCTCCCCCTCCCTGTGGCTGGTGGTGGTCTTCGCCTGGTGGCACAGGGAGGGTTGCCCATGTTGTCGGCGATCCGACGGAGTGAACGGCTCATGTCCGTTTGCACCGCCAGGAGCTCACCCAGTCTTGCCTCCATCCGTCCTTGGTGTTGACTGGCATGTTGCTCGGCCTGCAGGTTCTTCATCTCGTCGAGGGTCCCCTTGATGTCTGTGAGGCTCGACACAACCTGGCTGATGCCCCTGGTGTCACGCCGGTATGTGTCCAGGATGTGGCGCATGTGTGCCATACCGGTTCCCTCAGCTGGCTGGTCAGGTTCTCGCCTCGGCCTGCCTCCACTCCCACCACCCCTGCCCACACGAGCCTGGCCTGCCGTTGTGGGCACATCAGGTCTACAGGACCCCTGAGGGATGGCATTAGCGTGGTCGTCTGCCTCCTCCTGGGTGCCCGGAGAACCTTGTCCCTCCTGGTCAGACTGGCTGTGTTGTTCAGTGCGAGCAGGGCTCCTGGGTGTCTCCTGGGATGTGGCAGGAATGGGGGTGGGGGTTGGCACAGATGTACCTGACACAGGTGCTGCAGGGGCTTGGGCACCAAAGGTGCCAGGTTGGTCGGGGTCATCCACGGAGTGGTGAGAGTCGTCGCTGCCGGTGGGATCATCTTCACGCTGAGCCTGGGACTGTGATTGTTCCCCCCCATTGTTGGGGGGAGGTCGATGACATTGCCCTGTGTGTGAGAGAGAGACAATGAAAATGCTGTTCATGCCACATCCATGTTTCATACATATTCAAGTAGTCACAGTTCCTCCAGGTGGTTGGATGTGCCTAGTATTCCTCTCAATGTACACTTGGGGATGGGTATGTTGCGGGGGACAGATTGGTATGTGCTCCTGAGTGCTTGCCAGTAGATTTTTGGCTGGGAGGCTTATTTGGCTATGGATTTGTCTTGTTGTGTCACATGTCCATTGTGAGAGTGGGTAAATACGCTGCCTGCCCCGGGGGTGTGTGCTTGTGTGAGGGGGGGGTGTGACCAGGCCTGCTGTTGTGTGTAATGTGATTTGTCATTGGGTCTCCCAGGTGATGTGTCTGTCCCCTCATGGTGCATGCTGGCATGACAGTGTGTGTGAGTTCCTGTGCTGGGTATGTGAGCTAGTGGAGTTGTTGTTTGAGTATACAGTGGTCACAGGAGGGCCTTGTGCTGCCTACAGCAGGGCCAAGTGTCAGCAACCTTGTCATTACTTTGCCAGTCCCTGTGCATTGGGCATGGTGCATGGGTATGTACCTAGGCCATATGGGCTGTGGGCATTGGTGTCTGGTTCTGAGTTGCACAATGTGTTGTGTGAGCCCCACCCTCCCAGCATCCCGGACATCCAGTCTTGGGTTTGTGGTTGGTGTGGCCTGGGACATGGCATTGCCTTTATTTGTGAATGGGGCATGGAGACGTTAGTGGCATGAGCATGGTTTTTGGGTGTGGTTGTGTGCGGTGAGGGCTTGGGGGTAGTTGCGTGCATTTGGTGTATTTGTGGTGTGGATGTCATTCCCCCCATGTTACGTGAATTGTTTGTGTACTCACCAGGCTCTGCGACTCCTTCGACTCTGTGTACTCCCACCGGCGGAAGCGTGGCCATCACCTTCTCCTCCCAGGGATGGTAATGTACGGGTCTGCGGGGCAGCCCACCTCCAGTGATGTTACTCTGGGCGTATTCCTCATTCATTTTCCTCTTGACTGCCCTGCGCAGATCGTACCACCTGGCTTGGCATTCATGCCTGGTCCTTCGGATGGGCGCAACAGCATTCACCTTATCGACGATCCTCTGCCACAGGCTGGTTTTTTGGGCTATGCTGGTCTGTCTGACCAATGTTCCAAACAGCTGTGGCTCGACTCTGATGACTTTGTTGACAAGGAGCTCCAGCTCCGCCGTTGTGAACTTTGGATTCTTGTCAGTGGGCATGGTGTGGGGTGTGGGTGTGGATGGTTGTGGGTGTGTGGGTGTGAATGTGACAGTGTGTGTGTGAAGGTGAAGAGAAGTGTTTGTGAAGGAGGTTGTGTGAAGGTGTGTAAGTTAAGGTGTAGTTAAGGTGTGAGTAAGGTGCAGTTGTTTGTCTGTGGTGTCTGTGAGCAGTGGGTCTATTGCAATGGCTCATGGGTTGTGTGTGTGGGCCCTTTGTAGGGGCTGTGTTTGAATTTGTGGTGGGTGTGTTATAAGAGGTGGTTGTGATTTGGTCCTCTGTTTGCCTGTTTGGATGTGCCAGGTCAGTCATAGAGATGTATTTTGTCATGTTAACGTGTTTTGTGGTGTTGTGTGAGTCGAATTGACCCTCCTTGTGCTGTTTTACAGTGTCCTGGTTCTGTACGAGTCTTTTTCGCGTAGGTACGGTCCGTACATACGCGATGCTGGGGTACGGTGTTGGGGTACAGGTGCGGGGCTGTGCTACGGTGTTGGGGTGCGGCGCGTACAGGTGTGGGCTGTGCTACGGTGTTGGGGTGTGGTGCGTACAGGTGCGGGCTGTGCTACGGTGTTGGGGTACGGTGCGTACAGGTACGGGGCAGGGCTACGGTGTTGGGGTATGGTGCGTACAGGTACGGGGCTGGGCTACGATGATGGGGTACGGTGCGTACAGGTACGGGGCTGGGCTACGATGTTGGGGTACGGTGCATACAGGTACGGGGCTGGGGTACAGTGTTGGGGTATGGTGCGTACAGGTATGGGGCTGGGAGACGGGCCTGGGGGCAGCGTGTACAGGTGGGGGGCTGGGGTATGGTCCTGGGGTACGGGGCATACAGGTACGGGGCTGGGAGATGGGCCTGGGGTGCGAAGCGTACAGGTGCGGGCTGTGCTACGGTGTTGGGGTACGGTGCGTACAGGTGCGGGGCTGTGCTACGGTGTTGGGGTACGGTGCGTACAGGTACGGGGCTGGGCTACGGTGTTGGGGTACGGTGCGTACAGGTACGGGGCTGGGCTACGGTGTTGTGGTACGGTGCGTATGGGTACGGGGCTGGGAGACGGGCCTGGGGTGCGGCGCGTACAGGTGGGGGGCTGGGGTACGGTCCTGGGGTATGGGGCATACAGGTGCGGGGCTGGGAGACGGGCCTGGGGTGCGGCCCGTACAGGTGCGGGGCTGTGCTACGGTGTTGGGGTACGGTGCGGAGGGGGGGTACGGTGCTGACATACGGGGGTACGGTGCTGACATGTGCGGGGTGAGGGGGGCTGTACAACTCGTATCCGGGCACAAGTTTACCCGTGTACATGTAGGCGACAGCGTTCGCTCCGCACGGGGCCTTTTACATGCGGTTGTGTATTCGGACGGGCGGTACGGATCGTACTTGCGCGCTCGGACATCTGTTTTACGATTTGCACGTAAAAATGTCCGGCTCCCTGTCGGACACTTTTCCCGATGCTATTCGGACGTGAAAATTTACGGCTCCCTCTCGGACCATTTTCCCAACGCAATTCGTATGTATTTTTCACGTACGAATCGTACTTTGCAGTTTGTACGGTACTTGTACGATTCGTACGTAAAAAAATACGGATACGAGTCGGCCGGTACATTTTTTTAATGGATCGGAATCGGCACCTAAGTGCCGTAAAGCAGCCTAATCTGCTATTTGTTGCCCAGACATTTAAATTTAAGGAGTTATTATCTGGCCTACTCTTCGCTGAGTTAGAAAGATCATCGTATATCGCTTGTACTTTATTTTGGAAGAAGTCGGCCATTATATTGCAAAAAGCTTGGTCGGGTATAAATTTACCTGAGTGTTGGGGGGTAACCAGTGTGTGTACAGTTTTAAACAATTCTTTTGAGGAATGAGTCGCCTCGCTTATTTTAGCCGTAAAGTAAGTCCTTTTGGCTTTTACAATTGCCTGTTTGTATTCCTCCAAACATTGATTGTATAATACCTTATGCTCTAAACTGTAGTCTGTTCGCCAAACTCGTTCTGTCCATCTACACTTAATTTTTATTGTTTTTATCTCTGGACTATACCAGGGTGCCGTTGGCGTAACTCTTCTACTCATTTTGTTAACTTCGGGGGCCAGTTGTCAAATCGACTAGCTGCTATATCGTTATCACTACTTAGAGTGAGTGGATCTGAGCTTAGAGCCTGTTCCAGGTCAGCCTTTTCTATCTTATTCCATTGCCGCACCTGCAAGTTCCAAACGGAGAGGGGTTGAGGCAGTGTGTGATATTTATTTATTACCCCAAAAACAACAGCTCTATGATCAGTCCAAGGCAGTGGCAATGTTTTAATGGTTTTTATACCTGACTGGTTTGTAAAGATCCCATCCAAAGTATGGCCAGCCAAGTGCGTAGGTTCCAATACAATTTGGGAGAGTCAATATGCTGCCAGGTTGTCCACCAAGCTAGCTGTATCTGGATTGGTCTCTAATTCAAGGTGATAATTAAAATCCCCTATAATATTAAGGTACTCGGAGTCCAAACTTGACTCTAAAAAATTTAGAATTGCCTGCGAGAACCCCAACCTTGGTCCCGGCGGCCTATATACCAGTAGCCCTCTAAAGGTGAAGGAGTCACTAAGTTTGAAAGAGAACATTAGTGTCTCAGATGGAAGCGTAGTTACGACCTCATGGCGCAATTTTAGATTGGCTCTATATATTATTGCTACACCACCACCTCTACCTTCTGCCCTATCATTTTGTACCATTGAATAGCCGGGGGGGAGGGCCATGTTCCAATCTGGGTCCGAGCTGGCATCCGACCATGTCTCAGTTCAAAAAGTTATGTCCGGATTTTCTGTTTGAATTAAGCATTCTAGTTGATAGTTATGTTTTACAAGTGATCGGGTATTTAATAATATACAGGACAAAGTTTGTGTTGACTTTCTACTTATCTTGTCCTTCCTCAGGGTCCTTTACCTCCTAGTCCCTGAGGAAAGTGTTGTTGTCCATCTTGGCCTACTTTACCTTCATAATGCTCTTTACGGCCTAGGTCTGGTAAAATAGAATCTTTCCATTTACCCCCTGCTAATCGATCAAAGCAATACCCGCAACCCCTACATATGTATGAGCTCATTATTATTCCCCCTTCCCAGACGCTGCAGGGCGCGCACTTACCAATCAGTAAATCCTCCAGTTGATTTTTAGCATATTTATGAATGGGGGCCGGACCAGGGGTCCTGGCGCTGGCCGCGCTCCGGGCGCCGACGGGCACAGACAGGCTTGCCTTTGGCGCCGGCGGCGCGCTATTTGAGGTCTGGGGAGCGGAGAACTAGACCGCTAACCTTTCAGTGGCGGGCTCGCTCTAACCGGCGGCACCGCGTCTTTGTTAGCTAAGTTTTGATCAATTCAGGTTATTTCGGTTTTAATAAGGTCAGTGCAATTTTATACAGGACAGTGCAATTTTAAAACACAATAGTTCAAATTTTGTAAAATAAGGGCAATCAATCTTAATAAAAAATTTCTGAACACCGTTTGCTATATTTCGATTTTCAGATAATGTGCAAACACGCAATAGCAGCGATAGCAGCAGCAATTACAATTACACTTCTCCACACGCACACGAATGGCTTCAGCCATGTAACACAGGCTGCGCGGTCGCACCAGCGCGCTATTTGAGGTCTGGGGAGCGGAGAACTAGACCGCTAACCTTTCAGTGGCGGGCTCGCTCTAACCGGCGGCACCGCTTCTTTGTTAGCTAAGTTTTGATCGATTCAGGTTATTTCGGTTTTAATAAGGTCAGTGCAATTTTATACAGGACAGTGCAATTTTAAAACACAATAGTGCAAATTTTGTAAAATCAGGGCAATCAATCTTAATAAAACATTTCTGAACACCGTTTGCTATATTTCGATTTTCAGATAATGTGCAAACACTCAATAGCAGCGATAGCAGCAGCAATTACAATTACACTTCTCCACACGCACACGAATGGCTTCAGCCACGTAACACAGGCTGCGCGGTCGCTCCAGCGCGCTATTTGAGGTCTGGGGAGCGGAGAACTAGACTGCTAACCCTTCAGTGGCGGGCTCGCTCTAACCGGCGGCACCGCGTCTTTGTTAGCTAAGTTTTCATCGATTTAGGTTATTTCAGTTTTAATAAGGTCAGTGCAATTTTATACAGGACAGTGCAATTTTGAAACACAATAGTTCAAATTTTGTAAAATCAGGGCAATCAATCTTAATAAAAAATTTCTGAACACCGTTTGCTATATTTCGATTTTCAGATAATGTGCAATCACGCAATAGCAGCGATAGCAGCAGCAATTACAATTACACTTCTCCACATGCACACGAATGGCTTCAGCCACGTAACACCTAATGTACTACGTGTCATGCTGTATGGCCACTGCTAAACATATCTGAATAGCTGTGCTAAGTTTGTGCATGCTCCTGTACTGAGACACAGTGGTACATAACCCAGTGTTACTGAAATGTCCTCCTTCTGTCTCCCACCCCTTAGCTTAAAGTCCACCAGCATAAGGCCATTTGGAGGGCCATTGGACGCAAGGTGCAGGCTCTGGGTGTCTCCAACTGATGGCGCACACACTGTCACAAGAGGTGGGATGACATCTTCTGGCTGAGCAAAAACGTGTCAGAGATGACGCTGGGACTGGCAGGTTGGCGCGCAGGAGCATGACATCACTAATGGCCCGCATCTTGGCAGTGACACAGCCAGAGCTGGATGGACGCTTGAGAACCCATCAGTAGCAAGTTGGGGGTGAGTATTCAGTGAAGGGTGACTTTGGGTGTGAGTGACTACATGTATCCCAACCCTGAGCCAGTGTGGAGCTCTGTGATGTTTCTAGTGTAATGCTATGGCTTGTAAGTGGCCTCTGTGTTTAGTGCAGCTGTCATGCATTTACGCTACATGTACTTTCTCATGCGTTTAATGTAATGGCCCTTGACACTGCAAGATGAGATGTGGCCTTATGGCATCTGCTGCATTAGGGGAGTCATGGAAATCACTGGGCAGTGAACAGCAGTGTGCCTCATCTTAGTGTGCTTTCATCAATGTGTGCAGTGCCGGACCTCTAAAGTGTGAGAACTACACATCTGACACCAATGTGCAACTGTAGTTGTGCTTCAAAGCATTACATGGTGGCTAGCAGGAGCTTATGGCCATTGCAAAAAGGAGATTCTGGAGTCTGTATCTGTGTTGTCCCCTTAAAGTGACTCCATATGTGGCTGTGCCAACATGTTGAAATGAACATCTTTTTCAACTACCGGCACCTAGGTATGCTTACAGGAATCTGTATGTCAAGTTACATGGAGGCACGGGCAAGCTGTTTGGCTGTGTGAACATCACATGGGTCATTAAGGCCAAGTATGCATGTTAACATGCATCTTTTGATTTTTGCATTAAGATTGCACATGAAGACTGCACAGGGGGTGTGCAACATGGGGGTATTATCATCTTGTTTTGTGCTTTGCTTGCATATGATGTTTGTGAGTATGGCACTAAACTGAACCTACGTCTCTGTCTCTTGCAGCATCTACCGAGGGCACAGAAGGACAGGGCAATGGACACCAGTGGTGAAGCTTCGGGCACGACTGCTACACATGATCTCATGGACACTGATGTGACCAGCGCCTCGGAGGGGGACAGGAGTGCCCTTGAAGAATCACACCCAGAAACACCAACCTCAATGTCATCTGACACCAGTGGTGACTCCTTGATGTTGGCGGGCACAGGGAGTGGAAAATCTGCCTCTTCTTCCACCACACATCGTCCAGTACCCACCCTCCCGGCTACTTCCACTAGTGCTGCCTGTGCCCACAGGAGTAAGAAGGGTAGAGTGTCCTTCCCCCAGGCATTGCTGCCCCTGCCCCTGTCTCCCCTGCTGCCCTTAGTGTTGAGGCGGTGGACCTTTTGCGCCAGCTGTGTGTGGGTCAGACAACTCTCCTGAATGCCTTCCAAGACCATGACAGGAAGTTGGCACAGGTAGTTGCTTTCATGGAGGGCATTCATTCTGACGTGGGTGGGCTACACAGAACTGTCCAGTCTTTGTCCTCCACAGTGATGGCAGTCATTCAGCTGTCACAGGCTCAGAGTCCAGCTCCAGTCCCTTCGGCAACCCTCCTGCCAGTGGCAACTTCTAACGAGAGTGACTACACACCACAGCCCTCAGGCTCCAGGTACTCCACACACAGCACAGAACAGCAGCACTCCAAGCGGCCCAGAGGGCAGACACCATCCGCAAAACAAAAAAAGTCACACAGGAGCACGAAGGCAAAAGTCCTTCAGGTGACACTCAGGGGCATCAAGCCAAGAAGCAGGCCACAGGCTCACATGCATCAAAATCAGCCCCATCCAAGGACACTCTCATCCAAAAACCTGCTCCCAAAGACAAGCAAACAGTTGCCGTGCCTGCTGTGAAGCTGGTGCCTGCAAAGAGTCCGCAGAAATACCTCTCTAAGGCAGATTCACCCAGAACCTTAACTCCCACCCACACCCCTGTGAAGCTGGGACAGGAGGGCACTGTGGGGGCTTCACCTGGTCAACAGGGGATGGAGGGGAAATGACAAGGCCAGGCCAAGTGTACCGCCAGATCCAGCAGATCCCCAGAGGGAGGGCCACCACCTGCACCTGAAGCACCTTTGGTGGAGAGTGAGCCTGTTGTGCCCGCCCCACTTCCCACTCCTACCAAGACAGTTCTTGGCTATCGAATCTCCAAGAAGTGGAGAGGCAGCCCTCCACATTCACCCTCACACACTGTGTCTCACAGCAGCATGTCTCCGCCTCCCCGTGCCACCACGCCACCCGGTCCAAGCATCCCTCCGGCTCCCAAAACACTGATGCCTCTACCTCAGCTGGTCCTCTCTCTCCCAGGTCCAGTCCTCCAACTGGACCCGATAATCAGCCACCTCCCAGTTCGACTGACAGCCAAGTCTGAGGAAAAGTCCCCCTCCCAAACCTATCTCTCCCACAGCGGTGCCTCGACTCCCCATTGTAATCCCCCTAGCTGTGTTGCTTCCCATGGCAGTGTACGTTGTCACCCATTCCCTGTTAAGGTTCTCATGCACACATGTACCTCCTTTGAACTATGGACTGGCCACTGGCCTTGCTGTTGTCTACTTTTGATGCCTATCTTGGTGATATGTAATAAAGACAGTTACTCCTGGTCTCTGCTTTGTCAGTGTCCTTGCTAAATAAAAGTGTTTTCTGTATGGGTATGGTTGCTTGTGACAAATGCTCTGTATGTCACTTTAACATTGCCAATTGCTTGTTTTACTTTTTCAGAGTTTGCCAGTGGTGAAAGGCACTTTAGTTCTTCTTGACTCTGAGGCTTGAGGGTGCAATGATGGGTGTTTGTGATGATCTACTGTTATCATACTCATCATATGTTCATGTTTGCTAAATTGTACACGTCATGCTATGATGCAATACCATAACAGAGGTGACTTCTATCCACAGGACTACTTGCGGGGTGGCCAGAGTCCATCATATCTGTGTGTTCTTTCTTGATGTGTGTACAGCAGTGTTGATGTGTGTTTATCTTGTGATGGGCTGTCTTCCTAGTCACATGGGTACATTTGAATGTGTGCCCTAGAGTGGTCATACAGTGTGAATGGGCTGACATTGTAAGTGGTGTTGATGTGTGTGTGTCCCCGCAGTGCCAACTGCACACATGTATGACCTAGGTAATGAGTGCCTGTTTGTTTCAATTGTCTGCCATGTGCTTGAGATTGTGGGCACATCTAGGATTGTTGTGCACTGTGCAGTGTGTTGGTGTGTCCCTTGCACTCCTGGGGGACACCTACTTGTTGTTGCTGCCAGTTGTGAGTATGCAGAGTGTGTGACTGCCAAGTCTGTGTTGTCTGTTGTTGATCAGCCATGTGTCTTGTTACTGTTCATGCTCACTGTGCAGACCTGCTCAGCCACACTGACATTATTTGTGAGTGTTCTCATGCATTGCTGTCACTTGACCCATTTTTGGCTCCAGTATGGTATATGGTATGTGGAGTCATGTCATCCCCTATAGGTGCTTCTGATGCCTACACATTGTGAGTGACTCCTCTATGTGTTTGTGTACAGTACACTCCTCACCTGTCCACTACTGACGTACACACCACTTCAATCTCATGTCTACCACCCCTTGGCTTGGCAGTGTGTGAGCCTCCCCACCATTTCATTTTTTACACTATGCTTTGTGGTGCTGATCTGTGCACAGGACCAATGTGCCAGTCAGGACAGTTTCCCAATTGGTTATGTGTTATTTTCTTATACTGGTTTGCTGTCATGGTTGCTCATGTGCAGTGCAGATGTTTGGGCAGCACAGTCCTCTGATCATGTTGTTTGCACCTGGGTGTCCCTGATTGTGTATCTGTGGGTGATGGATAAGCTGTAAGTGTGTTTGCTGAGGTACTGCTACCCTTCCTGTGTGTGATGTTATGTTTGTGCTGTGATGATTAGTGTTGTGGGAGCTCATGGTGTGGCACTCCGATATGTGTGCTACTGGTTTTGTAGTTGTGCACACACTGCTTGGTGTGCATGAAGTGCTGTCAGTGCATGTTGCCTTGCACTTGCTTGGTGTGCATCCCCCTGATGTCCAGATGAGTTTGCTATGTGATGTATTGGTGTGTGCCTCTGTTGTGTTGTTCTTGTGGATGTATGCAGTGTGTGGCCTGTGTTGGCTTTTCTGCTGACAGGTGTAATGTGTGTGTTGGTATATTTGCATGACATTGTGTGTGAGTAGCTTGTGCATTGTGATACATTCATATGTGCGTTGCATGTGTAGTGTGCATTTCTTGAGTGTATGTCACATGCAGCAATGTGGATTCATGTTCATGAACTTGTTTTGAGTGCACACTAGTGGTTTGTCCTCCTATTTTGGGCCTATCACTTGTCAGGATTGTGCATGTGCATGCTTGTGGTACACTATGACACCATGTTCACTTGATGACTGGTGTGGTGTGTATGTGTGTGTTAGCTGATTGTCCCATTGATCCCAGTTATTGTTCATGATTGTTTTTTGAGGAGGCAATTCTTGTTTGTATTGGGGTATGGTGTCTTTACATTGGTCCAGAGTGGCAATATTGTGTATTCCTGTTCTGTCTAGGGTCACATTGCCTTTCCACTGTTTGGCTGCACATGTCTGGGCTTGTTGGACTTCTGTGGATGTTGTCTGTGAGCTTTGTGTTTGGCTATTGGTTTTGTGTCAGCATTGGTTCAGGCATCCCTGAGTGTGTGTGTGTGTGTGTGATGTTTTTGGGTGCACCCCAGGGAGTGTGATTGGTTGTCAGTGAACTCACAGGACATCATTTTGCCCATTATGTGTGTTTCACACAGGTGTTGATTGTTGCAGGTGTGAGGTGTGTAGGTGAGGGGCATGTGTGAAGGTCCTACTTGTGTTTGACAGTCAGGGAGTGTGACAACGAGCCATGTGTGTTGTACTGATGACATATACATGTCAAGTAAGTTGACACAGATGTGTGGCTGATCACTGTTTGACTTCAGACACTTCCTATCATTCCAGTGCCTATGCATGGCTTGCCTTGATGTTTCGCTGAGTTGTTGCACAGAGGTCACTTTAGTTTAATTTCACTCACTGTGCCACCCATGTCTGGTTGATGGCCTAAGGGTGGTGTGATATGTTCCTTCTCTTGCATGTGATGTACAGATGCTATGTGGCTTGCTCCATGGCTTTCCAGCACTGTCCACTTCACTTATGGCGGGCCCATTTGTTGTCCTCCATTGCTGCTGACCTATGGTATGAGTATGTGGCAGAGTGTCAGTGTGGGGTGTTTGTGAGTGACTTGATAGGCAGTGTGAACAGTTCAGTGGATGTTCATATGCAGTTTAAGTCTTCATTTTGTGATTATACTCAGTTTGCTTCACAAGTGTGGAAGGTAGGTGTGAGGAAAGGAAGAGGGATGCCCTTCCCATGAGCTTCTGTGCAGGGTGTTCCTCTTCACCCCCACCTTCCAAGACAGGCTCCCTTGTCCTTTGTTGTGTGAGGTGCAAGGTCTGGCTACACCTGGCAGATAAATTGTGCAGGGGTACAGCAGGAACACACAGCATGTTCCCAAATGGGTGTGGGAAGCCTAGTGTGTGAAGGGTGGAGCCCTTTAAATCTTTGTGGACTGCCCATCTCTGGCGCCGGCCCTGCCTGCTACATTGTTTGCAGGTTTTCCCGCTTCTTCACCGCTGTGGTGACGTGACCGGGACATTGCAGTGATTTTGCGGTTGATAGATGACCCGGATGCGGAGGGGTGATTTTCTGACAGGTAGGACATGTATGGGTATACTGGGGGATATGTTCCTGTCCCCACCAGAGTGTCTGATGTGGACAGGAACCGTATATCAGCACAGGAGTGTTGTGGTTGTGTGCGGAGTTGTCCACGAAGGTGCATTCTTTGCTGTTAGTGGATGAGGTACAGCAGCGGAAAGGCTTGAAGAGCTGGATCCATTGCGGTCAGGACCGGGTGGAGGGGACCAGGAGTCTGGTTTCGCGCTCTGCTGTCGTGCTTCCGCCGTCTCCGGGTAGGTGGTTTCTCTGCTGCATTGTGATGGGCTGTTTGGGGCATTGTGATTTGTACGGTAGACAGGACGTCATTCCGCACGGTGGTGGGTCTCTATTGGGTCCCTCCGCCTTGGTAGCGGGTGCAAATTTCTGGAGGTTCTCGTCGCTCTGTGGCGGACGGAAAATGGGCTATGTTTGCCCATTGTAATATGGCGGGTGCGAGTACAGCTGCTGCAGTGTGGAAAAGGTCATTTTCCGTCACCACCAGCACCGCGGTTGTGCCTCCGCCTGCCATCATAATGAGCCCCCTAAATCGGTCATGTTAAAATGGACCACAAAAGTACAGTACAATCACATACAGCTAGGCATAAATAATACAATGATACAAATTCATCTGAACACAATCAAAGTACATTTAAAGCACTATCATTAAATGCAATGCAGAAAATAACATCAGTTGGAAAACCTGCCAACGGACTTCATGAACAAATGGGCGAGCCGCAGGAAGAGTCAAAATCACTTGTTACATCGTGCAAAATAAGTCTGATCCTGGGCGGAATCATATTTCTTCTTTGTATTACATTTGCTATTAGCGCAGTGCTTCAGAATACTATCAAGATATCTGCCATCATACTCGACGTGTTTAGTCAAGACATACAAAGGGCGCAGCTGCGTAAAACAACTACCCAAGCAATTTCCTGGCCCTTAGCACCAACTTCCAGAAGGTGTATACGGTGATCACACTCTCCTCTTATCCGGCTGATGAAGAAAGTGCAGAGCTTCTGCGCAACGGCGCAAGGAGGGCTCAATCCATAGGGCTTTAAAACAGAGAACCTCTGGCGGGGATAAAAATACATAAAAACATATGGGCAGATTTACAAGCCCCTTGCGCCACCAGTGTGTCACTTTATGTGGCGCACTGGCAGCGCAATACACTGCCCCATATTTACAAGGACAGGAAAAGCCACCCTGTGTGGCTTTTCCTGTCCTTGTAAATATGGCTGCTTATCAAGCAGCACTTTGCATGAAAGGGGCGTTTCATAGGTGTTGCTGTGGGTGTTCCCACGCAACACCCATGGAACAAGACACATCTCCAGATTTACGAGGAATCGTAAATCTGGAAATGCATGTGAATGCTGTGCCTCCCCAGAGGAGGCGTAGGGAGGCGCAACGAGGAGAAATGCATTCATTTCTCCTCATATTTGTTTCCTGTTTCTATGCGTGCTGCATTCTGCAGCACACATTGTAAGAGGAAATCACCTCTAATGATTGTTTTTGTTCAGGCATGGTTCCCTTCCTGCACATAAACAATCATTGAAAGAATGCTGTTTTTCAACTTCTATGTGTGCGAATGCAGCACACATATAAGTTGAAAAACGCCATTTCAGATTGTTTTTGTGCAGGAAGAGAATCCTTTCCTGAACAAAAACAATCTCTCCACGATGCAGGCATCCTTGCACCATGGTGCAAGGGTGCCTGCACCGGCGCAGGGCAGCAGTTTGTGCGCCAGCGCAGGGCGTAGCACAGAGATGCGACATATTGCTGTAAATAAGTTGCATCGCTGTGCTTTCCAAACTAACGCAGCATGGCGCAGCAAAATGACTTGCTGCACCGTGCTGCGTTTGTTTATTGTAAATTTGCCCCTTGATGTGTAAAGTGCTGTGTGCAGATCTCTGATCACATTGGCAGGGTGACAAGTCCTGCGGCCCATCGATACATCGAGGAAAGTTTTCTGATCTGTGGAAAAGACTTAGCCGGCACCTGAGTATAATGAAATGCTGGTAGTTGGGTGCGTCGGCAGCAGGAATGGCTGGTTGTCCCTAGATGGATTGAGTGGCATATATGAAACCACAGTAGAACGTTCTGATACCTTTGCCTGTCTCTCTTCCTCTCAAGGAGCATAACACACTGCTCTAAGTGTTTTTGTGTAGCCTAGGCATGGATCGTAAGGGCTCTTCCAACAAACCCCGCCTGCCCAGAACCATGGTCGATTCCCTAATTCCCGTAAACCCTGGAATCACTAGTCCTCGGGCAGGGTCACACAGTCTTCAATTAACATTCTGCTACTGGGGAGGGTCTCATTGACCAGACCCTTCACCATAGCGTCATTGGTCGGGTTCTAAGGACATCCTCAATGTGTTGAATGAAGCCCTCGTTCCCTATGAGTGATGGAAGAGACAGAGAACGGCATAAGTGTCAGGAGGAGGCGTGTACATTTGTTTTTCATATCCTTTAAGGGAGGATGTTGCCTGTATGCCCCAGATTCCTGCCCTATATGTTACTATGCCAGCACATTTTGCATGATATATGGCCAGCATACGAGCAAGTGATCTTTTGCCTAATTTAGTCACAAAGGAGAAGACAGCGTTAATGCTCCTTGCTTATAGATTGTTCCTAATGTCTTACTCTGGCTACCAAGATCCCCTACAGTTAAACATGACCCCTAAATAACTAAAATTATCCATGTTTGATGGGAGCAGTATGGAGCATAAAGGTTGGTTTAGCGTCCTTCCTATATCCGTAGGATATTACAAAGGATTTGCTGATGTTAGTCCTCATGTCAAGCCTCTCCATAAAGGATACAGTGGCATCCAAGAGTCGCTGCAACGTGATGTGTGTGCGGTCCATAATGACAGCATCAACAGCATGCAGTAGAGCTAGTTGTGGGTGCTTCCCAATCTGGGGCATGTCACCGCACCTTGATACCAGCTGCCTCTCCAGGTTGGTAATATAGAGGAAGCATAGGAAAGGCGTGCGGACGCACCCTTGCCTGACACCCCTACGCACCCTAAGCTTCTCAGAGCACTCGCTCCCCAACCCGAACCTTACAACAGTGCTGGAGTCACAGTATATTACTCTGATGGTATTAATAATGGATATGTCAATGCCCAGGTCTTGGATAACGCCCCACAATTTATTCTCGATTACCCTCTTTGAAAATCGGAATGATTTCTGAGTTGTATCTGGTCGGTATCTTAGTGGAAGAGCTGGCAGCTCTTAGGACGTTGGTTACCAAGGGGGCCCACAAATCTAGGTTACTCTTAAAGAGGTCTAAGGGAACCCCGTCCGGGCCAGGGGTCTTACCACGGGGACTGGACCTCATAGCCACTAGCAACTCTTCCAACGAGGGGAAATACTTTGGGAGAAGACATTCACCGTCACAGCCTATAAAATCACCAATGGAGTAGACGTCTCCAAAGAAAGTGCCCAACTCGTGACTAGTTATGATAGATTCAATCATGGGTTCTACACAGTTGAGAAGCGGTTGGTGGATAATTCTCTAGGAGGCCTTCTGGTCCTTCTTGGAGGAGGGTTCCTGAAGATCATCCCAGGTTTTTAATCGAAGATCATTTTTCCTGCCTTTAATAGCCATTTTATAAGTCGTTCTACAGCGTGCGACCTCAGCGGCCCGCTTGGGCTGTTTTTGAAGCGAGGTCATCAGCTCTATGGGACCTAGAGCACGTTGTGTCAAGCCAGCCCCTTTTCCTATCGGGCCCCATAGTGACCTTGCCACTGTCTCTGAAAGAGCAACACTTGCTTGCTTTATGCTAGCTTAATCGATTCGGCATCTCGACAAACTCCAAACAGGGTACGATTACCCGTAACCAGTTAGGATATAAACATCTTGATGTTAAGAAGCTCCCACTCAATGTGACTACCCTTTTTCCTTTGCCCAGCAGCACCACTGATACTCCTGATGCAGCACGCAGAATCCAACCAGTGAGGGATATCCAGACTGAGGCTTCGATGTCTCCCCGCCTTAGTTGCTAAACTAGCAGACAGTAAACTAAAATACCTGATACCTCGCAGGACCTTGGGAACGAACCATTACCCCCAGGTCCCTCCGTCCTCGACACCGTCATGGACAAGTGAGAGATCTACTATCTCACTGACAGAAAAAAGAACGAAGGAATGCTGGACCTACCCTCCCCCTCCCACTGGGAGTACTTAAGGAGTACCGCCCCAGCATTCCTCCTGTTCTTTTTTCTGTCATCCTGACAGTGTGAGGACGCGGCAGGAGCGTGGGCGCTCCTGCCTTCTTTCTGGATGTGGCGTTGTGGCTGCTGGGTCTTACCTGGATGCCGGCGGCCCTTCGCTGTTTGCCTCTCCCTCCCTGCTGGGCTTGGGGGGAGTGGCGCGGGCCTCTTCATTTCCGGACCTCGCGGCGGTGTAATACCGCGTTGGTTCTCTCCTGGCCCGATGGCCGCCTCTCCCGGCCTGCTGGGCTTGCTGGGGGGCGCGGCCGCGCTGCTCCTCTGATTGGATGGCGCTGGTTCCCCGGCCCGATGTGGTCATGCCTGACTTCCGGTTTTTGAGCGTGGGGACGGAAGTCAGGCGCCTCGTGATTGCCGGCTTTGGGGAAACTCGTTTAAAAACGAGCGTTTGGGGTGAGTACCGCATAGCGGTTGTTATCTCTGGTAATATTGCTGTTGTTGGTGTGTTTTTGTGATGGGAAAACATTCCAGGAAACGTCATCTCCGGGAGAGGTCGTCCTCTTCCTCTAGTGCTTCCAGGTCTCCCTCTCCTGCCAGATCCAGGCGCCGTGAGACTGGTGCTGATGCGCATATTAAGCGCTTGATCAGGGAGACTTTGTCTGAGATGGGTGATGCTGGATCCCGTCGCAGGTGTCCTGCTCCCGTTTTTTTCGGACTCTAGTGGCGATGAGTCTGCGGGTTTGGGAGAGGAGGAGTTAAAAGGCAAATATGTGGACAAGGAGACTATGTCCGCAATTGTGCAGCATGTTAAAGAGAACATGGGGTTCCCTGACGGAGACGCGCCTAGTACCTCTAGGGGCCCTTTGTTGCGACAATTTCAGAGTGCTGCCACTGTCGATGTCCCTGTCCATCCCTTCATCCGAGATGTTTTGAAGCGCGAGTGGGCTGATCCGGATCGCATCCTGATTCCGCGCTTCATGACTAAACTCTATCCTCTGCAGGATATGGCTACTGAACTACCTGATTCGATTCCTATTGACTCGTTTGTGGCTAGTTTGGTGGGGCGTACTTCCCTTGCTGAGGATGCTGTACTGAAGGATCCAGTTGACAAGAAGGCGGATGTGGCGCTCCGTAAAGTGTATTCTGGTTCCCACCTGGCCTTACGAGCAGGCATCTACGGGACTTATGTGTCGCAGTCACTGTTGTCTGACCTGAAGTCCCTCTATCAGTCTATGGATAATGCCACGGACTGTTCTGGTTTGCTGGAGCAGATTGAGCGTCAGGTGGAACTCCTATCTGATGTCTCCTTTGACGTTGTGCGGGCTTCGGCTCTTTCCGGGGGAGCTTGTGTGGCTGCACGGCGCAGTCTTGTCCTTAAGGACTGGAAGACTGACTCTGCGCAGAAAGCATGCGCTTTGAGGTTGCCCTTTCAGGGTACTATGTTGTTTGGGGGGGAGTTGGAGGCGAAGTTACACAAATTGTTTAAGGAAAAGAAGCATTCCTCTTCCTTTAAATTCTCTACTACTGCTCCTGTCCCTTCTAAACCCAAATCTTTCTTTCGCCCTGCTTCTCGTAGACAGTTTGTGAGAGGCCAGGGTAGGTTTGCTTCTGGCCGTGGTCGGGACCGTAAGGCTAAATCCCCTCCTCCTGCCAAGCCACGTTCCTGACTCTTTGGCGGTGGTTCCCGGGTTGTTGGTTGGAGGGCGGCTGCGCTTCTTCCTGGCTGCCTGGGTTCAGTCTTGTTCCGACGTCTGGGTGTTGGACATCATTCGCCAGGGTTATGTTCTGGAGTTTACGACTCCGCCTCCGGACTCGGGTGTTCGGCCGACTCCTTGGCCTTCGAGTCGCGTAAAGCGGTCTCATCTTTCTCTCGGGCTTCTGGTCCTTCTTCGAAAAGGTGCCATTCAGGAGGTTCCCCCGCTGGAGACGGGGTTGGGTTTCTATTCCCTGGTCTTTCTGGTTCCAAAGAACACGGGGGGTTTCCGCTTAATTTTGGATCTGCGGGTTATGAACAAATGGGTGGCCAGAATTCCTTTCCGCATGGAGACTTTACAAAGGATAATTCCGTTGGTACTGCCGGGGCACTTCATGTGTACCCTCGACCTTCAGGATGCGTACTACCATGTACCGATCCATCCTCGGTCCCGCAGGTTTCTGAGGTTTTGTGTTCAGGGACGTCATTTCCAGTTCATGGTCTTGCCGTTCGGTCTCCGGTCGGCGCCACGGGTGTTTACGAAGGTGGTGGCGCCTTTGGTCGCATGGCTTCATCTCCAAGGGGTGATGGTATACCCCTATTTAGACGACTGGTTGATCCATGCTCCATCTCGGGTCCTGTTACTGGAGGCCAGGGAGGTGGTGTGCTCGGCGTTGCGGGCCCATGGTTTCCTGATCAACTTGCCCAAGTGTCAACTGACTCCGTCTCAGGACATGGTTTTTATTGGGGCCCGATTCCGTTCGGATCTGAACCGTGTGTTCCTCCCCGAACCTCGGGTGACGACGTTGGTGTCCCTTGCTCATCGTTTCTGGTTGGGGGGAGCCTTTCCGGTGCGCCTTTGGTTGCGTCTTATGGGTCTGATGGCGGCGACTGTTTTTACAGTGGCTTGGGCACGGTTTCATCTGCGCCCCCTTTGGGTGTACCTTCTGTCTCTTTGGGATCCCCGGTCCCTCGCTTTGGAGATTCTCATTCCTGTGTCTCCAGTGGTCCTCCCGGTTCTTCTTTGGTGGTCTGTGAGGGATCATCTGTCTTTAGGTCTGCCCCTGCAGTCTTCTCCTTCTCTGGTCTTGACTTCGGATGCCAGCGCCTTGGGTTGGGGGGCGACCTTGGGGTCTCGCTCCCTTCAAGGTCGTTGGTCCCTCCTGGAGAGCCGCCGGTCATCCAACTGGAGAGAGCTCACGGCGGTGTCCCGGGCTGTGATGGGTTTCCGCGCTCTGTTGCTCGATCGGAACGTGTTGGTGCGGTCCGACAATATGGTGACGGTGGCCTATCTGAATCATCAAGGGGGGATTCGTTCGGCGTCTTTGAATGCGGTGGTGGTGCCCCTATTTTGTTGGGCGGAGGGCCATCTGCTGTCTCTGACGGCGGTTCATCTTCGGGGAGTGGACAACTTTGTGGCGGATGCCCTGAGTCGGTGCTTTCCGGATTCTCTGGAGTTGTCTCTCACCCCGGTTGCGTTTCGGCTTGTGTGCGGGAAGTTTGGGCGCCCCTTTCTGGACCTCTTTGCCTCCCGGCACAATGCTCAGCTCCCTCGTTTTTGCTCCCGGTTTCTGCAGGAGGGTTGCTGGGGGGTGGACGCTCTGTCTCTCCCGTGGCCGTCGCGTCTCCTCTATGCCTTCCCCCCCCTGGCGCTGGTTCCCAGGTTTCTGGCCCGGTTGTGTCAGGAGGATCGGGAGGTGGTGGCGGTGCTACCGTTTTGGCCTCGGAGGTCTTGGTTTCCGACGGTGCGGCTTTTGGCGGTGCAGGGTCCTTGGTTTCTTCCCCTGTCTCCGTCTCCTCTGCGGTCTTCCCCGTGCCTGTCTCTTCTCCGGTTGCGGTTGTCGGTGTGGAGGTTGAAAGGCAGGGTTGGCGACGGCGCGGTTTTCCGGAACATTTAGCGATGGCTCTTCAGCGTTCCCGACGACCTTCTACCCTTAAGGCTTATGATCGTCATTGGGGTAATTTTAATCGCTGGTGTTCTGCGTTGGGTGTCTCCCCTTTGTTCTGTTCCGTGCCGGTTGTCCTTCAATTCTTGTGGGAAGGTTTCGAGAAGGGTTTGGCTGTTTCTACGCTGCGTGCCCAGTGGGCCGCTGTTCAGGCTTTTCGTTCCCCGTGGGGGAATCTTTCGGATGTTGAAGTATTGGTTTCTCGTCTTCTTCGCAGTTTTACTGTTTCCCGGCCTGTGCCTCGCCCTTCCTTTCCCCTGTGGGACTTGCCTTTGGTCCTGCGGGTTTTGGTCGGTCCTCCTTTTGAGCCCTTGGAGACGGTGGATTTAGAGTTTCTCACCCTCAAGGTGTTTTTCCTGGTGGCTGTCACCTCTGCTCGACGTCTTGGGGAGTTAGGGGCCTTGATGGCTCGTGCTCCCTTTCTGTCTTTCACGGAGGGTGGGGTTGTCCTCCGCCTGGATTCTTCCTTTGTGCCGAAGGTTTCTTCGCAATTTCACAGGTGCCAGGAGTTGGTGTTGCCCTCCCTGGGCTCTGTCTTGGATTCTCCCGGTGGTCCCCGGTGGTCTTTGTTGGATGTGTGCAGGGCTCTGCGCGTTTATCTTGACCGAACTGCGGAATTTCGCAAGTCGGACTCCCTTTTTGTCTCCTTTGGTGCGGCTTCTCTGGGGTGTAAGGCTTCTTCTGTGTCCATCGGCCGTTGGCTGAAGCAAGCCATTTCCTTGGCCTACTCTCTGTCTGGTTCTCCTCCTCCTTTGGGGGTTCAGGGTCGTTCTACGAGAGGGGTGGCTGCTTCTTGGGCGGAGGTTCGGGGTGTTCCTCTCTCTGAGATTTGCAGGGCTGCCACGTGGGCCTCTTCTAATACCTTCATCAGGCATTATCGTCTCCTCAATCTTTTGGGGGATGATGGAGGTTTTGCATTGGGGGTGTTGAGCTCTGTTCGCTCCTAAATGTTTTTTTCTGCTTATTTCCAATAAATCTCTGGGTTTGTTTGCTATCCTGGTGGTTTGTTGTGTTTTTTGGTTTGAATGCCGGTGTTTGCTTTGGTATTTCTCACTTGTCCATGACGGTGTCGAGGACGGAGGGACCTGGGGGTAATGTCCTATTACTTACCGGTAATCTTCATTACTCCGGGTCCCGTAGTCCTCGACACCGTCATGACTTCCCTCCCTCCCTCCCTGTCTGCCGGCCTTCATTGGTGCTTGGTATTTCAGGAGGAATGCTGGGACGGTACTCCTTAAGTACTCCCAGTGGGAGGGGGAGGGTAGGTCCAGCATTCCTTCGTTCTTTTTTCTGTCAGTGAGATAGTAGATCTCTCACTTGTCCATGACGGTGTCGAGGACTACGGGACCCGGAGTAATGAAGATTACCGGTAAGTAATAGGACATTGATGGTGCTATACTCATTAGCAAAGCACACATTGAATTTCGTCAACAAGAAATTAGTGTTATTCCCAAATACATCATGAGCAAAATGAGATAAGACATTCCTTTCAACATCTGTTTAGCCACAAGCAACTTTGTACGCAGGGCTGAAAAGGTGAGTGTTAAAATCCCCCCTCCTCCCCCAATATCAGACCCAAATCACCCTCACTTCTAGGGCTCAGTGAACCCAATTCAAGGTCTAACTTTGACAGAAACACAACCTTTTATCTGCAGTTGGGATATTACTGTACACACTAATAATGCCCAAGTGGTAACCTGACACAAACTCCAGGCCGAGGACCTGATAAAACGGTGTGTTGGCTGCATCTAGGAAGAGCTGGCATTGGCCAAAGTCGAGATGTAAATAGTCAAACCACCCCCAGAACGGCCGGATGAGGAGGGAATTGCAGGAAAGAGAAACGTTTTAAAACTGTTAATGTAAGCCGGGGACACAGTCCATGTTTCCTGGACACAAAATATCATAAAAGAGCTCACAAAGTGTATCCATGCCTGGTTCTCGTGTTTCCCTTTAATTCCAGCGACGTTCCAGACAAAGAAGGAGAATTTTACGGTGTTACCACTTTTATTGAATGACGGATGTGAAATCATATCTCTTTGACAGTGGGGTAAATGCTATATTGCCCCTTTCATGAGTGAGTCTACTGTCAACTTTGTGGTTCCCGTAGCTGTTGGCTCTGTTGGTGACTTGCTAGGGTTGGGATTTTGAGAGATTACCACCATTGGTTTCTGGGTGGCCCTGGGTCTATATGCAAGAACAAGCCAGACCCTGCCGGCAGAGGTCACTTACCACTGGAGTTGCTACTAGAGGTACAGTTGCACTCAAGAGGGAGCATTCTGCACATCCCCCATGGCTTCACATATGTATGGGGACTTGAGGACCTCTTGCACTCTTAATGTCACTTTCCGCCTCCCGTATTTAAGAAATAACTTCTCAGTAATAGCCCTCTGTGTGAACACTTATAACTGTTAGAGGTATAGGTAGGCACTTACAGAAATCTGAGCCAGTCGCTCCTCTCAGTAATCCTACCAATGTATTAGAGTTATTGACTTTTGGCAAAAACGGGCTAGGATAGCGAGGGGGTAGCACTGGTAAATTCCCCACATGAACAATGTCTCTTTCAGCTGCCAGACCAGGTGTGCTGGGCCCGGTAGAGTCCAGTGGTGATGGTCCTATTGCCGCCCCTCAAGGCTAGATTGTCCCTGAACTCTACCGACTCCAGATGTGGGCTGTCAATATGTCTGGTACTCGCCACTGACCCCAGTAATTTCAGAATTGTGCTCTTGTTAAGAACACTATATTTGTCCCTAGAAGCATAGTGCGGTATGAAGTCCAGCTTGTTTGTAGGAACATTTGATATAACATGCATGCTTCTGATTTCTCTCCCCTGGCACCCCAGCTTTATTTGCCAGGTACTATAGTCGTCAAGTGAAGACCTCCCACGAGACAGAGATTCACAGACGGACGCTCCCTCCCACTGCTGCTACCTACCTGCCTCCGCTGCCTGACGCTTGTTTACCGCTCCTCACCACCTACCTGACGCCGCTGCCTGCATCTCGCCTCCGCCTCCCAGGTAACGCCTGCTGCTTCCTGGTCGCTACCCACGCCGCTACCTTCACTCCTCACGCCCGCTGACCACCGCCACTTACCTGGTCACTCCTTGGGCTCCGTCGCTTCCCGCCGGTTTTCCCGCCGTTTTTTCTCGGCGCCGCTGCCCCAGGCGCACACTCCCACTCCCGCCTCCTCCTTCAGTCCCGCCCCCCCTCCATGCCCATTGGCCACCCCGCTCCCGCCTCCCGCTGACCCTCCCTCCCGGCTCCTTATTTAAGGGGACCCCGTGGGCTGGTCAGTGCGACCCCCTGTGCCTTCACAGACGGACGTTCCCTCCCACTGCTGCTACCTACCTGCCTCCGCTGCCTGACGCCTGTTTACCGCTCCTCACCACCTACCTGACGCCGCTGCCTGCATCTCGCCTCCGCCTCCCAGGTAACGCCTGCTGCTTCCTGGTCGCTACCCACGCCGCTACCTTCACTCCTCACGCCCGCTGACCACCGCCACTTACCTGGTCACTCCTTGGGCTCCGTCGCTTCCCGCCGGTTTTCCCGCCGTTTTTTCTCGGCGCCGCTGCCCCAGGTGCACACTCCCACTCCCGCCTCCTCCTTCAATCCCGCCCCCCTCCCTGCCCATTGGCCACCCCGCTCCCGCCTCCCGCTGACCCTCCCTCCCGGCTCCTTATTTATGACGCCCCCTCCGCGACCGCGCAGCGGACGCGCGCAGCGGGAGCGCCTTATGTGCACCGAAGGTGCGCCAAAGGTAAGCCCGCCTGCGCCCGTCCGCGCCTGGACCGCGCCCAGCGCCAGACCCCCTGGTCCCCGCGCCCGCCAGCCCCCCCGCAGGATCTACGACTTCGCTACGCTCATCGCACTCAAAACTGCCCGAGCCCCCGGATGCTACCGAGCGCCCCCGCGACGCACCCATGGACCCTTCGCCTGCCGATCCTGCAACTTCTCTTGCCTCCAAACAAGCACCACGCCCACCAAGACGGACAACAGCAACCACCTCAAGTGCATCCTGCTCAACACCCGCTCCGTCCACAGACACGCCGTGGAACTCTGGAACCTCCTCGACACCGCATCTCCAGACGTCGCCTTCCTCACGGAAACCTGGATGAACGACTCTTCAGCCCCCGACATCGCCATAGCCATCCCGGACGGCTACAAGATCATCAGGAAGGATCGCGTCAACCAGACCGGAGGAGGCATCGCCATCGTACACAAGAGCACCATTCGCATCTCGACTGACTCCATCGACGTATTCAACGCCGCCGAATACCTGCACTTCCAGATCCACACCGACCCCAAGACTACCCTCAGAGGCACCCTCATCTACAGACCCCCGGGACCACGCGCACAGTTCTGCGAAGACATCGCCGACTTCATCAGCCCTCACGCCCTCCCCTCCGCCGACTACATCCTCCTCGGGGACCTCAACTTCCACCTGGAGAACAACAATGACCGCAACACCACCGCCCTGCTGGATAACCTCGCCAACCTCGGACTTCAGCAACTGGTCAACACCCCCACCCACTTCGCCGGCCACACGCTCGACCCACTCTTCTCGTCCAGCAAGCACGTCACCTTCAGCCACTCCACCGGACTTCACTGGACCGACCACAGCTGCGTCCATTTCAGCTTCAGAAAGAACACGGTCCACCATCACCCGAAGCAGGCTCCCCACAGAAACTGGAGCAAGATCACCGCCGACCAGCTCGCCACCTCCCTCAGCCAGAGCCCACCTGTCAGGACCACGGACCCTAACACAGCTGCCCTCGACCTCACGCAGTGGCTGACCTCCTGTGCCGACGACCTCGCGCCACTGAAGAACCCCCTCACCAGGCCCAGAAGCAAGAAGGCCCCCTGGTTCACCGACGAAGTTAAGGACTCCAAGAAGGCCTGCCGCACCCTCGAGAAGGCCTGGCTCCTCAACAAGACCGCCGACAACAGAACAGCACTCAAACTCGCCACTCGCAGACATCACCAGCTCATCCGCACCACCAAGAAGAAATCTCTGCGGGAACGACTGGACAAGAACGCCCATGACAGCAAGGAGCTCTTCAACATCGTCAAGGAGTTCTCCAACCCCAGCACCGGCAACAACGACATCACTCCCTCACAGGACCTCTGCGACTCCCTCGCCTCGTACTTCCACCGCAAGATCGCCAACATCCACAACAGCTTCGACATTTCACCCCCGCACCCATCGGTCGTACCTTCGCACCCCGCCGCCACCCTCCAGACATGGACCGAGGTGACCCCCGAAGACACGTCACGCATGATGAACACCATCCACTCCGGATCTCCGACCGACCCGTGCCCCCATCATGTCTTCAACAAGGCAGCCTCTACCATCGCACCCCACCTCCGAGACATCATCAACACCTCCTTCAACACAGCAACCTTCCCGGAGAGCTGGAAGCACGCCGAACTCAGCGCTCTGCTGAAGAAACCAACAGCGGACCCAACCGACCTCAAGAACTTCCGCCCCATCTCGCTCCTTCCTTTCCCCGCCAAAGTCATCGAGAAGGTCGTCAACAAGCAACTGGCAGCCTTCCTCGAGACGAACGGATCCCTCGACCCATCACAGTCCGGATTCAGAACCAACCACAGCACCGAGACCGCCCTCATCGCAGCCACCGACGACATCCGAGCCCTGCTCGACAACGGCGAAACAGCGGCACTCATCCTCCTAGACCTCTCCGCAGCATTTGACACTGTCTGCCACCGCACACTAGTCCAACGCCTCAACGACACCGGCATCCAAGGGAAGGCTCTGGAATGGATCATCTCATACCTCTCCGGCAGAACACAGAGAGTACGCCTCCCTCCGTTCCGCTCCGAGGCCACCGAAGTCATCTGCGGCGTCCCGCAAGGATCGTCGCTCAGCCCCACTCTCTTCAACATCTACATGAAACCCCTCGCTGCCATCGCATGCCAACACAACCTCAACATCATTTCCTACGCCGATGACACCCAGCTAATTCTCTCCCTCTCCAGAGACCCCGACACCGCCAAAGCCAGCCTGCACGAAGGGATGACAGACGTCGCTGAATGGATGAACATCAGCCGCCTGAAACTGAACACGGACAAGACAGAAGTCCTCATCCTGGGACCATCACCCTCCGCATGGGACGACTCCTGGTGGCCCCCGGCACTAGGCACCGCACCTGAACCGACGGACCACGCACGCAACTTGGGCGTCATACTGGACTCCTCCCTATCGATGACCAGACAAGTCAACGCCGTCTCCTCAGCTTGCTTCCACAACCTCCGCATGCTCCGAAAGATCTTCTGATGGATCCCGACCGAGACCAGGAAGACGGTCACCCACGCTCTCGTCACCAGCAGACTAGACTACGGAAACACCCTCTACGCTGGTACTACAGCCAAACTTCAGAAAAGACTTCAGCGTATCCAGAACGCCTCCGCCCGACTCATCCTGGACGTCCCCCGACGCAGCCACATCTCGTGCCACCTGAGAGACCTGCACTGGCTCCCTGTCAACAAGAGGATCACGTTCAGACTCCTCACCCACGCACACAAGTCCCTCCACGACCTAGGCCCAGGGTACCTCAATAGCCGCCTCACCTTCTACACGCCCACCCGCCGGCTACATTCCGCTAACCTCGCCCTCGCCGTCGTCCCTCGCATCCAGAGAGCCACCGCTGGAGGAAGGTCATTCTCCTACCTGGCAGCTAAGACTTGGAACTCCCTACCCGTCCACCTGCGGATGACCCAGGACCACCTGGCCTTCAGGAAACAGCTCAAGACCTGGCTGTTCGAGCAGTAGCAGACCCCCTTCCCCAAGCGCCTTGAGACCCTTACGGGTGAGTAGTGCGCGATATAAGTTCCATGATTGATTGATTGATTGATTGATTGACTCTTAAGGCTTCAGACTTTACACGGTCTGTACACGGATAACCAGGCACAACAGGAGCGTTAGACATTAAGGGCTGATGAGAAGGCCATTGGATGAGTTGGCGGTTCTATTTGTAATTGCAAGCCAAGGGGTTTAAAATCTTCATGGAGCATAACAAACGCATTTAGTCCAGTAGCAGTGATAGTGGAGTTTTCATGCCGTGTGTTGCAGTAGAGAAATTTAATGTGGAAGGATTTCATTTAGGTCAGACACAAGTGGAGCCGAAACTGGAACTACATGCTAATTGTCTGAAGGCGGCACTATCTTGCCCATGGCAGTATCCGCTTTACTATCAATCTTTGGTCTTGAATTGAGATGGAACAGTAAGTATGTTTTCATTTCTCTAGGAGGCAGCTTGTTTATAGCAGAGGGGTGTCAAGATGACCTCCTACGGCCTTGTTGTCAGGAGGAGCTAGCCTCACAGTGGCTACACATGAGTGTAAAATGCAGCTAGTTCTTTGCTTGTGTCTTGCTTTCCGAAGCCTTTTACACTCCCTTTTTGTGGGCGGCATTACAGCCTCCCTGAGGTGTATTGCAGGTGCTGTTCCATCAGTAATTAAAATGATGTTGTCATCTTGTGGGTTAATCTTGTGAGGTACAATGGGGTGCGGTGGGAGCACACCAACTGCCATTTTCAATGCCAGATGTCACAGGGTCCAGCGCAATAATTCGCTAAGATGCTGGTCCCACAGGTGCTTCACCAGAATTCGATCTGGTGATAGGACAAGGTGAACCTATCTGCAGTGGGTGTCCTGGGACGCCATTGGGCGTAAGGGAGGCCTGACTGGATTCCATCTTAGCCTCTGGATCCAAAGTTGTACCCGTCTGCTGGGGAGGTGATGAGATCCTTTCATGGATAACATCCAACATTTGTGGTATCCTAGTGAGGGAGTTAATTGTGCTGGAGCAAGAGTGGTCTACAGCATCCGGGTCCGACTGGACCCTTGTGATCAGGTTACTCAATGCTAGCAATTTTGTGTCAGTGCAAACAATGTTGGTTGCTAAAGGACTTAAAATGTCCGCTTGCATATCCAATTTTCCGGATGATATGACAGTGATGCTATAATGGTCTTCAAGTTGTTAAGTGAGGGATTCCAGATGGTGGCACTTGAATTATGCTGTGGCATCCCTTCAGTTTGGATAAAGAAGGATTTGTGTTGTAATTGCATTCTTCCATAGGGATATTAACTTCTTCAGTGCCCATGACGAGATAGTCTCGTCATGGAGCACGGTCGCGCTGTGCCCATGACGAGACTATCTCGTCAGGAACTCCACCCACTAATACAACGCCCGGCACAGGAGGGGGAAAGGGCGTGGCACAGAAGGGGTTAAAAAGGAATGACTTGAGGAACCAAAATCATAGATCCCATGATCCTGCTCTGTAGAGAGAGGACTAGGTGTTCCCTTAACTGCACTAGTGGTCAGTAATTTCCCAGACAAAAGGTTTAGCTTTATAGGGCTTAGTGGAGTAGAGGGGACCAAGTGACATCCAAAATTGCCTGAGGCGTTTATCCAAACTGCTCCTTGAGCTCATGAGCCAAGTAGTGTTGGACTTATCGTCCAATGTGTGCCCCTTGTGACTTCGGACACACAGCCATATTTATTTCCAAGGGAAGAGAAGTAGAGTGGTCAAATGCTGACTCTAAAAACGATAAGTTGTCCTCCTGATGATCTGAGGCTGAGGCCAGAAGCTGAACTGGCCCAATGAGTGCAGCGCAGTGTGTGCCCAGATTGCCTTGTGTATCAACACTGTCACCAGCTGAGGTACAGGAGGTGTACTGGTTGAGGCTTGTGGTCCCAGTACAACTATGAAAGTTGTTTGAGTTTGAGTTTAAATAATCTCTGATCTTAGAGCACTTAGAAGGGTGGGGGGCGAGTGAGACATAGAGGCATGGAGAAGGCCAGGTGATGGCCATAATGCTGATGGTATCAAAGTGTCTCCTGCCTGATCATCGCTAGATGTGGGCATATCTTTCTTCCAAGCCTCTTGACTGCTTCTTTTCCACCCCTTCTTATTGAGAGTTGGAGAGCCAATGCCCCAGGGTTCTCCCGGAGTGCATCATAGTTGGGCAGGTGAACAAGTTCAAGGCTTATCTCATCGCTCCTATAAGTCGTAACCTTACCTTTCTCCACAAGCGGGCATCAGCAAACATTTTCGAGATGGCAGCCACTTAGATCTTGGATGGTACTATACTATATAATACTATACTGTACTGTACTATACTATACTATACTGTACTGTACTATACTATACTGTCCTATACTAAACTTTATTATACAGTACTATACTGTACTACACTATACTAAATTATACTGTACTGTACTGTACTATACTATACTATATTATACTATACTATAATATATTATACTATATTATACTATACTATGCTATATTATACTGTATTATAGTATATCATACTGTACTATACTGTACTGTACTATACTATACCATACTATACTATATCATACTATACTGTACTATAATATACTGTATCATACTATACTATATCATACTATACTGTAGTATAATATACTGAATCATACTGTACTATACTATATTGTACTATACTATATTGTACTATATTATACTATACTGTATTACTACTATACTATATACATCATACTGTACTCTACTATACTATACTGTACTATACTATACTGTATTATACTGTCCTATACTATACTATACTATAGTATAGTACATACTATACTATACTATAGTATACTATATTATACTATACTGTATTATACTATACCATACTGTACTCTACTATACTGTATTATATTATACCATACTATACTAAACCATACTGTACTATACTATACTATATTATATTATACTATACTGTACTATACTATAGTATACTGTATAACACTATACCATACTGTACTTTACTATACTATAAAATAGTATACTATACGGTACTGTACTATACTGCACTATATTATAATATATTATACTGTACCATACTATACTGTACGACACTATACTATACTGTACTAAACTATACTGTACTATAATATACTATTCTATACTATACTATAATATACTATACTATGCTTTATTATACTGTATTATACTATATCATATTGTACTATATTATACTATACTGCACTATACTATACCATACTATACTATATCATACTATACTATAGTATATTATACTAGACTGTATTATACTATACCCTACTGTACTATTTTATACCATACTATACCGTAATATACTATACTGTATTATACTGTACTATACTATACTGTACTATACTATATTATACTATACTATATTATACTATACCATACTGTACTATATTATAAAGTACTGTATTATACTTTATTATACTATACTGTACTTTAATATATTATACTAAACTATACTATACTATACCATACTGTACTATATTATACTATACTATACTGTACTAGACTATACTATATTATACTATACTATGCTGTATAACACTATACCATACTATACTAAACTATAATATAGAATAGCATACTATATGGCACTGTACTATACTATACTATATTATACTATACTGTACTATACTATACTATATTATACTGTACTATACTATACTGTATTATACTATATTGCACTATACTATACTCTACTATACTATAAAATAGTATACTATACAGTAGTGTATTATACTATATTATATTATACTATACTGTACTATACTATACTATATTATACTGTACAATACTATACCATATAATACTTTACTGTACACAACTATACAATACTGTACTATGCTACACTGCACTATACTATACTGTACTATACTAATCCATACTATACTATGATGTACTAGACTATACTGTTTTATTCTGTATTATACTATACCATACTATACTATATTATACTGTGTTATACTATATTATATTATACTTGACTATACTGTATTATACTATACCATACTGTACTATATTCATTCATTCATTAAAATAACTTTTTTCTGGTTATTTGTTCAAAACCATCAAAGTATGCAAAAGATAAAACATTGTCTATTTACAATTAAAAGGTATAAAGACAAATCCACTTCCAAATAGCTATTAAAAAGAGGGCTGTAAAAGTAGCCAGCCGAGCTTACATCAAAATACATTGAGTAGCAACTGTAAGGCATGCTTCCTACTATAAACCATACAGCGTGCAGGGCCCTAAAAGATAAGCGGGGACCGATCCTGCAGTGCACGATACATAAAGTGCATATATAACATGAGGCAGTTAATATTACGGTGTGATCTGTGATATAAGCTTCTGTCAGATTATCCAGAAGGCAAATAAAAAGTGGCTAACAGCAAAAACAGCTCAGATACATCCGCTTTTAGGATTCTATACAAAATCTGATGCTGCCTAGCTCCTAAATTAAGGCAGATTGGTTTTATGCACCTCCTGAGTAACTGTTGATATCTAGGGCAGAAAAACAAAACATGTTCTTCAGTTTCTATGATGGTAGTGCAGGCAGGACATGAATCTAGTAATAAGCCAACCGCCTCCTATCTTGGAAATTTTAGGAGCGGATTGCCGTATCTGAATCTAACATATAAGATTTTTGCAAGGGGGGGGGGTGAGATTTGGTCCAAGAAGGGTTCGAATTGTGGACATGATTTTATAGCTAAAAATGTGGATGTTAGCTGGCCACTAGTCATGTTATTAGTGTAGTGATCTCCCACCACCTCCCAGTATCTGACTTTTAATCTCAATAGATCGTCTCTTGTAGCCCTATCCGGATGTTCCCACAGATCCATCATATTCATTAACTTGCACCAATCTGCGATGTACTTGAACCATGGTAGTTTTGTTGCGCCATTGATCTTCATAACCTCCCGAAGAGAATCTCGATAATCGGTAAGTTAGGGGGTTATCCATAGGCGCAACCAGTAGGTTAAGGGTTTCAGGGCAACCAGATCACCAATTCTCAATAAACCCAAGATCACAAAAAAGGGGAATTAGAGGAGTTGTAATAGGTGCCGAAATAAGGGACCTAACAAAGATATTTTCACACGTCGTTAGCTTATTAACAGTGGTGTAGCCCCAAATCTTGGCACCGTACAGGGCTCCACTTTGGGCTTTTGCGCGATAGATTTCCAGAGCTGGGGAAAGGGGTTGGGTGTAGGATTGTTTGTGGAATCTTAGTATAGATTTGGATCTTTGGCATAGGGTTAGATAACTCTTATTTAGCTGGTATTCCCATTTGAGTAACTCGTTCAAACCTATGCCTAGGTAGTCAAAACATTTTACCCGTTCAAGGGGTTCATGTGTAATCTTGATCTCCCGTAGGCCACCCCGTACTTTCCCAAACACCATATATTTTGTCTTAGAGGTGTTGAGTTCTAGTCTCTCATCCCTGCAAAATTCAAAAAATCCATCCAGTAGTATTTGCAAACCCATGGGAGTTTTAGATATTAATAGGGAGTCATCTGCAAAGAGCAGGATAGGGACTTTCTCACCGTTCAGGGAGGTTGCACCATTCCTACAAGCCATTAAGCGACTCGCCACATCATTTATAAACAGGGAAAACAGCGTGGAGGTGAGAACGCATCCCTGTCGCACCCGTCGCTGTATCGATATCTTCTCTGTTAGTTTGCCGTTCTTCCCCCATCTGACCTGGGCGTAATTGTCCATATGGAGTCGGACTATCACTGTTACCAAATCCACAGGGGCACCTAGGTCGAGCATAATCTTCCAGAGTAGGTCACGTGGTACGTGGCTTCTGTTTCCTGAGTAGGACATATTTCCAAGTTTATAGAGCGAATCTGAAAGCTTGGTCACACGTGCCTATTTTGGAACACAAGCCCGCCTGGTATGTTGACAATATCATGTGGTCATCCATCCAGCATTGTAGTTTATCCAAGACTTGCCTGGAAAAAATCTTTTGTAAATTGTCTATCAAGCTGATGGGTCTGTAATTGGAGGGGACGGCAGCATCGCCCTTTTTGTGGATGGTAATTATCTCTGCTCCCGTCCAGGTTTCTGGGATGTCCCCACCAGCCACAATGCAATTAGACAAAAGATTTATATACAGGGCCCATATCATTGGTTCAGATTTGTATAAATCGCCCGGAATGAGATTGGGGCCAGGAGCTTTACCTGCCTTTAATCTACTGATCGCTGACAGGGTGTCCTCTAGACTGAAAGCCAGAGCTAGGTTGTTTGCATTCACCACAGGGGCAATAGTAGCTGAATTATGTACAGCACTGTAGGTGTTTAAACTGCCCTGATCCTCTGTTCTGGAATATAATTTGGAAAAATGGTCCACCCAAGTCTCCGGCTGAATATGATAGCTAAGAGTGGAAACATTCTCCGTACTCCCCTTTGAAACAATATGCCAAAAGAGGCGACTATCCCTACTTTGAGCAGCTAGGACCAGATCTTGCCAATTTATGTCTGCAGCGTCTCGCTTGGCTTCATTTAGAGCTACTTTATAACTGTTGCGAGCCAAAATTACTTCCGTTCTAGAGTGCTCTCTAACTGCTAAATGCAGAACCTTTTTGGCTCTCTTGCATCCGTCATTGAACCACTTATTTTCCCCTAGGCTGGGGGGCCTTCTGCCAGAGCTACTTCTAGTAAAAACTGGTTGTAAGACTTCAAAAAATGTGTGGTGCACCGATACAATATGCATTGGTTCTGGTGGTTGTGTATTTCCCGCACCGCTACACAAGTTAGTTAAAAACAAAACGAAGAGCTTGTATATTCTAGTATATAAGTCCTGGTCAGCATGGACTTTAGGCCAAGTAACTCTTCTACGATTGTTAGTTACATGCGGCTCTTCGTTTTTAGAAATGTGACTAAAGAAATTCCTATCCAGGTCCGTACCCTTCATTTTTAATAGTAAAGGATTATGGTCGCTATCATCCCGTTGTTCAATACTCATATCTTCTACCAGAGACCAAACTCTTACATCTACAAATATATAATCAATAATACTAGTGTAGGCACCCCTTTTAAAGGTGGCCTTCCGCCCTAAATCGGATGCAGTTCTCCCATTACAAGCCCTCAAGCTCCTACCTGTGATTATGGAAGCAATCAGCATAGAGACATTTGATAGGCATTGGCCTTGTTTGTCAGCAACCAGGTTAGGGATACCCCATAGCTCATCCTCTTCCTCGATCAGAGAACTCAGTAGGATAGACGGTTGGAATGCAGCGGTGAAATCCCCCACAACTATGATTGTAGAGTTAGTTTGGTATACTCAAACCAAATCATCTAGCAGTGAAAGTACAAGAGATTCACAGCTAGATGATTTTGACCTAGCATAAACATTAAACACGGTCAAAATTAAGCCGTCAAAAAGACAAGCTGGATCCCCATAATATCTTGGGAATTAATTGGTAAATGCCTATACTTGCAAGCTAGGAAATGTCTTACGAGAATTAGCTGCCCAGCACTAGTTCTACCTGTCGATTTAGGCAGGTTAGCTTCCACACTATAAGTGGTATAACAGATAATATGTACCCTTTCTACGGCCCAGGTCTCTTGGAAGACACAGATATCATTTTTCCCTATATAGGAGAACCAATCTGTGTCTTGGAGTTTAGAGTGGATACCCGCCAGGTTCCACAATATTATTGTTAAACTAATATTTACCTCCTTTATGATTGTGGGTGCGCACCCATAGATATCTATACAATTAGGGACATCGTTAACACTGGTTGGGTTAATCGGGCGTGATATTAAATGGTTTTGCATCAGGGGCATAATCTTAGCTGTACTATGAGTGTTGTTGATTAACATATCGATATTTATAGACGAGTGTAGATTACTTGCAGCTGATTCAACAATGTGGCTGCTACCCTGGGGACCAAGGGTTGGTTCATTATCAATGTTCAGGTGGTCTATGCAGCCGCGGTCGGTAGTAGGAGTACCTGCAGGGCGGTGACGTGGGGAGGGGGATGGGCAGGGTGGGGGGTAGTAAACTATGGATTACGGAGGTTTACAGGTAAGTAAACATATAAATTAATCAAACGAATTTCGTTGCGTGCACTGCATCCCCAAATGCGATATAGTGCGCGCAACGAAATTCATTTTATTAATTTATATGTTTGCTTACCTGTAAACCTCCGTAATCCATAGTTTACTACCCCCCACCCTGCCCCTCCCCCTCCCCATGTCACCGCCCTGCAGGTACTCCTACTACCGACCGCGGCTGGGTCTATGGTAGGTGCTTTAGAATGGGAGCTACTATTATGCCTTTGCCCAGTATAAAGGCTACCAATAGTACATTTCTCGGGGAATTCTTTTGCAATTATCATATGGGAGGGTATGGGATCACGGGTCTTCTGGGCTTCCAGGTAATCCTTCAATATTATTACTGCCATGTTATCCCTTATGGTACTTATATCCATTACTAGTCCTCCGTCCATTGAGGATAGTCAATCATTATCATCAATGGGGTTAAAAATGTCAAAGCGATTATTCACAGGGATGGCATATCTGTGCTGTCTCCGCCCCCCTCCCCCCCGGGATGTCCCCTTGTGTGTGAGACCAGGTGGCTTGTAAAAGTAACCAAGAGGTAGGATACTAATCCCGGTTTTCTCTATGAACCAGTTACCCGCCCTCTCGAGTGTTGCTTGGACCACCAGATCTGGTGACCCAAATGACAGCACTACGCAGTCGCCTTCTAAAGATTTTTTTGACTCCCTAGCCTACTGACCTGTCTCACCATTTTAAACTCCGTGAAGAGGGGATTTGATAGACCTGTCCTTTTACTTATCTGATGTAATGATTTATTTCTGAGATTGGTCCAATGTTCCATCGTTCCATGCGGCAATGTAGGAACATTAGCCAACACTATTGCGTAAGGTGTTGCTTCTGGGGGTAAATGTAATATAATAGCACCTGACGTTACCCTAGCTGGATTATTGTGTTGTCCTTGACTACTTTGTGACTGCGTTTCCATCCTGCATGCACTGTTAAGCCTGTTTAGGGGTGGGGCTTTTTGGATATTCAGCAGCCGTTCTTGGATATTGGTTGGAATGTGTACCGTATCATTTGGCCTCCCTGTGGGTCCCCTTGTACAGTTCTTAGAGTAAGAATCCAATGAAGCAGTGAGAGGTGCTAACATTTGGCCAGAAACAGGAATGCTGGAGAGGTCATTTGGGTAGCTACTAGACCCTGTGGGCTGGCCAATCTTAACGCTACAATGGCACGTGGTAACCTGGTGCTGCTGTTGAAACTGGGTGCTCGTGTGGCGTTGCTGGCTCTGCTGGCTCTCCTGGTTTATGTGTGTAATACGTGCGAGTTTTTCTAATTTTTCTATGCTCGCTTCCAGCCTGGATAGCTTTTGCGTCAAGGGCTTCAATAAGACTGATACAACCTCGCTCATTTTGGTCCAAAACTCCCTACTGTCAACAGTCTGCAAGGGTGATAGGGATAGTGGGGGAAACTCTTCAGCAGTAGAAACAATGTCAGTCGCTAGACGTTTCCATTTCCATTTCCATTTCCATGACCTCCCTCGTTATGCCTCTGCACCCTCTTTTGATAGAGGATATGATTGCTTATTAGAGCCCTGCCCTTTCCTTTTTTGGTCTGATGCAGGGGGCTAACCCCCTGAGCGATTTTGCTTTTTTGCCCTCGGTGAGTACTTTGGGCCTGGTGGCTGTGTCAAGTATCTGTGGGGCATCGTCCGGTACAAGGACCTCATTGGGCAGCACATTGGTCGGGGGAAAGCTAGAACCAGAATTAGTGTGGTCTGCAGGGTCAAGCAATGTAGGCTGTCTTACAAGGGGATGTGGTTCTAATGATAGCCTACGCACAGTAAGAGTGATTTCGTGGAGAAGGGCTGACTCTGCCCTTAGAAGAAAGGCATCCAATGGCCCTACTATTCCTTGACCTGCTAGTGATTTCCTTTTTGCAGTTAGTTTCTGCGCCATTTTCCTCGGCAAATTATGTTTACACAGCACAGTGGCCTCATACCTCAGTTCCTGAATCCTAGTTCACAGTCTCTGTGCCCAATAGTCCGCGTATAGGTCCGTAAATGTCCAGTGCACCAGATGGAAATAACCTAGCCCAGCCCGGCCTCTTCCGGCTGCTGATGGGCGCAGACGGGCCCTCCCTTGGCCCGGGCTTTGCCCGGGCGCGTCCCGCGCTGTGGGAGCCCGCGGCTGCTTTTGAAGCGCCTCCTGGCGCTTCTACAATGACGTAGTGGTTGTGCGCCACAGACAGCAGGCTGGGAGTTGTGGTCTCCCTAGACCGTGCGCGTCGAATGAAGGCAGGTGGGAGGTGTCAGCAGCCCCCCTGGGCAGGAATAGCAGCAGGAATGGCAGCAGATGATTAGCGGTATGTGGCAATGCAAAGAAGCCGGACCCGCGCTGCGGGAGCCCGCGGCTGCTTTTGAAGCACTTCCTGGCGCTTCCACAATGACGTAGTGGTTGTGCGCCACGCACAGCAGGCTGGGAGTTGCAGTCCCCCTGGACCTTGCGCGTCGAATGAAGGCAGGTGGCAGGTGTCAGCAGCCCCCCAGGGCAGGAATAGCAGCAGGAATGGCAGCAAATGATTAGCAGTATATGCCAATGCAGAGAAGCGGGACCTATATTATACTGTACTATAATATACCATACTATACTATATCATATAATACTATACTGTACTATAATGTACTGTATTATACTGTACTATAATATATTGTACTATACTATACTGTATGGTACTATACTATACTGTACTATACTACAATATACCGTACTATACTGTACTGTATCATACCATACTATGCTACACTATGCTACACTATGCTATACTATACTATACTATACTGTACTGTACTGTACTATACTATACTGTATTATGCTGTACTATACTATATTATATTATACTGTACTATACAATACTATAGTGTACTATACTATACTGTACTATAGTATACTTTATTATACTATACTAGGCTGTAATATACTATACTATATCATACTGTACTATACTCTACTGTACTATACCATTCCATATTATACTATATCTTACTGTACTTTACCATAATGTACTATACTATATTATATTATACTGTACTATGCTATACTATACCATACTATACTGTACTATATCATTATACTATACTATACTGTACAATACTATAGTATACTATAATGTACTATACTGTACTATACTATACTATATTATACTATATTATACTATACTATACTGTATCATACCATACTATGCTACACTATGCTATACTATACTCTACCGTACTATACTATACTGCATTATGCTATATTATACTATATTATATTATACTGTACTATACTATACTATACAGTACTATTCTATATTATACAGTACTATAGTATACTGTATTATACTATACTATACTGTAGTATACTATACTATACCATACTGTACTATACTCTACTATACAATACCATTCCATATTATACTGTATCATACTGTACTATACCATAATGTACTATACTATATTATATTATACTGTACTATGCTATACTATATCATACTTTACTGTACTATATCATATTATACTATACTATACTGTATAATACTATAGTATACTATAATGTACTATACTATACTATACTATATTATACTATACTATGCTGTACTATACTGTACTATATTGTAATATACTATACTATACTGTATTTTACTAATCTACATTATACCGTACTGTTCTATACTGTATTATACTATACTATGCTATACAAACTATACCATACTGTACTATACTATATTATACTATACTATACTGTACTATACTATATCATACTGTAGTATACTATACTGTACTATACTATATCATACTGTACAATATCATACAGCACTATACTATACTATGCTATACTCTGCCATACTGTACTATACTCTACTATATACTACACTATATTATACTATATTATACTGTACTATATTATATCATACTGTACTATACTATACTGAACTATACTGTATTATACTATACTATATCAAACTATACCATACTGTACTATATTATACTGTACTATACTATATCATACTGTAGTATACTATACTGTACTATACTATATCATACTGTACGATACCATGCAGTACTATACTATGCTATACTCTATCATACTGTACTATACTATACTATATTATACTGTACTATATTATACCATACTGTACTATACTATACTGTACTATACTATATCATACTGTACTATACTATAGTATACTATACTGCACTATACCATACAATCCTTTACTAAACCATATTATACTATACTATACTATAGTGTATTATACTATACCATACTGTACTATACTATACTGTACTGTACTATACTGTACTATACTTTATTATACTGTACTATACTATATTATACTGTAGTATACTATATCATACTGTACTATACTATAATGTATTATATACCATACTGTATTATACTATACTATACTGTACTATACTATATCATACTATACTGCACTATACTGTACTTTACTGTGCTGTACTATACTATAGTATACTATACTGTACTATCTTGAAATATACTATACTATACTATTCTGTACTATACTATACCATACTGTACTATACTATACTGTTCTATACTATAATATACTATACTATATCATACTGTACTATACTATAGTATGCTATACTGTACTATACCATACAATATTTTACTATGCCATACTATACTATATTACACTATACTATACTATATTATTCTATATTATACCGTACTGTACTATACTATTATACTATACTATACCATATTGTACTATACTATACTATACTGTACTATACTATATCATACTGTAGGATACTATACTGTACTATACTATATCTTACTGTAGGATGCTATACAGTACTATACTATACTATGCTATACTCTACCATACTGTACTATACTATATTATACTGGAAGCAGTGGGTAAATGGATGTCCCAAAACTGTTTAAAAACGTAACTCTGGTAAGACTGAAGTTATTCTGTTTGGCAATGCCCCCAAGTTCTGGACCCCAAGTTGGTGGCCAACTTCGCTGGGCGTACTTCCGATTCCTACCCGGAAAGTCAAAAACTTAGGAGTCCTGATTGATGATAAGCTTCATTTCGAAGACCAAGTTAATTCAGTTGTCTCGGCTACCACATTTGCTCTGAGAACATGCAAGACAATTTTACAGTATCTACCAAAGGAAAATCTATGTACAGTAGTGACCGCATTAACTATGACGAGGCTGGATTATTGTAACATTCAGGAGCGACTGCTGCACAGACTCCAACTTCTACAGAATTCGGCCGCTAGACTGCTCACAGGGACGGCTAAATTTGCCTCTGTCTCCGGTGACATCAGAAGACTTCACTGGTTACCCATTAAGAAACAGGTGCAGTTTAAATCACTGTGTACTGTTTTTAAAGCTTTTCACGGGGCCGGTACGGAGCATCTGAAGCAGCAGTTTCAGTGGTATGTCCCCAATAGACCACTTCGCTCTCTAGGAGCAAAATTGGTAACAGTCCCTACCTTTAAAAAAGCCAGCTGGGGAGGCAGGAGTTTTCGGGTAGGGGCAGCCAAAGCTTGGAACGCCCTCCCATTTCAGCTTAGAAACAGCACGGATCTACTGGCTTTCAGGAAAGCCTTAAAAACTTGGCTATTTGGCGTTTAATCCGTGGCCTCTTTTGTGAGTTCCTTTGGGTGGTTTTGTAGATAGCGCCAGGACACCTTCGGGTAACAGTTTGCGCTTTAAAAATATTATAACATAACATACTCTACTGTACTATACTATATCATTCTGTACTATACTATACTGTGCTATACTATATCGTACTTTACTATACTATAGTATGCTATAATGTACTATACCATACAATACTTTACTATACATACTGTACTATACTGCTCTATACTATACTATAGTGTACTATACTATACTATGCTATACTATACCATACTGTACTATACAATACTGTACTATACTATAATATAATATACTGTACTATACCATACTGTACTGCACTATACTGTACTATATTATACTGTACTCTACTATACTGTACTATATTATACTCTACTCTACTATACTATGCTATACTATATCATACTGTGCTATACTATACTATACTGCACTATGCTATACCATACTATACTATACTAATTAATTAGCATTTGTTAAGCGCATGGCCACCCTTAGGCATCCCGCACTGGCAGCAACAAGCAGATGAAGGTTGGGTGGTTACTATACTATACTATACTGTACTATACTACACTGTACTATACTATAATATACTACACTGTACTATACTATACTATACTACACTATACTGTACTATATCATACCACTCTATACTATATTATATATTTGTGCTTGCTGGAGCTGAAAAATTGGTGCTACCTTCTCAAGTTCACTGTTTTTCTGCTACTGTTCACTGTTATTCTTCTCTAGTTCAGGTAAGATTGGTTTCTCTAGTCAGCATCGCCGCACCCCTCCCCCCACACACCCATCCATATAGTGACAACCTAATTTTTCCAGGGGGGGGGACAAGCACACTGCTCGGAGTTGTTACCCAAAGTTGTTTTAATGAAAATTAATTTAAAGATACAAATACAAATAGATATGAGGGACTCACTGTAGGAAAGTGCCCATTTTTGCACGGTTACCCCCCTTTTTTTGCCTAATACTTGATGCACTTTACCATGATGAGCCCTGGGTCCCTTCCAATCAGGTTCCCAGGGCATGTGTTCTTTCCCAAAAACTGTACCTTTGTATCCACAATTGGCCCATCTCTGGCAACAGGTAAGCCCCTTGTAAAAGGTACCATGGGTACCAAGGGCACTGTGACCAGGGAAGGCTTCTAAGGGCTGCAGCACCTATTGTGCCACTCTTATGGGACCTGCACCTTAACACCCACACACTGCCATTTCAGGCTGTGAGTTTTGGTGCAGAGAAAAGTGAAGAGTGAACATCGCACACATCCCTGTGTGCCATGCCTGCAATCCACTGCCTGTGGCCTAGTTAAGCCATTCCTCTAGCAGGGTGCACTAGCCCTAGGGTGAGGGAACAGAGGCATGAGTACTGTACCCTTAGAGTGTCTAAGTCCATTCTTAGACATTGTAGGTGCAGTAAAGCCATAAAGAGTTTATGGTCCGAGAGTTGGTCTTCACAAACTCCACAGCTCCATAATGGCTTTACTGAAACTATGGTAGCAAACTTCTCAGCACATTAAACCCACACTGAAGCCAGTGTGGGATTGAATGTAAAATGTACTCAGAGGGCATCTTAGTGATGCCCAATGAAAAACGACCAGCCCTGGTGTGGTTCCTGAATAACTACCCACCATTTGCCACCACCAGACAGGTTTCCGTGTCCAGAATCAAAGCCCATCCTGGGAAGAGGTGACATGCCTCCTCCCCCAGGATAGGTTGGGTCCGCAAAAGGGAAGCTTCAAAGGCCTGCCTCCGTTGTTAGCTGACCCTGCCTTTTATTGGCCCTTACCAATTCTGACCCCCACTTTGGGTGGGAGTATCAATGGGAAAACAAAGTCAGGAACAGAGGTGTGCCCACCTTTCCCAACCCCACCCCTCAGGTGGGGGAGGTGAGGTGAAGCACACATCTCAGTCCCCTCCGTATTGAAGATGACAGGACCCAACCAATTAGAGAGAGGCTCATGCCCCCTCCCACTTGAGGATGGCATAATAGGGGGTGTACTCACCCCAAGGAAGGGACCCATTGTTCCAGACCTGCACTCCCTTGTAACACCCCTAAATTTAGTATTTAGGGGCTACCCTGAACCTTGCCTCCTCAGATTCGAGGTAGAAACAAGGACCAAAGAGCCGTGCTGAAACAGGAAGAAGAGGGCACCAACTGCTTTGGCCCCAGTCCTACAGGCATGTCCCTACTCTGGCCTGCACAGGTCACAGCGAAACCCTGGCGTGTCCAGCAGCCAGCAGCCATCCAGAACCCGGAAGGCCTGCCCTTCCTTCACCAAACAGTTTCTGTCTCCCGTGAACACCGGATTTGCTCAAAGCCAAAGACTTTGACACAGACCCCGGATCTAGCCGAATCCTCTGTTCTTCACCACTCTACACCTGATGCTCATAGGCCGAGTTCGAGTGGTCCAACACCATGAGGAGGTCGTCCCAGCGATCCTGACCTGGGATCTGCTGATCCCCTATCTGGCTCAACCTCCAACCTGATGCCTGCAGCATCAACCTGGGGGGTCCCCCCTACCGCAAATGGAGCCGATAAAAAAATTCAACACTTAAAGACACCCCTGCACTCGACGCCCCATGGCATTGGGTGGCCCAACCAACGGTGTCCAGGCATCCCCCAAGAACCCAACTTACCTCGCTTGCTGGTGGTCGCCCTCAGTAAACCTCCCTGCCTGAGCCTGCAGCCTTTCTTCAAACCCAGAGTTCTCTATTGACAACAAAAGATCTCCCGACGTCTACTTGGCACCCAGCATCCTGCTGACTTAGTGCCTGTGCTGATTCTTGGCCCCTGAAGTACTCCTGCTAATCCCAGGAACTTTGCTCCCACAACTGAGTGGCCTGCTCATAAGCAGCCCATGACCGAAGGTCCCCTCAAGCCCTATTGGCTAATGTTGGTCCCCTGCACTCGGCCGCCCTAGTGCCACTGAGGGTGAAACACAAATGCCTCTTTGATCTTTGAATCTTGGGGAACCTTGGTTCTAATCTCCCACTAACTATTTTTGATGGTCGTTTACTTAACTGCAAACCGATAACACTATTTTCTCCATAGGAATCCATGTTGTGGCTTTTCCACTCTACAAAGCTCTAAGGGTTGACCTGCATGTTTTGTATGAAACCAAAGTAACTGTGCTTTACAAAGTAAATTGTCCTGCTTACCTGTGTTTGGTAGGAATCCTGGTGTTATATCTAGGCATATCACCCCAAGCAGTAACTGTATCTAAAAAGTAACGGAAGAATAATCAAAAGTATTTTTGAAGTAATCTTAACTGTTTGTGAAACAAACACAAGCCTTTAACAAGTCTATGTCAATCTGCAATTGCATTTCCTCTGGATAAGCCTAACTGCTCACCCACGCTACCACAAAAAATGCTGTTAGTACTTACTCAATTTAGCCTCAGCTATACGTCTCGGGACTCCCTGGACTCTGTGCACGCTATACCTTACTTTGGTATAGTATATACAGAGCCAGCTTCCTACACCCTCCCCAAATATCTCCAAGTATGACTCATTGGCACCAGGCTATTTCCTAACAATTTGCCGTCATTAAACCGCCACTCAGGCTGGAGCCTTTGCCACTCCTACGTTAATGAGTTCCTTAGTTCCTGAGTTGGAATTGCACAGCAGAGTGCAATACAATTTAAATAAAGCAGTCTGGATTGGTACTTTCACTGTGTGTTTTGTGCTCCAACAGATAGCTTAGGCATGAACAGGTAAAAGGCAGTGAATGGTGGGCGAGGTCAGCAAACAAACTGGCGCTTAATTATGGACAACTATATGGTGCTATGGCAGGGTAGGAGCAGGAGAGCTGAGAACAGGTATATGTGAGCAAGCACAGTGCGGAGGAGGGAGTACACCCGGGCCGCAAGCCACACCGAGTCTAGTCGGGCCGCTTCCCCTAACCCGGCGCTCTACCAAGTGAAGTGAGACCTAGGCTCACTGCGTCTGCCACTGCAGCCTGCCACCACAACCCCCTCTTCAGTCTTACCGTGACTCTGCAGATGAGGGTTTTGGGGTTGCGGTGGGTTTTGGGGATACGTCAGGCTGCCCTGCCGCCAGTTGCTCTCTGCCACTTACCACCTGCCTACCACATGTCGGCTAGCTGATCTGTATGACTGCCTAGTGGGGCTAGAGCCTGGTGGTGTTGAAGTAGTTGCTGAGTGAGGTGCAAATTGCCCCAGTCACCGACGGTCGCTCTGAGGCTTACAATCCTTGACTCCCAACACTCACGTCTCCGTAAGCTACTCGGAGCTAGAGCTGGGCGGAATTTGCGGAATGCCTCTTCGCGGAATTTTGAAAAAAATTGTGGAAAACGAGCACACAACCTGAGGGACCGTGTGCCCGGGACTGGGGTCCCTCGTGCTTGGGCAGGCTCCCCGATCTCCCCGGCCTGGCTGCGTTGAGAAGCAGGGACCGGCCCCGGGCCTCCTGATTTTTGGTCAGGGCCTGGGATCCCACGTCCTGTTGCCTGCCAAGTGTCCATCTGCCTGGGACAAGAGACCCTGGTGCAGAGCCCCGGAGCCCTGCAAGGGCAGGCGGGAGCCCTACCGCTATGGCTCGGAGTGGGCAGCTGGGAGTCCTTTCGGTCCCGGCAATCTGGTCGCACCTTTCCCTCGGCCATCTGGTCGCACGCAATGCTTTCCAATGGGGCGACCAGATGGCCGGGCCAGCCTGGAAGTCCCGATGAGGGCTCATTTGACTCCCGGATCCCAGTCAGGGCTCCAGGAGGTCGGGCGCATCCACGCCTAGGATCCCCTCCGTCATTCGGAGCGCGAGGGTTACAAGAAAGGTGGGTAGCCTTCCTCCGGATTACTAGGGGCAGGGTATGCCGGGACACCCCTCCTGGGGATGGCGGTTCTCATGTGGGGACCAGATGGGCCAAGCCCGGACGAGACTTCCCCAGGGCGTCCGGTGCGCCCTCCTCCAGCACGCGGCGAGGCAAAGTGCCCAGGACGGGCTCCATAGGTCACCCGGGCGTCCGGGCCCCGGGGTCTCGGCCGGGTCTCCCATGCCTGAGGCCCAGCGTGGGGTCTACGAGCCCCCCGAGGCCTGCAGCCCCAAAGCCCTGCAGCCCTGGAGCCCTTCAGCCCGGAGCCCTGCAGCCCCGGAGCCGTGCAGCCCTGGAGCCCTGCAGCCCCGAGCCCTGCAGCCCTGCAGCCCCGGAGCCCTGCAACCCTGGAGCCCTGCAGCCCCGGAGCCCTGCAGCCACGGAGCCCTGCAGCCCTGGAGCCCTGCAGCCCCGGAGCCCTGCAGCCACGGAGCCCTGCGTGGGCAGGCGGGAACCCTAGCGCGAAGGCTCGGGGTTGGACAGATGGGAGTCCTTTCAGTCCCAGCCATCTGGTCGCACCTCTCCCCTCGGCCATCTGGTCGCGCTCAATGCTTTCCAATGGGGCGACCAGATGGCCGGGCCAGCCTGGAAGTCCCGATGAGGGCTCATTTGACTCCCAGATCCCAGTCAGGGCTCCAGGAGGTCGGGCGCATCCGCGCCTAGGATCCCCTCCATCACTCGGAGCGCGAGGGTTATAAGAAAGGTGGGTATCCTTCCTCCGGATTAGTAGGGGAAGGGTATGCCGGGACACCCCTCCTGGGAATGGCAGTTCTCAGGCGGGGACCAGATGGGCTAAGCCCGGACGACACTTCCCCGGGGCGTCAGGTTCTCCCTCCTCCAGCCCGCGGCGAGGCAAGTGCCCAGGACGGGCTCCATGGGTCCCCCGGGCGTTCGGGCCCCGGGAGCTCCGCCAGGCCTCCCATGCCTGAGGCCCAGCGTGGGGTCTACGAGCCCCCCCCCCCGAGGCCTGCAGCCCTGCAGCCCTGCAGCCCTGGAGCCCTTCAGCCCGGAGCCCTGGAGCCCTGCAGGCCCGGAGCCCTGCAGCCCCGGAGCCCTGCAGCCCTGGAGTCCTGCAGCCCTGGAGCCCTGCAGCCCTGGAGCCCTGCAGCCCCGGAGCCCTGCAGCCCTGGAGCCCTGCAGCCCCGGAGCCCTGCAGCCACGGAGCCCTGCGTGGCCAGGCGGGAACCCTAGCGCGAAGGCTCGGGGTTGGACAGATGGGAGTCCTTTCAGTCCCAGCCATCTGGTCGCACCACTCCCCTCGGCCATCTGGTCGCGCGCAATGCTTTCCAATGGGGCGACCAGATGGCCGGGCCAGCCTGGAAGTCCCGATGAGGGCTCATTTGATTCCCGGATCCCAGTCAGGAATCCAGGAGGTCGGGCGCATCCGCGCCTAGGATCCCCTCCGTCACTCGGAGCGCGAGGGTTACAAGAAAGGTGGGTAGCCTTCCTCCGGATTAGTAGGGGCAGGGTATGCCGGGACACCCCTCCTGGGGATGGCGGTTCTCAGACGGGGACCAGATGGGCCAAGCCCAGATGACACTTCCCCGGGGCGTCCGGTGCTCCCTCCTCCAGCCCGCGGCGAGGCAAAGTGCCCAGGACGGGCTCCATGGGTCCCCCGGGGCGTCTGGGCCCTGGGAGCTCCGCCGGGCCTCCATGCCTGAGGCCCAGCGTGGGGTCTACAAGCCCCCCCCCGAGGCCTGCAGCCCCAAAGCCCTGCAGGCCTGGAGCCCTTCAGCCCGTAGCCCTGGAGCCCTGCAGGCCCGGAGCCCTGCAGCCCCGGAGCCCTGCAGCCCTGGAGCCCTGCAGCCCCCGAGCCCTGCAGCCCTGGAGCCCTGAAGCCCCGGAGCCCTGCAGCCCCAGAGCCCTGCAGCCCTGGAGCCCTGCAGGCCCGGAGCCCTGCAGGCCCGGAGCCCTGCAGCCCGGAGCCCTGGAGCCCTGCAGCCCCGGAGCCCTGCAGCCCTGGAGCCCTGCAGCCCCGGAGCCCTGCAGCCCTGAAGCCCTGCAGCCCCGGAGCCCTGCAGCCACGGAGCCCTGCGTGGCCAGGCGGCAACCCTAGCGCGAAGGCTCAGGGTTGGACAGATGGGAGTCCTTTCAGTCCCGGCCATCTGGTTGCACCTCTCCCCTCGGCCATCTGGTCGCGCGCAATGCTTTCCAATGGGGCGACCAGATGGCCGGGCCAGCCTGGAAGTCCCGATGAGGGCTCATTTGATTCCCGGATCCCAGTCAGGGCTCCAGGAGGTCGGGCGCATTCGCGAGTAGGATCCCCTTCGTCACTCGGAGCGCGCGGGTTACAAGAAAGGGGGGTAGCTTTCCTCCGGGGCAGGGTGTGCCGGAAGACCCCTCCGGGGCTGGCGGTTCTTTGCCGGGGACCAGATGGGCTACGCCCGGGCAACATCCTCCCAGGCGTCCGGGGCTTCCCTCCTCCGGCCCGCGGCATGGCAAAGTGCCCAAGGACAGTCTCCACGGGTCCCGGGCAGTCCTCCCCCCGGGGCGCCCGTGCCCGAGAGCTCCGTCGGTCCCCCCGTGCCTGAGGCCCAGCCGCTGTCCCCGAGCCCCCCCCGGGAAGCAGAGCCCACCGAGCCCTTGGATCAGGTGGGAGCCCTACCGCTATGGCCCGGCTCTGGGCGGGCAGACGGGAGTCCTTTCAGTTGCCGGCCATCTGGTCGCTCCTTTCCCCTCGGCCATCTGGTCGCGCGCAATGCCTTCCAATGGGGCGACCAGATGGCCGGGCCGGCCTGGTAGTCCCGATGAGGGTCCATTCGCCTCCCGGATCCCAGCCAGAGCTCCAGGAGGCCGGGCGCGTCCGCGCCTAGGGTCCCCTCCGTCACTCGGAGCGCGTGGGTTTCAAGAAAGGGGGGTAGCCTTCCTCCGGATTACTAGGGACAGGGTACTCTGGGACCCCTCTCGGTCCTCAGCCGGCAGCTGGACGGGCCCGGATGCTGCCCTGGTTCTGTCCCGGGCCCTGCCGCGTGGCAGGGTGCCCCGGACAAGGGGTCCGGAGGGTCCGGGGAGGCTTCCCCTGCGCCTGTGGTCCTGGGAGCCCCGGCTGGGCCCAGGGGCCTGGCCGGGCCCCGGGTCATGGGCTCCGGCCCCGGGCCCTGTCCCCGGCCTACGGCACTCCCAAAGGCCCGGGACAGGGTTCCGTTGTGGCCGGGGAGCCTCCCCTAGCTCGGCTGGGTTCAGGAGCTCCGGCTGGGCCCCTGAGGGCCCCGGAGAGGGCGGCCTCCCTGCCCCGGGCTCCGGCCTGGGTCCTGCCGCGTGGCAGGGTGCCCGGGACAGGGTCCGGAGGGCCCGGGGAGGCTTCCACTGCGCCTGCGGACCTGGGGGCCCCGGCTGGGTCCAGGGGCTCGGCCGGGCCCGGGACTGGCTTCCGTTGTGTCCGGGGAGCCTCCCCTTGCTTGTCTGGGTTCAGGAGTTCTGTCCGGACCCTGGGGGCCCCGGGGAGGGCGGCCTTCCCGCCCCGGGCTCTGTCATGGATCCTGCCGCGTGGCAGGTTGCCCGGGGTGGGGTCCGGAGGGCCCGGGGAGGCTTCCCCTGCGCCTACGGGCCTGGGGGCCCCAGCTAGGTCCAGGGGCCTGGCCGGGCCCCGGGTCGGGGTCTCCGGCCCCGGGCCCCATCCCCTGGCCTGCGGCACTCCCAAAGGCCCGGGACGGGGTTCCATTGTGTCCGGGGAGCCTCCCCTCGCTCGTCTGGATTCAGGAGTTCCGTCCGGGCCCCTGGGGGCCCCGGGGAGGGCAGCCTCCCCGCCCCGGTCTCCGTCATGGGTCCTGCCGCGTGGCAGGGTGCCCGGGGCAGTGTCCGGAGAGCCCGGGGATGCTTCCCCTGCGCCTGCGGGCCTGGGGGCCCTGGCTGGGTCCAGGGGCCCGGCCGGGCCCCAGGTTGGGGTCTCCGGCCCCGGGCCCCATCCCCCGGCCTGCGGCACTCCCAAAGGCCCGGGACGGGGTTCTGTTGTGTCCGGGGAGCCTCCCCTCTCTCGTCTGGGTTCAGGAGTTCCCTCCGGGCCCCTGGGGGCCCTGGGAAGGGCGGCCTCCCCACCCCGGGCTCCGTCATGGGTTCTGCCGCGTGGCAGGGTGCCCGGGGCGGGGTGCTTCCCCTGCCCTTTCCCCTTTCCCCTCGGCCATCTGGTCGCACCTGTCCCCTCGGCCATCTGGTCGCGCACATCCCTTCGGCCATCTGGTCGCGCACGTCCCTTCGGCCATCTGGTCGTGCACAATGCTTTCCAATGGGGTGACCAGATGGCCGAGCTTGCCGGCCGGATCCCAGCGAGGGCTCCAGGAGGTCGGGTACATTCGCGCCTTGGGTCCCCTCTGTCACATCGTGTGCACGGATTACAAGAAAGGGGGGTAATTTTCCTCCGGATTACTAGGGAGAGGGTCAGTCGGACCTCCATGAGGTTTGGCGATTCTGAATCAGGGGAAGGCAGACTCGGAGCCCGCCCGCCGGGGCCCCCAGGGACCCGGGTACACTCCTGCCTCTCAGCCCCTTCCCGATGGTCCTTTCTCTCCGAGTTTTCTGGGTCAGAGCCCCGATGACGAGGCATTTGGCTATCTGTACCACCTCGCGGTGGCTCATTCTGGGTTATTATGTTGCCCATCAGCGTCAAATCGGGTTTGCTTACAACAATACAACATTTGTTCGCTCCGGAGTACAGCCACACTTTAAGCTGTCCTCACTGGAACTGGGGTCACGTATAGGCCAGAGATAGTACACCCTGCAGTACTATTCCAACAATATAAAATTGTCTACGAACAGTCCTGATTAGCAGGACATCAATAATCAATGCAATAAGTTGTGACTATGTGTATGTAGTTATTTGAGACCTATTTTATTCAAGACATTTCAATAATCACGATGTACACATTTGTATCTAAATCATTATACTATAAGCATACAACTATAAAAAATACACATCTATAAATTGCACATCTAGTTTGAAAATACATTTCTATAAACTTCACATCTATAAAATCCACATCTATACTAATTCTTGTGTCAACTATTAACTATTACGTGACTGTTGAACCACATGTAAATATTAGTGAATCAACATTTAGGTTAATATTTTGTAAAAGTGACGTGTGCTGTTAAGAGAGTCATAGTTACTCCCGCCGTTTACCCGCGCTTCATTGAATTTCTTCACTCGGGACAGGCATGGGAGTGGGAAGTGTATCTCTATGGCGTACGCCTACGCCAACACTACCCTAGTCCTACGGGCCGTACCCACGTGTGTAGGGCCCGTAGCACTATGGTAGTGTTGTCGTAGGCGTACGCCATAGTGCTACGGGCCGTACATACGCGGGTACGAGCCGTATCTCTATGGCGTACGCCTATGCCAACACTACCCTAGTGCTACGGGCCGTACCCGCGTGTGTAGGGCCCGTAGCACTATGGTAGTGTTGCCGTAGGCGTACGCCATAGTGCTACGGGCCGTACATACGCGGGTACGGCCCGTATCTCTATGGCGTACGCCTACGCCAACACTACCATGGGGATAGGACCAGTGTGTACACGTACGTGTGTACGGTCCTTGCACACACGCGTACTCCTACCCAAACCCCATATTGTGATACGACCGTACACACGCCCTCAGAGCATGTGTACGGTGCGTTTCACAGCTTACACTGGTGATAGGAGGCGCACAGGAAAGGAATGGCGGTGTATGGCTCGCACAAGGATGGACATCAAGTCATTGTCAGTGCAGTGCATCATGTGTAGGGCCTAGGTGTGTCAGGCAGTGAGCTGGCACATGTCTCCTCATGTTTTAACCCAATAGTTGTGTGATGACCTGTGTACACATGGCATGTGTGATGGGCCACTGGCCTTGCTGTTGTCTACTTTTGATGCCTATCTTGGTGATATGTAATAAAGACAGTTACTCCTGGTGTCTGCTTTGTCAGTGTCCTTGCTAAATAAAAGTGTTTTCTGTATGGGTATGGTTGCTTGTGACAAATGCTCTGTATGTCAACATTACCAATTGCTTGTTTTACTTTTTCAGAGTTTGCCAGTGGTGAAAGGCACTTTAGTTGTTGTTGACTCTGATGCTTGAGGGTGCAATGATGGGTGTTTGTGATGATCTACTGTTATCATACTCATCATATGTTCATGTTTGTCTGCCTAGTCACATGGGTACATTTGAATGTGTGCCCTAGAGTGGTCATACAGTGCGAATGGGCTGACATTGTAAGTGGTGTTGATGTGTGTGTGTCCCCGCAATGCCAACTGCACACATGTATGACCTAGGTAATGAGTGCCTGTTTCTTTCAAATGTCTGCCATGTGCTTGAGATTGTGGGCACATCTAGGATTGTTGTGCACTGTGCAGTGTGTTGGTGTGTCCCTTGCACTCCTGGGGGACACCTACTTGTTGTTGCTGCCAGTTGTGAGTATGCAGAGTGTGTGACTGCCAAGTCTGTGTTGTCTGTTGTTGATCAGCCATGTGTCTTGTTACTGTTCATGCTCACTGTGCAGACCTGCTCAGCCACACTGACATTATTTGTGAGTGTTCTCATGCATTGCTGTCACTTGACCCATTTTTGGCTCCAGTATGGTATATGGTATGTGGAGTCATGTCATCCCCTATAGGTGCTTCTGATGCCTACACATTGTGAGTGACTCCTCTATGTGTTTGTGTACAGTACACTCCTCACCTGTCCACTACTGACGTACACACCACTTCAATCTCATGTCTACCACCCCTTGGCTTGGCAGTGTGTGAGCCTCCCCACCATTTCATTTTTTACACTATGCTTTGTGGTGCTGATCTGTGCACAGGACCAATGTGCCAGTCAGGACAGTTTCCCAATTGGTTATGTGTTATTTTCTTATACTGGTTTGCTGTCATGGTTGCTCATGTGCAGTGCAGATGTTTGGGCAGCACAGTCCTCTGATCATGTTGTTTGCACCTGGGTGTCCCTGATTGTGTATCTGTGGGTGATGGGTAAGCTGTAAGTGTGTTTGCTGAGGTACTGCTACCCTTCCTGTGTGTGATGTTATGTTTGTGCTGTGATGATTAGTGTTGTGGGAGCTCATGGTGTGGCACTCCGATATGTGTGCTACTGGTTTTGTAGTTGTGCACACACTGCTTGGTGTGCATGAAGTGCTGTCAGTGCATGTTGCCTTGCACTTGCTTGGTGTGCATCCCCCTGATGTCCAGCTGAGTTTGCTATGTGATGTATTGGTGTGTGCCTCTGTTGTGTTGTTCTTGTGGATGTATGCAGTGTGTGGCCTGTGTTGGCTTTTCTGCTGACAGGTGTAATGTGTGTGTTGGTATATTTGCATGACATTGTGTGTGAGTAGCTTGTGCATTGTGATACATTCATATGTGCGTTGCATGTGTAGTGTGCATTTCTTGAGTGTATGTCACATGCAGCAATGTGGATTCATGTTCATGAACTTGTTTTGAGTGCACACTAGTGGTTTGTCCTCCTATTTTGGGCCTATCACTTGTCAGGATTGTGCATGTGCATGCTTGTGGTACACTATGACACCATGTTCACTTGATGACTGGTGTGGTGTGTATGTGTGTGTTAGCTGATTGTCCCATTGATCCCAGTTATTGTTCATGATTGTTTTTTGAGGAGGCAATTCTTGTTTGTATTGGGGTATGGTGTCTGTACATTGGTCCAGAGTGGCAATATTGTGTATTCCTGTTCTGTCTAGGGTCACATTGCCTTTCCACTGTTTGGCTGCACATGTCTGGGCTTGTTGGACTTCTGTGGATGTTGTCTGTGAGCTTTGTGTTTGGCTATTGGTTTTGTGTCAGCATTGGTTCAGGCATCCCTGAGTGTGTGTGTGTGTGTGTGATGTTTTTGGGTGCACCCCAGGGAGTGTGATTGGTTGTCAGTGAACTCACAGGACATCATTTTGCCCATTATGTGTGTTTCACACAGGTGTTGATTGTTGCAGGTGTGAGGTGTGTAGGTGAGGGGCATGTGTGAAGGTCCTACTTGTGTTTGACAGTCAGGGAGTGTGACAACGAGCCATGTGTGTTGTACTGATGACATATACATGTCAAGTAAGTTGACACAGATGTGTGGCTGATCACTGTTTGACTTCAGACACTTCCTATCATTCCAGTGCCTATGCATGGCTTGCCTTGATGTTTCGCTGAGTTGTTGCACAGAGGTCACTTTAGTTTAATTTCACTCACTGTGCCACCCATGTCTGGTTGATGGCCTAAGGGTGGTGTGATATGTTCCTTCTCTTGCATGTGATGTACAGATGCTATGTGGCTTGCTCCATGGCTTTCCAGCACTGTCCACTTCACTTATGGCGGGCCCATTTGTTGTCCTCCATTGCTGCTGACCTATGGTATGAGTATGTGGCAGAGTGTCAGTGTGGGGTGTTTGTGAGTGACTTGATAGGCAGTGTGAACAGTTCAGTGGATGTTCATATGCAGTTTAAGTCTTCATTTTGTGATTATACTCAGTTTGCTTCACAAGTGTGGAAGGTAGGTGTGAGGAAAGGAAGAGGGATGCCCTTCCCATGAGCTTCTGTGCAGGGTGTTCCTCTTCACCCCCACCTTCCAAGACAGGCTCCCTTGTCCTTTGTTGTGTGAGGTGCAAGGTCTGGCTACACCTGGCAGATAAATTGTGCAGGGGTACAGCAGGAACACACAGCATGTTCCCAAATGGGTGTGGGAAGCCTAGTGTGTGAAGGGTGGAGCCCTTTAAATCTTTGTGGACTGCCCATCTCTGGCGCCGGCCCTGCCTGCTACATTGTTTGCAGGTTTTCCCGCTTCTTCACCGCTGTGGTGACGTGACCGGGACATTGCAGTGATTTTGCGGTTGATAGATGACCCGGATGCGGAGGGGTGATTTTCTGACAGGTAGGACATGTATGGGTATACTGGGGGATATGTTCCTGTCCCCACCAGAGTGTCTGATGTGGACAGGAACCGTATATCAGCACAGGAGTGTTGTGGTTGTGTGCGGAGTTGTCCACGAAGGTGCATTCTTTGCTGTTAGTGGATGAGGTACAGCAGCGGAAAGGCTTGAAGAGCTGGATCCATTGCGGTCAGGACCGGGTGGAGGGGACCAGGAGTCTGGTTTCGCGCTCTGCTGTCGTGCTTCCGCCGTCTCCGGGTAGGTGGTTTCTCTGCTGCATTGTGATGGGCTGTTTGGGGCATTGTGATTTGTACGGTAGACAGGACGTCATTCCGCACGGTGGTGGGTCTCTATTGGGTCCCTCCGCCTTGGTAGCGGGTGCAAATTTCTGGAGGTTCTCGTCGCTCTGTGGCGGACGGAAAATGGGCTATGTTTGCCCATTGTAATATGGCGGGTGCGAGTACAGCTGCTGCAGTGTGGAAAAGGTCATTTTCCGTCACCACCAGCACCGCGGTTGTGCCTCCGCCTGCCATCATAATGAGCCCCCTAAATCGGTCATGTTAAAATGGACCACAAAAGTACAGTACAATCACATACAGCTAGGCATAAATAATACAATGATACAAATTCATCTGAACACAATCAAAGTACATTTAAAGCACTATCATTAAATGCAATGCAGAAAATAACATCAGTTGGAAAACCTGCCAACGGACTTCATGAACAAATGGGCGAGCCGCAGGAAGAGTCAAAATCACTTGTTACATCGTGCAAAATAAGTCTGATCCTGGGCGGAATCATATTTCTTCTTTGTATTACATTTGCTATTAGCGCAGTGCTTCAGAATACTATCAAGATATCTGCCATCATACTCGACGTGTTTAGTCAAGACATACAAAGGGCGCAGCTGCGTAAAACAACTACCCAAGCAATTTCCTGGCCCTTAGCACCAACTTCCAGAAGGTGTATACGGTGATCACACTCTCCTCTTATCCGGCTGATGAAGAAAGTGCAGAGCTTCTGCGCAACGGCGCAAGGAGGGCTCAATCCATAGGGCTTTAAAACAGAGAACCTCTGGCGGGGATAAAAATACATAAAAACATATGGGCAGATTTACAAGCCCCTTGCGCCACCAGTGTGTCACTTTATGTGGCGCACTGGCAGCGCAATACACTGCCCCATATTTACAAGGACAGGAAAAGCCACCCTGTGTGGCTTTTCCTGTCCTTGTAAATATGGCTGCTTATCAAGCAGCACTTTGCATGAAAGGGGCGTTTCATAGGTGTTGCTGTGGGTGTTCCCACGCAACACCCATGGAACAAGACACATCTCCAGATTTACGAGGAATCGTAAATCTGGAAATGCATGTGAATGCTGTGCCTCCCCAGAGGAGGCGTAGGGAGGCGCAACGAGGAGAAATGCATTCATTTCTCCTCATATTTGTTTCCTGTTTCTATGCGTGCTGCATTCTGCAGCACACATTGTAAGAGGAAATCACCTCTAATGATTGTTTTTGTTCAGGCATGGTTCCCTTCCTGCACATAAACAATCATTGAAAGAATGCTGTTTTTCAACTTCTATGTGTGCGAATGCAGCACACATATAAGTTGAAAAACGCCATTTCAGATTGTTTTTGTGCAGGAAGAGAATCCTTTCCTGAACAAAAACAATCTCTCCACGATGCAGGCATCCTTGCACCATGGTGCCAGGGTGCCTGCACCGGCGCAGGGCAGCAGTTTGTGCGCCAGCGCAGGGCGTAGCACAGAGATGCGACATATTGCCGTAAATAAGTTGCATCGCTGTGCTTTCCAAACTAACGCAGCATGGCGCAGCAAAATGACTTGCTGCAACGTGCTGCGTTTGTTTATTGTAAATTTGCCCCTTGATGTGTAAAGTGCTGTGTGCAGATCTCTGATCACATTGGCAGGGTGACAAGTCCTGCGGCCCATCGATACATCGAGGAAAGTTTTCTGATCTGTGGAAAAGACTTAGCCGGCACCTGAGTATAATGAAATGCTGGTAGTTGGGTGCGTCGGCAGCAGGAATGGCTGGTTGTCCCTAGATGGATTGAGTGGCATATATGAAACCACAGTAGAACGTTCTGATACCTTTGCCCGTCTCTCTTCCTCTCAAGGAGCATAACACACTGCTCTAAGTGTTTTTGTGTAGCCTAGGCATGGATCGTAAGGGCTCTTCCAACAAACCCCGCCTGCCCAGAACCATGGTCGATTCCCTAATTCCCGTAAACCCTGGAATCACTAGTCCTCGGGCAGGGTCACACAGTCTTCAATTAACATTCTGCTACTGGGGAGGGTCTCATTGACCAGACCCTTCACCATAGCGTCATTGGTCGGGTTCTAAGGACATCCTCAATGTGTTGAATGAAGCCCTCGTTCCCTATGAGTGATGGAAGAGACAGAGAACGGCATAAGTGTCAGGAGGAGGCGTGTACATTTGTTTTTCATATCCTTTAAGGGAGGATGTTGCCTGTATGCCCCAGATTCCTGCCCTATATGTTACTATGCCAGCACATTTTGCATGATATATGGCCAGCATACGAGCAAGTGATCTTTTGCCTAATTTAGTCACAAAGGAGAAGACAGCGTTAATGCTCCTTGCTTATAGATTGTTCCTAATGTCTTACTCTGGCTACCAAGATCCCCTACAGTTAAACATGACCCCTAAATAACTAAAATTATCCATGTTTGATGGGAGCAGTATGGAGCATAAAGGTTGGTTTAGCGTCCTTCCTATATCCGTAGGATATTACAAAGGATTTGCTGATGTTAGTCCTCATGTCAAGCCTCTCCATAAAGGATACAGTGGCATCCAAGAGTCGCTGCAACGTGATGTGTGTGCGGTCCATAATGACAGCATCAACAGCATGCAGTAGAGCTAGTTGTGGGTGCTTCCCAATCTGGGGCATGTCACCGCACCTTGATACCAGCTGCCTCTCCAGGTTGGTAATATAGAGGAAGCATAGGAAAGGCGTGCGGACGCACCCTTGCCTGACACCCCTACGCACCCTAAGCTTCTCAGAGCACTCGCTCCCCAACCCGAACCTTACAACAGTGCTGGAGTCACAGTATATTACTCTGATGGTATTAATAATGGATATGTCAATGCCCAGGTCTTGGATAACGCCCCACAATTTATTCTCGATTACCCTCTTTGAAAATCGGAATGATTTCTGAGTTGTATCTGGTCGGTATCTTAGTGGAAGAGCTGGCAGCTCTTAGGACGTTGGTTACCAAGGGGGCCCACAAATCTAGGTTACTCTTAAAGAGGTCTAAGGGAACCCCGTCCGGGCCAGGGGTCTTACCACGGGGACTGGACCTCATAGCCACTAGCAACTCTTCCAACGAGGGGAAATACTTTGGGAGAAGACATTCACCGTCACAGCCTATAAAATCACCAATGGAGTAGACGTCTCCAAAGAAAGTGCCCAACTCGTGACTAGTTATGATAGATTCAATCATGGGTTCTACACAGTTGAGAAGCGGTTCGTGGATAATGCTCTAGGAGGCCTTCTGGTCCTTCTTGGAGGAGGGTTCCTGAAGATCATCCCAGGTTTTTAATCGAAGATCATTTTTGCTGCCTTTAATAGCCATTTTATAAGTCGTTCTACAGCGTGCGACCTCAGCGGCCCGCTTGGGCTGTTTTTGAAGCGAGGTCATCAGCTCTATGGGACCTAGAGCACGTTGTGTCAAGCCAGCCCCTTTTCCTATCGGGCCCCATAGTGACCTTGCCACTGTCTCTGAAAAAACAACACTTGCTTGCTTTATGCTAGCTTAATCGATTCGGCATCTCGACAAACTCCAAACAGGGTACGATTACCCGTAACCAGTTAGGATATAAACATCTTGATGTTAAGAAGCTCCCACTCAATGTGACTACCCTTTTTCCTTTGCCCAGCAGCACCACTGATACTCCTGATGCAGCACGCAGAATCCAACCAGTGAGGGATATCCAGACTGAGGCTTCGATGTCTCCCCGCCTTAGTTGCTAAACTAGCAGACAGTAAACTAAAATACCTGATACCTCGCAGGACCTTGGGAACGAACCATTGATGGTGCTATACTCATTAGCAAAGCACACATTGAATTTCGTCAACAAGAAATTAGTGTTATTCCCAAATACATCATGAGCAAAATGAGATAAGACATTCCTTTCAACATCTGTTTAGCCACAAGCAACTTTGTACGCAGGGCTGAAAAGGTGAGTGTTAAAATCCCCCCTCCTCCCCCAATATCAGACCCAAATCACCCTCACTTCTAGGGCTCAGTGAACCCAATTCAAGGTCTAACTTTGACAGAAACACAACCTTTTATCTGCAGTTGGGATATTACTGTACACACTAATAATGCCCAAGTGGTAACCTGACACAAACTCCAGGCCGAGGACCTGATAAAACGGTGTGTTGGCTGCATCTAGGAAGAGCTGGCATTGGCCAAAGTCGAGATGTAAATAGTCAAACCACCCCCAGAACGGCCGGATGAGGAGGGAATTGCAGGAAAGAGAAACGTTTTAAAACTGTTAATGTAAGCCGGGGACACAGTCCATGTTTCCTGGACACAAAATATCATAAAAGAGCTCACAAAGTGTATCCATGCCTGGTTCTCGTGTTTCCCTTTAATTCCAGCGACGTTCCAGACAAAGAAGGAGAATTTTACGGTGTTACCACTTTTATTGAATGACGGATGTGAAATCATATCTCTTTGACAGTGGGGTAAATGCTATATTGCCCCTTTCATGAGTGAGTCTACTGTCAACTTTGTGGTTCCCGTAGCTGTTGGCTCTGTTGGTGACTTGCTTGGGTTGGGATTTTGAGAGATTACAACCTTTGGTTTCTGGGGTGGCCCTGGGTCTATATGCAAGAACAAGCCAGACCCTGCCGGCAGAGGTCACTTACCACTGGAGTTGCTACTAGAGGTACAGTTGCACTCAAGAGGGAGCATTCTGCACATCCCCCATGGCTTCACATATGTATGGGGACTTGAGGACCTCTTGCACTCTTAATGTCACTTTCCGCCTCCCGTATTTAAGAAATAACTTCTCAGTAATAGCCCTCTGTGTGAACACTTATAACTGTTAGAGGTATAGGTAGGCACTTACAGAAATCTGAGCCAGTCGCTCCTCTCAGTAATCCTACCAATGTATTAGAGTTATTGACTTTTGGCAAAAACGGGCTAGGATAGCGAGGGGGTAGCACTGGTAAATTCCCCACATGAACAATGTCTCTTTCAGCTGCCAGACCAGGTGTGCTGGGCCCGGTAGAGTCCAGTGGTGATGGTCCTATTGCCGCCCCTCAAGGCTAGATTGTCCCTGAACTCTACCGACTCCAGATGTGGGCTGTCAATATGTCTGGTACTCGCCACTGACCCCAGTAATTTCAGAATTGTGCTCTTGTTAAGAACACTATATTTGTCCTTAGAAGCATAGTGCGGTATGAAGTCCAGCTTGTTTGTAGGAACATTTGATATACATGCATGCTTCTGATTTCTCTCCCCTGGCACCCCAGCTTTATTTGCCAGGTACTATAGTCGTCAAGTGAAGACCTCCCACGAGACAGAGATTGATTGACTCTTAAGGCTTCAGACTTTACACGGTCTGTACACGGATAACCAGGCACAACAGGAGCGTTAGACATTAAGGGCTGATGAGAAGGCCATTGGATGAGTTGGCGGTTCTATTTGTAATTGCAAGCCAAGGGGTTTAAAATCTTCATGGAGCATAACAAACGCATTTAGTCCAGTAGCAGTGATAGTGGAGTTTTCATGCCGTGTGTTGCAGTAGAGAAATTTAATGTGGAAGGATTTCATTTAGGTCAGACACAAGTGGAGCCGAAACTGGAACTACATGCTAATTGTCTGAAGGCGGCACTATCTTGCCCATCGCAGTATCCGCTTTACTATCAATCTTTGGTCTTGAATTGAGATGGAACAGTAAGTATGTTTTCATTTCTCTAGGAGGCAGCTTGTTTATAGCAGAGGGGTGTCAAGATGACCTCCTACGGCCTTGTTGTCAGGAGGAGCTAGCCTCACAGTGGCTACACATGAGTGTAAAATGCAGCTAGTTCTTTGCTTGTGTCTTGCTTTCCGAAGCCTTTTACACTCCCTTTTTGTGGGCGGCATTACAGCCTCCCTGAGATGTATTGCAGGTGCTGTAACATCAGTAATTAAAATGATGTTGTCATCTTGTGGGTTAATCTTGTGAGGTACAATGGGGTGCGGTGGGAGCACACCGACTGCCATTTTCAATGCCAGATGTCACAGGGTCCAGCGCAATAATTCGCTAAGATGCTGGTCCCACAGGTGCTTCACCAGAATTCGATCTGGTGATAGGACAAGGTGAACCTATCTGCAGTGGGTGTCCTGGGACGCCATTGGGTGTAAGGGAGGCCTGACTGGATTCCATCTTAGCCTCTGGATCCAAAGTTGTACCCGTCTGCTGGGGAGGTGATGAGATCCTTTCATGGATAACATCCAACATTTGTGGTATCCTAGTGAGGGAGTTAATTGTGCTGGAGCAAGAGTGGTCTACAGCATCCGGGTCCGACTGGACCCTTGTGATCAGGTTACTCAATGCTAGCAATTTTGTGTCAGTGCAAACAATGTTGGTTGCTAAAGGACTTAAAATGTCCGCTTGCATATCCAATTTTCCGGATGATATGACAGTGATGCTATAATGGTCTTCAAGTTGTTAAGTGAGGCATTCCAGATGGTGGCACTTGAATTATGCTGTGGCATCCCTTCAGTTTGGATAAAGAAGGATTTGTGTTGTAATTGCATTCTTCCATAGGGATATTAAAAAGGAATGACTTGAGGAGCCAAAATCATGGATCCCATGATCCTGCTCTGTAGAGAGAGGACTAGGTGTTCCCTTAACTGCACTAGTGGTCAGTAATTTTCCAGACAAAAGGTTTAGCTTTATAGGGCTTAGTGGAGTAGAGGGGACCAAGTGACATCCAAAATTGCCTGAGGCGTTTATCCAAACTGCTCCTTGAGCTCATGAGCCAAGTAGTGTTGGACTTATCGTCCAATGTGCCGGGCTAGCCACCTTATTGAAAAGTGTGCTCCTTGTGACTTCGGACACACAGCCATATTTATTTCCAAGGGAAGAGAAGTAGAGTGGTCAAATGCTGACTCTAAAAACGATAAGTTGTCCTCCTGATGATCTGAGGCTGAGGCCAGAAGCTGAACTGGCACAATGAGTGCAGCGCAGTGTGTGCCCAGATTGCCTTGTGTATCAACACTGTCACCAGCTGAGGTACAGGAGGTGTACTGGTTGAGGCTTGTGGTCCCAGTACAACTATGAAAGTTGTTTGAGTTTGAGTTTAAATAATCTCTGATCTTAGAGCACTTAGAAGGGTGTGGGGGCGAGTGAGCCATAGAGGCATGGAGAAGGCCAGGTGATGGCCATAACGCTGATGTTATCAAAGTGTCTCCTGCCTGATCATCGCTAGATGTGGGCATATCTTTCTTCCAAGCCTCTTGACTGCTTCTTTTCCACCCCTTCTTATTGAGAGTTGGAGAGCTAATGCCCCAGGGTTCTCCCGGAGTGCATCATAGTTGGGCAGGTGAACAAGTTCAAGGCTTATCTCATCGCTCCTATAAGTCGTAACCTTACCTTTCTCAACAAGCGGGCATCAGCAAACATTTTCGAGATGGCAGCCACTTAGATCTTGGATGGTACTATACTATATAATACTATACTGTACTGTACTATACTATACTATACTGTACTGTACTATACTATACTGTCCTATACTAAACTTTATTATACAGTACTATACTGTACTACACTATACTAAATTATACTGTACTGTACTGTACTATACTATACTATATTATACTATACTATAATATATTATACTATATTATACTATACTATGCTATATTATACTGTATTATAGTATATCATACTGTACTATACTGTACTGTACTATACTATACCATACTATACTATATCATACTATACTGTACTATAATATACTGTATCATACTATACTATATCAGACTATACTATATTGTACTATATTATACTATACTGTATTACTACTATACTATATACATCATACTGTACTATACTATACTATACTGTACTATACTATACTGTATTATACTGTCCTATACTATACTATACTATAGTATAGTACATACTATACTATACTATAGTATACTATATTATACTATACTGTATTATACTATACCATACTGTACTCTACTATACTGTATTATATTATACCATACTATACTAAACCATACTGTACTATACTATACTATATTATATTATACTATACTGTACTATACTATAGTATACTGTATAACACTATATCATACTGTACTTTACTATACTATAGAATAGTATACTATACGGTACTGTACTATACTACACTATATTATAATATATTATACTGTACTATACTATACTGTACAACACTATACTATACTGTACTATACTATACTGTACTATAATATACTATTCTATACTATACTATAATATACTATACTATGCTTTATTATACTGTATTATACTATATAATATTGTACTATATTATACTATACTGCACTATACTATACCATACTATACTATATCATACTATACTATAGTATATTATACTATACTGTATTATACTATACCCTACTGTACTATGTTATAGCATACATTACCATAATATATACTATACTGTATTATACTGTACTATACTATACTGTACTATACTATATTATACTATACTATATTATACTATACCATACTGTACTATATTATAAAGTACTATATTATACTATATTATACTATACTGTACTTTAATATATTATACTATACTATACTGTATGGTATAGTATAGTATAGTACACTATACTAAATTATACTGTACTGTACTGTACTATACTATACTATATTATACTATACTATAATATATTATACTATATTATACTATACTATGCTATATTATACTGTATTATAGTATATCATACTGTACTATACTGTACTGTACTATACTATACCATACTATACTATATCATACTATATTGTACTATAATATACTGTATCATACTATACTATATCATACTATACTATATTGTACTATATTATACTATACTGTATTACTACTATACTATATACATCATACTGTACTATACTATACTATACTGTACTATACTATACTGTATTATACTGTCCTATACTATACTATTATACTATACTATAGTATACTATATTATACTATACTGTATTATACTATACCATACTGTAGTCTACTATACTGTATTATATTATACCATAATATACTAAACCATACTGTACTATACTATACTATAATATATTATACTATACTGTACTATACTATAGTATACTGTATAACACTATACCATACTGTACTTTACTATACTATAGAATAGTATACTATACGGTACTGTACTATACAACACTATATTATAATATATTATACTGTATTATACTATATTGTACGACACTATACTATACTGTACTATACTACACTGTACTATAATATACTATTCTATACTATAATATACTATACTATGCTTTATTATACTGTATTATACTATATCATAGTATACTATATTATACTATTCTGCACTATACCATACTATACTATATCATACTATACTATAGTATATTATACTATACCGTATTATACTATACCCTACTGTACTATGTTATACCATACTATACCGTAATATATACTATACTGTATTATACTGTACTATACTATACTGTACTATACTATATTATACTATACTATATTATACTATACCATACTGTACTATATTATAAAGTACTATATTATACAATAATATACTATACTGTACAATATTATACTGTACTATACTATACTATACTGTACTAGACTATACTATATTATACCATACTATACTGTATAACACTATACCATACTGTACTAAACTATAATATAGAATAGTATACTATATGGCACTCTACTATACTATACTATATTATGCTATACTGTACTATACTATACTATGTTATACTATACTGTATTATACTATATTGCACTATACTATACTGTACTATACTATAGAATAGTATACTATACAGTAGTGTATTATACTATATTATATTATACTATATTATACTATAATATACTATATTATACTGTACAATACTATACCATATAATACTTTACTGTTCACAACTATACAATACTGTACTATGCTACACTGCACTATACTATACTGTACTATACTAATCCATACTATACTATGCTGTACTAGACTATACTGTTTTATTCTGTATTATACTATACCATACTATACTATATTATACTGTGTTATACTATATTATATTGTACTTTACTATACTGTATTATACTATACCATACTGTACTATATTCATTCATTCATTCAAATAACTTTATTTGAGTTATTTGTACAAAACCATCAAAGTATGCAAAAGATAAAACATTGTCTATTTACAATTAAAAGATATAAAAACAAATCCATTTCCAAATAGCTATTAAAAGAGGGCTGTAAAAGTAGCCAGCCGAGCTTACATCAAAATACATTGAGTAGCAACTGTAAGGCATGCTTCCTACTATAAACCATACAGCGTGCAGGGCCCTAAAAGATAAGAGGGGACTGATCCTGCAGTGCACGATACATAAAGTGCATATATAACATGAGGCAGTTAATATTACGGTGCGATCTGTGATATAAGCTTCTGTCAGATTATCCAGAAGGCAAATAAAAAGTGGCTAACAGCAAAAACAGCTCAGATACATCCGCTTTTAGGATTCTATACGCAATCTGATGCTGCCTAGCTCCTAAATTAAGGCAGATTGGTCTTATGCACCTCCTGAGTAACTGTTGATATCTAGGGCAGAAAAACAAAACATGTTCTTCAGTTTCTATGATGGTAGTGCAGGTAGGACATGAATCTAGTAATAAGCCAACCGCCTCCTATCTTGGAAATTTTAGGAGCGGATTGCCGTATCTGAATCTAACATATAAGCTTTTTGCAAGGAGGGGGGGGGTGAGATTTGGTCCAAGAAGGGTTCGAATTGTGGACATGATTTTATAGCTAAAAATGTGGATGTTAGCTGGCCACTAGTCATGTTATTAGTGTAGTGATCTCCCACCACCTCCCAGTATCTGACTTTTAATCTCAATAGATCGTCTCTTGTAGCCCTATCCGGATGTTCCCACAGATCCATCATATTCATTAACTTGCACCAATCTGCGATGTACTTGAACCATGGTAGTTTTGTTGCGCCATTGATCTTCATAACCTCCCGAAGAGAATCTCGATAATCGGTAAGTTAGGGGGTTATCCATAGGCGCAACCAGTAGGTTAAGGGTTTCAGGGCAGCCAGATCACCAATTCTCAATAAACCCAAGATCACAAAAAAGGGGAATTAGAGGAGTTGTAATAGGTGCCGAAATAAGGGACCTAACAAAGATATTTTCACACGTCGTTAGCTTATTAACAGTGGTGTAGCCCCAAATCTTGGCTCCGTACAGGGCTCCACTTTGGGCTTTTGCGCGATAGATTTCCAGAGCTGGGGAAAGGGGTTGGGTGTGGGATTGTTTGTGGAATCTTAGTATAGATCTGGATCTTTGGCATAGGGTTAGATAACTCTTATTTAGCTGGTATTCCCATTTGAGTAACTCGTTCAAACCTATGCCTAGGTAGTCAAAACATTTTACCCGTTCAAGGGGTTCATGTGTAATCTTGATCTCCCGTAGGCCACCCCGTACTTTCCCAAACACCATATATTTTGTCTTAGAGGTGTTGAGTTCTAGTCTCCTATCCCTGCAAAATTCAAAAAATCCATCCAGTAGTATTTGCAAACCCATGGGAGTTTTAGATATTAATAGGGAGTCATCTGCAAAGAGCAGGATAGGGACTTTCTCACCGTTCAGGGAGGTTGCACCATTCCTACAAGCCATTAAGCGACTCGCCACATCATTTATAAACAGGGAAAACAGAGTGGAGGCGAGAACGCATCCCTGTCGCACCCGTCGCTGTATCGATATCTTCTCTGTTAGTTTGCCGTTCTTCCCCCATCTGACCTGGGCGTAATTGTCCATATGGAGTCGGACTATCACTGTTACCAAATCCACAGGGGCACCTAGGTCGAGCATAATCTTCCAGAGTAGGTCACGTGGTACGTGGCTTCTGTTTCCTGAGTAGGACATATTTCCAAGTTTATAGAGCGAATCTGAAAGCTTGGTCACACGTGCCTATTTTGGAACACAAGCCCGCCTGGTATGTTGACAATATCATGTGGTCATCCATCCAGCATTGTAGTTTATCTAAGACTTGCCTGGAAAAAATCTTTTGTAAATTGTCTATCAAGCTGATGGGTCTGTAATTGGAGGGGATGGCAGCATCGCCCTTTTTGTGGATGGTAATTATCTCTGCTCCCCTCCAGGTTTCTGGGATGTCCCCACCAGCCACAATGCAATTAGACAAAAGATTTATATACAGGGCCCATATCATTGGTTCAGATTTGTATAAATCGCCCGGAATGAGATTGGGGCCAGGAGCTTTACCTGCCTTTAATCTACTGATCGCTGACAGGGTGTCCTCTAGACTGAAAGCCAGAGCTAGGTTGTTTGCATTCACCACAGGGGCAATAGTAGCTGTATTATGTACAGCACTGTAGGTGTTTAAACTGCCCTGATCCTCTGTTCTGGAATATAATTTGGAAAAATGGTCCACCCAAGTCTCCGGCTGAATATGATAGCTAAGAGTGGAAACATTCTCCGTACTCCCCTTTGAAACAATATGCCAAAAGAGGCGACTATCCCTACTTTGAGCAGCTAGGACCAGATCTTGCTAATTTATGTCTGCAGCGTCTCGCTTGGCTTCATTTAGAGCTACTTTATAACTGTTGCGAGCCAAAATTACTTACGTTCTAGAGTGATCTCTAACTGCTAAATGCAGAACCTTTTTGGCTCTCTTGCATCCGTCATTGAACCACTTATTTTCCCCTAGGCTGGGGGGCCTTCTGCCAGAGCTACTTCTAGTAAAAACTGGTTGTAAGACTTCAAAAAATGTGTGGTGCACCGATACAATATGCATTGGTTCTGGTGGTTGTGTATTTCCCGCACCGCTACACAAGTTAGTTAAAAACAAAACGAAGAGCTTGTATATTCTAGTATATAAGTCCTGGTCAGCATGGACTTTAGGCCAAGTAACTCTTCTACGATTGTTAGTTACATGCGGCTCTTCGTTTTTAGAAATGTGACTAAAGAAATTCCTATCCAGGTCCGTACCCTTCATTTTTAATAGTAAAGGATTATGGTCGCTATCATCCCGTTGTTCAATACTCATATCTTCTACCAGAGACCAAACTCTTACATCTACAAATATATAATCAATAATACTAGTGTAGGCACCCCTTTTAAAGGTGGCCTTCCGCCCTAAATCGGATGCAGTTCTCCCATTACAAGCCCTCAAGCTCCTACCTGTGATTATGGAAGCAATCAGCATAAAGACATTTGATAGGCATTGGCCTTGTTTGCCAGCAACCAGGTTAGGGATACCCCATAGCTCATCCTCTTCCTCGAGCAGAGAACTCAGTAGGATAGACGGTTCGAATGCCGCGGTGAAATCCCCCACAACTATGATTGTAGAGTTAGTTTGGTATACTCCAACCAAATCATCTAGCAGTGAAAGTACAAGAGATTCACAGCTAGATGATTTTGACCTAGCATAAACATTAAACACGGTCAAAATTAAGCCGGTCAAAAAGACAAGCTGGATCCCCATAATATCTTGGGAATTAATTGGTAAATGCCTATACTTGCAAGCTAGGAAATGTTTTACGAGAATTAGCTGCCCAGCACTAGTCCTACCTGTCGATTTGGGCAGGTTAGCTTCCACACTATAAGTCGTATAACCGTTAACATGTACCCTTTCTACGGCCCAGGTCTCTTGGAAGACACAGATATCATTTTTCCCTATATAGGAGAACCAATCTGTGTCTCGGAGTTTAGAGTGGATACCCGCCAGGTTCCACAATATTATTGTTAAACTGTTATTTACCTCCTTTATGATTGTGGCTGCGCACCCATAGATATCTATACAATTAGGGACATCGTTAACACTGGTTGGGTTAATCGGGCGTGATCTTTAATGGTTTTGCTTCAGGGGCATAATCTTAGCTGTACTATGAGTGTTGTTGATTAACACATCGATATTTATAGACAAGTGTAGATTACTTGCAGCTGATTCAAGAATGTGGCTGCTACCCTGGGGACCAAGGGTTGGTTCATTATCAATGTTCAGGTGGTCTATGGTAGGTGCTTTAGAATGGGAGCTACTATTATGCCTTTGCCCAGTATAAAGGCTACCAATAGTACATTTCTCGGGGAATTCCTTTGCAATTATCATATGGGAGGGTATGGGATCACGGGTCTTCTGGGCTTCCAGGTAATCCTTCAATATTATTACTGCCATGTTATCCCTTATGGTACTTATATCCATTACTAGTCCTCCGTCCAATGAGGATAGTCAATCATTATCATCAATGGGGTTAAAAATGTCAAAGCGATTATTCACAGGGATGGCATATCTGTGCTGTCTCTGACCCCCCCCCGGGATGTCCCCTTGTGTGTAAGACCAGGTGGCTTGTAAAAGTAACCAAGTGGTAGGATACTAATCCTGGTTTCCTCTATGAACCAGTTACCCGCCCTCTCGAGTGTTGCTTGGACCAGATCTGGTGACCCAAATGACAGCACTACGCAGTCGCCTTCTAAAGATTTTTTTGACTCCCTAGCCAACTGACCTGTCTCACCATTTTAAACTCCGTGAAGAGGGGATTTGATAGACCTGTCCTTTCACTTATCTGATGTAATGATTTATTTCTGAGATTGGTCCAATGTTCCATGGTTCCATGCGGCAATGTAGGAACATTAGCCAACACTATGGCGTAAGGTGTTGCTTCTGGGGGTAAATATAATGTAATAGCGCCTGACGTTACCCTCGCTGGCTTATTGTGTTGTCCTTGACTACTTTGTGACTGCGTTTCCATCCTGCATGCACTGTTAAGCCTGTTTAGGGGTGGGGCTTTTTGGATATTCAGCAGCCGTTCTTGGATATTAGTTGGAATGTGTACCGTATCATTTGGCCATCCTGTGGGTCCCCTTGTACAGTTCTTAGAGTAAGAATCCAATGAAGCAGTGAGAGGTGCTAACATTTGGCCAGAAACAGGAATGCTGGAGAGGTCATTTGAGTAGCTACTAGACCCTGTGGGCTGGCCGATCTTAACGCTACAATGGCACGTGGTAACCTGGTGCTGCTGTTGAAACTGGGTGCTCGTGTGGCGTTGCTGGCTCTGCTGGCTCTCCTGGTTTATGTGTGTAATACTTGCAAGCTTTTCTAATTATCTATGCTCGCTTCCAGCCTGGATAGCTTTTGCATCAAGGGCTTCAATAAGACTGATACAACCTCGCTCATTTTGGTCCAAAACTCCCTACTGTCAACAGTCTGCAAGGGTGATAGGGATAGTGGGGGAAACTCTTCAGCAGTAGAAACAATGTCAGTCGCTAGACGGTTCCATTTCCATGACCTCCCTCGTTATGCCTCTGCGCCCTCTTTTGATAGAGGATATGATTGCTTATTAGAGCCCTGCCCTTTCCTTTTTTGGTCTGATGCAGGGGACTAACCCCCTGAGCGATTTTGCTTTTTTGCCCTCGGTGAGTACTTTGGGCCTGGTGGCTGTGTCAAGTATCTGTGGGGCATCGTCCGGTACAAGGACCTCATTGGGCAGCACATTGGTCGGGGGAGAGCTAGAACCAGAATTAGTGTGGTCTGCAGGGTCAAGCAATGTAGGCTGTCTTACAAGGGGATGTGGTTCTAATGATAGCCTACGCTCAGTAAGAGTGATTTCGTGGAGAAGGGCTGACTCTGCCCTTAGAAGAAAGGCATCCAATGGCCCTACTATTCCTTGACCTGCTAGTGATTTCCTTTTTGCAGTTAGTTTCTGCGCCATTTTCCTCAGCAAATTATGTTTACACAGCACAGTGAGGCAAAACAATTAAGTGGCCTCATCCTCAGTTCCTGAATCCTAGTTCACAGTCTCTGTGCCCAATAGTCTGCGTATAGGTCCGTAAATGTCCAGTGCAGCAGATTGAAATAACCTAGCCCAGCCCGGCCTCTTCCGGCTGCTGATGGGCGCAGACGGGCCCTCCCTTGGCCCGGGCTTTGCCCGGGCGCGTCCCGTGCTGTGGGAGCCCGCGGCCGCTTTTGAAGCGCCTCCTGGCGCTTCTACAATGACGTAGTGGTTGTGCGCCACAGACAGCAGGCTGGGAGTTGTGGTCCCCCTGGACCGTGCGCGTCGAATGAAGGCAGGTGGGAGGTGTCAGCAGCCCCCCTGGGCAGGAATAGCAGCAGGAATGGCAGCAGATGATTAGCGGTATGTGGCAATGCAAAGAAGCCGGACCCGCGCTGCGGGAGCCCGCTGCTGCTTTTGAAGCGCCTCCTGGTGCTTCTACAATGACGTAGTGGTTATGCGCCACGCACAGCAGGCTGGGAATTGCAGTCCCCCTGGACCGTGCGCGTCGAATGAAGGCAGGTGGCAGGTGTCAGCAGCCCCCCTGGGCAGGAATAGCAGCAGGAATGGCAGCAAATGATTAGCAGTATGTGGCAATGCAAAGAAGCGGGACCAATATTATACTGTACTATAATATACCATACTATACTATATCATATAATACTATACTGTACTATAATGTACTGTATTATACTGTACTATAATATATTGTACTATACTATACTGTATGGTACTATACTATACTGTACTATACTACAATATACCGTACTATACTGTACTGTATCATACCATACTATGCTACACTATGCTACACTATGCTATACTATACTATACTATACCGTGCTGTACTATACTATACTGTATTATGCTATACTATACTATATTATATTATACTGTACTATACTATACTATAGTGTACTATACTATACTATACTGTACTATAGTATACTATATTATACTATACTATACTGTAGTATACTATACTATATCATACTGTACTATACTCTACTATACTATACCGTTCCATATTATACTATATCTTACTGTACTTTACCATCATGTACTATACTATATTATATTATACTGTACTAGGCTATACTATACCATACTATACTGTACTATATCATTATACTATACTATACTGTACAATACTATAGTATACTATAATGTACTATACTATACTATACTATATTATACTATCCTATGCTGTACTATACTATACTGTACTATATTGTAATATACTATACTGTATTTTACTCATCTACATTATACCGTACTGTTCTAAACTGTATTATACTATACTATGCTATACAAACTATACCATACTGTACTATACTATATTATACTATACTATACTGTACTATACTATATCATACTGTAGTATACTATACTGTACTATACTATATCATACTGTACAATACCATACAGCACTATACTATACTATGCTATACTCTGCCATACTGTACTATACTCTACTATATACTATACTATATTATACTATATTATACTGTACTATATTATATCATACTGTACCATACTATACTGAACTATACTGTATTATACTATACTATACCAAACTATACCATACTGTACTATACTATACTATACTATACTGTACTATACTATATCATACTGTAGTATACTATACTGTACTATACTATATCATACTGTACGATACCATGCAGTACTATACTATGCTATACTCTATCATACTGTACTATACTATACTATATTATACCATACTGTACTATACTATACTATATCATACTGTACTATACTATAGTATACTATACTGCACTATACCATACAATCCTTTACTAAACCATACTGTACTATATTATACTATACTATACTATAGTGTATTATACTATACCATACTGTACTATACCATACTGTACTGTACTATACTGTACTATACTTTATTATACTGTACTATGCTATATTATACTGGAGTATACTATATCATACTGTACTATACTATAATGTATTATATACCATACTGGATTATACTATACTATACTGTACTATACTATATCATACTGTACTGCACTATACTGTACTTTACTGTGCTGTACTATACTATAGTATACTATACTGTACTATCTTGAAATATACTATACTATACTATTCTGAACTATACAATACCATACTGTACTATACTATACTGTACTATACTATAGTATACTATACTATATCATACTGTACTATACTATAGTATGCTATACTGTACTATACCATACAATATTTTACTATGCCATACTATACTATATTACACTATACTATACTATATTATTCTATATTATACCGTACTGTACTATACTATTATACTATACTATGCTATACTAAACCATATTGTACTATACTATACTATACTGTACTATACTATATCATACTGTAGGATACTATACTGTACTATACTATATCTTACTGTAGGATACTATACAGTACTATACTATACTATGCTATACTCTACTATACTGTACTATACTATATTATACTGGAAGCAGTGGGTAAATGGATGTCCCGAAACTGTTTAAAACTTAACTCTGGTAAGACTGAAGTTATTCTGTTTGGCAATGCCCCCAAGTTCTGGACCCCAAGTTGGTGGCCAACTTCGCTGGGCGTACTTCCGATTCCTACCAGGAAAGTAAAAAACTTAGGAGTTCTGATTGATGATAAGCTTCATTTCGAAGACCAAGTTAATTCAGTTGTCTCGGCTACCACATTTGCTCTGAGAACATGCAAGAAAATTTTACAGTATCTACCAAAGGAAAATCAATGTATAGTAGTGACCGCATTAACTATGACGAGGCTGGATTATTGTAACATTCAGGAGCGACTGCTGCACAGACTCCAACTTCTACAGAATTCGGCCGCTAGACTGCTCACAGGGACGGCTAAATTTGCCTCTGTCTCCGGTGACATCAGAAGACTTCACTGGTTACCCATTAAGAAAAAGGTGCAGTTTAAATCACTCTGTACTGTTTTTAAAGCTTTTCACGGGGCCGGTACGGAGCATCTGAAGCAGCAGTTTCAGTAGTATGTCCCCAATAGACCACTTCGCTCTCTAGGAGCAAAATTGGTAACAGTCCCTACCTTTAAAAATGCCGGCTGGGGAGGCAGGAGTTTTCGGGCAAGGGCAGCCAAAGCTTGGAACGCCCTCCCATTTCAGCTTAGAAACTGCACGGATCTACTGGCTTTCAGGAAAGCCTTAAAAACTTGGCTATTTGGCGTTTAATCCGTGGCCTCTTTTGTGAGTTCCTTTGGGTGGTTTTGTAGATAGCGCCAGGACACCTTCAGGTAACAGTTTGCGCTTTAAAAATATTATAACATAACATACTATACTGTACTATACTATATCATTCTGTACTATACTATACTGTGCTATACTATATCGTACTTTACTATACTATAGTATGCTATAATGTACTATACCATACAATACTTTACTATACATACTGTACTATATTGCTCTATACTATACTATAATGTATTATACTATACTATGCTATACTATACCATACTGTACTATACAATACTGTACTATACTATGCTATACCATACTGTGCTATACTATACTATACTGCACTATACTATACCATACTATACTATACTATACTATACTAATTAATTAGCATTTGTTAAGCGCATGGCCACCCTTAGGCATCCCGCGCTGGCAGCAACAAGCAGATGAAGGTTGGGTGGTTACTATACTATAATATACTATACTGTACTATACTATACTATACTACACTATACTGTACTATACCATACCACACCACTCTATACTATATTATATATTTGTGCTTGTTGGAGCTGAAAAATTGGTGCTGCCTTCTCAAGTTCACTGTTTTTCTGCTACTGTTCACTGTTATTCTTCACTAGTTCAGGTAAGTTTGGTTTCTCTAGTCAGCATCGCTGCACCCCTCCCCCCACCCACCCATCCATATAGTGACAACCTAATTTTTCCAGGGGGGGTGGACAAGCACACTGCTCAGAGTTGTTACCCAAAGTTGTTTTAATGGAAATTAATTTAAAGATACAAATACAAATAGATATGAGGGACTCACTGTAGGAAAGTGCCTATTTTTGCACGGTTACCCCCCTTTTTTTGCCTAATACTTGATGCACTTTACCATGATGAGCCCTGGGTCCCTTCCAATCAGGTTCCCAGGGCATGTGTTCTTTCCCAAAAACTGTACCTTTGTATCCACAATTGGCCCATCTCTGGCAACAGGTAAGCCCCTTGTAAAAGGTACCATGGGTACCAAGGGCACTGTGACCAGGGAAGGCTTCTAAGGGCTGCAGCACCTATTGTGCCACTCTTACGGGACCTGCACCTTAACACCCACACACTGCCATTGCAGGCTGTGTGTTTTGGTGCAGAGAAAAGTGAAGAGTGAACATCGCACACATCCCTGTGTGCCATGCCTGCAATCCACTGCCTGTGGCCTAGTTAAGCCATTCCTCGAGCAGGGTGCACTAGCCCTAGGGTGAGGGTACAGAGGCATGAGTACTGTACCCTTAGAGTGTCTAAGGCCATTCTTAGACATTGTAGGTGCAGTAAAGCCATAAAGAGTATATGGTCTGAGAGTTGGTCTTCACAAACTCCACAGCTCCATAATGGCTTTACTGAAACTTTGGTAGCAAACTTCTCAGCACATTAAACCCACACTGATGCCAGTGTGGGATTGAATGTAAAATGCACTCAGAGGGCATCTTAGTGATGCCCAATGAAAAACGACCAGACCTGGTGTGGTTCCTGAATGACTACCCACCATTTGCCACCACCAGACAGGTTTCCGTGTCCAGAATCAAAGCCCATCCTGGGAAGAGGTGACATGCCTCCTCCCCCAGGATAGGTTGGGCCTGCAAAAGGGAAGCTTCAAAGGCCTGCCTCCGTTGTTAGCTGACCCTGCCTTTTATTGGCCCATACCAATTCTGACCCCCACTTTGGGTGGGAGTATCGATGGGAAAACAAAGTCAGGAACAGAGGTGTGCCCACCTTTCCCAACCCCACCCCTCAGGTGGGGGAGGTGAGGTGAAGCACACATCTCAGTCCCCTCCGTATTGAAGATGACGGGACCCAACCAATTAGAGAGAGGCTCATGCCCCCTCCCACTTGAGGATGGCATAATAGGGGGTGTACTCACCCCAAGGAAGGGACCCATTGTTCCTGACCTGCACTCCCTTGTAACACCCCTAAATTTAGTATTTAGGGGCTACCCTGAACCTTGCCTCCTCAGATTCGCGGTAGAAACAAGGACCAAAGAGCCGTGCTGAAACAGGAAGAAGAGGGCACCAACTGCTTTGGCCCCAGTCCTACAGGCATGTCCCTACTCTGGCCTGCACAGGTCACAGCGAAACCCTGGCGTGTCCAGCAGCCAGCAGCCATCCAGAACCCGGAAGGCCTGCCCTTCTTTCACCAAACAGTGTCTGTCTCCCGTGAGCACCGGATTTGCTCAAACCCAAAGACTTTGACACAGACCCGGATCTAGCCGAATCCTCGGTTCTTCACCACTCTACACCTGATGCTCATGGGCCGAGTTCGAGTGGTCCAACACCATGAGGAGGTCGTCCCAGCGATCCTGACCTGGGATCTGCTGATTCCCTATCTGGCTCAACCTCCAACCCGACGCCTGCAGCATCAACCTGGGGGGTCCCCCCTACCGCGACTGGAGCCGATAAAACAATTCAACACTTAAAGACACCCCTGCACTCGACGCCCCATGGCATTGGATGGCCCAACCAACGGTGTCCAGGCATCCCCCAAGAACCCAACTTACCTCGCTTGCTGGTGGTCGCCCTCAGGAAACCTCCCTGCCTGAGCCTGCAGCCTTTCTTCAAACCCGGAGCTCTCTATTGACACCAAAAGATCTCCCGACGTCTACTTGGCACCCAGCATCCTGCCGTCTCAGTGCCTGTGCTGATTCTTGGCCCCTGAAGTACTCCTGCTAATCCCAGGAACTTTGCTCCCACAACTGAGTGGCCTGCTCATAAGTAGCCCATGACCGAAGGTCCCCTCTAGCCCTATTGGCTAATGTTGGTCCCCTGCACCCGGCCGCCCTAGTGCCGCTGAGGGTGAAACACAAATGCCTCTTTGATCTTTGAATCTTGGGGAACCTTGGTTCTAATCTCCCACTAACTATTTTTGATGGTCGTTTACTTAACTGCAAACCGATAACACTATTTTCTACATAGGAATCCATGTTGTGGCTTTTCCACTCTACAAAGCTCTAAGGGTTGACCTGCATGTTTTGTATGAAACCAAAGTAACTGTGCTTTACAAAGTAAATTGTCTTACTTACCTGTGTTTGGTTGGAATCCTGGTGTTATATCTAGGCATATCACCCCAAGCAGTAACTGTATCTAAAAAGTAACGAAAGAATAATCAAAAGTATTTTTGAAGTAATCTTAACTGTTTGTGAAACAAACACAAGCCTTTAACAAGTCTATGTCAATCTGCAATTGCATTTCCTCTGGATAAGCCTAACTGCTCACCCACGCTACCACAAAAAATGCTGTTAGTACTTACTCAATTTAGCCTCAGCTATACGCCTCGGGACTCCCTGGACTCTGTGCACGCTATACCTTACTTTGGTATAGTTTATACAGAGCCAGCTTCCTACACCCTCCCCAAATATCTCCAAGTATGACTCATTGGCACCAGGCTATTTTCTAACAATTTGCCGTCATTAAACCGCCACTCGGGCATTTACATACATTTACATACATTTCGCCACTCCTACGTTAATGAGTTCCTTAGTTCCTGAGTTGGAATTGCTCAGCAGAGTGCAATACAATTTAAATAAAGCAGTCTGGATTGGTACTTTCACTGTGTGTTTTGTGCTCCAACAGATAGCTTAGGCATAAACAGGTAAAAGGCAGTGAATGGTGGGCGAGGTCAGCAAACAAACTGGCGCTTAATTATGGACAACTATATGGTGCTATGGCAGGGTAGGAGCAGGAGAGCTGAGAACAGGTATATGTGAGCAAGCACAGTGCGGAGGAGGGAGTACACCCGGGCCGCAAGCCACACCGAGTCTAGTCGGGCCGCTTCCCCTAACCCGGCGCTCTACCAAGTGAAGTGAGACCTAGGCTCACTGCGTCTGCCACTGCAGCCTGCCACCACAACCCCCTCTTCAGTCTTACCGTGACTCTGCAGATGAGGGTTTTGGGGTTGCGGTGGGATTTGGGGATACGTCAGGCTGCCCTGCCGCCAGTTGCTCTCTGCCACCTACCACCTGCCTACTACATGTCGGCTAGCTGATGATCTGTATGGCTGCCTAGTGGGGCTAGAGCCTGGTGGTGTTGAGGTAGTTGCTGAGTGAGGTGCAAATTGTCCCAGTCACCGACGGTCACTCTGAGGCTTACAATCCTTGACTCCCAACACTCACGTCTCCGTAAGCTACTCGTAGCTAGGGCTGGGCGGAATTTGCAGAATGCCTCTTCGCGGAATTTTGAAAAAAATTGTGGTAAACGAGCGCACAACCTGAGGGACCGTGTGCCCGGGACTGGGGTCCCTCGTGCTTGGGCAGGCTCTCCGATCTCCCCGGCCTGGCTGCGTTGAGAAGCAGGGACCGGCCCTGGGCCTCCTGATTTTTGGTCAGGGCCTGGGATCCCACGTCCTGCGGCCTGCCAAGTGTCCATCTGCCCGGGACAAGAGACCCTGGTGCAGAGCTCCGGAGCCCTGCAAGGGCAGGCGGGAGCCCGACCGCTATGGCTCGGTGTGGGTAGCTGGGAGTCCTTTCGGTCCCGGCCATCTGGTCGCACCTTTCCCTCGGCCATCTGGTCGCACGCAATGCTTTCCAATGGGGCAACCAGATGGCCATGCAGGCCTGGAAGTCCCGATGAGGGCTCATTTGACTCCCGGATCCCAGTCAGGGCTCCAGGAGGTCGGGCGCATCCGCGCCTAGGATCCCCTCCGTCACTCGGAGAGCGAAGGTTACAAGAAAGGTGGGTAGCCTTCCTCCGGATTAGTAGGGGCAAGGTATACCGCGACACCCCTCCTGGGGATGGTGGTTCTCAGGCGGGGACCAGATGGGCCAAGCCCAGACGACACTTCCCCGGGGCGTCCGGTGCTCCCTCCTCCAGCCCGCGGCGAGGCAAAGTGCCCAGGACGGGCTCCATAGGTCCCCTGGGCGTCCATGCCCCGGGAGCTCCGCCGGGCCTCCCATGCCTGAGGCCCAGCATGGAGTCTACGAGCCCCCCCCGAGGCCTGCAGCCCCAAAGCCCTGCAGCCCTGGAGCCCTTCAGCCGAGAGCCCTGGAGCCCTGCAGACCCGGAGCCCTGCAGGCCCGGAGCCCTGCAGGCCCGGGCCCTGCAGCCCCGGAGCCCTGCAGCCCTGGAGCCCTGCTGCCCCGGAGCCCTGCAGCCCTGCAGCCCCGGAGAACTGCAGCCCTGGAGCCCTGCAGCCCCGGAGCCCTGCAGCCCTGGAGCCCTACAGCCCCAGAGCCCTGCAGCCCTGGAGCCGTGCAGCCCCGGAGCCACGGAGCCCTGCGTGGGCAGGCGGGAACCCTAGCGTGAAGGCTCGGGGTTGGACAGATGGGAGTCCTTTCAGTCCCGGCCATATGGTCGCACCTCTCCCCTCGGCCATCTAGTCACGCGCAATGCTTTCCAATGGGGCGACCAGTAGGCCGGGCCAGCCTGGAAGTCCCGATGAGGGCTCATTTGACTCCCGGATCCCAGTCAGGGCTCCAGGAGGTCGGGCGCATCCGCGCCTAGGATCCCCTCCGTCACTCGGAGCGCGAGGGTTACAAGAAAGGTGGGTAGCCTTCCTCCGGATTAGTAGGGGCAGGGTATGCCGGGACACCCCTCCTGGGAATGGCGGTTCTCAGACGGGGACCAGATGGGCCAAGCCCGGACGACACTTCCCCGGGGCGTCCGGTGCTCCCTCCTCCAGCCCGCGGCGAGGCAAAGTGCCCAGGACGGGCTCCATGGGTCCCCCGGGCGTCCGGGCCCCGGGAGCTCCGCCGGGCCTCCCATGCCTGAGGCCCAGCGTGGGGTCTACGAGCCCCCCCCAAGGCCTGCAGCCCCAAAGCCCTGCAGCCCTGGAGCCCTTCAACCCGGGGCCCTGGAGCCCTGCAGGCCCTGGAGCCCTGCAGGCCCGGAGCCCTGCAGGCCCGGAGACCTGCAGGCCCGGAGACCTGCAGGCCCGGAGCCCTGCAGGCCCAGAGCCCTTCAGCCCTGGAGCCCTGCAGCCCCGGAGCCCTGCAGTCCTGGAGCTCTGCAGCCCCAGAGCCCTGCAGCCCCGGAGCCCTCCAGCCCTGTTGCCCTGCAGCCCCGGAGCCCTGCAGCCCTGGAGCTCTGCAGCCCCGGAGCCCTGCAGCCACGGAGCCCTGCGTGGCCAGGCGGGAGCCCTAGCGCGAAGGCTCGGGGTTGGACAGATGGGAGTCCTTTCAGTCCCGGCCATCTGGTCGCACCTCTCCCCTCGGCCATCTGGTCGCGCGCAATGCTTTCCAATGGGGCGACCAGATGGCCGGGCCAGCCTGGAAGTCCCGATGAGGGCTCATTTCACTCCCGGATCCCAGTCAGGGCTCCAGGAGGTCGGGCGCATCCGTGCCTAGGATCCCCTATGTCACTAGGAGCGCGAGGGTTACAAGAAAGGTGGGTAGCCTTCCTCCGGATTAGTAGGGGCAGGGTATGCAGGAACACCCCTCTGGGTCTGGTGGTTATTTGCCGGGGAACAGATGGGCTATGCCCGGGCAACATCCTCCCAGGCGTCCGGGGCTCCCTCCTCTGGCCCGCGGCGTGGCAAAGTGCCCAGGGACGGGCTCCACGGGTCCCGGGCAGTCCTCCCCCCGGGGCGCCCGGGCCCGAGAGCTCCGTCGGTCCTCCCCGTGCCTGAGGCCCAGCCGCTGTCCCTGAGCCCCCCCGGGAAGCAGAGCCCACCGAGCCCTTGGATCAGGCGGGAGCCCTACCGCTATGGCCCGTCTCTGGGCGGGCAGATGGGAGTCCTTTCAGTTGCCAGCCATCTGGTCACTCCTTTCCCCTCAGCCATCTGGTCGAGCGCAATGCTTTCCAATGGGGCGACCAGATGGCCGGGCCGAACTGGTAGTCCCGATGAGGGTCCATTCGCCTCCCGGATCCCAGCCAGGGTTCCAGGAGGCCGGGCGCGTCCGCGCCTAGGGTCCCCTCCGTCACTCGGAGCACGCGGGTTTCAAGAAAGGGGGGTAGCCTTCCTCCGGATTTCTAGGGACAGAGTACTCTGGGACCCCTCTCGGTCCTCAGCCGGCAGCTGGACGGGCCCGGATGCTGCCCTGGTTCTGTCCCGGGGCCTGCCGCGTGACAGGGTGCCCCGGGCAAGGGGTCCGGAGGGTCCGGGGAGGCTTCCCCTGCGCCTGTGGTCCTGGGAGCCCCGGCTGAGCCCAGGGGGCCAGCCGGGCCCCGGGTCAGGGGCTCCGGCCCCGGGCCCCGTCCCCCAGCCTGCGGCACTCCCAAAGGCCCAGGACAGTGTTCCGTTGTGGCCAGGGAGCCTCCCCTAGCTTGGCTGGGTTCAGGAGCTCCGGCCGGGCCCCTGAGGGCTCCGTCCTGGGTCCTGCCGCGTGGCAGGGTGCCCGGGACGGGGTCCGGAGGGCCCGGGTAGGCTTCCCCTGCGCCTGCGGACCTGGGGGCCCCGGCTGGGTCCAGGGGCCGGGCTGGGCCCCGGGTCGGGGTCTCCGGCCCCGGGCACCCTCCCCCGGCCCTCGGCACTCCCAAAGGCCCGGTACGGGCTTCCGTTGTGTCCGGGGAGCCTCCCCTCGCTCGCCTGGGTTCAGGAGTTCCGTCCGGGCCCCTGGGGGCCCCGTGGAGGGCAGCCTCCCCGCCCCGGGCTCCGTCATGGGTCCTGCCGCATGGCAGGGTGCCCGGGGCGGGATCCGGAGGGCCCGGGGAGGCTTCCCCTGCGCCTGCGGGCCCCAGCTTGGTCCAGGGGCCTGGCCGGGCCCCGGGTCGGGGTCTCCGGCCCCGTCCCTCGGCCTGCGGCACTCCCAAAGGCCCGGGACGGGGTTCCGTTGTGTCCGGGGAGCCTCCCCTCACTCGTCTGGGTTCAGGAGTTCCGTCCAGGCCCCTGGGGGCCCAGGGGAGGGCGGCCTCCCCGCCCCGGGCTCCGTCATGGGTCCTGCCATGTGGCAGGGTGCCCGGGGCGGGGTCCAGAGGGCCCGGGGATGCTTCCCCTGCGCCTGCGGGCCTAGGGGCCCCGGCTGGGTCCAGAGGCCCGGCTGGGCCCCGGGTCGGGGTCTCCGGCCCCGGGCCCCATCCCCCGGCCTGCGGCACTCCCAAAGGCCCGGGACAGGGTTCCGTTGTGTCCGGGGAGCCTCCCCTTGCTCGTCTGGGTTCAGGAGCTCCGGCCGAGCCCCTGGGGGCCCCGGGGAGGGCGGCCTCCCCGCCCCGGGCTCCGTCATGGGTCCTGCCGCGTGGCAGGATGCCCGGGGTGGGGTCCAGAGGGCGCGGGGAGGCTTCCCCTGCCCTTTCCCCTTTCCCCTCGGCCATCTGGTCGCGCCTGTCCCCTCGGCCATCTGGTCGCGCACGTCCCTTCGGCCATCTGGTCGCGCACGTCCCTTCGGCCATCTGGTCGTGCACAATGCTTTCCAATGGGGTGACCAGATGGCCGAGCTTGCCTGGAAGTCTCGATGAGGGTCCATTTGCCTCCCGGATCCCAGCGAGGGCTCCAGGAGGTCGGGTACATTCGCGCCTTGGGTCCCCTCTGTCACCTCGTGCGCACGGATTACAAGAAAGGAGGGTAATTATCCTCCGGATTACTAGGGAGAGGGTCAGTCGAACCTCCATGAGGTTTGGCGATTCTGAATCAGGGGAAGGCAGACCCGGGGCCGGCCCGCCGGGGCCCCAAGGGGCCCGGGTACGCTCCTGCCTCTCAGCCCCTTCCCGATGGTCCTTTCTCTCTGAGTTTTCTGGGTCAGAGCCCCGTGAGTTCCGTGGATCCTGAGACAGGGGAAGGCAGCACTCGGGCCCGCCCGAAGCGGGGCCCCCAGCGGTCCGGGTACACACACCTGCCTCTCCGCCCCCTTCCAGATGGTCCTTTTTCTCTGAGTTTGCTGGGTCAGAGCTCCGTGAGGGGCCCGGGTAAGCTCCTGCCTCTCAGCCCCTTCCCGATGGTCCTATCTTCACCAGGTTTGCTGGGTCAGACCTCTGGGAGGTCCGGCGATCCCGAGACGGGGGAAGGCAGACCCGGGGCCCGCCCGCCGGGGCCCCCAGGGGCCAGTGTACGCTCCTGCCTTTCAGCCCCTTCCCGATGGTCCTTTTTTCACCAGGTTTGCTGGGTCAGACCTCCGTGAGGTCCGGCGATCGCGAGACAGGGAAGGCAGTGCCCGGGCCCGCCCGCCGGGCCCCCAGGGGCCCAGGTACGCACCTGCCTTTCAGCCCCTTCCCGATGGTCCTTTTTTCTCCGGGTTTGCTGGGTCAGACCTCCGTGAGGTCCGGCGACTGCGAGACGGGGAAGGCAGCGCCTGGGCCCGCCCGCTGGGGGCCCCCGGGGGCCCGGGTG